>NC_138771.1:576375791-576975791 GCF_965119305.1 Pelophylax lessonae | reverse complement strand
AGGTGCATTCTACTAGAGCGCTGAGTGCCTCTTGGGCTTTTCACCACCAGGCCTCTGTTATACAAGTTTGTAAGGCAGCGATTTGGTCGTCTGTGCACACCTTTGCCAAATTTTACAAGATGGATTAGTTGGCCTCTTCGGATGCCTCTTTTGGCCGCAAGGTTTTGCAGGCTGCTGTTTCATAAGGGAATGTTTTTTTTATTATTCTCTTAGGGGTCTTTTGCCCAGGTGAGCTCCTGTTGTTTGGTTGAGCTCCATGTTGCCCGGTTGGCTAGGTTCAGCCTCTTGGAGTTGACGTTACTGTCTGGTTGCATTTTTCCCACCCCTCATGCCTGTACTGCTTTGAGACCTCCCACTCCGCTCATGAAGATTAGGCTGCGTCTGTCGATGAACGATAGAGAAAATACGATTTTTGTAAGATCTTACCATAAAATCTTTTTCTCTGATGTCCATCGACAGAAACAGCACCCGCCCCTCTGATTGGGGATGGTTCTTTTGTCTTCACTGCTTGCAACTAAACTGATGTGCTGGGCTGTGGCAGGGGGGGTTATGCCTGGAGGGACAGCCCCGTGGGCTTGTATATGTTAAGAGCTTTATACTAAAGTACTGCCTAGACTACTCCTGCAGGTGGCAGCATAACCCACTCGGCTCATGAAAATGAGGCTGCGTCTGTCGATGGACATCAGAGAAAAAGATTTTACGATAAGATCTTACAAAAATCTTTATTGGCATTTTGCCAATTAGATAAAAAGGTGCCAATACTGGTGCCAAAAACACACGCGGTTTTGTCACGTTTTACTATGCTTATGATTTGTTTTTCATAGACCATGTGACTTAAAGACCACATCATAAACGTAACACTGGTGCATTATTGATGCATTATTGCTAATTTTTTAAACACTTGCCGACCGCCGCAAGTACATATATACTGCGGCGGTCAGCCCCGTGCAGGCAAAGTGAAGTATGGGTACGTCACTCGCCTGCGAGCCAATAGGGGGCGAGCACGCGCCACCGGTCACTCGCAATCGTCCGTTACAGAGGGATAAAGGCAGGCGGCTAATGTAAACAAAGCCGCCTGTCATTCTCCCTTGTGTAAGTGCAGAGATCATACGGTCCTGCTATGTAGGATCGTATATCTCTGTAGTTACACAACAAGCCACATCTCTTCACAGTTAGAAGCAGGCCCCTAGGGACACACTTAACCCCTCCTTCTCCAATGAAGTTAACCCTTTCCCTGCCAGTGTAATTTTTACAGTAACATTGCATATGTATAGCACTGATTACTATAGTAATGTCACTGGTACCCCCAAACGTGTCAAAAATGTCAATCAAGGGTCCGATCTGTCCGCCGCAATCTCGCAGTCCCGCAAAAAAAACCGCAGATCACCGCCATTACTCGTTTAAAAAAAAAAAAAACAATAAAAATGGCAAAAATCTTTCCCTTAGTTAGTAAACGCAATAACTTTTGCGCAAACCAAGCTTATAAGCAAATAAGCTTATTGCGATTTTTTTTTTTTTTTACCCAACATATGTAACAGAAAACTAATTGGCCTAAAATGTTAAAAAATTTAGATTTTTACATTTTTTTTTTGGGGGGGGGGGGGGGGGGTTTCATATAAAAAAAATTTGAAAAATATTGTTATTTTTGCAAAATATTCGCTCTTTTTTTGTTTATAGCGCATGATCAAAAAAAATCGCACAGGTGATCAAATACCACCAAAAGAAAGCTCTGTTTGTGGGGAAAAAAAGGACTTCAAATTAGTTTAGGTACAGCGTCGCACGACCGCGCAATTGTCCGTTAAAGTCACGCAGTGCAGAATCACAAAATAGGGCCTGGTCAGGAAGGGGGTAAAATCTTCCGGGGCTTAAGTGGTTAATGCATTTCAACGGGAGGTGAGTTTTTTTTTTTTTTTTTTTTAAACTGACCAGAGATGCAGCAAGCAGTATTTTTAACACCAACGGAAGCGCAACGGACCAGTGTGAAGACATGCATAGAATTTAAAGGGATACATATTTCTTGGGCTCTTCTTCCGCGAAAGGTGCCAGTAATGGCCGGCAAAAAATTCATATTCATTTAAATTTAAGATATTAATAAAAAGTTTAATTTAATTCAACTATACCGTATATAAAAATATATACAGTATTTTTTTTTTTTAACACTGTAGATTTTGGCTAATTTTGGTTTCGGTACAAAAATTTCCATTTGGTGCACCTCTAGCACATGCTTGAGATTAGCCATGATAACTTGCCAGCAGGGAAGCAGTTTTGGAATTAATATTTAATAATTCAACAGCTAAATTTGGTCTATTTAAAGACTGACTGATACTTTAGTGATTTCTATGGCTGTTAGGGACTAATGGTGTGAGATGTCCAACAAAACTCCTACTGTAGTTATGACAGACTTCCACAGGAATTACAAAATCAAGTGATTCAGCCTGTTGTTACCCACCCAATATTAAAATTTTGGTGGAGTTGTCCTTCAAACAACAGGGGGAGAGAGGCAGATACGTATAAAGAAATTATTTTTCTAGTTAGCTGGAAGCTGTGGTTCTCATGAGCCTTTCAGATGGTGGATGTAGCGTGAAGGCATTCTTTTTCTGATTTTCCAAAAATAATGATTTAAAACTGGAAATCATACACCCTCTACATGTCAGTTTTGCCTTGCATGGCCTTCCTAGATCATCTGGCTGTGCTTTTCTCACTGCATTTCTTCCCTTATGCGCTTGCACGCAGTTTTGCTTCTTCATCAATTTAGTATGGTCCTTTGCACTATGCTCCAGTATGTACACAGTTGTTTACAGATGCAGGAAGAATAGGAATTTAGAGCGAACCTGTCATTTTGCTTAAAAAAAAAAAGTCCTGCCTAATCTTGGGTACAACAAGGTATCTTTATTAGCCATCTCTCTGAATTGCTTTCATCTCGTTACTGTAGCCCTAAATTTAGGTCCTGCCTAGCTGCTATCCTCCTGTCCACTAAGGGCACTTCAGTGGCTATTAGGGACGCTCTTACTCAGTGAAGGATTTTCGAGGCATAGCATAGCCCAGAACTTAGATCAGTCATGTCTCTAGTAACAAAGTGAAAACAAAATTTGGAGCGCAGATGACCGGTTTATAGCTAATAAAGTTCTTTGCATGCAACTGTAGTACCTCCACTTACGCAGGATTTTTAATACGTTAAGAATGACTGACAGGTTTACTTTAATCTTTGTTACTTATTGATCAGTAATTTCAACATTATAAGGGTTTGTGTATATGGTTGCAGCGGCAGAGTTACCACATGGTTGCATTGACTTGCTGTTGCAGCTCTACATTTTGCTGATTAAGGATTTCTACAGTGACTGCATGTTATATTACAACTGTGACCAGTGAGAAAAGCATGAGTTCAGTTAAGCAGTGAAAACTAAAGGCCTTGTTGATGAGTGTTTATCTGCCGCAAAACTGCTTCAATCCCAAAACAAATCTTATGGGAATGCAAATGCGGATGAAGCAGGTTCAATGCGCTTGCAGTGAATTCTCAAATTGATGTCAAAAGCAAGCTGCATTTGCCCATCGACACGAGCTTCAACTGCTCCACACCCACTTTAACCTTTCCACTGTGGCCTATGTAATTATTGCATTAGTGGCTGGGCCAGCATGTAGACTGACCACAGACTGCTATAGCAGCTGAGTGTTTGCTTACATTTTTACTCCTGACTGCTGGCAATCTTGTTGAAAGGATTCAGTAATGTGTCGATGGTTCTGATCGTGAACGTGTTGAACAGTCACCACTTTTATATATTATCAGCTGTTTTCATGCATGTATATGTTTTTTTCTCATCCTTTGAGGGACACGGGAAGACTCTGCCCTTGGGGGTTATACTGCTACCTACGGGAGATTTGGACACTGGCAAACAAAAACTGTGGGTCCTTCAATCGAGACTCTTCTCTACTTCGCTGCTGGATTTTGGATGACAGCTATCCAGCACAATTTTCCTCAGCCTGACTTTTGGAGTATTGCTGGACTGGAGGTTGAGGGGGTGGAGCCTGTAGGTGACCTGCAGGCACTAGGTTACACATGGAATGCTTTCCAGGCTGCATTTTGGTAAAAGCTGTGGAGTGCTTTTCAAGTCAAAAGCTGCTGGCGTTGTTTCAGCAGATGCCCTATATTTGAGGCATCCCCTAAAATGTTACTAAACCTACAACAGTTGAATCAGTATGCATATGCAGTAAAGCACTACTGTAATACTCTCTGTGGAACCTAAGAGGTAATTATCTGCTTTGTGTAAAAAGGCTGTTTGATCATGTCTTCTCTGATCCTCCTGTTTTTCCACAGGCATCAATCTCTAGATAGAACAGAACCTTTTAAATCACTCTACACATGCCCAGTTTGGTGTGTGTATTGCTAGAAAGTTTTTTTTTTTTTGTTTTTTTTTTCGGGAGGGTACTTGTGATCAGCACAGGGCCAATCAGCACTGTCCAGACAGAGGTGCAGGAGTCATGCAGCCTCATAGGACAGTCAGAGAAGAATGAAAACTCCTCCTACAAGCTTTAACCAGTGCTCAGCTGGACACTGATAGAAGTCACAAGACTGCTATATACTGCTGATGAGAAAAGGTATTTAGCAGTTTATAATTACTTATATACTGTGTATTGTGGGAGACCAGATATGGTGAATGCAGGGTCCTGGATTTATTAACACTTTAAGTGGATTAGTGGATCAGCGCCAAGCATCGGTGGCTGCCTCGTTTGTTCCAGTTTTTGGGTGTCAATATTTACTGTTACCGCAGTTTTTGCCACAAAAGGGGTTAAAAAAAGCTATGGGATTGAGCACTGAAGTCTTTTGCGGAGTGGAGTGCCACACACTCGCTTTCCTTCCTCCCATACAGTGTTGAGAAAGCTTAGCCATGCTGCTGCTCCTGCTTGCAAAAAGCCTGATCTGAGAGCTGTTTCTGTTGCCTGTCTACAGTCCTGCTGTACCAGGTGCCTCTAGCTCACATTCTACTAATGGCTTCCTTGTGGACAGCCTTACCAGAAGTGTTACCAGAAGAGTTCAAGCTGTTATAGCTGCAAAGGGTGGGCCAACTCAAAATTTAACCCTATAGACTAAGACTGGGATGCCATTAAAGTTCATGTGTGTAAAGGCAGGCTTCCCAATACTTTTGGTAATATATTGTATTTTTTAATGGAGATTAAAAGATCCTGATAAATTGTTTGCCCCTAAGTGCTTTGTCAGTTTGGTGAACAGTTTGTATAGAAGTGATCTATTCCCCACTGTGAATCCAGCAGTGTTTCACTCTAAAATGGAGCTTACTTATTTTGGTAGATATAGCACCTGTCTTTATGAACTCAACATATAAGTGGTTGGAAGTACTTTATAGAGTTCTTGCTGGCAGGTCTTGCTCCCCAACAGAAGCTGGATGTGACCTTACTATGCCAAAACTATGTCTGACTAGTCAAAATTCCTTAAAATTTAACTGCTGCTGTAGTTGAGTCCTCACTTATACAGATGGTACTCATTGAGCAGATGTCTGTAGCATTACATTCCAGCTGTGACTGTTTGCTACAAACCTCCCTCACACGTATGTGTGGATGGTGACAAGAGCACCCATCTTCCTCAAAGTCTTTTCCCTATCTAACTGTTAAGAAATGTTCCTTTCGTTTATCCACTCCCTTGACCTCTGGAATCCGCAAAGCTTGACTCCTTGTCAGCCCATAAGTTTTGTCATGCAAAGTCTGCCATATCCCCAGATAATCCTTTCTCTGCATGAAGGTGCACCCCCACTTTCCAGGCTGGGGGAACGTTTATTAACCTTTGCAAACGCTTAAACAGCTTGCATCTCAGATGCTTGGGTGCAGGAGGTAATATCCAAGGGCTTTCAATTGGAGTTTTGCTTCCTGTTCCCTCCTCACTTACTTACAGCCTGCCTGTATCACCGCACAGATTAGCAGATCTCTATCAAGTCCTTCCGGGTCTTCTGCACCAATATGTCATTGTCCTAATTCGGGTGGCAGAACAATTCCAGGGATCTTTCTCCGTTCTGTTTGCTGTCTCCAAGTCCAAAGTGGGCATTTGTCTCATTCTCGATCTTAAAACTCTGAATATCTTTATTTGGGTCCGAAAATTCTGCATGGAATCTTCCAAATCTGTCATTACCACCATTCTCCAGGGAGATGTTCAGATCTCTGTGGACATCATATGTATGCATTTATATGTCCCCATCATTCCAGTGCATCAGTGATTCATATGCTTTACTGAAGAATCACTACACTACCAGTTTATGGCCCTGTCTTTCAGCCTCCTATCTGCACATCATATATAGACCAAGGTGCTGGCCCCAGTACTAGCCCCGCTTGGCAACCATATTGTCGGGTACTTTCACAACCTCCTGTTGAGGGAACTTTTGGCGTGGGTTCTGTTGGGAGAACATGATGTTGAGTGTCCTGATGTTACAGCGATTCAGCTAGATTCTGAACCTTCAGAAAGCATTGCTGCAACCAACTCATCGTTTGAAGTATCTGGGTCTAGTCCTTTACATACTGTATCTCATCCAAAGTGCTCCCTTCACAGGAGAAGCTTTAGACATTCTGATCTCAGATTCAAACTCTCTAGTCCAGGAGCCATCTGACTTTCTGCTTTTGCATAAAAGTCCTTAATCTGATGGTAGTTTACTTTAATTTCGCCAATTTCAATCCAGACATCTACAACACAACATTCTGTTATCTTGGCACATGTTGATGTTGTTTCTGTACAGATACACCACCAAGATATAGGTTGTTCTGTCTTTTAAAGGATCTTCAGAATGGATGCCGGACTGTCAAACTGTGAAGGAGTCCTTGGCACCCTGTCAGTGTAGGCAACTTGGTCACCTTAGAAGTTTTATCTCCCAATCAACACCCTGGAATTAGGGCAATTTGGCTGTGTCTGCAGTGATGGATCACCGTTATTGTAAGGTCAACAGATCCGGATGTAGTCATACAATGCCACAGCAGTGATTTGGTATGGACCCCAAGTCTCACTCTGGCATAAGAGGTAGATCGGTTCCTGTCCTGAGGAGAACTTCACGTTCCAACCTTGTCCGTTGTGTACAATAAAGACTTAAACAGTTGATGTATGTCCTCTTCCGCGTTCTTTGAGGACCCTTCCTCTGGTCATCCAGTGGGAATTGTCCACATCAGGGAGTTTGCGATGTGGACACCTGGAAGAAGAACCCATCCAGGAAGTAAATAGAAAAAAGGAGCCTGCGCTGGATGATCACGTGACTCTGGCTTAAGGTAAGTGAAAACAGAGATTTGGCAAGTATTTAGAGAAAGAGAGATAGAAGAGGATTACTTTTATCTATAATAAGTACTTATATCTAAAGGAATCTTACAGAATAATTACCATATATCAAATACAGAATTATTACACTACTATCTTAGCTGGGGCTCATTACAGAGAGAGCTTAACTACTGCTTCAATAACAATATACACAAGACCCCACTCACAGCAGGACACACCCACATCGACATATCTACTCAGGTTTCCTCACAACCCCCTTAAGGGTCCTTTGTTCAGTGTTCAATTTTCATACACGTCTCCCATACTTGCTTACATCCTGCAGCAAACGGCATCATTGAAGTGAAGGCAGGTTTTTTGACCAAGGTCACTTTTTGGGTTACAGTCTGCCCTTTGACCCCCCTCTGTGATGGGCAACAAGGAGAATTTATCAAAATCAGAACTGCAAGACATCTTGAGAGTTAGTATTTTCCCGGAAACTGTAATGTACGTTCTTTCTGGGGCAGATACCACTTTCATAAATCACTGCAGGGTGTTCTATGTGAAGTCTTATCCAGGAGGTGGTGTTTTTTTTTTTTTTATAAACATCCTGCTGGCTAAACCTGCTCCACTGGTCTTAAGGTGTGTTCAGCAGTGACAAAATATTGCCCCTTGAGAACTAAAATAACCTCATTGTCTAATTAGTCAACTGTCCAGAAATGTAAAAAAACTGTTTGGCAACTGTGCTGATATATGAAAATGTTGCACACTCCAACAGGGCAATGCCAGATTTAGACCTGGCCTCCAAGTTCAAATACAAACTGGACAGATTTGACCCCCAGTTAAAGGGGTCCTCAGAAACAGGGGCTGCTTACGTAGCTGTCTGGAATTAATAGATCCTGATCTAGGCATTTCCTTCACAGGATTGATTTGGTAACCGTTCCTGTGATCCCCATTGTCCTGGACTGGCCCAGAAGATGTAGTACTCCGACCCAGTAAGACCTTTGGCAGTTACCTTGCAAGCCATCGCCAGATTGTCATGATGTTCTGTCCTTCTGCCAGAATACAATGTCCCCTGGGGGGTTTCCTCCACCCACCTTGCCTATTTAAATGGAGGCGTCTGAATGACTGAATGAAAAAACACAATTCATTTATCGCCAGCTTAATGGCATGCCTGTTTAATCCCAGGTTCTGAGGGAAAGGGGCATCTCTTGAGTCTGTGATACTAAAAGCTAGGAAGTCTAATTCCCACAAGGTCCATCATCAGACATGGAAGGCATACTTCACTTGGTGTGACTCTCTAGGGTTCGACTCCTGGAGTTTCTCAATCCTCTCCTTGCTGCAGGTGGGGCTGTGACAACATTTGGCTCTCAACACTGTCAAAGGTCAGGTTTCTGCCTTGTCTGTACTGTTTCAGAAGTCACAGGCCTATTACTCTTTGGGTTAAACCTTTGTACGTGGGGTCTGTGATGTAGCTCCCTGTCAGTTTCCCTTTGACTCCGTGGAGTTTGAATCTGGTTCTCTGTGCTTAAGAATCTGCAGTTTAAACCCATCAGTGACATTTCTATCTCTACTGTCACCAACCAGGTAGTTTTCCTTGCAGCCATCACTTCTGTTAGTGTCTCAACTGGCATCCTTATCCTGCAATATGGTTTTGCATAGGGGCAAGGTGGTGTTGGGGCCCAGGATTTCCTTCTTTCCTATGGTAGTTTATGCCTTTGACTTAACCTGGGAATTCATTCATTAATTCTTCTGTCTCCCTGGCTCCTGTTTAGTAAAATGCGATTTCTCTCCTTTGGATGTGGTTGGGGCTTTGACAGTCTCTTTGCCACTGCTTCTTTCAGGAAAACTGATTGACTTTTTGTCATCCTAGATATACCCAGTGAGGGTGTAAGGGCTTTTCGTTCCACTATCTCTAGTTGGACAGACAGACCACCATCATTCAGGTTTATGGTCTCAAGGATTGGGTTCCACTCTTTCCTGTCAAGATGAACTCTGTAAATGTGTCTTTGGCTTTTCAGCATCAAGGAAATGTTTCCCTATTGCCACTGCCACCTAGTCTTTTTTGTTTTACATGTTATCTTCCATTCTTCCAGGTAGATGGTTTGGCTTCATCTGTTTTTCTTTTTCATGAGCCTGTTAGAGTTGGCTGAAGTTAGCCACACCTAAGTTATGCATGTGCACATCCCAAAGGTTAAAGTCTTCAATTCTCCCTCAATGGACGGGAAAAAACGTAATTTTCCTATTTACTGGTAAATCTTTTTCTTATAGTTTATTGAAGGACACAGGTCCCACCCCTTAGTGTTTTTGAATATAATCTCAGTACTGCTTTGCTTGAAAATAGAGCCATGCTGGTAGTAGAAGGTGTTATTCTGGGCTTGCCTACAATTTTTTTGTTTGTCAGTGCCCAGTCCTCCTACAGGTGACCGTATAACTCAAAGGGTTAAGACTTTCTGTGTTCTTCAGTGGACACCAAAGGTTTTACAGTGGGTTTTCAAAAATCTTATTTTTTCCTAATGTTTTGTATAGCTAACATACTGTGTATGTATATCTGCTTAGTAGTTCATTGACTTAAAGTCTGAACTTTTTTTTGTGAGTTTTCTGTAATGTACAAGGTACCCCATGGGGTACACATAATACCGATCAAAAGCTTGTTGTGTTAACACTTTGGTCTGAACATTTTGATAAATTTCCCTCAACGTTTTTATTGAGGAGATGGAAATACTCTCCACATTCAATTGCAGAAACCTTGTGATGCCTACTCTAGTCATTTTAAGATTTTGGTTATGCAAAATGGATGACCGGTTCACTTTAAGAGATTGTACACAGTGTCTTCCAAGTATCAGTCCAGAAATATTACTGAACTGAATGGTAATTTCACACATGCATCTAAGCAAAATGTGTCCACATAATCCAGAAAGCCCATCAGCAAACACCACTCTACAAGTGATTGATAGTAGTGGATGGCTGGAAGGAGTGTGGCATGTAAGTGACACTGGCTCTACATTAGTTTAGTATACTACACTGTGTACAAGGCCTCCTCTTGAAGAATATTTAAAAAAATAAAAAGACCTAATATGGCATGGCAAGTGATCAAAAATTTGGGGTTCTCTTGCTTCCCACTGAGAGGGTAAGCTTTTATTCCAGGTTTGCTACCAAACAGACTACCAAGTGAAAGATACAGAGGACCAGGAAGTAACTGGTTTCAGTCCCCCTTTGCCTTTTATCATTATCCACTTGCTGACCATGGCTTTTCTGGAACTTTTTGTTTACAAGTTTAAATTATGTTTTTTTTTTTTTTTTTTTTATTGCTAGAAAACTACTTAGAACTCCCAAACATTTTATATATTTTTTTTTAGCAGAGACCCTGGAATGAAATGGCCATCGTTGCAATATTTTATGTCACACTGTATTTGCGCAGTGGTCTTTCAAACGTATTATTTTTTATTTTGTTTGGGAAAAAAACACTTTAATGAAAAAAAATAAATAGTTACCCTAATTTTTTTGTATAATGTGAAAGATGATGTTACGCTGAGTAAATAGATACCCAACGTGTCATGCTTTAAAATTGTGCACACTCGTGGAATGACGACAAACTATGTTGCCTAAAAATCTTCATAGGCAACGCTTTAAACATTTTTACAGGCTATCTGTTTAGAGTTACAGAGGAGGTCAAGTGCTAGAATTATAACTCTCACTCCAACGATCACGGTGATATCTCACTTGTGTGGTTTGAAGGCCATTTACATATGCAGGCACGACTTGCGTATGCGTTCGCTTCTGCGTGCGAGCACAAAGGGATGGGGCTTTAAATGTTTATTTTGTGTTTTTTTTTTTTTTTTTTTTACACTGTCCCTTTTACTTTTATTCTATCAGTTTTATTCTTATTGCAAGGAATGTAAACATCTTTGTAATAGAAATAAGCATGACAGGTCCTCTTTTTTGACCCCAGGTCTCTCAATTACCTTTAAAAGCAAAAAAAAAAATGTATTTATGCCCGAGAACCAGAAATGATGTTAAAGGTCGCCCCAGTCCTCCAAAGGCATAGAGCCGAGTGGGGGCTATCTTGCCCTCACTTGACTTCCTGCCTAGTCATCGGCTACATCGGATCGCTGCCAGGTGTACTCACGGCTCCGGTAAACCCGGAAACATCCATGAAGTGGCGGGGGGGAGTTGGGGGTGGCTATCTTGCCCTCACTTTACTTCCTGCCTAGCCGTCGGCCACATCGCATCGCTTCCAGGTTTACTCATGGCTCCTGTAAACCTGGGAACAACCAGGAAGTGGCAAGGGGGGTTTGCACCTCTAAAAGTGATCCCGCTGCAAATGCGCCACTGGGATCACTTTTATCAGATGCCGAATCACCCACAGAAAAAAAACATCAATGTAATGAAATATATATACTGTGGGCGGACGGTAAGTAGTTATATAACATTGCGATACCCAAACATTTTTTAATTTTAATGCATTTTATGCATTACATATTACTTGTTTTCCCTCCCCCATCCCTAAACACCAACTTTCCTCCTCTCACGATCCAGCACTGTCCTAACCTGCAGCACTGCTCTCCCCTCTTTCTGGTCTCTGGGAGACATAGGCAGCAACAGGAGCCGTAGGCACAGTCAAACTCCTGTGAGAGGGGGCGAGGTCTGTGGACACACACAGCCCAGATCAGGAATGTGCCCCCTCAGCACACGCCTTGCTGAGTGGGCACCCACAGGAAGGAAGAGTAGAGAATGACAGTAGGGGAATTCCTGCACCGAGCAGGTAAGTATACCAACATAATTTTTATTTTATTTAAAAAAATAGCCTATACAATCACTTTCAAGTTTGGAGGGTTCTTTTTAAAGATTATACATTTTAATTGCTACATCTGAATGGCTACAATGCATAGCAAATTGTTTTTCATGTGCATGTCCAGACACATTAATGTGTATGGAAATATGCAGTCACTGTAGAAATTGAATAGTTCACCATGCAGTCAGTCCTATGTGCTAACTGCACACTGTCTACACCCTCCCTCGTTTTATAAAAGCAGAGAAGTTAGAAATCTAAAGACAGCAATTGTGTTTGTCATCCACTCCTCCAGCCCCGAGTTCGGAAGTAGTCCGCTGCGAGTTCTGCGGCGAGTTCTTTGAAAACAGAAAGGGCCTGTCAAGCCACGCACGCTCCCACCTGCGCCAGATGGGCGTCACAGAGTGGCATGTCAACGGGTCACCCATCGACACCCTGCGGGAGATCTTGGCCAGTGGGACCTGTCCCAGAACAGGCACCAGAATCGGAGGCCCCAGCTCGGAGAAGCTACTCTCACATCATCCTCCCGCTTCCCCATCCGGGTCCCACCCGTACAGTGGGTTGGCTCCGGCAATGCAACACAAGCCTCCTCGGCTTCCTACCTACTCGGCCAGTGAGTGGCCATCCGAGCTCTCACCTTTAAACTTGTGTAAGTGGGCCTCTGACCCGCAGCTCTTCATATGCTTGCTCATTCTTTTCATTGCTTCCCATCTTGTCTGTTTCATTCATATTTTTAATTTAGACCACTCCTGGCTTTCCCAAATAACCCCTTCATCATTAAGAATCCAGGGTGTGACTTGGCATCAGCAGTGGGTTGGTGAGATTGTGTATGCTTGTCTTTTAGGCTTTAGTGCTGTAATGCAATTTCTTAGGTGAAAAACCCATTTTGCTGTGTAATCTTTGAGCAGAAATGCTTCCTCTAAAGCTTTACTTTAGCCTATTTCATGTTTCATTAGCCTACTTGTTTGGTCAGAAATTTCCATTACATTTTTAAAAAACAAAGGTGTCTTAGTGCTTGTCTTTACAAGCTGTTTAACATTAAATGTGTGCTTGCCACAAAATGCACAAAGGTAAAGCAAGCTGTTAAATCACCTTTGGAGGATATTATAAGTCTGTACTTAAAAGAAAACTGTCCCAGGCAAAACATGGATGTTGCCATTGTTGATCTTCCGATGTTAACTCTGTGGCAATTCAGTCATTACCCTAGGACAGTGTTTGTGAACCTTGTCACCCCAGATGTTTTGGAACTAAATTTCCCATGATGCTCATGCACTCTGCAGTGTAGTTGAGCATCATGGGAAATGTAGTTCCAAAACATCTGGGGTACCAAGGTTCCCCAACACTGCCCTAGGACAACTATGCATATAAGGATTCTGATTCTCTAAGGCCAACAATGGCAGGCTCCTTTTTTTGTTGTGACACGTTTCCTTTAAGAACAACTGTAACTCTTTCCCTATAGTCTTTAATTTGACTACAGGAAATGTCCTAAATCTCATCAAAAATAATAGCTGCACCTCATTTGCTATGGTTTATTAAACAAAGTGCTTAGTGTTACACGTAGGAGTGATTATCCTAGGTGCTTCTCAACTGATAGATTTCCCTAATCCTGAAAGATGACTGCCTGTACCTCGTGGCATTAAAAGTTAAAAGTAAACCTGCAGAGTGAGCTAATTTCCTGACTGTAATGGAGATATGCTGACTATAGCACTTTCAGTCACCGGCCCAGAGCAAGTATGCACATAAGGAACATAGGTAGCTCTGGAAATTATTTTCTGGATAGTTGTTGCAATTCAGTAACTCGTACTGAAGCAACAGTCAGCTTGACAGCCAGGCAACTTACATTTGTAGGCTGAGAGCTTCGCAGTGGCAGCCTCTGTTTTGTCATGACCAGCATGCTAATCTATTCGCTGACCCAAAACAATTTTATGGATTTGGTGCACCAACTTCCTCTGCTTGGACTTAACTGCATGCTTGTTCTAAGTTAGTAACTGAGAAAGTGTTGTAGCCAGTGACAGCCAGTCCATTTCAGAAGTGATACCCTACTTACAGGTTTCCTTTATGTTACTACTTTGAAAATAGGTAGTGTGTCCCAAAGGTTTTTTATTAGTTGCTACTGGTTGTATTATTTTACTAGTTGCAGTGCTATGTTATTGAACAAGTACGATGTGTTCTTTTTAAGCCTTCCGTATATATAGCTGTGTGTAATTGGCAACAAGGCTGTTTTCTTCTTGCAAAGGTTTTAGTCCATTGGAATGTCTCTGGCAAAATCTGTGTAGGCAAACCTTTTCTTACTGTAATTTGCTGGTGGCTTCTGATCAAAGTTAGACAAGTTTTTACTACAGTTTGGAATTCAAAAGTGTACAGTGTACTAGGTTAAACTGGAGCACATCAAGTACACCTTTATATATTGAGCATTTTGGATCATCTTTCCTTGCTTTACATATTTTGTGTAATGCTAAAATTTGTTTTATTTTAAAGGCTTATTCTTCTTTTTTGTAGGCAGTAGACATAGTACTGTTGTGCCCTTTTCCATCAGTGTTCAAATACCACCTGGATAACCATTGTATAATATTAGCCAGCAGCTGTGTAATCTCTTAATCATTCTATAGAGGCTTTACTGTGGGCATGTCTGATGTGGTTTGTTAGACTTTGAGATTGTTTCATCTTGCATTTTTGTATGTGATTTCTGGCAAGTTAGTCTACTAACATTTGTATGGTTTTCCCCTTTTCCTGCCTTTCTGCTTTTATTTTCATCATTTTGGACCTTTCACTTTGTTGTATTTTTAATATCATCTTCTCTGTTTTTCATAGCTTCACAGTCAGACCCCTCCCGTGACATCCGCTGCGAGTTCTGTAATGAGTTCTTTGAGAACCGCAAGGGACTGTCTAGTCATGCAAGGTCACATCTCCGCCAGATGGGTGTAACAGAATGGCACGTAAATGGCTCACCTTATGACACTCTGCGAGAAATCATACATAAGAGGCATCCAGCAACACTACAGCAGCAGGTTTCCAACATCAAAATAGAACCTCGCGGGGAGGATGAGCCACCAAGTCCGTCCCACAGACTCTCACCTCTTGGTGTTGGGGCATCAGTGATGGCACGAGATATTCCAATTTCAGCACCCGGGCGCCCTCACAATTTTCTGTCACCAGTACCAACTAAGAGGCCAGTACCTCATGAACCTAGACTTACACAGTCTGAGCCAAAGGGCTATATGAATACAGAGCCAAAGACTTGCAGCCAGCCTAAGTCTTACTTACAGGGTGAGAGTAGACCAAAATCCTACATTACAGAGGAGGGCCAGCCCAAGACCTTTGTTCATGGTGATGGGAAGCCAAAACAGTTTTTGCAAAGTGGAGAAGGGAGGCCAAAGACTTTTATGCAAGACGGGAGACCAAAGGGCTTTTTGCCAATTGAAAACCGACCCAAGACATATGTACATGGCGAAGGAAGGCCTAAAACATATTTGCAAGGTGATGCAAAGCCTAAGTCTTTTATTACTGGTGAACATAAACCAAAATTGTTCTTGCAAGGTGAACCCAAGCCTAAGTCTTTTTCTCCAGATGGCAAGCCCAAGGCTTACATTCAGACAGAGCTTCCATTCAAAGTCAAGATGAAAGCATCTCCAGAGAAGACGGTCACAAGCAGTAAGTAACACGTTTGAAGTATGGTTCTGTCAAGTGTGTATTACATTGTTTATAACGTTTTTTTTTTTTTTTTTTTTCCCAATGTTTCTTCTCTGTGTTCTGTCCTTTCCTAATTTAACCAGTGGAGGCCTGCTGTGAGCTTTGTGGGTTGTTCTTTGAAAATCGGAAGGCTTTAGCCAGCCATGCCAGAGCTCACCTTCGACAATTTGGTGTAACTGAATGGTGTGTCAATGGTTCCCCAATTGAAACACTCAGAGAATGGATGAAGCAGAGACCCCAAAAGGCTGGTGCCTATCTCAATTACATCCAAGGGCGTCCTTTCTCCAAAAAGTTCAAACGTGCTTTGCAAAGTCCAAAACCAGGCCCAGAGAAGGAAAGCCCAGCTACAACTCCCGGGAAGGTAGCTGAGAAAGAACACAGTGCTGCAACACAAAGCCCAACCTCTGAAAAAACGACTGAGCCACAGGGGCAGAGTAAGTGTGACACACAGGATAAAATAGATGTAAGGATGGCTTACTTGCATATATTAGGGGTTCTATGATTTCTAAAAATGTTCTCTATGTCAACAGAAGTGGAGCGTCGTCACCCTAAGGCACCTGAGGTTCCACCCTCTCGGGAAGATACTGTTTCTGAACCACTAGCCAAAAATGAGGAGCCACGACCACCTGCAAGAGCACGTCCTGTGCCTTCTCTGGTACCAAGACCACCCGAGAAATCATTGGTGAAGTTTGTTGGAAACATTTACACTTTGAAATGCAGGTGAGAGATGGCTGTGCTTTTTTAATCTTTTGATCTTCTTATGTAGTTCTTAAAATTGGTCCCAAAAATCGGGCATTAAAAGCTTTGTTTGGGGTCGTCCACGTTCTGTTTTCTGTGCAAAACAGATTCTTTCACTACTCAAAACATAAAATAAAGATATGTATTTTGTGATAGATACCCTTTAATACCCATGAGGTGCATATATAAAAACTCAGTACAAAAAAGTCTCATACATACACTAGCAGCATTAGTACACTCTTTTTAAAGAGCCTCAAATATGTAAAGCAATCAAAATACAAATCATATTACATGAATGTGATCATAAAATTGCTATATAACATCCGTATGGTTATTAATAAAGTCTCTTGACTAATAAACAATGAGCGGTGCAAAAAAGTCCCCAAAAGTCCTCTTCAAATACCCAGAAGAATTAAAAGAGCCTTCACCACACTACCGTGCATCCCCTAGGTCAGGGGTCCTCAAACTTTTTAAACAGGGGGCCAGTTCACGGTCCCTCAGACACTGTTGGGGGCCGGACTATAGTTTGAAAAAAAAATATGAACGAATTCCAATGTGCATATTTTATTTGTAGTGCACAAAAAAACAGGAAAAACAATACAATATTTATTGTTTTATTTATATATGACCACAGCGTGCCCCCCTTTCAATGCAGAGTGACCACAGCGTGCCCCCTTTCAATGCCAGAGTGACCACAGCGTGCCCCCTTTCAATGCCAGAGTGACCACAGCATGCCCCCTTTCAATGCCAGAGCGACCACAGCGTGTCCCCTTTCAATGCCAGAGCGACCACAGCGTGCCCCCTTTCAATGCCAGAGCGACCACAGCGTGTCCCCCTTTCAATGCAGAGTGACCACAGCGTGTCCCCCTTTCAATGCAGAGTGACCACAGCGTGCCCCCTTTCAATGCAGAGAGACCACAGCGTGTCCCCCTTTCAATGCCAGAGTGACCACAGCATGCCCCCTTTCAATGCAGAGTGACCACAGTGTGTCCCCCTTTCAATGCAGAGTGACCACAGCGTGTCCCCCTTTCAATGCAGAGTGACCACAGCGTGCCCCCTTTCAATGCAGAGAGACCACAGCATGTCCCCCTTTCAATGCCAGAGTGACCACAGCGTGCCCCCTTTCAATGCCAGAGTGACCACAGCATGCCCCCTTTCAATGCAGAGAGACCACAGCGTGTCCCCTTTCAATGCCAGAGTGACCACAGCGTGCCCCCTTTCAATGCCAGAGCGACCACAGCGTGTCCCCTTTCAATGCCAGAGCGACCACAGCGTGTCCCCTTTCAATGCCAGAGCGACCACAGCGTGCCCCCTTTCAATGCCAGAGCGACCACAGCGTGCCCCCTTTCAATGCCAGAGCGACCACAGCGTGCCCCCTTTCAATGCCAGATTGACCACAGGGTGCCCCCTTTCAATGCCCGATTGACCACAGCATGTCCCCCTTTCAATGCAGAGGGACCACAGCGTGCCCCCCTTTCAATGCAGAGGGACCACACCGTGCTCCCCTTTCAATGCAAAGTGACCAAAGCATGCCCTCCTCTCAATACCAGAGTGACCACAGCTATACCCTGTCAGAATGCTATACCTCCATCACTTCCAGTGGCGGTACATCATAAAACAGCTGTGAGACTCGCCAGTGCACATGCGCAGACAGGACGGATTGCCGCTGTTACAGTCATCGACTCTGACAAGGTATACATAGCAGTCCATACAGGGGGCGGGACGGGGAGGTACATTTTGCAGAGCTCACTTAGCGGAGGCGGGGCGGGAGGCTTAAAGGAGGCGGGAAGGAAGTTCGACCGTGACATTAATACAGGCCTTCTAGCCATTAAAAGGCATAAAAAAAACAAAACATATACTTAGTATTTTATATAAATTATATATAGGAGGAGCCACTTCGGCTTTTAATGGCTAGAATGCCTGTATTAATGTGACGGCCGAACTTCCTTCCCGCCTCCTCTCAGTTCTATCCTCCGGCCCCGCCTCTGGTAAGTGAGCTCTGCAAAATGTTCCTCCCCGCCCTGCCCCCTGTAAGGACTCGATGACGGGTGTTCTGACAGATACCCTGTCACTGCGCAAAATGTTCCTCCCCATCCAGCCCCCTGTATGGACTGCTATACCTTGTCAGAGTCGATGACTAACAGCGGCAAGCCGACCTGTCTGCGCATGCGCACTGGTGAGTCTCACAGCTGTTTCATGACGTACCGCCCCCGAAAGCGACGGGAGTATAGCATTCTGACAGGTTATAGCAATCTGTCAGAACACCGGCCGGCGGGCCGGGCTCAGGACCCTGGCGGGCCGCATGCGGCCCGTGGGCCGTAGTTTGAGGACCCCTGCCCTAGGTAATGGGAACGTACCCTTATTTGAAAGGTCAAGTGCTTTGGATATAAGGTTAATCTCCACTTCCAACTGTTAACTCACAATCCCGGTCCAGGAATAGGCTTGTCAATGGGATCACCAGTTTCCTTAATCCTCATATCCCAGATCACATGAAATGAAACAGGGGACCCATAGCGTAATATGTAACAACCAATTCTTATTTATTAGCCAAAAGTATTGCACTCACATTAAAATAAAGAGTGACAGCATGTAGAAAATTATACCAGGAATTCCCGCTGATCTCCAGACCAGAACCGCACATCCGCTGCTGAACTGAGAACCGAACACCTCCGCAACGGACTTCCGGGTTCCAGATCGTATAGACGGCGTGACGTAGGACGCTAGCAGGGTTGCCTAGGTAGCCGCGTGCTTACGCACTGACGCGTTTAACCCATTACGGCTCAACATGTGTAACACACATTCACAACCGCCTTTTTCATTGGGGAACTTGTGCATTGTATATATAAAGCTCACAATAAATGTGTACAATATATACTACCATCATGTTACCATATATCATAATACCCATCCCTACATCTTCCACTCCACACTCCTTCCTTAGTGTTATGTCCCAAAAACAATACGCCCTGGATTCAAAAAGGCATAATAATTTGTCTGGTTGCCCCAAAAAAGATCCCATCCACCCAGGATAGTGCAAAGAGAATTCCCCTAGGGGTGGGACTTTGCAGGCACAAATGCAAAAAAATCAAAAAATTAATATACAAAGATTTTTATTACATACATGAACATGAATAAATATACAACAGATGTTATCACTTGCATTAAAAACAGGACAAAGCAAGCAAAAATGTGTGTATAGTGAACCAACTCAACCAATAGGTCCAGAGTATCCGACGCGTTTCGAGGTTTTTGGCCTCTTCGTCAGGGATGATACTGGAATCCTATATGGTTGGTTTTCAAAAAGACATACATAGATCTTGCCGGTTTTTCTTTAAAAACAGGAAGAAGGCTACAACCCAAATAGTGCTGTGTGTTCACAGGATAAAGGTTTTCCTCAATGCATGTGTCATAGACAAGATGTAAATGAGACTGATGACATAAATGCTCTCGGATAAACTCAGAACAGCTGGAGTCCAATTTTGCTTAGCGGAATGGGTAGGGCAGGAAAAATGCCCAGGCTTCAGATGGTAATTGGGATCAGAAAGCTGTGTGGACTCCTTCTCCCAGCGGTGGATCGCACTATCCACCCAGGATACCATAAATCAATCATGGCCCTGCCAGGACCGACGGTGGGAAGCCAAAAACAAAAGGAGGAGGGACTAAATACAAATATTCATTTGATAGCCCAAAGGGGGTGTGGTGAAGGCTCTTTTACTGCTTCTGGGTATTTGAAGAGGACTTTTGGGGACTTTTTTGCACCGCTCATTATTAGTCAAGAGACTTTATTAATAACCATACGGATGTTATATAGCAATTTTATGATCACATTCATGTAATATGATTTGTATTTTGATTGCTTTACATATTTGAGGCTCTTTAAAAAGAGTGTATTAGCGCTGCTAGTGTATGTATGAGACTTCGTTTTTATAAATGCACCTCTATTGTATTTTGTTTGTGGTATAGCAGCAGCTTGTTCAGATATTTCTACTCATTTGTCCTTGGGTGGTTAGTTTGCCACTCATTGGATCGCATATACCATTAGCGCTGAGTGGGTCGGACAGGGCCTAGGTCCTGGTTTTGCTCCTTTCTTTAATACCCATTTGAATTTTCAGTTTAAATCTGCTAAATATATTCCAGGTGTCTAAAAACAAAACCTTGTTCAGTCTTACAGTTGGCTTTCTCTATAAAGCAGCCACAGCCTTAGTAGAAAAGCCTGTCCCCTGCCGACATTCTGTAGAAGAGGACCCTTGCGGAACCAGTGGCCTCTCTGGAAAGGTCTGAAACCCTCCCCTGCTAAGTCAGATTTATACCTTTGCAATCAGCAAACCTCATTCTCCCTCCTGATTGGAAAGCTCTATCTAGCTCAACAGGGGGCATCTCAGACCTCTGCTGCAAGGTAACTGCGTGGACACAGAGCAAAGGTGATTATTTGCAGCATGCTGGCAGAAGACATGTGTTTCTTACTTGGGCTGTAGCTGCATTTAAAACAAACTGTAAGCCTTGGAAAACATTTTGTTATATTGCACTTGAAACATGCTTAGCTGATTTAGATGGTGCCCTCGAACCAAACCGGTTTCTGTTTTTAGGTGGTGGTTGTTAAGTTGAGTTATGTGCTAGCTTCTAATCTCAGAAGGGTTGAATGGAACTGGGAATTCAGATGAGCTGTCTCCACCAGAATACACAGTTGCATCCATATGATGCACAGCCTTTACAAAGCCAAATAATCCTATCTTTTTTTTCTTGGCATGAAAAAATATTTGGGAATCCAAGGTGCAAGAGAGACACCTTCTTTAGAGTTGGGTGGGGTAATCTCAACGCTGGAGTTTCAGGTACGGGAAGGCAGCAGGTAGTTGGCATTTCATTTTTTGTTGACATTTAACACAAATGTGAACTATTACAGATTTTACATTATTGGAACACTCTGATATGTTTGTAAAATATTTGCAAGGCTACCTGGTCATCTGTGCACACTTTTACAAAGTTTTATAAGGTGGATGTGTTGGCATCTGCGGGTGCTTCCTTCGACCGCAAGGTTTTGCAGGCTGCTGTTTAGAGGACTTGGTCCTCTTTGATCGTGTTTTAATTTTTTTCAGTTGAGCTCCAGTTTTATGGTTGAGCTCCATGTTACCTGGTTGGCTATGGTTTAGCCTTGGGAAGTATTTTTTTCTTGCTGTTCCCACCCCTCATGTTTGACACTGTCACTGCTTTGGGGCATCCCACTTAGTCAAGAATATGAGGAGCTGTGTCCATCAATGAACGAAAGAGAAAATGGGATTTTTGACTTATTGTAAAATCCATTTCTCTGATACTCATTGACAGACACAGCACACCCACCCCCTCTATGGAGCTTGGGTTTTTTCTTCTGACACTGCTTATAACAAAACTGAGTACCTATAGCAGAGAGTGGGAGTATACCCCCTGGGACTTCCCCATAGGCATAGTCAAGTTCTTCCCTGCCTAGTGTCCTACTCCTGTAGGGGGCAGCATAGCCCACATAGTCAAGAAGATGAGGATTGTCCGTCAATGACCAGGAAAATGGATTTTGCGGTAAGTGAATAATCCCATTTTTCAGGGGTTGGACTTGGCCCCTTAGTTCCAGTGAAGGGAACTCTTAAGGCGTCTGCATACAAAGACATTTTGGACAATTTCATGCTCCCAACTTTGTAGGAACAGTTTGGGTATGGCCCCTTCCTGTTCCAACATGGCTGCACACCAGTGCACAAAGCAAGGTCCGTAAAGACAAGTATGAGCTAGTTTGGGGTGGAGGAACTTGACTGGCCTGCACAGAGTCCTAACCTCAACCCGATACAATACCTTTGGGATGAATTAGAGTGCAGACTGCGAGCCAGGCCTTCTCTCCAACATCAGTGCCTGACCTCACAAATCCGCTTCTGGAAGAATGGTCAAACATTTCCATTGACACACTCCTAAACCTTGTGGACAGCCTTCCCAGAAGAGTGGAAGCTGTTATAGCTGCAAAGGGTGAGCCAACTACAGAATAAGACTGGGATGCCATTAAAAATCATTTGTGTGTAAAGGCAGGCGTCCCAATACTTTTGCTAATATAGTGTATGTTTTACAAACTCTAAAACCAGGACCAAAGGAGGAAGCTCAGCTACAACCTCTAGAAAGTGACCAAAAAAGAAAACTGTGCCACACTGCCAAGCAAACAAAACCCACTGAGCCGTTTTCTTAGCAGCTTCAGATAAAGCTGAACCAATTAATAATTTAAGTCTATAGGTTACAACTATTTTCCTGGCCAAATTATAATTTTTTTTCCTTATACTTTTTTTGGGCAACGGGATAAGTCATTAATTGCCGAACTAAACCACCAACTAGATGGCGATTACACACTGGCAAACAATAAATCATACCCCAGCCAAGGATAAACACCTCCTTCAGTTGGCATGCCTCAGTATTTTCCTAGAGTCCTAGGAGGATGGATATTCTTTTTTTTATTTCTGCTAGGAAAAGTGTAACCATTTTGGTGCTAGCATTTTAGCAGCTTTCCGGAGTAGCCTAAACTTGAATTTGAAGTGCCATGGCTGTACCCCGCAGGACTAAGTGGGCCTAAGCTGGAAGAGACCTCCAGGCATAGGGTTTTGCTTAAGGTGCTTTTGAAATCCCACCCTGGTAAAAAGTTAGCACTGAAGCCAGGGCATTGTCTCAATGTTTTTTTGGTCTCCGAAGACAATGCCAATTGGGTTGAGCATCAGGTGCCATCTCACTGTTTGGACCACTAGTTTCCTTCAAAATTTCCTGTCTGCTTATTACTTGAATGGCGGTGTTAACACTGAGGAACTAAGCACTGACATCTCCTGCCAGGTGGAGTGTTTTACACACTCTGCACTCTTTTCCACCATTTAGCATTCCTGCTTTGCAAAAGGCCGTGTGGAACACTGATCTTTGGTGACATTCCTACTGCCTGTCTACAGTGATTTTGGTCGCCGTTGACCATCACTGACTACTGGCTGTGTGTTTTGTGATTATCTAAGGCCTTGTCTCATACTCTTTAGATTAGTGGCACAACAACTATGTGGTTGCAACATGTCTGTATCTAGACAATCAAGGGATTGTCCTGCTTACACCTGTGACCCTTGCTCACTCTCCCAACAATTCCATGGATGTTTGCTGTAAGACTACTGATGCAATCTGGAATACTGTTACCCTGTGGTCCTACAGCCATGGATGAATTTGTTGGTACCCTTACAGCTCATTGAACCAATGCTTCATTCCTCCTGAAGGAGGTTTTAAATGAAAAGAAATCGTCTCATGTATACCTGCATGCCTTTTGTATGTAATAAAGTAAAACAAAGAAAGTGCGAAAGAGATGCATTATTGCCTATTTTACAAAGATATTCTAAAATGGCCTGGACACAGTGTCGGGACAAGGTCATCCAGGGTGAACATGTCAAACTGTGCCCCCCCCCCCCCCCATCATCTTGACCAAGCCTGATAAACACACTTATGTTTAGTGGTTAAGGAATATATTATATAAAATGTGCAAAAGTGGATAAACTACAGAGTGCAGAGATGAGGAGTATATACACCCTAGTGCACATGATGAGACAATTGGACGAAAAAAACGTATTAGAAGTGATCGTCCAATAATCTATTTGTTTGTACACAGCTTTTGAGAGCTGATCACAACAGTTCATGCAAAAATAAGCACAACAATTTTTGCTCAAAAACTAAAGAATTCATTACAATGCAATACAATACATCACTGCTGAAATTGTATGTCTAATGAAAATTTTCAGAACTTTAGCAACCTATTTGTTTTCGATATGAGACTAGCATGCAAAATATGTCCAATATTCTCATCATGTGTACGGTCATTTAATCTAGGGGCAGAGGATTAAGGTAAAACTACTTAAAGCGGAGTTCCACCCAAAAGCGGAAGTTCTGCTTTGAGGACTCCTCACCCCCTTACATGCCACATTTGGCATGTCATTTTTTGGGGGGGCGAGGAGGTATCTAGTTTTGACAGGTACCCAGCTCCCACTTCCTCTCAGGCTGCCTAGGCGATGCAAGCGGAAGTTCTCCTCTCTCCCTGCCTTCCTGCGATTTTCTTGGACATGTCACAGGTCCGAGAAGATTGCCCGGCCACTGAGAACACTTTAACAGCGACTGCATCTGATTGGACACAGCCACAGTTTGACAATTTTCCTCCAGAAGGATGTCAGACAGGTGGGTGTGGAGAGGACCACCCATGAAGGGAATTTCTGCCTTTCATCAGGAACTGGCTAAAATTTGATCATCATATGGCCAGCTTTATTCTATGAATTTTACAATGCTCATGAATAGGAACGATAGTCCAGCAAGGTTTATCATGGGACTCTAGGGTTTCAACCCTATATACAGATGTCTGGTGCTCAGCCCTCAGAGCTATCAAATCTGGACCCTTCCTTGCTAATAGGTTAGAATGTTAACCTATCATTCCATGATCTTGAATTTGTCTCTTGTGAGTCAGTGGGATCAAACCTTAGCGCTCCTTGCATTCTCAGGAACTGAGTTTGAACTTCTTGGAGGTAATTCAATTTTATTTCACCTTCAGGGGTTCTTCCATGGTAATTCTTGCCTCTGAAAGATGAGAGCCTAACCTGTCAGCTTTTTAGGCATGGACTCCCATTTACCTTTAGGCCTGTGATGGAGTCTAGTGAGTTGAAGCCTAGACCTTCTTCTGGCCTAGGACAGTTCTGATATTCTCCTCCACCAGGACAATGTTCTTCAGTCCCTCTATCCAGTTCCACTTTTCCAAGAGGAGCTTAATTTCCTCTTTTCAGGCTGAGTTTATATCTCTCAGCTACTGACACCTTTTGTTGGGCATCCTGGATGAATCCTGTGTGGTCATTCGGTTCTCGTTCCACCTTTTGGATGGTTCAGCTTAGCTCAAAGCTGGATATTTAGAGTGGATTGGTTTACTCCCTTCTTTGTTGAGACATACTTCACTGGTTATGTGTCTTGTTTTTGCAGCATCAGACATTGGTTCTAAATGAAAGGCTGCCACTGATTCTTCTATTTTAATGTTTTTTCTACCAGGTGGAAGTTGCCAGCCTCAGGCACAATATCCTTCAGGAGGCTCTTTAGCCGCATGTAGTCCCTAGTGTTCTGTTTCTTTGACCTGTTGGCATTGTTTGCAGGCTGCTTGCCCCTCAGTGTGACATGCCAAAGGTAAAAGACCTCCTGTGTCCTTCAGTGGATGAAAAATAAAAAAGGATATTTGTACTCAATGTAAAATCCTTTTCATTGGTGGACACAGATGTTACCATTCTGTGTTTTTTGATCATGCGCTTGGTGCTGGTCTTGCTTTCTACCAAACTGAGGTATGCTGGTAGTAGAAGGGGTTATCCTAGCTCGGCCTATAGTTTTGTTTGTTTTGCCAGTGGCCAATACTCCTTTAGTTGGCAGTATAACCAGAAGGTTTAACCCCTTTTATGACACTATAACAAATGTTATATGTCAGTGAGCTTTATATATATAATGTGTGTGTGTGTGTGTGTATGTTAGTATTTGGTCTTCTGTCTGTGCTTCCAGTACAGAGACCAGACTGTCGCTGAGGAGGTCCTTCTACTAACGATCAGGACAGGGTGGAAACAGATCCTGATCGCATGATTGCTGTCTTAGCCTCTATCTGGCTAGCAAAGTGATCATTCATTCTGTAACCCTTCCCTGCGTTGTCTCTCCTCTGTGAACAAGAGAAACCACAGACTTCAGTGCTAGAGAGGAGAAAAATACAGTGGGTACGGAAAGTATTCAGACCCCCTTAAATTTTTCACTCATTGTTATATTGCAGCCATTTGCTAAAATCATTTAAGTTCATTCTTCTTCCTCATGAATGTACACATAGCACCCCATACTGACAGAAAAACACAGAATTGTTGACATTGTTGCAGATTTATTAAAAAAGAAAAACTGAAATATCACATGGTCCTAAGTATTCAGACCCTTTGCTGTGACACTCATATATTTAACTCAGGTGCTTTCCATTTCTTCTGATCATCCTTGAGATGGTTCTACACCTTCATTTGAGTCCAGCTGTGTTTGATTATACTGATTGGACTTGATTAGGAAAGCCACACACCTGTCTATATAAGACCTTCCAGATCACAATGCATGTCAGAGCAAATGAGAATCATGAGGTCAAAGGAACTGCCTGAAGAGCTCAGAGACAGAATTGTGGCAAGGCACAGATCTGGCCAAGGTTACAAAAAGATTTCTGCTGCACTTAAGGTTCCTAAGAGCACAGTGGCCTCCATAATCCACAAATGGAAGACGTTTGGGACGACCAGAACCCTTCCTAGAGCTGGCCGTCCGGCCAAACTGAGCTATCGGGGGAGAAGAGCCTTGGTGAGAGAGGTAAAGAAGAACCCAAAGATCACTGTGGCTGAGCTCCAGAGATGCAGTCAGGAGATGGGAGAAAGTTGTAGAAAGTCAACCATCACTGCAACCCTCCACCAGTCGGGGCTTTATGGCAGAGTGGCCCGACGGAAGCATCTCCTCAGTGTAAGACACATGAAAGCCCGAACTGAGACGAATGTCCATACCGGAGGAGAGCCAGGATTGTACCAGTCAGGTGCAGGCAGGGGTCTGCACAGAGGTGGGCGGAGTATTGGAGGTGCAGGCATCAGAGCAGTTTAGAGGGGTGACAGTTAGGAGGGGTAGAAGGGAACAAGGCAAGGAGGCTGATCCTGGGCTGGAGCACCCCAATAGATACGCCCCGTTGTGTGATGTTGGGGGAACCAGTCAGGGACCAGCATTGCTGGAGCAGAGCGACGCCCCTAGCTGCCAGGGGAAGAACTCCTCCAGTAAGGCCGGGAGAAAGGGAAAGGAAAGACAGGTGCTGGTGGTAGGGGACTCAATTATTAGAAGGGCAGACAGTGTAATCTGTGACAAAGACCGTGTGTGCCGAACAGTCTGTTGTTTGCCGGGCGCTCGGGTTCGGCACATCGCGGATCGGGTGGACAGATTATTGGGTGGGGCTGGGGAAGACCCAGCTGTCATGGTACACGTGGGTACCAATGACATAGGCAGAGGAAGACGGAGAGTCCTAAATGATTTCAGGGACTTAGGCGCTAAGTTGAGGACTAGGACCTCCAAGGTAGTATTTTCCGAAATACTACCTGTACCTCGAGCCACACCAGAGAGGCAGCGGGAGATTAGGGAAGTTAACAAATGGCTGAGGAGCTGGTGTAGTAAGGAGGGTTTCGGGTTCCTGGAGAACTGGGCTGACTTCTCAGTCGGTCACCGGCTCTTTGGTAGGGACGGATTGCACCTAAATGGGGTGGGTGCAGCCGTACTGGGTGCAAGGATGGCCAAAAAGTTAGAGGGGCTTTTAAACTAGGGAATGGGGGGGAGGGTACAGATGTAGAATTAGACAGTGGAAAGCAAGTTTCAGAGGGCAGATATGGGGGCATTAGCGGTAGGGTGTTCGGAGCTCCTATACCCAGGGTGGGTATGGGGAAAAATCAAGAGAGCAGCCTAAAAACATCAAATGAAGATAAATGTAACCGATCAAAATTAAGAGGGTTGTATGCTAATGCCAGAAGCCTGGCCAACCAGATGGGAGAGCTGGAGCTGCTGATGTTTGAGGAGGACTTAGATTTTGTGGGGATAACTGAGACTTGGTTTGACAGCTCTCATGATTGGATGGCGACCATTCAGGGGTATTCCCTTTATCGCAGAGATAGAGAAGGTAAAAAGGGGGGAGGGGTATGTCTGTATATTAAGAACAGTGTACAGGTAAATATGAGGGATGATATTAATAATGGAGCTAAGGACGAGGCAGAATCCCTATGGGTAGAGCTTCAAAGGGAAGGCACGGCGGGGAAGGTAATATTGGGCGTATGCTATAGACCCCCCAACCGGAGGGAGGAGGGTGAGGCGGACCTCCTTTTACAGATAGGATTGGCAGCAAGGATGGGAAACATCATTATAATGGGGGACTTTAATTATCCAGATATAGACTGGGCAGAAGGAACCGCGCACTCAGCCAAGGCTAGGCAGTTCCTAAATGTTTTGCAGGACAATTTTATGGGTCAGATGGTGAATGCACCGACAAGAAACAATGCGGTACTTGACCTACTGATTACCAACAATACAGACCTGATCACGGATATAGAAATACGGGCCAACTTAGGAAACAGTGACCATAGGTCAATAAGTTTCAGTATTAATTACAGTAATAGGAAGCAGAGGGGTAATATAAGAACACTGAATTTCAAAAGAGCCAATTTCCCTAAACTGCGCTTGCTGCTAGAAAATATCAATTGGGATAGAACCCTGGGAACAAAGAACACGGAGGAAAAATGGGAGCGCTTCAAGAGCATACTAAACAGGGGGATTGGCCAGTGCATTCCAAAGGGAAATAAATTTAAAAGAGCAAAAATAAACCCTGGATGGCTAAACTCCAACATAAAAATGTATATTAGTGCTAAAGAAAAGGCCTTCAAAAAATACAAGACTGAGGGGTCATTGGCAGCATTTAAGCACTACAAAGAGTGTAATAAGAAATGTAAAGACGAAATCAGGGCGGCTAAAATAGAACACGAGAGACATATAGCGGAGGAGAGTAAAAAGAACCCCAAGAAGTTCTTTAAGTATATAAACAGTAGGAAAGCGAGGCCAGAACACATTGGCCCCATAAAATATGACAAAGGAAATATGGCCACTGAGGACAAAGAAAAGGCGGAAGTGTTAAATAATTTCTTCTCTTCAGTCTTCACAAAAGAATCAGGGGGCTACACTAACCCAGCTTGTAAGGCCGAACTAAATAATACACCTCAGGAAGTGCCGCCATGGCTAACAGAGGATAGACTTAGAGCTAAACTAGAGAAACTTAACATAAATAAATCCCCGGGACCGGATGGCTTGCACCCGAGGGTTCTTAATGAGCTCAGCCAGGTGATTGCCAGACCATTATTCTTGATCTTTAAGGATAGTTTACAGACGGGTATGGTGCCAGCTGATTGGAAAAAAGCCAACGTGGTACCAATATTTAAGAAGGGGCCGAGATATATCCCGGGTAACTATAGGCCGGTCAGCCTAACATCTGTAGTCTGCAAAATTTTGGAGGGGATGTTAAGGGACCACATACAAGACTTTAGTAATGAAAACGGTATTATAAGTAGTAATCAGCATGGATTTATGAAAAATCGTTCCTGCCAAACCAATCTATTAACCTTCTACGATGAAGTGAGCTGCCACCTAGATAAAGGTAAGCCTGTGGATGTGGTGTATCTGGACTTTGCAAAGGCCTTTGACACCGTTCCCCACAAAAGCTTACTGTACAAACTAAGGAAGGTAGGTATGGACCATAAGGGGAGTACCTGGATAGAGAACTGGCTCCAGGGGAGAGTACAGAGGGTGGTGATTAATGGGGAGTACTCGGATTGGGCGGGTGTGGAAAGTGGGGTCCCCCAGGGTTCTGTCCTGGGACCAATCCTGTTTAATTTGTTCATAAATGATCTAGAGGAGGGGATATCGAGTACAATCTCAGTATTTGCGGATGATACTAAACTAGGCATGCCAATATCTTCTATGCAGGATGTGGAAATCTTGCAAGCAGACCTGAACAAAATAACGGGGTGGGCAACTACATGGCAGATGAGGTTTAATGTTGATAAATGTAAAGTAATGCACTTGGGTGCCAGAAACCAGAAAGCAAGCTACTCACTAGGGGGGGAACCTCTGGGTGAGTCTAGGATGGAAAAGGACTTGGGGGTACTGGTAGACAACAAGCTTGGCAGTGGCATGCAATGCCAAGCCGCCGCAAGCAAAGCCAACAGAATACTGGGATGTATAAAAAAGGGGATTCACTCCAGAAATAAAGAGATTATTCTCCCACTCTACAAGACTCTGGTCCGGCCACATCTGGAGTATGCTGTCCAGTTCTGGGCACCGGTCCTCAGGAAGGATGTGCTGGAATTGGAGAAAGTCCAGAGAAGGGCAACAAAAATAATTAGGGGAATGGAGGACATCAGCTATGAGGAAAGACTACAAGCACTGAACCTTTTCTCTCTGGAGAAGAGACGATTGAGGGGGGATATGATATCAATGTACAAATACTGTACTGGTGACCCGAGCATAAGGAACAAACTATTCAGAGATAGGAGATACAATAAGACACGTGGCCACTCACTAAAACTTGAGGAAAGGCGGTTTAACCTTAAAGTGCGTAAGGGGTTCTTCACTGTAAGAACGGTAAGGATGTGGAATTCTCTTCCACAAGCAGTCGTATCAGCAGGGAGCATTGATAGTTTCAAAAAACTATTAGATGGACACCTTAAAGACCACAACATACAGGGGTATACAATGTACGGTTAAAGCAAACACACACACACACATCATAGGTTGAACTGGATGGACTGATGTCTTTTTTCAACCTCACTAACTATGTAACTATGTAACTATGAGTTTGCTAAAAAACACCTGAAGGACTCCAAGATGGTGAGAAATAAGATTCTCTGGTCTGATGAGACCAAAATAGAACTTTTTGGCCTTAATTCTAAGCGGTATGTGTGGAGAAAACCAGGCACTGCTCATCACCTGTCCAATACAGTCCCAACAGTAAAGCATGGTGGTGGCAGCATCATGCTGTGGGGGTGTTTTTCAGCTGCAGGGACAGGACGACTGGTTGCAATCGAGGGAAAGATGAATGCGGCCAAGTACAGGGATATCCTGGACAAAAACCTTCTCCAGAGTGCTCTGGACCTCAGACTGGGCCGAAGGTTTACCTTCCAACAAGACAATGACCCTAAGCACACAGCTAAAATAACGACGGAGTGACTTCACAACAACTCCGTGACTGTTCTTGAATGGCCCAGCCAGAGCCCTAACTTAAACCCAATTGAGCATCTCTGGAGAGACCTAAAAATGGCTGTCCACCAACGTTTACCATCCAACCTGACAGAACTGGAGAGGATCTGCAAGGAGGAATGGCAGAGGATCCCCAAATCCAGGTGTGAAAGACTTGTTGCATCTTTCCCAAAAAGACTCCTGGCTGTATTAGATCAAAAGGGGGCTTCTACTAAATACTGAGCAAAGGGTCTGAATACTTAGGACCATGTGATATTTCAGTTTTTCTTTTTTAATAAATCTGCAACAATGTCAACAATTCTGTGTTTTTCTGTCAGTATGGGGTGCTATGTGTACATTCATGAGGAAGAAGAATGAACCTAAATGATTTTAGCAAATGGCTGCAATATAACAAAGAGTGAAAAATGTAAGGGGGTCTGAATACTTTCCGTACCCACTATATACAATGTATTTATTCCTCTGCCCTGGAGGCATTGTTCCTACAAAGAAAAAAAATGTTCTGTAAAAAAAAAAATATATATATATATAATATATATTAACTAGTTTAGTACAGACTCAATTCCAAAAAAGTTGGGACACTGTACAAATTATGAAGTTATCATCATCTACAGTGCATAATATCATCCAAAGATTCATCTGGAACAATCTCTGTGCGTAAGGGTCAAGGCCGTAAAACCATACTAGTTGCCCGTGATCTATGGGCCCTTAGACGGCACTGCATCACATACAAAAATGCTACTGTAATGGAAATCACAACATGGGCTCAGAAATACTTCCAGAAAACATTGTCGGTGAACACAATCCACCGTTCCATTCGCCGTTGCCGGCTAAAACGCTATAGGCCAAAAAAGAAGCCATATCTAAACATGATCCAGATGCGCAGGCATTTTCTCTGGGCCAAGGCTCATTTAAAATGGACTATGTCAAAGTGGAAAACTGTTCTGTGGTTAGACGAATCAAAATTTGAAGTTCTTTTTGGAAAACTGGGACGGCATGTCATCCGGACTAAAGAGGACAAGAACAACCCAAGTTGTTATCAGCGCTCAGTTCAGAAGCCTGCATCTCTGATGGTATGGGATTGCATGAGTGCGTGTGGCATGGGCAGCTTACACATCTGGAAAGGCACCATCAATGCTGAAAGGTATATTCAAGTTCTAGAATAACATATGGTACCATCCAGACGTCTTCTCTTTCAGGGAAGACCTTGCATTTTCCAACATGACAATGCCAAACCACATACTGCATCAATTACAACATCATGGCTGCGTAGAAGAAGGATCCGGGTACTGAAATGGCCAGCCTGCAGTCCAGATCTTTCACCCATAGAAAACATTTGGTGCATCATAAATAGGAAGATGCGACAAAGAAGACCTAAGACAGTTGAGCAACTAAAAGCCTGTATAGGACAACATTCCTATTCCTAAACTTGAGCAACTTGTCTCCTCAGTCCCCAGACGTTTGCACACTGTTATAAAAAGAAGAGGGGATGCCACACAGTGGTAAACATGGCCTTGTCCCAATTTTTTTGAGATGTCGATTCCATAAAATTTAAAATCAACTTATTTTTCCCTTAAAATGATACATTTTCTCAGTTTAAACATCTGATATGTCATCTATGTTGTATTCTGAATAAAATATTGAAATTTGAAACTTCCACATCGTTGCATTCTGTTTTTATTCACAATTTGTACAGTGTCCCAACTTTTTTGGAATCGGGTTTGTAGGTGTATGTGTCAGTGCAGGTGTCAATGTTAATGCTGTGTAAGTGGCAGATAGTGTTTGTGTCAATTAGTGGCATTGCAAATATACGTTTTTGTCAGTGTAATTGTCAGCTAGTGGCTGTGTAAGTGTCAGTATGTTTTAAATAAGAAAAAAAAAAGTTTTGTATTTCGTGTTAATGTCAGTGTGTTTAGGTAGGACCAAAAAAAAAAAATAACAAAAGTAAAATACCGTATTTTCCGGCGTATAAGACGACCCCCCTAATTTTCATCTACCCGTAATACTTATACTTAGGTTACCTTGGAGATATTATACTTGGCGTATAAGACGACCCCCCATTTTTGGGGGATTTTTTTGAGGTTCAAAAGTAGTCTTATACGCCAGAAAATACAGTATGTACAATTGTGTGTTGGCTCCACTATATGTACAAAGAACAAATCACACACACACACGTGGTATTGCCGCAATCATCAGTAGTAGTAGAATTTATTTTGCAGGGGTTTTTTTTGGTGGTGGGTCAAAAAAAAAAAAAAATAAGGCTGAAGTTTAAACTATTTTTTAGAATGCTTATTTTTTTTGTGTCCAATGTCATACGCTAAAAAACGCTGAAGGAATAAAACTACTTTAAGGGCTTCTTATGTCCCTCAATGGATTTCAAGAATCTCACAGATTTTATGGTGAGTACAAAAATCCTATTTCTGAATGTTCCACCCAGTTTTAGTGCTTGGAACATTTGTATTTGAGAGGTGATTGGAAACAACATTTCCCCAAAATGTATGGCCAGCAATAAGCCAATGTATGAAGAGCCCTGATGTGTAAGTCTTCCACTATTTAATGGGTTATGTAAGATTTTTTTTTTTCTCCCTTTTACCAGGTTCTGTGACATTCAGTTCCAAGGTCCGCTTTCCATTCAGGAGCAGTGGGTCCGTCACCTGCAGCATCACATACTAGCAATGAACTTTTCAAAGTTCCCAAGCCCACCCCATGATGTATCATCCCAGGAACAGGCAGAAGGTGTCAAGTCCCAATAAGTCAGCTTCGAAATGACATGGACAAGATGTCTGCATTTTCTACAGCGGGAGAAAATAAGCCACAGATTTGTGGAAGACTTGTAGGTGATAGCTTGGCATTTATAACAAAATCCCATGCAGGGTCTAAAAGAAAAGATGCTCTAAAGCCTGTGATATGATTATGTTGTCTGGGTATACAGTAAGAGAAGATCAGCTGTAAGGCATCAACATCTTTCAGAAGACTGGACCTGCAATAAATAGAGCGATCTCAGTGGATGTGCAAGAGGTGGTGGTATGGAGAACATCAGGGACGTGTTTTGAAGATTTTAATAACATGGTTAAATGTTGGCAGTTCATCTAATTCTGTATGCTTGGTATCTGCAGATGTAGAATGTTGTGGAAGGTGATATAAATGAATATGGGAAGAATAAAGATGTAAGATGGGTTCTTTTTGGATCTGACAGGTTGGTGTTTCACTGTCCCTTTTAAAAGGTAATTTCTAGTGACCTGTGCTTTTGCTGCGAACACAAAGCAGATTTCTGTTCTCTCAATCCTTCACTACAATGTGTTTATTCTACAATGGTGCTTAGTCTTTACTCCTCCTCAAAGCCATTTACAAACCTCACTTCTACATTTTCTTCTCACTGCTTCTTAGATCTCTTCTATTGGCCCTGAACCTGGAACTAAGATTAAACATGCGGGCAATGTTTTTATTTTTTTTATTTTATTTTTTTTTTACAGAGAACATGACATAGCACTCAATAATAACTGGGATACATTTTTGCAACTTGTGTTCTCCCACCTGGGGAGATTTCCCCACTTTGGCTCCTAATTCTGTTCCTTGCTGCAGTCATATTTTCAATCAGACTAAGAAATTGGACTTCTTAACTTTGTTTCCATTCACTTCTAATAGGCTTCAGATGGAGAAGGTCTGGTTCGACTTAAAAGGAATTGTTTTTTTCTCAGTCTGAGAGGGGGAATTGTGATAGATACATTTTTGCACTGGAGTACCATTGGTTTATAAAAGGTTTGTGACTTCTAAGGTGTCTATATCTGCCCAAACCAAGAGATCAGCTTTGGTGTATTTAGTTTTTAAAATATTGGTCAGCAACAGGCATACAGTTGTGTTATTGAATGGCCTGACCTATTTCAGTGATGGTAGTGAACCCATGGTCATGAGAGCTCATTAGATGCCAACCTAAAAAACACCCTTGACACCTTTAATTTTGTATGGGCCAAGCCTTTTAGCCATGTTTCTTCTTTTTTTTTTTTTTTTTTGAGAAATTGCATATTTTTGGTGACCTCATGGTACACCAGGGGATATTTGAAACAGCTTCCCTCCACAGCCACATTGCTTAATGCCAGGGTTGGCAAGAGGATAGAGTCAGGGGCCTTTATGTATATAATATATACGTTGTATTATTGTGGTTGTATATCTTGTCATGCTTCCCCAACCCCCCCACCCCCAATTAGGGGAGACACGCCTTTTGGTTTTACTTCCTTTCATTTTAAAGAAGAATCTCTGTTCAAAATCCGTTGACCATTTTTATATTCTGAGAATAATGTAAACCCCCCCTTTTTCCAACCTGAATGTATTAGCTAATCTGTTTTTAGTAGACACACACCATAGTGTATTTGAGAGACATGCCCTTAACATGAAGTAGGTATGGCTCTTATAAATATCTTTCACTTCAGTGTTGAAGTTTTTTTTATTTATTTAAGTAACTCTAGGACTGGTAAATTGTCTCCTCCAAACAAGACTGATTTACATCCTTTATCCTAATATTTCCTTCCTTCCTTTACTGAAAGGCTATGTGCAGTATGGTTGCAAAAGTATGGACTTAGTAACAGTGCAGAGGGTAGTGGTGTGCAGAAACCTGCAACAGCCAATTGTAATAACTTTTTCAGCATCTTGTTGTGCAGAATATGCTGGGGTTTTTTTTCTTGGTTGCCATATGCTAATGTTAATCGCTATTCTTTATTCTATAAGTGGTCTTCCAATGTGAAGTCCCTCAGTTCTTTTCACTGGAAGCCATGGACTAATTATTTCCTTCTCCCTTACGCAGAAAATCTTCCCGTTAACTCCCTTGTGAAATACTGTTTAATATAGTGGTGGGGAGTTGCAACCACTTGCACATACATATTTAGGCTGAGCATCTACCAATTTGGTTTGGCTAGCCATCAGTAATTGTTATCTTTTCCATAATTTTTGGCCCTGTACAGGCAGTTTTTTTTTTTTTTTTTCTTGCCCTAAGGACTACAATGTGTTTTTTTTTCTGTCCTTCATGCCTTCTTATCTTTACTGTCACACACCCATTTCATAGTAACCTGCCATTTTAATTACAATTTCAGTTCACTTTGATTTAGTATTTTAATGTGTAGAATTGGAGTAAAGCAATCAGTTTTTACCCTGGATGTGTGTGCTTTTATTTTCAGATGTAACTGACGGGATTCATACCATGTCATGTTTCCTTTTATTGCTTTGGGTGCCTACATTAAAAACGACTGCACACTTGTGTACAAAGCCATATATGCGATTGTTCTTCATGAGGCAGCGTTACAGCCAAGTTGTTTCTCACCTTTCATCCTAGAGTCCTGAGTTAAAATCACACAAGGCACAATAACTGCAGTTAGGTGGGCTTTTCTAAATGGGAACACTTTGAAAACACATCAGATCTCAATGGGGGAAAATGCTGGATGTCTATACTGGTATGGACTGGGTAATGTGTTAGGAATGAAAGGATGCCACATCGTTTGATGGAAATGAAAATTATCAACCCACAGAGAGCTGAACTCAAACGTACCCCCAAAAATCAAAGTGAAAAAATGATGCAGCAGGCTAGTCCACTTTTTTTCATTGCAGCAACTCAAAATGGTACTCAGTAGTTTATATGGCCCTCACGTGCTTGTATGCATGCCTGACGACGTCGGGCATGCTCCTAATGAGACAACAGATGGTTTCCTGGGGTATTTCCTCCCAGAATCTGGACCAGGGCATCACTGAGCTCCTAAACAGATCTGGCGGCATCGGATGGCCCGAAACATAATGTCCCAGTGGTGTTCTATTATATTTAGGTTAGGCGAGTGTGGGGCCTCTCAATGGTATCAATTCTTTTATTCTCCAGGAACTGGCTGCATACTCTCGCCACATAAGGCCGGGCATTGTCGTACACCAGGAGGAACCCAGGACCCACTGCACCAGCGTACAGTTTGAAACGGGTCCAAGGATTTCAGCCCGTTACCTAATGGCAGTCAGGGTGCCATTGTCTAACCTGTAGAGGTCTGTGTGTCCCTCCATGGATATGCCTCCCTACACCATCACTAACCCACCACCAAACCGGTCATGCCGAGCGATGTTACAGGCAGCATAACATTTTACACGGTTTCTCCAGACCCTTTCACGTCTGTCACATGTGCTCAGGATAAACCTGCTCTCATCTGTGAAAAGCACAGGGCGCCAGTGGTGGACCTGCCAATTCTGGTGTTCAATAGCAAATGCCAGTCAAGCTCCATGGTGCTGGGCAGTTAGCATAGGGCCCACTAGAGGACGTTGGGCCCTCAGGGCAACCTCATGAAGTCCATTTCTGATTGTTTGGTCAGAGACATTCACACCAGTGGCCTACTGGAGCTCATCATGTTCATCCTTGCACAAAGGAGCAGATACCGGTCCTGCCGATGGGCTAAGGACCTTCTACGGCCCTGTCCAGCTCTCCTAGAGTAACTGCCTGTCTCCTGGAATCTCCTCTATATTCTTGAGACTAGCAATGGCATGTATTGATGTGCGATCCTGGAGAAGTTGGACTGCCTGTGCAACCTCTGTAGGATCCAGGTATCGCCCCATGCTACCAGTAGTGACACTGACCCTAGCCTAGCCTCCACCTGTAAAACCATTCTTGTTTTGGAGGTCATCTTATTGTTGCCCACCTAGTGCACCTGTTGCAAATTTCATTAACACCAAAGCAGCTGAAACTGATTAACCAGCCCTCTGCTACTTAACTGACCAGATCAATATCCCAGGAGTTTACTTGACTTGACGCAATACTCTAATTATGAAATGTTCCTTTCATTTTATTGAGCAGTGTGTATATGTATGTGTGTGTATATATATATATATATATATATATATTACAATGGACACTTAAATAAGCCTTCCCCACACTATGAGCTTTATGTGCATCTACAGTGCCTTGCGAAAGTATTCGGCCCCCTTGAACTTTGCGACCTTTTGCCACATTTCAGGCTTCAAACATAAAGATATAAAACTGTAATTTTTTGTGAAGAATCAACAAGTGGGACACAAATCATGAAGTGGAACGAAATTTCTTGGATATTTCAAACTTTGTTAACAAATAAAAAACTGAAAAATTGGGCTTGAAAATTATTCAGCCCCTTTACTTTCAGTGCAGCAAACTCTCTCCAGAAGTTCAGTGAGGATCTCTGAATGATCCAATGTTGACCTAAATGACTAATGATGATAAATAGAATCCACTTGTGTGTAATCAAGTCTCTGTATAAATGCACCTGCACTGTGATAGTCTCAGAGGTCCGTTTTAAAGCGCAGAGAGCATCATGAAGAACAAGGAACACACCAGGCAGGTCCGAGATACTGTTGTGGAGAAGTTTAAAGCCGGATTTGGATACAAAAAGATTTCCCAAGCTTTAAACATCCCAAGGAGCACTGTGCAAGCGATAATATTGAAATGGAAGGAGTATCAGACCACTGCAAATCTACGAAGACCTGGCCGTCCCTCTAAACTTTCAGCTCATACAAGGAGAAGATCAGAGATGCAGCCAAGAGGCCCATGATCACTCTGGATGAACTGCAGAGATCTACAGCTGAGGTGGGAGACTCTGTCCATAGGACAACAATGAGTCGTATACTGCACAAATCTGGCCTTTATGGAAGAGTGGCAAGAAGAAAGCCATTTCTTAAAGATATCCATAAAAAGTGTCGTTTAAAGTTTGCCACAAGCCACCTGGGAGACCCACCAAACATGTGGAAGAAGGTGCTCTGGTCAAATGAAACCAAAATCGAACTTTTTGGCAACAATGCAAAACATTATGTTTGGCGTAAAAACACAGCTCATCACCCTGAACACACCATCCCCACTGTCAAACATGGTGGTGGCAGCATCATGGTTTGGGCCTGCCTTTCTTCAGCAGGGACAGGGAAGATGGTTAAAATTGATGGGAAGATGGATGAAGCCAAATACAGGACCATTCTGGAAGAAAACCTGATGGAGTCTGCAAAAGACCTGAGACTGGGACGGAGATTTGTCTTCCAACAAGACAATGATCCAAAACATAAAGCAAAATCTACAATGGAATGGTTCACAAATAAACATATCCAGGTGTTAGAATGGCCAAGTCAAAGTCCAGACCTGAATCCAATCGAGAATCTGTGGAAAGAACTAAAAACTGCTGTTCACAAACGCTTTCCATCCAACCTCACTGAGCTCGAGCTGTTTTGCAAGGAGGAATGGGCAAACATTTCAGTCTCTCGATGTGCAAAACTGATAGACATACCCCAAGCGACTTACAGCTGTAATCGCAGCAAAAGGTGGCGCTACAAAGTATTAACTTAAGGGGGCTGAATAATTTTGCACGCCCAATTTTTCAGTTTTTTATTTGTTAAAAAAGTTTGAAATATCCAATAAATTTCGTTCCACTTCATGATTGTGTCCCACTTGTTGATTCTTCACAAAAAATTACAGTTTTATATCTTTATGTTTGAAGCCTGAAATGTGACAAAAGGTTGAAAAGTTCAAGGGGGCCGAATACTTTCGCAAAGCATTGTAAGATGTGTCCTTTGCCAAGATGGCTATATTTGAGTACCGACGCACATGTTCACTATAGAACTCTCTTAGTGGGATATAGGTGAAGAAAGTACTGACAATTTGTGAACTTCATCATGGTGAAGATTGTTATGAAGTGATATCCAACAAAGCAGGTAAATGTTTTAACAGCATACATACACAAATTAATAGTAGAAGAGGACATAAATAAAGTGAGTTGTCATGGTGATAAGCAACTAATCAAAAAAATAGAAAACCTGCTACAGAGAAAATTGTCTCCATGGTGGATTGTTTTTCGTGTTTGCCCGTACATTGGTTTTACCCAAACGCATCTTTCCCAGTTTTAACAGTAAACTTGTGGATGTAGATACCTGGCTTTACTACCCATGCTTACATACCCCAGGAAGCGAGCATGTTAAGTTTTATAATCTTGAGTAAAAGCTCTTGTAAGTTTTCGATTTTTGGGCTTGATAATATCAGTTGAGTACTATCTGGAAAACTTTATTTGCCCTAACAGTGCAAATAATAAAGTTTTACAAACCGTAACCAACTGTGTTGCAAGTGCACGAATACAGCTACAATCAATTTACGCAAGTGCTTTATAAAGAAATTATAGCAATGGATTATAAAAATGCATCACATGTGCCAAAAAGCTTAATTTACAATCATGTGGAAAAAATAGGATTTGTTTTGTATTCTTTTCTGTGATTTTAGTGGAGACAACTCTGCTTTAGATCATCACCTACTGAGTATAGTATCACCTGCAGGAATAAAACATGAGGTAAACTAATAAACAAACGACAGCCAATGCTGGTGGCCATTCCCTTCCCTCTTTCCCCCATTTTATTTATTCTTTTCTAATATCTTTCTGATGTGTAACTGCTCCTAGCAGCTTCCATTTATCAGCTTTCCAGATTGGTTGACTCCTTGGCTACCCCTTGAGGGATCATAACTGGACCCCGCTGAGGAGGATTTAATGGATCATAAAACTCCAACAGTCAGCACTGAGACAGACCCACTGCTTGGAGTACCTGGGCCTGATTCTGGGCACAGCCCAGTCCAAGGTTTTCCTCCCTCTAGTCAAGCTCTTGGCCCCCACTCCCAAGTTCAGACCTTGTGGTCCAGAAGATGCCCAACCATTCCCTTTTGTGTGAGGGTGCTGAGGCAGTACAATACACCGTTTTACTTCAGCTATTGTAAACTAAGTATATTCTAACCACACAGAACCATGCATAGGACTTGTAGTCCTACGCCATGGGTTGTATGCAGCTACCTTCAGGTGATTGCCAAAAAAACTTGCTAGGACAAGCAAGTGATTGGCTCCTGCCGCTATCAATCACAGTCTGTGAGCTAGCGGCTTGTTATAGGGGGGCACTTGGCAAGGGGGAGGGGCCCTGAACTTTAGCAAGGGACTGGGGAAGAGGAGGATAAAAACTATTGCACAGAGAAGGTAAGTATAACATATCTTTTACCTAAAATAAAAAAAAAAAAAAAATAGGTTTCCAATCACTTTCAGTTCCTTCAAACCTTTGGCTGGATAGTCAACTTACCAAAGTCTGCTCTACAGCACTTAAACAGGAGTAGCTGAGTCTAATTTTGAACAATGCCAGAATTTTTCTTTACCAAGAGAAGGGTGCTTTCCTAAGGTCCCTTTTCCCAGTTTCACTTCAGACCTCTTTAATCCTAAATATTCACCTTGGAGCAAGCAAATCCAATTCTTAGATTTTGTCCAGCAGGAGAAAGCTCTCCCTGATATTGTGAACTTAGTCCTGCCCTAGAAAACAAACTAGCAGAATTTACAATTCCCTAACTGTCTAAACAACCTGGTTCCCAAAGAAGTCAAAACTTTTCATTAACATCCTGTTGTCTCCACAACATTGGACCTTCCTTATGCAAGGCTAATCAGTCAAGATGCAGTTAGAAAATGCCACAGTAATGGCTTTTATAAACATTGGGGGTACCAGAAGTAAAGTTGGCCTAAGAGAAACAAGCCTATTGCTCTCCTCACATTCCAGCTGTCTTGGCCATCCACATCCCTAGAGTGGACAATTGGCAGGTGGACTTCCTAAGCCACCAACGACTAGACCTGAGAGATTGATCTGTGCACCTAGAGATCTTTGAAAATCTGTCAAATGTGGGAAAAACCAGATGAGGACATCTTTGCCTCCAGACGCAACAAAAAGCTAAACAAATTTGTAGCCAAGACCAGGGATCCTTTAGGCTTCACAGTGTACAGCTCTCGTGATCCATTGGGCTCATATCAAAGGAAAGGGTCCCTGTGCCCCTCCTTCCCCCAAATTGACCCAGAAGAATGTGATACACAGACATACTCAGACTTCTGGTAGACAAGCCTTGGCCTATTCCAAACGAATCAGACCTAGTTGCCCAAGGTCCCCCAATTTCACCCTGCCTCTCAGCTGCTGGCTTTAACAGCATGGCTGTTGAAACCCAAGTCCTAAAAGATATTTTTTTTTTCTTTTTTTTTATGTTTTTATTGAGATTTTGTAATAAGAAAGACAACAAAATTACAAACAATGTAAAGATGTGAGTGTATAGGATAACAATTAGTACCAAAACATAGTACATGAAGATATAGAGTTCAATATCTGTTGCAAACATAGTATAACACAAAAACTGGATCAACCAAGTTGTAAATTCTATTAGCTCCCAGCACCTCATTGGGAAACAGAATAGACCAGTATCTGCCCGGACATCCCTGTGGGGAACTAACTGCGTCCGAGTGTGGTTCCGTCCATTCCTTCCAATAATGAGCTGAGCTCGTTACCAGTGAAAAATGCAGTATATTGGAGCCAATACAATAATTTGCAGAGAACCAAACATAGAGAGAGAGAAGTGGGAGTATACCAAAGAACCCGTACGGTGTACCCATATAAAGCGTCATAATCATTTAACCGCTTGCCGACCGCCGCACGACTTTTTACCGTGGCAGTCAGCCCCCTACAGGCAAAACGACATTGTGCACCCACGAGCCTCTAGGGGGCGAGCTCCCGCTCGTTCACTAACATCCCCACGCGAGTGACCGGCGGCTCCGATGTCCGCCGGTCCCTCGCGATCTCACGCTGGAGAGGGAGAAAGGCAGGTGGCTAATGTAAACAAAGCCGCCTGTCATTCTCCCTGGTGTAACTGCAGAGATCATACGATCCTGCTATGTAGGATCGTATGTCTCTGTGGTTACATCACAAGCCACGCCCCCCCCCACAGTTAGAATCACGCCCCTAGGGATACATTTAACCCACTGATCACCAATAAAGTTAACCCCTTCCCTGCCAGTGTCATTTTTACAGTAACAGTGTATATTTATAGCACTGATTACTGTAGTAATGTCACTGGTACCCCCAAAAATGTCAGTCAAGGGTCCGATCTGTCTGCCGCAATGTCGCAGTCCCGCAAAAAAAAGATTGCAGATCGCCACCATTACTAGTAAAAAAAAAAAAACAATAAAAATTACATCTTTCCCGTAGTTAGTAGACGCAATAACTTTTGCGCAAACCAATCAAAATACGCTTATTGCAATTTTTTTTTACCAAACATGTAGCAGAAAACAAATTGGCCTAAAATGTTAAAAAATTTTGATTTTTACATTTTTTGGGGGGAATTTCATATAAAAAAATGTGAAAGTTATTTTTTCAAAATCGGCACTCTTTTTTTGTTTAGCGCAAAAAGTAAAAATCGCACAGGTGATCAAATACTACCAAAAGAAAGCTCTGTTTGTGGGAAAAAAAGGACGTAAATTTCATTTGGATACAGCGCCGCACGACCGTGCAATTGTCTGTTAAAGTCACGCAGTGGCGAATCGCAAAATAGGCCCTGGTCTTTGAGCAGCCAAATCCTCCGGGGCTTAAGTGGTTAAAGAATGAACAACACGGTTGCCAAATTTGGCATAATTTTGACAGCGAACCTTCTTTAGATGCCATTATTTGTTTGTAAACATAAATCTCCTTAACCTGTCTAATTACCTCTCTTAGTTCAGGGACATAATTTCCATTTTCTCATTATGGTTGCCCTAGCAGCGAAAATAATGTGCATGCAAATAGGCCTTAAAGCCGGGTGAATAGAGTCAGCTCCTATACTTAGAATGGCCAGAGCTGGATTGGGTTTGACAATGTAAATTGTGCAATTAATTTGAAAATTTGAGACCAGAAGCTCCGAAGATGAAGGCAAGATCAAGTCATGTGAAGTAAAGTGCCTAATTGACCACATCCTCTCCAGCAAGTATCCAAGTGATCCTTGGAAAATTTTGTTAATAAGTATGGGGTGAAATACCACCTTTGCTGTAACTTTTGAGCTGTTTCCCAGTAGTTGGAACATCGTGAGTATTTGTAGTTGTACCTAATTGCGTTCAACCATTGACCATCTGATATTGGGACTCCAAGATCTCTTTCCCATTTAAGCATTTGAGGAAGTTTAATAAAGTGTGATTTATCTTTAAGAAGGTTGTAGAATAGTGAGATACCCGCACGTTTAGGGTTCTCCATGTTCCAAAACTTCCAAGCCTGTCTGGGTAAATAAGTGTGAGTAAAATGAGTGGAGTTTAATAGATGTTTGATCCGTAAGTAGGTGAACACCTGTTTCCCTGATAGGGAGAACTTTGTGGAAAGGGTCTCAAATGGCACAATACCTTCCGCAGAATTAAGGTCCGACACATGTGCGATACCTCCCCTACGCCACTCTTCAAGAGAAAGAGCTATTAACACGTCCAGAGGAATCTGGATTTTCTCCAGGGAGGTAGGCTTGTTGGTTTGACTTGTCAGGGCCTTCCAAGCAGCCAATGTGGATACGATAGTTGGGTGATCTAGGAACGGATAGTCTTGTACAATAGGGCTGGAGAGGGAGAAAGGCAGGCGGCTGATGTAAACAAAGCCGCCTGTCATTCTCCCTGATCTAAATGCAGAGATCATGCGATCCTGCTATGTAGGATCATATATCTCTGTGGTTACATCACTAGCCACACCCCTTTACAGTAAGAAGCACTCCCCTAGGGACACCCTTAATCCCTTGATCACTAAAGTTAACCCCTTCCCTGCCAGTGTCTTTTTTACAGTAACAGTGCATATGTATAGCACTGATTACTGTAGTAATGTCACTGGTACCCCCAAAAATGTCAGTCAAGGGTCCGATCTGTCCGCCGCAATGTCGCAGTCCCGCAAAACAGATAGCCGCCATTACTCGTTAAAAAAAAAAAAAAAAAAAATGACAAAAATCTTTCCCTTGGTTAGTAAACGCAATAACTTGCGCAAACCAATCAAAATATGCTTATTGCGATTTTTTTTTTACCAAACATATGTAGCAGTAAACAAATTGGCCTAAAATGTTTAAAAATTTTGATTTTTACATTTTTTTTGGGGGGGGAAATTTTGTGAAAAATTTTATTTTTTCAAAATTTACGCTTTTTTTTGTTTATAGCGCAAAAAGTAAAAATCGCACAGGTGATCAAATACCACCAAAAGAAAGCTCTGTTTGTAGGGAAAAAAGGACGTCAATTTCATTTGGGTACAGCGTCGCACGACCGCGCAATTGTCTGTTAAATTCATGCAGTGCCGAATCGCGAAATAGGGCTTGGTCAGGAAGGGGATAAATTTTCCGGGGCTTAAGTGGTTAAAGTTGTTTTGAGACCAAAACGTTCCTTTGACCCAAGGGAGTCTCTTCTTTTCACCTCAGTGCAGACATTGTTCTTCCTTCCCTGCCTTAACCACTTGCCACCCACCGTCAATGCGGCTCTCATTCTGGGACGACGTCATATAATGGCGCCCAGTAAAGCCGCAGCTCTTTACCCATGTGATCAGCTGTGTTCAATCACAGCTGATCACATGTAAACAAGGAAGTACTGTTTATCCTCTTTTCCCCTCTCACACTGACAGTAAGAAGAGTAAGCTGATACGTGGCATCTCCTCATATGGAATTCATGTAAAGGTAATCAGGGCACTGATCATCAGTGCCCCGATTACAATGCAGCCCCAAAACTGCCCATCAGTGATGCCACTCTGTACCCATCAGTAACACCAGTCTGTGCCCATAAGTGAGGCCAATCAGTGCCACCCATCAGTCCTGCCTATCATTGCCCATAGGTGCTGCCTTTTAGTGCCCACCAGTGCCACCTCATCAGTGCAGCCTCCTCAGCGCACATCAGTGAAGGAGAAAAATTATTTTTCTCTTACGTCCTCTGACAGTCGCCGCCCGATGGTATTAGCCTTCACTAATGGGTAATGGCGCCCTCTGCAGGAGCAAGGCTAGGCAGATAATTGATTATTAGGTTAATACAAAAAAACTTTTATGCCTCGGCACGCCACTAGGGGGCCATCCCTCAGCCATTAGCCTCAACCCAATCTGAAATTACCTCAGTTTTACACTGCCTAGCTTAGGAGCTGGTTAGGTCTTTCTGACTGGGACCTTGTGTCTCAGTTTTCTTAGTTTTTTTTCTGTATTCATGTGTTTTTCTTTGCACAATAGATTTTTATTTCACTATCACTAGTTAGTCAGGGATTATTTTCCTGGAGGACTACAAGTGACTGCAGAGCTGGGCCTCGGACTGGGTAATATAGATCCTTATGGAGTCCCAGCCTGCCAATGAGCGTCGCAGGTTACTAGTACGCTCAGGCCTTGCAACAACAGTGCCCCTCGGAATGGGGACTAGCCTGCGGAGCTGCGTCTTCGCCGAGGGTGTCTCAACCCGGATCACCCGCGTGTTGCCAGCATTTGGCACTTGGCTGACGGCACCCCCACTTAGGGTGAGAGGTCTCCCGTATCAGAGCGATGCCCGCTTCCTGGACTGGTGAGTACTGATACCCCCTTGTCCCTGGGGACTTTTGGGGGGTTGTGGGCCCACTCTTAGGGGATAGCAGGGCTGGTGGTCTCTGTGGCATCCCCCTTCTGGCCGGCTTTGGGTTTTGTCCCCCCCCTCCCTGTTCCCGCTGAGGGCACTGTATGGGGTACTAGTAGTACTTGGGGGGGGGGGTGCTCCATAGCTCTGGGGATCTCCCTGGGGTCTCCTGTGGTAGCCAGAATGTGTGCGTGTATTTTTTTTGGCGCCGTTAGGAGCGGCCGCCATGTTTATTGTGGGCAGATCCTGGACTCTGTGTAAGGGCAGCAGCCATTTTAGGATACTACACAAGGCTCCTGATCGGACGCCATCTTGGATGTGGGCACATGCCTATTAAGGGCAAACAGCCATTTTCCCTGTGCCTTTTTACATAGAGCTTCAATAGGCACCTTTTGTCTGGGCTCCAGGGCTGACTTAGGCTCACTTCCTCCTCCTTCACACATCTCCTGTGTAAAACTGTGTTGACAGGCTGGGGGATTTTTGTTAATCCTGCCATTTTCCAACATTTTTCTCTGCCATGACCTCTATATCTGCTGCTCTTGCGACTTTGGCGTCCCAGGTGAATCTGCTGATGTTTGAAAGCTCCCCCCAAAAAAATTGCCTGTGCCCTACCAGTCCTCTGACTCTGAGCCCGTATTGGTTGCCACTGACAATGGTCCCCCTGAAGGGGTCCCGGTCCTCTGCTTCTGAGGGGGAGGAGGAGGAGGCATCTTCCTCCTCTGTAGCGTGGGTACTCACGCTACGATGGATGCTCCCCTTAGCGACATTAAAAGAAACGATCTTGACGATGAGCCATCTCAGTCAATTAAGTGGTCCGCTTTTGCTTTCCGAAGGGCCCAGAAGTCAGGTCAAGCTTTTCCCTGCCCTGAGGAATTTCACGGGGTTGTGAATGACCAGTGGCGGTGTATTAAGCACATGTTGGTGGTGCCTAAGCATTTTTTCCCTCCGCTATAAAATTTTGGAGGCGGGGGACAACTGTTGGACTTGTCCCCAAAAAAGTGGATCACACTGTGTGTAGGCTGTATAAGTCCACCTTGATGCCTGTAGAGGTTTCCCCTGTATTCAGGGATCCGGCAGATAGGCGTGTGGAAGCGCTCGCCCGCCACATTTTCTCTGGTGGTGGTTTTTCCTGTTAAAACCTGTGTTTCTCTTACGTCCTCCGACAGTCGCCGCCTCTTCATATTCGTCACATATGGGGTATTAGACTTTGCTCCGAAGGAGTAGCTAGGCAACAGAATATGTTAACAATAAAGCTTTAACATATCCCACCCTCAAGGGGTGGTCCCCTCAGTCAATACCCTCCTACTTCCTGTAACCATATCTCAGTTTTAATGTCTAGCTTGTCAGGAGTGGCTGGCTCTCTCTGTGCTGGGACTTTTTGTCCCAGACTCTTTCTTCTTTTTGATATTTTGTTTGAGTTTTCTCTCTACCTTTACTTAGCTGTTATTTTTGTCAGCATTAGTTAGTTCTTCGGACGAAGAGGATCATGCGGACTGGGTCTCGGGCTGATCCCCCTGGTCGCAGGTCGTGGGTCAGTGGCTTCCCAGTCTGCCATCGAGCGTTCAGCCAGGTAACGCTCCTGGCACGGTGAACGACCCATCCCTGTTCGGTGCAGGGATGATTGGTGAGGTGGCTACCTCACCGGACGCTGTGCGGTTTCTGAACCGCCATTGTGTGCGTCTTGAGTAGCGACTCTCCCTGCCTCATGTGCAGCGGCTTGTTCGCCTGTGCGGGTTCCCCACGCCATGTGAGGTAAGTGTATCTATGTGGGGACCTGTCTGTCTGGGGGGGTCTCAGTCTGGGACTGTGTAACCTGCCTTTAATCACACTGCTTGTCTCCCTATCTCTCGGCTGCATGCTGTGGGCTGCAAGGGGGGGGGGGAGCTGTATGACACTGAGTATGTCAGGCTGGGCAGTGTGAGGAGCTGTGTGCTGTGGGGCATGTTTTTAATGGCATGTTGGGGCATATACAGCGATCGCTGCGGCGATCTAACATGTATCCATACTATGGGATGATATTGTGTGTGATTTTATGCACTGTGGAGCGGCGATTTCGGCGCCAAACGGCGCCATTTTACCGGCGCCCGCTCCGGCCGCATGGTTTACATGCACGGCGGCCATTTTCTTGTAGCCTCCATAGGCTTACATAGAGCGCCCTGGCAGCATCACTTCCTCTCTCCTGGAAGCACCGATCGAGGCAGCAGCAGCAGCGGTGTCTCCTCAGGTTTTATCCTTCTATTCCTGTGTTCCATTGCCTGTATTCAGTCTGTATATTCCCTGTGGGGGTCTCATTGTGCCTGAGTGTGGTGCGGTGGGCTGCGCTTGCCGCGCTTGCTGTAAGGGGGCAGTTAACCCTTGGTTGTCTGGCATACAGGGGCAATGGATTCTCAGGAGGGCAAATTTCCCACAGTCTTGGTGGAAAGCCAGGGGACCGCTGTTTCCCCCCCAGGGGGGGATTTGGCCACTATTGTGGCTGGCCTTGCTGCACAGGTGCAAATGCTGGTGGCTGCTCAATCTACTAAACGGCCCAGAGTTGCTCTGTCCTCTGATTCTGAGGGTGAAGGTGATGGGGCTGTTCTGGCGGGGACCCCCCTATCGGGGTCCCGCTCCTCTCTGGATCTAGTGGGGTCTGAGGTAGAGGCTGAAGTTGAGGGGGTTGATAATTCTCCCCCTGGCTCGCCTGAAGAGCTTGCAATCATGGATGAGTTGATTGCTTCCATTAAGCAGACGCTGCGTTTGCAGGACGAGGTGTGTCCCCCAGCTGCCTTGGCGGCTTATGGGACGCAGAGAAAACGCAGGACGCCGCAGGTCTTTCCCTGCAATGCTGATTTTCAGCGCGCTGTTAAGGACCAATGGCGCGATTTGCGCAAGCCTTTTGCGGTACCAAGTAAATTTAAGCTGCGTTATCCTTTCTCGCCTGCCACTGATGAACGGTGGTGTGTGCCTCCGCCAGTAGATCATGCTATTGCGGTTTTGAACAAAGCCACTGCGATCCCTGCAGAGGGATCCCCTATTTTCCGTGATGCCACGGATAGGAGACTGGAGTCTCTTGCCCGTCATACTTATTCTGTTACGGGTTCTATGCTTAAGGCTCTGTTTGCTTCTCTCATGGCGGCCCAGGCGATCGCAAGTTGGACGCAGATGCTTAGGCGCGTCCTAGTGGCCGATTCGGCCTCAGCGGCGACCCTGGATATGGTGGATCAGATCCACCAGGGTGTCATGTATCTGTGTGATGCGGACCTGGACCTGATTCCGTTGGCCGCGCGTGTGCACAGCGTGGCGGTGTTGTCTCGCCGCCTGGTTTGGTTGAAATGTTGGTCGGTGGACCAATCTTCACGTAAAACCTTAGCCAATCTGCCTTATGATGGGTCTCGCCTTTTTGGGGAGTCCCTGGATGTGTTGATTAAGGGGATTACTGGGGGTAAGAGCACTCTCTTGCCCCATTTCCCCAAGGCTAAGGGGGCTTCTGGGAAGAAGCATGCTAATTTTCGGCCCCCTCAGGGGTCCTTTCGTGCCTTTCGGCCGCACTTCAAGGGCAAACCGTTCAAGGGCCAGGGCTCTCAGAAGAAGCCCTGGTCTGGAAAACAGAAGTCCGGCCAATCCGGACCTGCGGCCCATAACAGTTCGGCCTGAAGGGGCGCCCTCACCCAGTTTTGGGGTGGGGGGACGCTTGCTCGGTTTTCTTCAGCCCTGGTTGGCCCGTGTGCGGGACAGATGGGTTCTGGAAATCGTTCGATCTGGTTACAAGATCGAGTTTCTCTCTCGGCCAGAGAGCAGATTTTTTCCCTCAAATCTACAACTGTCTCCAGAGCGCCTGCGGGATCTGCACCTGGCGGTGCGGGACCTGAGGGCTCAGGGAGTGGTGGTTCCGGTGCCTCATCGGGACAGATTTCGGGGGTTTTATTCCAATCTGTTCACTGTGCCCAGAAAGGAGGGCAAGGTTCGTCCAATTCTGGACTTGAAAGCTCTGAACCGCTCTGTGCGGGTTCGCAAGTTCCGCATGGAATCCCTGCGCTCGGTGGTGGCTGCCCTGGTTCCGGGGGAATTCATGGCCTCCATCGATTTGAAGGATGCGTATCTTCACATCCCCATATTCGAGGGTCATCAGAGATACCTTCGATTTGCCATTGCGGAGGATCACTACCAGTTCGTGGCGTTGCCCTTTGGGCTCGCCTCGGCTCCGCGGGTCTTCACCAAGGTGCTTGCACCGGTTCTGGCATTATTGAGAGCCCAGGGCATTTCTGTCCTGGGGTATCTGGACGACATTCTGATTCGGTCTGCGACCAGTCAGGGTCTGGAGAAGGACCTGTCTGTCACGATGCAAACTCTGCAGGAGTTCGGTTGGACGATAAATGTTCCAAAGTCGACTCTGAGTCCGTCGGTTCGTCTTCCCTATCTGGGAATGATACTGGACTCGGTGCAGGCGAAGGTCTTCCTGCCGGAAGACAAACTCAGGACTCTTCAGGAGGAAGTCAGGTCCCTCAGGGACGTTCCGAACTCGTCTCTGCGGACGTGTATGAGATGTCTGGGATTGATGGTCTCGGCTTTCGAGGCGATTCCTTTCGCGCAGTTTCACACGCGGGGTCTCCAGGCGGAGATCTTGTCCAAGTGGGACGGGCGACCTCAATCTCTGGATCTTCAGATCTCGTTGAGTCATCGCACCAGGGAAAACCTCCTGTGGTGGCTCCAGTCCCCGTTGGTGTCCGGGGGCAAGTCGTTTCGTCCGATCTCGTGGACGATAATCACCACGGATGCCAGCCTGTCGGGCTGGGGTGGTGTTCTGGGCGTTCTGTCCGCCCAGGGCACCTGGTCGGAGGGGGAGTCTTCCCTCCCGATCAACATTCTGGAATTGCGTGCGATAAGGCTCTGTCTTCATCGCTGGACGGACCGGCTGCAGGGCTGCCCGGTTCGGGTGCAGACGGACAATGCCACGGCGGTGGCCTACATAAACCACCAAGGGGGCACCAGGAGTGCCCGAGCGGCTCGAGAAGTGGCCGACATTCTGTCTTGGGCCGAGACTCATGTCCCGGCGATAACGGCGGTTCACATTCCGGGAGTGGAGAACTGGCAGGCGGACTATCTGAGTCGCCAGACCCTGGATCAGGGGGAATGGTCTCTCCACCCGGCTGTCTTCCAGATGTTGTGCGCGAAGTGGGGTCTTCCAGATGTGGACCTGTTCGCGTCTCGCCTCAACTACAAGGTGAAGAGGTTCGTGGCAAGGACGCGCGACCCTCGGGCGGACGCGTCGGACGCGTTAGTGGCCCCGTGGCATCAGTACAGGCTGATGTACGCGTTTCCACCGATTCAGTTGCTGTCCCGGTTCCTTCGCAGGTTACACTCGGAACGCAGCACGGTGATTCTTGTGGCACCGGACTGGCCTCGCCGGTCCTGGTACGCAGACCTCGTGAATCTGGCGGTCGACGCCCCCTGGCGTCTGCCTCTTCGGGACGATCTACTGTCTCAAGGACCGATTTACCATCCTGCTTTGCAGTCGCTGGCTTTGACGGCCTGGCTGTTGAGACCGAGGTCCTGAAGGAGAAGGGTCTCTCTCCAGAGGTTGTTCATACCTTGATCAACGCGAGGAAGTCTTCCTCGGGAAAGGTTTATTACCGTACTTGGAAGGCCTATTTTGCCTGGTGTGAGTCCAGGGGGTTTTCACCCCGCACGTACTCGGTTTCCCGTGTGCTGTCTTTCCTTCAGACGGGTGTCGATCAGCGTTTGGCGCTGGCTACGATAAAGGGTCAGGTGTCTGCGCTGGCCGTTCTGTTTCAACGTCCCGTAGCTTCCAACTCCTTGGTTGGCACTTTTATTCAGGGTGTGCGGCATCTGGTTCCTCCTAGGAGGGATCCCTTGCCCCCTTGGGACTTGAATCTAGTCCTGTCTGTGTTACAACGTGCTCCTTTTGAACAGATCAGGGAGATCTCGTTGTCTATGTTGTCCAAAAAGGTCGCCTTTTTGGTGGCGATCACTTCGGCTCGCAGAGTGTCGGAACTGGCGGCTTTGTCCTGCAAGTCTCCGTACCTGGTTGTTCATTTGGATAAGGTGGTCTTGCGACCTAATCCTTCTTTTCTGCCGAAACGAGTTTCGGAATTCCATCTTAACGAGGATATTGTTTTGCCTTCGTTGTGCACGAAGCCTAAACATCCTAAGGAGGTGAGATTGCATTCTCTGGATGTTGTTCGAGCGATTAGGGTTTACCTTAAATCGACTGAGTCTTTTCGAAAGACGGACTCCTTGTTTGTTCTTCCAGAGGGTCCTCGGAAGGGCATGGCGGCTTCCGCCTCTACCATTGCCAAATGGATCAGGCAGACCATTGAACAGGCTTATGCCTTGCAGGGGAAGGTTCCCCCTGTGCCTGTGAAGGCGCACTCTACTAGATCTCTGAGTACGTCTTGGGCCTGTCGTCATGGGGCTTCTGTAGCCCAGGTGTGTAAGGCGGCGACTTGGTCGACCGTGCACACTTTCACAAAATTCTACAAAGTAGATGTTCAAGCATCGGCGGATGCTTCCTTTGGCCGCAAGGTTCTTAGTGCGGCTGTTCCCTAGGGTCCCTTGTTGGGGACTCCTGGCTGTTGGGATAAGTTTTGTATCCCCTGGTTTTTTGTCTTTTCCTGGGTTGTTGCTCCTGTTGAGCACTTATTTTAGCTGTTGCCCAGCTGGTTTCCTTCCTTTGGTAAGGTTCCTTTCTTTGATGTGGAGACTGCGTTGCCTTTCGGCGCGGATGCGTTTCCCACCCCTCATGTTTGCACTGCTTTGGGACGTCCCCATATGTGACGAATATGAAGAGGCGGCGACTGTCGGAGGACGTAAGAGAAAACGGAATTTTTGTAAAATCTTACCTGTAAAATTCCTTTCTCTGAGTCCTCCGACAGTCGCCGCCCCCGCCCCTCTTTTGGGGTTTGAATGTATACTCTACTGCTATTCCACTAAAACTGAGATATGGTTACAGGAAGTAGGAGGGTATTGACTGAGGGGACCACCCCTTGAGGGTGGGATATGTTAAAGCTTTATTGTTAACATATTCTGTTGCCTAGCTACTCCTTCGGAGCAAAGTCTAATACCCCATATGTGACGAATATGAAGAGGCGGCGACTGTCGGAGGACTCAGAGAAAGGAATTTTACAGGTAAGATTTTACAAAAATTCCGTTTTTTGCCTCCGTGATGGCCTCTCAGGCTCTCACGGCGTGATCCAAGGTGCTTCGCAGCACTCTGCTGGGAAGTCGGCATCTCCGCCTGCCCTTGCCATGGTGGATCAGATCACTCAGACATGGATGTTCTTGTGCGACGCAGCCTTGGACGAGGGCCCGTTGGTCGCCCCGGTTGTCCGCGGTAGGGGTTGCGATCCGTCGCATTACCTGGTTGGAGAGCTGGTAAGCTGACCATGCGTCCAAAAAAGACGGTATCTGAGGTCCCCTATGTGGGAGCTTGTCTTTTTGGGGATACTCTGGATTAGTTGTGTAAGGGGCTCACTGGAGGTAAGAGTACTCTGTTGCCGCAAGTCACCGAGGGTCCGCCCCCCGCACGCGGCGGGGGCCCTCCTTCAGGACTCAGCATAGTTCTTTTCGTGCTTTTGGGACACATGAGAAGGGTAGACCCTTCCGGTGGCCACAAGAAACCGTGGTCGGGTAAGCCACAAGCCAGTCAGTCCGGTCAGTGGTGGCATCTTTGAGGCCCGGGGACTTCCTGGCCCCCATCGACTTACAGAATGCGTATCTGCACATCCCTATTTTCGAGGGTCCTCAGAGATGTGTCCACTTCACAGTGGCTGGGGTCTCGTTTCGGCTCCCAGGGTTTTCACCAAGGTGTTGGTTCTGGTTCTACCTTTGCTGCGTTTACGGGGCATTGCGGTACTCGGTTACCTGGACGACCTTTTATTAAGGTCGAGCTCAAGTGTGACCTTAGCGAGCGATCTGGCCGTGACAGTTCAGACACACCAGGAGTTCGGGTGGACCATCACTCTTCAGGAGTCTGCACTGCCTCCTTCATATTGTCTTCAGTACCTAGGGATGGTCCTGGACTATGCTCAGGCTTGAGTTTTTTTTTCTTCCGGAGGAAGAACTCGGGACTCAATTATCACAACAGGACTCTGCAAGCGGAGATCCTGGACAGGTGGGACAGGACGTCTCTGTCCTTGGTCAGGACGATTTCTCTGAGTCGTCCAGTTTGGTTGGATTTTTTGCGGTGGCTACGATCACCGGCCTTGTCGCAGGGCCAGCCCTTCCTGCCTCTGTTGTGGACGATTCTCATCACGGATGCCAGCCTGTTGGGCTGGGGAGAAGTTCTGGGCGTGTTTTGTGCCCAGGCCCCATGATCGGTGGTAGAGACTTCATTGCCGATAAACGTCTTAGAGCATCGAGCATTGTCTGTTCCGTTGGTCGTCTCTGTTTCAGGGGTGTCCGTTCCGGATACAGACTGACTATGCCACGGCTGTGGCTTATATCAATCACCTAGAGTGCCTGGGTGGCCAAGGGAGTGGCCGAGATCCTGTTTTGGACCGTATCGCTTGTAGCAGCAAATTTCGGCTGTTCACATTCCGGGTGTGGAAAACTGTCTGGCGGACTATCGGAGTCGCCAGACTTGGGACCAGGTGGAATGGTCCCTGCATCCAGAGGTGGTCCACCTCCTGTGCGCCCGGTGGGGGACTCCGGATGTGGATCTGTTCATGTCCCGTCTCAACAAAAAGGTGGAAAGGATTCGCGGCCAGAACTCGCGATCCTCTGGCGGACACTGTTGTCCAGGATGTCGGTCATTCTGGTAGTCCCTGACTGGCCTCGACGGTCCTGGTACGCGGACATCGTTCAGATCGTCGTCAAACCTCCCTGGCGGCTTCCGCTGCGAGGCGTTTTTTTCTGTCTCATGGACTGATCTTCCTTCCAGCTTTACAGTCTCTGGCTTTAACGGCATGGCTGTTGAAAGCCGGGTCTTGTGGGACAGAGGGCTTCCACAGGCAGTCATCCTTACTTTGTTGAGGGCTCGTACAGCTGCCTCTAGGATGTTTTCTCTCTGCACCTGAAAAGCGTATATCGCCTGGTGCGAAGTGCATGGTTCTCATCCTCATTCCTTCTCTGTGGCGAGGGTCTTGGCCTTCCTGCAGAAGGCGCGGATCAGCGTGTGTCACTGACTATGGTCAAGGGTCCGTTGTCGGCCTTGACCTTCTTTTTTCATAGCCCTTTGGCGTCACATTCCTTGGTCCGCACCTTCATTCCACGGGTGCGGCATTTGGTTCTCCCGCAGGGAGCTCCCATACCTCCCTGGGATTGCTCTTGGTGCTGCCCCAGTAAGTTGCCTTTCTGGTGGCCATCTCGTTGGTTCGCAGACTGTCTGGGTTGGCGGCCTTGTCCTGCCATTCTCCTTATCTGGGATGTCATGGAGATAAGGTGGGTCTGCGATCCACTCCGTCTTTTCTTCCCAGGGTGTTTTTTTCTTCATTCCACCTTCAATGAAGATATTGTGTTGCCTTCGCTGTGTGTGCGGCTCCAGCATCCCGCGGAACTTGCCTTGCATTCCCTGGATGTGGTCCGGGCGGTCAAGGTTGCCTGTCCGCCACAAGGTCTGTTTGGCAGTCTGAGTAAATCAGACAGGCGATTGTTCAGGCCTATTTTATTACGGATCAGATTCCTCCTTTTCCAGTAAAGGCCCATTCTGTTCGAGCTGTCAGCGCCTCTTGGGTTTTTCGCCATCAGGCTTCTGTGGCTCAGGTGGGCAAGGCAGCGACTTGGTCGTCCGTGCCCACTTTTCACTAAGTTCTACGGAACTTGATGTTTTGGCATCTTCGGATGCTTTCTTTGGCCTCACAGTTTTGAGTGCGGCAGTTGTTTGGAGGGGACATTCTTTTTTCTGTCCCTTTTTTCTTGGGGTGTCTTTTTGTTTCTGGATTTGTTCCAGTTTTTTCTGTGGGTTCAGGTTGTTACTGGCCCGTCTGTTTTGTGTTACCTTCTGAGTTGGTTGCGTGTTTTTCCCACCCCTCATACCTGCACTGCTTTGGGACGTCCCATTAGTGAAGGCTAATACCATCGGGCGGCGACTGTCAGAGGACGTAAGAGAAAATAGAATTTTTGTAAGAACATACCGTAAAATTATTTTCTCTGAGTCCTCTGACAATCGCCGCCCGCCCCTCTGGTTTTTTGGATCTGGGGGTTGTTGCCTTCCGGTACTGCTTGCTATAAACTGAGATAATATCAGATTGGGTTCAGGATAATGGCCCCCTAGTGGCGTGCTGAGGTATAAAAGTTTTTTTGTATTAACCTAATAATCAATTATCTGCCTAGCCTTGCTCCTTCAGAGGGCGCCATTACCCATTAGTGAAGGCTAATACCATCGGGCGGCGACTGTCAGGACTCAGAAAAAATAATTTTACAGTAACTGTGACGGTGGCGGGTATCAGACCCCTGGCCTTCTCATCCACCTCGTGACCAAAGACCAAGCAATCTCACACCCTGACGTCACTTGCGTAACAATGCCACTCTCAGCTGCACCCAGCACACAGATTGTCCAGCTTGCGGGACCACAATCTAGATGCCAGCAGACTGAGAGTGATTGTCACCGGGTTAATTTAACGATTAACCCTTTCCTGCCACCACCTCTACGTTATACTGAGCCTAGAGGATGCTCGTGGTTTGACAAATATCAATTATGACTTTAGAATAACCGTCTGTAACACACTGTCACATGACAAGAATGTTTCAGATAGGTTAGCCTAAACAGTACAAATATCAATTATGACTTTAAAATAACTGTCTATAACACACAGTAGCGCTCTTCAGGAGGCAGATTCGTTTGGGTCAAGTTGCGTTTAAGAGCTTAGAGACAAAGTTAACACTTTTCAAAATAAGGTTTAATTATAAGAAAGGATTAAAATTGGTGCGAATAAAAATATTTACAGAGAAATGGGTTACAAAGAAATAGAGACACAATACAGCAATTAGGAAATAGGAGAATAAAAGAATGAAAATACTTGCATTAAAATGGTCCTGGTATTACCTTAGTTTCAGAGTTGAACAGGTATGTTTGGTTCCCCTTGGGCGGTGTTATGCCTTCGATCTTAGGATGAGAACTCTCTCAGTTCCTGTGTTTTTCTCTCACTCTCCAGGGGGTGTCACCAGAAGTACTCAGCCAATGGCTTTGAGTCTATAAACTGCTAAATGACCTCCCGCTTTGACAGATTCATAAAAGCACTCATATCTGGAGATATGAAACGGTGACACGATCGAAACCGATATTTCATGGTCCGGTTTGGAATGTCCTATCTTTAGACACTAAACATGGGTTAGCACGGAATAACCTCTGACCTGTACGGCATTGGATCGCTAGCTTGCCTTTCCTAGGTATGACGGTGTCCGTGCTGGGATTTAATTCGATTGGTATTTTATGGGGCACCCAAATATCTACTTTTTGTTAATATGTTATGTTCGGTTAAAAATATATGATTTGAGCACGGATTGTGAGATGTAAGTTAACAATTTGGCTTTGAGAATGTACAAAGCAATTTCACTGGACATCTAATCTGACCCCCTGCTGTCCTCGGAGACACAACTCCTGCTTGGTCAAGCTGCTTGTGTATATTAAAGGTGTGAAAAATGTCAGCTTAGCAGGAACCTGGCATATAGTGACCCAGGGGGTCATTAAACTGCCAAAAGGCTGCAGGATGAGGCTGGTAAGAATGACCCATTTGGTTTTAACACTGTCAACTAAGCTTGACACAAGATGGATGCTTGTGACAGCGTTTGAACGAAATGGCGGCCTGACAAACTAGAGTGCCAACGCAAGATATCATTATACCTCCCCCTCTTGTGGGTGCATGGGAGGGGAAGCACAATTCCCCTCCGGACGCACCCGTCTCCTGCAGCTCGGCTTGACGCGACAACCCATCAGCGTTGCCATGGGTGCTCCCTTTCTTCTGCTGGGTGACAGAGGCTACTCCCCTGGGGAGCAGCTTCCGGCTCAAATAGAGGATGAGAGTTTCCTCTCCTTTAGCATCCCTCCGGCCTAGGGCTGCATCTGGCCCAAAGGTAATGGCATAGGGTGGTGCCGGGACTGGGCATTTAAATTCCGGGCCCCATGTCCCAGGTGCATGAGCCAGTACCTCCGTCAGGGCCGGACGGTCCTTCTGCCACACTGGCGTCAAGGATGCCAGTTTAACCAGGATACCATTGGTTAGGCCAGTCACGGGTTCAGTTGAGCCACTCTCGTCGCATCCCAGCATCCTCCTGTGGCCAGCTGTACCCAGGAATGACGTAACCAAAGTTGGGGTTTGAGGAGTAGGCCAGGTCCTGGTATCCTCAGTTCCAGATCTCTGGGTGCCTACTCCTCCCTGCTTTTCCCAGTACAAAACCGCTGACAGGTCCATCTGACAGTTACTATGCAGAACTGTCAAACTAGGCCGTGCCAGAACATTTGGGACTGTGGACAAGAGCTAGGATGCTGTGTGAGGATCAGGTCAAGCCACAAACCCTGGTGCTTCACTCCAGGCCCTGCCCGGCTGATCTCACAGAGATCCTTACAAAACAGATCATGTGACACCTTCAATACATGTCTGTGAGGTTGACTGGACACAATGAACAGCTGTTTAACCCCTATAGTCTCCAGGCCTCCTGCCTGTTGTCCTGTCACACCTATCTGCCCATTGTCCCAGTCAAGCTGGTGTTTACTAATCACAGCTGGGGGCCTTTCAGCTCCAGTCCTAAGTGATTGGATAGCCTGGTCGATCCGCAGTGCTGCCTGACAGGCAGTACTATAAGTCCCAGCCAGCTGTCCTGTGGCGAACAAAGACAGCTGCTGAGGCCTAACAGAGGCGGAGTCCACTGGGTCAGAACAAGGAGAGGACATAGAGACCTCCTCCTGCTGCTCTGCGACCAGGGCTTGCATCTCCCCTACCTTTGCCACACTGCGATGGACCACCAACATTGACAAAACATCTTTAGCATTATCATCATTTCCATCAACATTATCAGCAATATCATTTCCAGCATTATTAGCATCAACATTATCATCATCAACATTTCCATCATTAATATCATCATCATCATCAACATTATTTGCATCATCATTAGCATTACTACAGCATACCCCTGGTAACTTCACAGGCAAGAAGGCCTCCTTTCCTTCTTCAAAAGATGGAGGACCTGGTAATTCAACACCCCTCCACCCCTCCCCCTCCCTCTGTCCATCCATAGGTTGCCCAGACATTAACCCAATATCTGCACACAGTACCTTTTCAAGTCCAGAGAGTTCCGTGGAGGCATCCAGGGTGCTCTTAGCAGGGGTGTAGTAAGAAACAAGGGTACCTAGGTCGGCACCCAACAAAACATCTGTGGGGATTTCCTCAGAGACTCCCACCTCCCTCATCCCACTCCCAGCACCCCAATCAAGGAAAACATGGGCACGGGGTACCTGTGAGCGGGTCCCCCCAACTCCATTGAGGGTAAAAAAACTTTCCAGGGATGATGTCCCTTCTTCTTATCACTTCTGGTTTGACCAGGGTGACTTCAGCTCCTGTGTCCCGGAAACCAGTGACAGTCCGGTTGCCCACGGTGACGGGCTGCAAGTTGGCGGCCGTCACCCGGGATTTCCTGCGGACAAACAGCACGGAGGAAGAGTTGCTGACCAGGTGATGTCATCTGCTTCTGCTCAGGGCACTGTGTCCTGAGATGTCCCGCTTTTCCACATGTGTAGCATCTGCGGGTGTCAGTTGTAGTGAAGGTGACACCAGGAACTGCAAGGGCTGGTTGCTGGGGAGCTTGACTCCTAGGTGCAGGAGGTGTTTCCATGTGCGATTTTCCTCCTTTCGCGCCATACAGAGGAGCCTTGCGATGGTCAGATACCCGAGTGTGGATGTAGGTATCTGCCAGTTCTGCTGCTTCTTGGGCAGAGGCTGGCTTTTTTTCCAGCACAAACTGTCTGACGTCTGTAGGACAGATGTGCAACAATTGATCTCCAATCATGAGATCCTCCAGGGACTCAAACGTACTGGCCTTCAAGCCCTTAGTCCACTGACGGAACGTGGTGCGTAAGCGGCTTACCACATCCATATATGAGTCCCCAGGTCCCTTTTGCAGGGACCTAAATCGCTTCTGGTACACTTCTGGGGTTAACTGGGACTTTTGGGTGATTGCAGCCTTGATGGCCTCATAATCACCATCCTGTTCTGTTGGCAATTCGACGTAAGCGTCCAGGGCCTTGCCTCGCAGCCCTGGCGTCAGGTACCGGGCCCATTGTGCTTGGGGCAGCTGGTACTGACGGCAAGTCTTTTCAAACGACAGCAGGTACACATCAATGTCACTGTCCTTTTCCATGACTGAAAATTTGGCTGCCGGGCTCACAAGCAAAGAGGTGTCCCTGTGCTCTAGGGATCCGAGGTTCTGAGACTGGGGCTTCGGCGGGAGCTTAGCCATCTCCAGTTCATGCCGACGATTAGCCTCCCTCTCCCTCTCAGCAGCCTCTCTCTCAGCCGCCGTTCCTGAATCACTGGGCTCTGAAGAAATGGAAGCCTCTTCCTCTGGTTCCGCCAGATTTCGGCTTGCCTGGATATCATACTCCTGCAGGGCATGAATCATTACTTCACGAGTTTTGCCACTGACGTCAAGTCCTTTTGATGTGCACTCCGTAGCAAGTTCATTTTTGTTCATTTTCTTATATTCCGATAAACCAGGCATGTTTGCAAGCAGAAAAGATAGAACAGAAAGCAAAGATAGGAAGGAGCTGTAGAAAGTAGAGATTGCTGTATGTCTCTTTTCAAAAAACAAAAAATATGCACCAGTTTGTCTCTAAGGTCTGCTTTCCACAACCAATCCTTCAGTGCAGAGCTAATTCCTAACAATGCACTGAATGCTCTTAAATGCAAGACTATCCTACGTATGCTGCCAGCCAATATGTGACGGTGGCGGGTATCAGACCCCTGGTCTTCTCATCCACCTCGTGACCAAAGACCAAGCAATCTCACACCCTGCCGTCACTTGCGTAACAATGCCACTCTCAGCTGCACCCAGCACACAGATTGTCCAGCTTGCGGGACCACAATCTAGATGCCAGCAGACTGAGAGCGATTGTCACCGGGTTAATTAAACGATTAACCCTTTCCTGCCACCACCTCTATGTTATACTGAGCCTAGAGGATGCTCGTGGTTTGACAAATATCAATTATGACTTTAGAATAACCGTCTGTAACACACTGTCACATGACAAGAATGTTTCAGATAGGTTAGCCTAAACAGTACAAATATCAATTATGACTTTAAAATAACTGTCTATAACACACAGTAGCGCTCTTCAGGAGGCAGATTTGTTTAGGTCAAGTTGCGTTTAAGAGCTTAGAGACAAAGTTAACACTTTTCAAAATAAGGTTTAATTATAAGAAAGGTTTAAAATTGGTGCGAATAAAATATTTACAGAAAAATGGGTTACAAAGAAATAGAGACACAATACAGCAATTAAGAAATAGGAGAATAAAAGAATGAAAATACTTGCATTAAAACGGTCCTGGTATTACCTTAGTTTCAGAGTTGAACAGGTATGTTTGGTTCCCCTTGGGCGGTGTTATGCCTTCGATCTTAGGATGAGAACTGAGAACTCTCTCAGTTCCTGTGTTTTTCTCTGACTCTCCAGGGGGTGTCACCAGAAGTACTCAGCCAATGGCTCTGAGTCTATAAACTGCTAAATGACATCCCGCTTTGGCAGATTCATAAAAGCACTCATATCTGGAGATATGAAACGGTGACACGCTCGAAACCGATATTTCATGGTCCGGTTTGGAATGTCCTATCTTTAGACACTAAACATGGGTTAGCACGGAATAACCTCTGACCTGTACGGCATTGGATCGCTAGCTTGCCTTTCCTAGGTATGACAGTGTCCGTGCTGGGACTTAATTTGATTGGTATTTTATGGGGCACCCAAATATCTACTTTTTGTTAATATGTTATGCTCGGTTAAAAAGATATGATTTGTGCACGGATTGTGAGATGTAAGTTAACAATTTGGCTTTGAGAATGTACAAAGCAATTTCACTGGACATCTAATCTGACCCCCTGCTGTCCTCGGAGACACAACTCCTGCTTGGTCAAGCTGCTTGTGTATATTAAAGGTGTGAAAAATGTCAGCTTAGCAGGAACCTGGCATATAGTGACCCAGGGGGTCATTAAACTGCCAAAAGGCTGGAGGATGAGGCTGGTAAGAATGACCCATTTGGTTTTAACACTGTCAACTAAGCTTGACACAAGATGGATGCTTGTGACAGCGTTTGAACGAAATGGCGGCCTGACAAACTAGAGTGCCAACGCAAGATATCATTACAGTAAGTTCTTACAAAAATACAGGAGTAGGACAATAGGCAGAAAAATAATCTGGCTATGCCTATGGGATGTCCCAGGGGGTATACTCCCTCTTTCTTCTATAGGTATTCAGATTTTCTGCCTAGTCAGGAGTAAGGACCTAGTTCCTTGCTGGGATCTCTGGTCCTGGCAAATTTTTTCCTTTTAGATTTTTTCTCCTGTTTTTTTTTCCTGTGAGATCTACAATCAGCTGGCGGACTGGGCAACGGGCTGGATAATCTAGATCCAGTGGTCACCCCAGTCTGGCCAGCGAGCGCACGCAGACCTCAGCTCCATGCTAGGTTGGCCGTGACATAGCCCCACTGTACGGGGGCTGGCCTGCGAGTTAAACACCTCACAAGGTCACATACGACCGGATCTCAGCCTGAGTCGCAGTGTTCCTCCTGGCCGACAGCCTCTCCCCCCCCCCCCCCATTTCGATGGCGAAGGGTTCTGTTTGGAGCAGTGCCCGCCTGGTTCCTGGTTTGGGACAGTCTGACCCCCGGGTTCCCCTCCTTCCCGTCAGGCACCCCCTTTCATCTGACCTCATCTTACCTCCCCCCTCCACTTATGCTGGGGCTGTGTGGGTGATCTAGTCCACCTCCTGGGGTGGGGGCAGGGCGCTATGCTGGCAATGGGGGCCGGGGCTTGCGTAGCCAGTGATAGGCTGTGCGGGGGGGGGTTGTACCTGGTGGAGGCTCCTGCCAGGGCCCCCCGTCTTGCCTGGACCTGTCCTTGAGGCTTAGAGATCCCTCCTGGGAGCCTCGTGGGGCCGCCATTTTGCTGTAGCCTGTGTGTTTCTATGTACGGTGGCCATTTTGTGGGGGTTTGCCATTGAAAATAGCGGCGGCCATGACAGTGGAGCCCTGTGGGGGGCAATTTCGGCGGTGGGAGCCCCTCCTCATCCCCTGGTGCTGACTCCTGGATCTTTTCACTTCCTGATCGCCGCTTTGTGGAGTGCAGATTATCCTGGTGGCTGTAGGTGCCTGAGTCTGGTGGGGTTCTCTCCCTCTCTGCTGAGGATCTCTTTGTGTCTGGCGACCAGGTGGTGCTGCCAGCATGGTGGGGGTTGTCCCATTGCAGTGTTTTACACTTTTTGTGGGGTCACCATGCTAAATCATGGAGTCTTTGGAGCACATCTGACCCCCTCTCTTAGGCTGCGGGGCCCTCCAGGTCCCAACCATCCATCGATGCACTGATGGCGGTCCTGGAGTCCTTTTGTCCCCGGTGGAGGTGGCTTTTGGGCGACAGGCTAGCATAAAGCACCCCGCTCCCCACCTTCCCCTGCCTCTTCAGATCCTGAATCTGATTCAGCTGCCGCGGACGTGCATCACCTTGTTGGGTCTGCGACCACGCGCCTGGAATCCTCATTTAGTGAGAATGATTCCTCCACATCTGCAACCACACATGAAAAGGCGCTGGTGGAAGCACTGATTGTATCTGTGCGTGAGACCTTGAAGATGGAGAACGCAGCTGCGATGGAGACGCAGGTTCCCTTTGGCACTCACAAGCCATCTAGAGCGGAAAAGGTGTTTCCTTTCCCCGCCTATTTTGACAGAATTGTTGCTAAAGAGTGGGGACGACCAAAATGTCCCTTTGGGGACCCTAAGTGATTTTTTAGGCGTTACCCCTATGAGGAGTCCCTTATTAAGAAGCGGACTGTTCCACCAGTCTCCAGATTGAACAAGACAACCATGATTCTGGTTGAACAGTTCCCGGCCTTTAAGAATCCGGCTGACAGAAAGGCGGATGCTGTGGCCTGCAATATGTACACTTTGGCTGGTTTGGCACTGCGACCGGTATTCACCATTGCCCTGGTGTCGCAAACTCTGACCGAGTGGGCTAAGCTTATACGTCGTGACCTGGAGGGAGAACAGCTCCTCCCTGCCTTTAAGCACAAAAATAGTGACCGCACTCCGATGTAAATAGAAGCATTGAGGTTTTATTCACCACCACAAATTCCATACAAGACTTGACACATCACTGACCGGTACATAGGTTGACGCGTTTTACAACACTATGTTCACTTGCTCATAACCATACAAAAAGTGGAAAGGCCACTGGTTTTTATTTTGTGCTATAAGTGCTGCCTGGATTACAGATCTGACACGCACCTGATCAGCATTCTCACCTGAGCGGCTTGTCTGTTTTGGACTTTAGTATCTCCCCCTGCCTTTGCTGAGCTAACGGACCAGCTGGTCTAGGGGCTGCAGTTTATCTGTGATTTCTCTTTGGATGTGGCTCGGCTCTCTGTTTTGGCAGTGGTCCTTCGGCGTGTCTTTTGGCTCAAATGCTGGTCTGCGGACCAGACTTCTAAAAAGGCCTTGAATGATCCCCCCTTTCAAGGGGATTGCCGTTTTTGGGGCTACCCTGGATGACATCATTAAAGGTCTCACAGGGGGAAAGAGTACTTTTCCTCCTCAGGCTAGTAAGGGCAAGGAACCTTGTCGTAGATGTGGACCCTCCTTCTCGGCTCATAAGAAGTTTTCATCCCTCAGTGTCGACCGGCAAGGGCTGGGAGCCTTTCAGGGTCTTCTCTGGAGGATCCAAACAAACCTGGTCTGGCAAGCTTAGAGCGGGCTTCTCCAGACCCTCGGACAATGCTCCTTCAGCATGAAGGTGCGCCCTCACCTTTATGTCAAGGTCTTACCTTGCCCTCCTGCTGGCAGCCATCTTGGACATGTGTAGACTGCTGCCTCTTATAAATTCATCATCACGTGCCTGCTGCCTGGGTGTCGCACAGTGATGATGCTGCACACCTGACTATATCACCTGATGGGTTGCAGTCCTTGCCCTTTTGTTGTGCTCCAAAATGCATCTCTGCTAGCAGTCTTTTGTTCTCCGTGTATGACCTGGCATGGCTGACCACTCTCATGGCTCTCAACCCGGCATTGGCAGACTACGCGCTTCTGGACTCGACCCTGGCTTGGATGACTATCCACTTCTGGACTTGACCCCAGCTTGTTCCTGCTTTAACTTCCTCACTCTTGCTGTGTGTTTATTGTTGTTTGCTCCAATAAACTGCTTTATTTTACCTGCATCCTCGTGTGGTCTGGTTCCCTGGCACCCTGACAGTGCACAAGGGCCATGAATCCTGACAATGCAGGTGCTCCTATGCAGGGGAGGACTGGGCCAAGGGGCAGGGAGGAAGTTGCCCAAACATTTTTTTGTTGTATTCCTGTGCCTTGGCTATTGTTTCCTGTAGCAGCTTGTTGTTGGTTTCCAGGAAGGTTACTGTTTCTAGCACAGCATTCCGGGATAGTGCTGGGTAGAAATGACGGGTGGAAGCCATAGTTGGCAAAGAATGGGGATTGTTTGGTAGCAGAGTGGTTGGAGTTGTTGTAGGCAAATTCAGCTAGAGGAAGTAATGCTATCCAGTCATCTTGGGAAAAAGAAGAAAAGCAGCGCAGGTATTGCTCTAGAGTTTGGTTGGTCCTTTCCGTCTGACCATTAGTTTGGGGGTGATAGGCCGAAGAGAAGGATAGTTCAATTTCCAGGGTTCTTGAGAGGGCTTTCCAAAATCTTGAGGTGAATTGAACCCCTCGATCGGATACAATGTTAGCTGGGATTCCATGGAGCCTCACTATCTCCTTGATAAAAATCTGTGCTGTCTCTAGAGCAGATGGTGTGCCTTTCATAGGAAGAAAATGTGCCATTTTGGACAGCCAATCAACGACTACATAGATGGTTGTGTACCCTTCTGAAGGAGGGAGTTCCACAATGAAATCCATTTAGATCTTTCTCCATGGTCTGTCCGGGATTGGCAGTGGTTGAAACAGACCCCATGCTTTGGTCCTGTTACCCTTGTTTCGGGCACATGTGGTGCATGTCTCCACATACTTTCTGCAGTCCTTATCCAGATGAGGCCACCAGAAGGTACGCTGGAACATCGCGATTGTCTTACTGGCTCCAAAGTGACCTGCTAATGCATGGTCGTGGCATAAGCTTAAGACAGGGACACGTACTTCATCTTGGACAAAGATTTTGTCTTGATGCCCTAAAAGTCCATCCCTTACTTGCAAGGGTGTTTCGGAAGAAGCGGAGACTCCTACTGAAGCTTGCCTGATTTGGGAGATGTCCTCTTGTAATAAGTGAAAGTTTCCAGAGGAAAGAATGGTGTCGGGAAGCTCTATTTCCTCAGGTTCACCAAACATGCTGGAAAGAGCGTCAGGTTTAGTATTTTGCGACCCAGGCCTGAAGGTTATGTGGAAAGAAAATCTTGAAAAGAACAATGCCCACCGGGCTTGACGTGGTCTCACACGTTTTGCTGTCCTCAAGTATTCAAGATTTTTATGATCTGTAAAAATGGGTATGGGGTGAGCTGCCCCTTCCAAGAGATATCTCTATTCCTCTAGTGCAGCTTTTATTGCAAGAAGTTCACGTTCCCTGACATCGTTATTCTTTTCTGCCGATGAAAGTTTACGAGAAAAGAATGCAACTGGGCTTTGCCCCCCTGGCGTTGAGAGAGTACTGCTCCTACTGCTGATTCTGATGCGTCAACCTCCAACACGTATGGTAAGGTTGGATTGGGATGTTTTAGAATAGGTGCAGATGTGAACAGTTGCTTAAGAGTCTCGAATTGGGCTTTGGGAGTCCAGGAAAACCAGGTGCTATGCTTCGTCAACTGTGTGATGGGAGAAATGATGGCAGAGAACCCCTTTATGAATTTTCTGTAGAAATTTGAGAATCCTACAAATCGTTGTATTCCCTTCTTATCCGTGGGAGCTGGCCAATCCAAAATGGCTGTGACTTTTTGGGGATCCATCTTTATACCCTCTGTGGAGATTATTATTCCCAGGAACTGGATGCCTTGGCGCTCAAACTCACATTTCTCTGGTTTGGCGTATAGGCCATGTTGTCGAAGGCGGGTCAGCACCTTTCTTACGTGTCCTTGGTGGACCTCTAAAGAAGGGGAAAAGATCAAAATATCGTCCAGGTAGACGATGACAAAAAGATCAAGAAAGTCTCTAAAAATGTAATTGAAAAAATGCTGGAATGTGGCAGGGGCATTACAAAGGCCAAAAGGCATCACCAGGTACTCAAAATGCCAGAATCGGGTACGAAATGCCGTCTTCCACTCATCCCCAGCTCCTATGCGGACCAGATTGTATGCCCCTCGGAGATCCATTTTTGTAAAGATTGTTGCTGACCTGAGTCTTTGAAAAAGTTTGGGTACAAATGGTAGGGGGTACCTGTTCTTGACCGTGACTTTGTTGAGCTCACGATAGTCGACACAAGGTCGAAAGGGAATGATCCTTTTTTTTCCACAAAAAAGATGCCTGCTCCAGCTGGAGAGGTTGATGGGTGAATGAACCCTTTCTTCAGGCTCTTGTCAATGTAGTCCTTGAGAGCTACGAGTTTCATTTCAGATAAGGGGAAGATTAGTCCGAAAGGCACCTCGGCCCCTGGGAGCAGTTCAATGGGGCAATCATAGGATCTATGAGGAGGGAGAGTTTCTGCTCCTTTTTTACTGAAAACGTCTGAAAAGTCCAAGTGCGTGGCAGGGACAGATTTGCAAACCTCAGGGTCAGCGTCCATATATAATAAGGCTGATGGGGAACATGGTGGTCCTGGTATGCAATGTTGTTTGCAGTAGGGTGAGGCTATGACATCCAAAAGTAAAAGTTCCTGGTGGTTGGAAGTGGTGGTGACAGGTAAAGGGGTGGTCTCTTGAGAAACAAGTCCAGATTTGATGGTGGATCCATCTGCCAGATGAACTGAAAGCTTCCGGGCCTTGGATTGTAAGGGTACAGCGGCAAAGGATAAGTCTATGAAGCAGCTGCAGGCCCCAGAATCAATTATAGCCGGCACTTGGATAGTTCCTCCTGGAAGCTGTAACAGAACAGAGAGAACCAGATGAGAAGAACCATTTGGCAGGGCTAGGCACTTGGGAGAAGAGATAGACAAGCACTTACAGAGTTTGGCTGGGCAATTTCTCACATAGTGGCCTGGTTCCCCGCAGTAAAGGCACAGATTGTTCTGTAACCTCCATTGTCGTTCCTCGTTGGTAAGCGAAGGACGGAGTAAGCCAAGCTGCATGGGTTCAGGCACATCCTGAGCAGGTGCTGAGGGTTCAAAAGAAGCCGGGGCTGGTGAGTTAGCTGCCCGAGCCAACATCCACACAGGGCGATATGGTCCGGCAGATGTCTCAGCCCTGCGGTGCAGAAAGCCCTGAACTTGCTGCGGTCACCCAAGAATCTTTCGGGGGTAGGTACTCTGGGTTTTGGGTGGGAGCATCACAACTGTGGATGGGGCAGAGTTCCCAGCAGAAGGTGAGGACGCAGCGTTAGGAGCTGTGGATGGTGTTGACAACATCTGAACACGTTCCTCCAACCGTGTATAACCTTTCTCCAGGTGTTGGCATAATTCATCCAGGGGAGAGGTTCCTCGCTCAGGCTCAGACATGGCTGTCAAGTACCTGGTAGGTAGAGCCTAAATGTGCAGAGGAAGGCCTCTCTTACACCTCTGACTCAGAGCCCCTGATAGAGTAAACAGGAGGCACAGAGTCGCACGAGTGCCAGTGGACGTGCAGGCTGCAGGACTGCTGGTAGAGTTCCAGAAGGAGGCAGGTGTCCTGGAAGTAGTTGGACCAATGCAGCAACTTGGAAGCCTCGGGGAATACTGGAAGATAAGCAGAGTCAGACAAGCCAGGTCATACACAGAGAGGTCAGATCAAATATAAGTGGAGAGACTGGAGAATGGTCAAAGAACAGGCTGGGGTCGGTGCAGGCAGAGAACTGGAGTAGTCATAGGCAAGTCGGGTCAAAATTTCAGTAACAGGAAGCAGGACTGGCACGGAACGCTGTAGACGAGACAGCACTTAACCTGGGAGCAGATCCAGCTTAAATAGCCCTTTTGGTGCCTAAACTGTCATGAGGTGCGCCCCGCACATTAGCGTGTGCATGCGCACTCACATTCGCATCCCAGCGCTTCTGCGACAATTAGCGTGCGCTAACGCGTTGGCGTTTGCTAAGTGCACCTCTTCTTTGGGAGATTCGAGGGGCAGGACCTTGCCTGCGGTTGCCAACTTGTCTTCTGGCAGGACCTTCCTGACATGGGCTTTCCGTCATCAGGCGTCAGTGACGCAGGTTTACAAGGCGGCCACTTGGTCGTCGGTGCACACTTTTAAAAAGTTTTATAAAGTGGATGTGTTGGCCTCTGCATATGCCTCTTTTGGCTGCAAGGTTTTGCAGGCTGCTGTTGAGGGGACCTGATCCTCTTCAAGGGTGTATTGTTTTTTTTTCAGGTGGGCACCAGTTGTTTTGGTTGAGCTCCTGTTGCCTGGTTGGTTACTGTTTAGCGTTGGGAATTTTTTTGCTGTTCTCATCCCTTATGTTTAACACTGCTTTGGGACATCCCAACGGTTATGAAGATCTGAAGCTGTGTCCGTCAAAGAACGAAAGAGAAAATGGGATTTTTGACTTACCGTAAAATCCATTTCTCTGTTCATCAACGGACACAGCACCCACTGTGTAGTTGTAATTCTTCTGACACTGCTTGTAACTAAACTGCCTATAGCAGAGAGAGGGAGTATACCCCCTGGGACTGCCCATATGCGTAGCCAGATTATTTTTCTGCCTAGTGTCCTACTCCTTTAGGGGGCAATATAACCCAATGGTTATGATTTAGGAGCTGTGTCTGTATCAGAAAAATGGACTTTACGTTTTCAAAAATCCCATTTCTCTATCGTCCATTGACAGACGCAGCAGCAATGCTTCTTTACCCTTGGGTTATGCGCCATCTGCAAGAGTAGACTAGGCAGTGACTGACACGCCTATAGGGGCTGTCCTTCTCGGCATAACCCCCCACACACTGTGCTCTCAAATCAGTTTCTTGCTGCCTAGTGAAGGAGTAGGACTTAGGTTTCCTGCTAGGATTTCGATCTCAGTTTTTTATTCTTATAAGAACGTTTTTATTTATTTCTCTTTACTCACTATCGCTAGCTAGTGTCAGGGGGATCCTCTTGGTGAACTACAAGCGACAGCCGGGTGTGGTTTTGCACTGGATAATGTAGATACTTACGGTCTCCCAGCCTGGCCAACGAGCATGAGCAGGTTATGGCCCGACTAGGCCTCGCCACGACGGAGCCCCTGTGGATGGGGACGAGCCTGCAAGCAGCTGTCTCGCCGGGACACATCGACCTGGAACGCCCTGAGTCGCAGCATACCCCTTGGCTGGCAGCACCCCCACTCAGGGTGGGGGGCGGTCTGCCCGGTGCGGAGCCCACCCGGTCCATGGTATGGTGAGTAATACGAAACCCCCTCATGTCCCTAGCGGCCTCTGGGGGGGTGATGTGGGCCCACTCCTGGGGATAACAGGACTGTTTTTTCCTGAAAGATCCCCCAGGCCTATCAGGGTCAGGCCCTACCCTCCCTGCGATATATTCGGCACCTGGCACCCAGGGGAGGGGAGCAGGGGTGTACACTGTTACCTTGTCCTGTAGGGTCCTTTTAGGTAGATCCCTGTGGTGGCCTCAAGTCTAGGTCCTGAATTCATGGCAGCGTTTTTAGACTCCATCTAAGTGTGGGCATTGGTTCTCTGTATGTAAGGTACAGCGGCCATTTTCCCTGAGCTTCCTATGCTTTTACATTGGCACCATAGGTAGTCTTCGCCTCTTGTGATTCTATGTCATTTCCTGTGAGACGTTTCATGCTGAATCTCCATACTGCAGAGTTGCTGCTTACACTGTGAGGTGGTAAAGTATAAGGGTCTTCTTCTGGGCATTCCTCGGGCACACTCTGCTCCGGCCACTATTTAAGGGTGACTCTGGTTACAGCGCGATATAGTGGTGAGGACCGTGAGCGCAATTTAAAGGGGCGATACATCTTTTTTATGCAACTTGCAAAAATGGAGTCCCAAGCAGTAATTTCTCTTCCAGACCCCCTCAGTGTGACTGCCGGTGCATCCGGATCGCAGTCTCTCTCTTTCTGCAGTATTGAAAAAATCTGGCGTCAAATGTGGATTTTGTAATGAAACATGTCACTAGCCAAAAACGGCCACTGCCTTCTCTATCCTCTGATTCAGAACCTGATATGGTCTCCTCGGACAACCCCAATCCCCCCAGGGATCCTTGTCCTCGCAGTCGGATGGCGAGGAGGGTATGTCCTCCTCGGCTGCAGCGCGGGAACGCGCTATGGTGGAAGCACTGATTTGTTCAGTAAGGGAAACATTGAAAATGGATGATTTGGTAGTTTTTGACTCCCTTAAAGCCCAGAAGTCGGGTCAGGTGTTTCCTTGTTCCGAGGATTTTCACGTTATTGTGAATGAGCATTGGTGGTGCATTAAGCACGTGCAAGTGGTGCCAAAGCGCTTCAAACACTGTAATCCCTTTGCTCATCTGGTCTTGAACCGCTGAACTGTGTCACCTAAGGTGATTCACCCTGTTTCTAGGTTAAACAAATCTACTGTGGTGCCTTTGGAAGACTCCCCGGCGTTTATGGACCTGATGGACAGACAGGTGGAATCCCTTTCCCGCCGCCTACATCTTTTGGCGGGCTCGATACTAAAACATATCTTTGCATCCGTTCTGGTTTCTCAGACTGTAACGGAATGGGTTACAGTGCTTAGACCACTGAGATCATTTCCCTGATTGAGCTCACGGACCAGATGGCCAGGCCCTGGTGTTCCTGTGTGATGCGACCCTGGATGTGGCCCCTCTGGTTGCCAGAGTGTCAGCGGTAGGGATTGCATACGCCGCATGGTGTGGCTGAAGAGCTGGTCGGCAGACCAGGCTTCTAAGAAGGCCTTAACAGATCTCCCCTTTTTGGGCAAATGTCTGTTTGGAGACTCCTTGGATGAGTTGATCAAAGGATTAACGGGGGGTAAGAGTACTATTTTCCCCCAATCCTCACAAGGTAAGGCACCCCGTAGTAAGCGGGGGCCCTCTTTCACGGCTCATAGGTGGTTTTTTCGTGCCTCAGGCCACAAGAAAAAGGTAAACCGTTAAGAGCCTCTGGAGGGAACAAGAAGGCTTGATCGAGTAAGCCCAAGACTAGCCAGTCCAGTTCGGTGGACAAATCCTCTTCGGCATGAAGGGGCGCCCTCACCCGATTCGGGGGTGGGGGGACGTCTGCATTACTTTCAGGAACCCTGGACAGCTCTGATTTAAGACAAATGGGTTCACAAACTAATTTGTTCAGGGTACAAGATCAAATTTTGGTCTAGCCCAGCAGACATATTTTTCCCTCAAATCTTCGTCTGTCTCTGACTTTAGACTCCTCTCTGGCGAGGGTCTTTCTTCCCGGCGACAAACTTCAGATGGTGCAGGGACAGATCAGATTGCTGATGGAAAACAATCTCTCATATCTGCGGACTTGCATGAGAGCCTTGGGGCTGATGGTGTCGACTTTCGAGGCGGGCCCATTTGCTCAATTTCATTCCAGGACTCTGCAAAAAGAAAATTCTTCTCAAGTGGAACAAGGATTCGCAGTCCTTGGACAGTGGCAGTGGAAAAGGTGCCAGTAATTCTGGTGGCCCCAGACTGGCCTCACCGGTCTTGGTATGCAGACCTGGTAAAGATGGTCGTTGAGCCTCCCTGGCGAGGAAGGACCTGCTGTCTCAGGGGCCAATCTTCCATTCTGCTTTACGGTCGCTGGCTTTAATGGCATGGCTGTTGAAGGCCAGGTGCTGAGAGACAGGGGTCTCTCTGAGTCTGTGATCCCTACCTTGCTGAGGACTAGGAAAGCAACTTCCAGGAAAATGTATCATTGTACTTGGAAGATGTATATTTCCTGACTTGCACCCTCGCTTGTTTATGGTTGCGAGGGTCTTGGCTTTCTTGCAGAAAGGAGTTGAGCAACGGTTGGCCTTGGGCATGATCAAGGGCCAAGTGTCGGCCTTAGATATTTACTTCCAACGCCCGTTGGCAACTAATTCCTTGATCCACACCTTTATTCAAGGGGTGCGTCATCTGGCTCTTCCAAGAATATCTCCTTTGCCTCCGTGGGATCTGAATTTGGTTTTGTCTGTTCTTCAAAAGCCTCCTTTTGAGAAAATTAGGGACATATCTCTGCCTTTGTTATCTTAGAAGGTTGCCTTTCTGGTGGCTATTACTTCTGTCCCCAAAGTGTCTGAATTGGCGGTGCTTTCCTGACGTTCGCCTTACTTTGTCGTTCATAGAGATAAAGTGGTTCTCCGACCTAATCAGTCATTTCTTCCTAGGGTGACATTGTTTTGCCTTCACTCTGTCCTAAGCCTAAGCATCCCAAGGAAATTGCCTTGCATTCTCTGGATGTGGTTTGGGCGATCAGGGTTTACCTGTCGGCCACGGAGTCCTTTTCGCAAATCAGATTCTCTTTTTGTTCTTACTGAGGGATCTGGTAAGGGTTTGGCTGTGCCTGCTGCAACCATATCCAGATGGATCAGGCCTATTCATTGAAGGGTCGGGTTCCTCCTTTCCCTGTGAGAGCGCTGAGTGCCTCTTGGGCTTTTCGGAATCAGGCATCTGTTACTCAAGTGTGTAAGGCGGCGACTTGGTCGTCCGTGCATACCTTTAAAAAATTCTACAAGGTAGATTTGTTGGCATCTTCGGATGCATCCTTGGGCCACAAGGATTTGCAGGCTGCTGTTTAAAGAGACTTGTTTTTTCCCTTTAACGGGTCAAACTTTGTTTGTGGGTAAGCTCCTGTTTTTACTGGTTGAGCTTTTTTTCTTACCCAGTTGGCTACGTTTTTAGCCTTGGGAATACATTAACTGTTTTTTGGTTGCGTTCTTCTCCCCCCCCCCCCCCCATGCCTATACTGCTTTGTGACGTCCCAAGGGTAAAGAAGCATTGCTGCTGCGTCTGTCAATGGACAATAGAGAAAACTGGATTTTTGTAAGATCCTTTTCTCTGAAGTGCGTTGACAGACGCAGCACCCGCCCCTCTAATGGGGATGGTTTGTGTCTTCTTTTCACTGCTTGCTACAAAACTGATTTGAGAGCACAGTGTGTGGGGGGGGGGGTTATGCCGAGAAGGACAGCCCCTATAGGCATGTCAGTGAATTTTTTCATTGCCTAGTCTACTCCTGTAGATGGTGCATAACCTAAGGGTAAAGAAGTATTGCTGCTGCGCCTGTCAATGGACTTCAGAGAAAAGGATTTTACGGTAAGTTCTTACAAAAAATTTTTACTAAATAATGTGACAGAAAAACTTTTTTTTTTTTTTTTCAAAACGTTTGGTCTTTTTTCATTTTTTTAGCAAAAAAAAAAGCAGTGATTAAATACCACCAAAATAAACCTCTATTTGTGTGCAGTTAAAAGTTAAATGATAAAAAATTCAGTTGGGTACAGTGTTGTAGGACCACGCAATTGTTATTCAAAGTGCGACAGCACTGAAAGCTGAAAATTGGCCTGGGCAGGAAGAGGGTGAAAGTGCCCGGTAGTGAAGTAGTTAAAACATGACAAGGAATTTGCCCTACATTGCCTAGATTTGGTCAGTGCTGTCTGTCTAAAAGCCAAAGCAACCTCTAATTGAAAGATATTTGAATTTGTGTGGAATGTGGTGCTTTGGGACTTCATATGACTGGAGGTTTAGGCATCCAGGTGAAAGATAAAGAAAATCGTTCAGCTTTTACGGCTGGGATATATATATATATATATATATATATTTTTTTTTTTTGTATGCTGCTGGAAAGTTTATAACATTGCTATTATATGATACTGGGCCCCTAATGTATGCTTCAGAAACTGCATTCTGCACTCAGTGGTGGGTAACATAGGAAACAGAACTGCCAAAAATACCCACAGGTCCTATAAACAAATTATGTCTGCCTATAGTATATATGGATGCTACATCTCCACGATAAATAGGCAGGCGGAGTCTGCAGTTGTAGGAGGGGAGGAGCCTCTTCGCTGGGCTGACGTCACTGGGTACTGGACCATGCCCACCACGCGCACCCATTCATTCATCCCACTGTCAGTTGTCCGTGGCTCAAACAGCTGGTCACAGGAAGCTCTCCTCTCCCGGAAGCCGTGATTATGCGGGGATGTCTCGTGCCGGCCGCACGCTAAACGGTTGGCACCACGCGGTCACCCCCGCTGCCAGGGGGGTAATGTATACTGCCTACCTCACCCTTTCGCCTTGACTCCAGGGGCCCTCACTGTATCCACCCCTGGTCTCCCCCGCCTGTCTCCCGATCTCTCCTACTGCACTTGCACCTGGCGCTGCCTCCACCACTCGCCGCCCCCGATTCCCCCTGCCGCAGGGTCCGGAGGCTCTGTCCACATCCTCCCCAAGTCACGGCCTGATTCCCTCCTGAGCTTCGGAAATGTGTCACAATAAAGCAACGTGGGCTGGGGGAGGGGGAAGGGAGGAGTGTTTCTATTCTGGGACATAGAAGCAAGCAGCCCCCCGCTCAGGCACTGACAGGCGCCCCCCTAACTTTCTGCCCGCCTGTCTGGGGGGGGGAATGGGGGTCCAGGGAAAGAAATAAATATTATCAGAGTGCTTTACAATCATCCAAGCATGGGGGGGGGACACACTGCCACCTAGGCCAATCATGGTACTGCGCCTGGACAGCCCTGAAGCCAGCTATCAGGCCAGTTGAGCCGACATACCAGGCTTGTGTCACCCATGCCTGGCTCCAATTGGGGGGGTCGGGTTAAGCCAGCGGGAGGGGGGGAGAGGAACCGGGTACAATTTACATCAATTTTTGGAGGCTCCGCACCCCCCCGGCCGTTAACATCATGCACCCGCACAATTCACTCACATGTTTCACGGGCCACCCCGCAGATTTCACTTGAACATTACCAGATGTTCAACCAAAGCCTAAGACCCCGCAACAGTCAATAAGGTATGCTGTTCCATCACCAAGAGTACCCCCTCCTTGTTAACTGGCGCGGGGGGGGCGGGGGACAGGAGCTTAGGCAGGTCACCCACTCCGGTTTCTGTTCCCGCTGCAGGAGGTAGCCAGGTTCCGTCAAGTCCCGGTTCCATGAGGTCATGGACCATTCCCAAGATTGCCGCCCAGTTAAGACAGAGGGGGATTCTATTTCCGGCCACAGCCAGGAAGGCGGAGTTGTACAGGATCTTGGTGTCCAACACAGTCGACCCGCAACCAAGGTCTGACACACAGGACTGTGTCAAGGACGCTTAAGCCAAAATCCCGGCCACTATGGCATCATTCTGGCATCCATCAGTAGATTGAGTCAGAGGTTGAAAAAGTTAGAATCTCCGGCACCGGTCTCTGCAGCTTCCCCAGTTTCCCTGCCCTCTCAGGTCCTCTGCTTGTCAGCCCCCCAGGGCGTCACCACAGGTATTCCAACTCCTTCAGGCTCCATATCACTTATCATTACACCAGCGTACATGGTCCCTCCCAACATCAGGAAAGATATTTTGGAGGGAAAGGACGTTAATCTCATGTCACTGTTAATTGCGTCCCAAGACATAGTCGAGAGCAAGACCTACAACTATGGTGACCTATCGGTGGTACTGAAGGCCAAAGACCCCAGACTGAACAGGAAGCTGTTCATTCCCGAGTTTGACTTGGCCTTCGGTCTATTTCGGGATGTGGTCTGCTTTAACTTCCCTCATCGCATCCCTCATCCGTTGGTCGACCTGGGGCACAAGTATGGTGGCACCACCTTTTACGATTATCACAGCTCGTTCTCGGCTAAGGCGGCAGCCACCTTCACTCAATTTAACATCAGGGTAGACTGGGGTCAGTTTGACACCGAGTTGTTCTGTCGCCACTTCGCCGGGCTTGTGCCACCGGCTTGCTTCAAACTCCTACTCCTCCAACTTGTGCGCCCTCGAATCCAGGTCTCCCGCCGCCAGTAAGGTCACCCCGGGCCCCAGCAAATCCGATCCGAAGGCCTCCAAAGACAAATTGGGGAGACCGATCATGTTCCTGGGCAAGGCGCAGGTATGCAACAACTTCAACGCGGGGGGCTGCAGTTTCAGTGCCTGCAGGTTGTTGCATATCTGCTCCATCTGCTTCCGGGCACACGCTAAGTCCATGTGCCCAAATCGCCTTTTCCCCAGAAGCTGACTGACAGAGGTGCAGGTTGATTCCCTGGCCTTCTTCCTCAAATCCCATCCCTCTCCGGACTCAGTAGAATTCTTAGTCTTAGGCTTCACGAGAGGGTTCCATACGGATCTGGTGGCGCTGCCGCCAGGCACAATCGAGTGCAAAAACTTGCAAGCTGCTGACCCAGCTGTAGTCGACACTCTGTTACAAACGGAGGTGGACAAAGGTTTCATGTTAGGGCCCTTTTGTACCCCTCCTTTCTTCTGCTGGCGAACCAACCCGTTGGGGGTAGTCACTGGGAAATATAAGAATAAAAAACGTTTAATCATAGACCTCTCAGCTCCTCATTCCATCACCACACCCAGCCTAAATGCACTCATTCCCTCCGAAGAATTTTCGTTGCAGTACGCCACGGTGGATCATGCCATTCAGGCTTTCCTGAAGGCTGGGAAAGCGGCTTGGCGCGGGAAAACTGACATTTCCAATGCCTTCAAGTTGCTGCCCATACACCCATCGCTGTGGCATCTTCACAGTGCGAAATGGAAAGGACTTTACTATTTTGCTGTTCGCCTGACCTTTGGGGCTAAGAGCAGCCCCAAGATTTTTGACCTGTTCACAGAGATTCTGTGCTGGCTCCTACTAAACATCCGTTGCTGTCCAGTCATCCTCCATTATCTAGATAATTTTCTGACAGTTGAAAATCCCACATCCACTCCGCTCAGCTTGGTAAAAACGGTGGCACTTTTTTCTGCTTTGGGGGTTCTGGTAGCCGAGGACAAAACAATAGGTCCCTCCACCAAACTGACCTTCCTAGGCATTTGCCTGGACTCAGTCACCATGCAGGCCAGCCTGCCCCCGGACAAAGTCCAGAGGATCAAGGCAGAGATCGAGTTGTTCCTCGTTAGAGGTTCCGTGTCTCGGAAAGACCTCCAATCTCTCCTGGGTTCTCTGAACTACGCCATGAGAAACATTCCCCAAGGCCGTGCATTTGTCTCCAAGCTCCTCAGTCTGCTTCCTGGCCTCCCACATGATGGTAGCACTATCTTGTTGGACGGGCAGGCCAGGGCAGACTTGTCCATATGGAGACAGTTCCTGGCTCATTGGAACCATCTTTTAACCGTACTTCCGCCCTTTTCGAGATTTATCTCATAGTAGCAGCAGCCCGGGTGTGGGAACACCGGTGGGGAGGTCAGACAGTGAAATGCTTCACTGACAACATGGCAGCCTGCGACATAATCAACAAGGGCCAATTCTCATCCCTCACCATCATGAGCCTAGTTAGGAGACTCACTTGGCTCACCGCCACACTACATTTTCACCTAATTTGTGAGCATGTGCCAGGTTCCCACAACTCAGCAGCTGATGCCCTTTCTCATTGCAAATTGCAGGTTTTCTTCCAGTTGCACACCACAGCCGCGAATATTCCCGACACACCACCTCGGTTTCAAGATCTCATCCTGGATTAGCCAAGCTCATGGCTCATGGCTCATGGGAGCATGCTAGCTCAATCAGCACTCTCGGCCAACACTAGGTGCCCGTACGAACAGGCTCTGACCGTCTTCACCAGGTTCATCACGGAGTTCAGCATCTCAGATCCATTTTTGTTAGACACCATGGTGGCGTTCACCTCTTTTTGCCACTTAAATCTGAAGCAAGACCACAGCACAGTCAAGCTTTATCATGGAGGGGTGCAGTTTCACATTATCAACGCACACCCCAGTCACAGTGCCTTCATGTCTTCCAGGCCAATTAGGAAAACCTTAAAGGCATCCTTCGCTTGGAGGGCCGTAAGCCCGTGAGACGTCAACCGATTAACAGCTTTAGGTTCAGGGCCTTGTCTGACATGTTGGACACACGGCCGTTTGAAACAAGGATAAACAGTGTCATCAAGTTCGCCATATACCTGGCTTTCTATGGGTTCTTGCATCCCAGCGAGTTCACAGTGGGGAGGGTAAATGGGGCCACCAACTTGCTGAGGGTGGTAGATTTGATCAAGGTGTGGGATCACTTCCTCCTGACACTACGTCAGTCCAAAACCAACCAGTTGGGGCCGGTTGACGTTCCCCTATACCCAACAGGCAATCAGTGGTGCCCAGTCCTGTTACTGGACCGTCTTCTCCCGTCCTTGACAGGTCGAGGCCTAGACGCCCCCCTTCTGAGTCTCCACGGCTTGCCACTCACCACCTCTAAGTTTATTGGGTACGTGAGAACTCTGCTGTCCAAAATAGGGTGCGACCCCCCAGCATTCTCGGGTCATTCCTTTCCCATAGGGGCAGCTTCGGCTGCATCTAGTCATAACATACCCGTACATATCATCAAAAGGATAGGCCGATGGAAGTCCTCCGCATACAGCCGGTACATTCTCCAGCCGGAGAATGAACTCAGACTAGCTTTCAGAGAACTGGCCTCATAGCACAACAGTCTTCGCTTCTTTCCGTTTTTCATGGGTATGTGTGTATTAAAGTGATAAAAATTAAATTAAAACCCGCGCTAGGATTTAGTATGTGTTAACCTAACAATAATGTGTATTGCAGCTGCTGCCCACTAAGGAAAAACTTAGAAAATTGAATATACCCAAAAAAACAGTGCTCGCAATAATAAGTGATAAAATATGAATAAATAGCATCAATTCATGTACATTCAAAAACAAATGTAACAAACACTGTAGCATTCCATAAGTACAGCATCAATCACACTCAGCAGCGCTGTATACGTTTGCACATATCAAACAATCATAATCAAATGTCCATAATATGTAAGCATGAAAGGGAAGGTCAAATGATGTCCATATGCCGCTATGATACTAGGTGAGTCTAACCCAATACAAGTCCCATATGTTCAACTCAATATGACGGTGGTACTCCCAGTGCTTGGATAAATTAAAATCCTTAGTTGAAGTCCTCAGTTGAAGTCTCTATGATGAAACGCATCAGGACGTAAGCACGCTGTCTCTGTGGATACTCTAGGCGCGATCGCTGCATTTCCGTAACTCGTCGATGAATCCCGGGAGGATATCAGCAGAACCGGTGAGGTAGCATAGCGTCTAGTATCCTGGAATTATATACATGCTTATGGATAATTGTTTTGATGTAAGCAGATTTGGATGGGGGGAATCGGATGTGTGTAATATATGTTGAAATAAAAGTTTTAAAACGGTATCACACTATCGTTGTTCCATATTTGCTTCTCCCCCATTGGTTGTTTGGTTTCATGTGACCCAGACATCCGAGGGAAAGTAAGAGGTTACAGATTGGATTAGGGGAGACATTACAACCCGAGGAACCAGGACTGACCACTAAGTGATGAGGAGTCTTGTGGAGCAAATATTCAAGTGCCTATGATCTACTGTATATTTGGTGAGTGCCCATTGCTAAGGGGTGCACTGGAGGTGTGGTGAAGGATTTTAATTTATCCAAGCACTGGGAGTACCACCGTTTGTCAAGTCATATTGAGTTGAACACATGGGACTTGTATTGGGTTAGACTCACATAGTATCATAGCGGCATATGGACATCATTTGACCTTCCCTTTCATGCTTACATATTATGGACATTTGATTATAATTGTTTGATATGTGCAAACGTATACAGCGCTGCTGAGTGTGATTGATGCTATACTTATGGAATGCTACAGTGTTTGTTACATTTGTTTTTGAATTTGATTCATTTAAAGTAGCTGCTATAAGAGACTAATACTAAGTCTATATATTTTATAAATTGTATTTTAATTTGAACATTTCTTATTGACCGTTAGTGCTGGGCGAGTGTTTGTGGGTCTTTGATCAGTAACCACTTTAATAGCTAATTCATGTACATTGTGACCCCAAAAAATGCTATAATACTTATTCAAAAATATGTGCATAAAGTGCTATAGTGCTGAATACAAAAATATTTGAATCCAATAATTATATAAAAGTGGATAAAGTGTTAACGTGCTGGATACAAAATGCAATCATATACAGTAATTAACAAAAAGTGCCCTAAAAAAGTGCAAAAGTGTCACCAGTACTCAATGTCCACGATAATGACCAAAAAATAGTTGGTCTCTTTTCCAACTATAATCGCGCTCATATAAAGTGCTGAATGCCCAAAGTGCCAATTTCCAAGGTGCAATGGTGCTCCACACAGTGAAAGGTGCTTCCAGCCCCCCTGAGGGAATCCACTCGCCAGAGGTTAAAGGAAAATGGGCCTTTGAAATAATATGGACCAATGCTTCTCCAGGCAGGGAACAAAAAGACTTCCCCTTCGGTGCCTCCGGTATCACTCAAAGAAGGAATGAGTCAAACATAGTGAAGCCCATGATGTAAATTTATTGGTAATAATATTAAAACTACTTACAGCAAAGCATAAGGTAATTGACATGAAAACAAAATCCCATTAACCGCAAACACAGATCTGCTCCCGGAACGCAGCCAGCGTGCGTTCCACGGGATCCAGGAAGTGACGTAATACGGTAGCCGTTCGCCGGAAGTGTGTTGACGCGTTTCGCCCGCCTGTCTTTGATAACGCCCCTTGTAGGCGGGTGAAATACGTCGACGCACTTCGGGCGAACGGCTACCGTAAATCAACTTTAGTCGCCAGGCTTTCCAGGGCAGCTGAAATCGCGGCCAGCGACTGTGATCCGGACTGTTCAGGAGTCACACAGAGGGGGTCTGAGGGTGAAATTCCAGTTTGGGATTCCATAGTTCAATTTGCAAAAAACAGAGTACTGTAGCTTTAAGAACGCTGATTGCGGTATCCACCACCGATCGCAGCAGTCTGCAGGGAGCCCCTTTAAACCAAACTGATAGTAGAAAGTGCAAGGATATGCCCGCAGGAACACTCAATCGTTTACCACCTCAGCCACACAGCCCCCTCAATCTTCCACAGCATGGAGAGAGAAGCAGGAAGTGACCTCGGCTCAGCAGCAGGAAATTACCACACAGGAAGTGATGTTGCCTGATAGGGATACACTGTCAAGTATAGCACCAGGGCTACACAAAGATAGATGCCCATACAAAACAATAGGAAGCTGCAGGGAAAATGGCTGCCCCATACAAGTCAATGGGGAAAAAATTCCATTGCCCACACCTAAGATGGCGGTGCCCACGGCACACCATGCAGCTAGGGGCCGACACATGAAGGCCTCAGGAACCACAACAGGGACCAGCAAGTCCAAGGTACCATGTCACCCCCTCCCGAGCGCCAGAGCACTCCAGGCACACAGCCCCCGCAGAGACAGGGAGAGGGAAGGACACACAGACCGGGCACTGGGCAGACCAGGGGGATCTCTTGGGAGGCACGAATCCCATTATCCCCAGGGGAGGGCCCACATCCCCTTAAGGCCAGCAGGGGCAGGGGGGGGCACATTTACTCACCATACCATGGACCGGGTGGGCTCCGCTCCGAAGTGGGGGTGCTGCCAGCCAAGGGGTACACTGCGACTCAGGGTGTTCCAGGTGGGTCCTAGCGAGGCATCCGCTCGCAGGCTCATCCCCCTCCGGACAAGGGGGCACCATTGTGGCTAGGTCTAGGTCGGAACTATAACCTGCTCACGCTCGTAGGCCAGACTGGAGGGACCATAAGGATCTAGATTATCCAGTACGAAGCCCCAGCCTGCATCGTTGCTTGTAGATCACCAGGAAATTCTTCCCTGAACAAGTGAGTAAAGAGAAATAAAAAGAAAATATTCTCGAAAGAACAAAAAAACTGAGACCAGAGTCCCAGCAGGAAACCTAGGTCTACTCCTTCTCTAGGCAGCAAACAAACTGATTTGCTGGGTTGTGCAGTGGGGGTTTATGACTGGAGGGACAGCCCCCTGGGCGTGTGTGTTCAAATTTTGCGGCCTAGATTACTCCTGATGGGAGGAGCATAAACCCACTCAGCTCATGGAGATGAGGCTGCCTCTGTTGATGGACGATAGAGAATGTTTTTTTATTTTAGTTTTTTTTCCAAGGCAGTTTTGGTATGGAAAATGTTCTTTTAGAATGATAAATAATATATCTATCTATGACATGGTATTCAAACTATATGAAGAATTTATAAAACTTTATCTAAAGTCTTACATTTTTGCAAGCTCCCTCAGGCTTAGCTGAAGACAAGCAATTTCTGGAATAGAATTCAAGTAACACTACTTCTTAATGCAGTTCTCAAACAAGAGAAAGGTGCATTGTGCATTTTTTCTATAATCTGGTCAGTAATTTGGTTATTCTTTTCCTCCTCTCAGTAAAATGGTGAGACCAACATCTAGAATTTGTAAACCTTTCCATAGCACAATTCCTGCTGAGAGCAAAGCTGCAATTTGCAAATACTGTATTGCGAGAAGAAAAAAAAGAATGACAAAACACATCCTTACATGCCAGAGGTGTAAAACTACTCCATACCAACATTTTTTTTCCAAGTTTCAGAAAAATTTCCATTCTTTCGCAGAAAATAAACATTTTTTTCTCATGGCTTCAAAATTTCTGGAAATTTTACATCTCCACACAAAACCTCCACAATTTAAAAGACGTATGCTGTTCCTAACCCTCATATTTGATATGCGCACGTAGCGTGATGATATATTAGCATAACCAAGCATATTACCACTAAACTTGGTAGGGGTTTTTTCCCTGTCAGGGCGGTAAGGATGTGGAGTTCACTTCCACAATCAGTGGTGTCAGCAGGAAGTATTGATAGTTTTAGAAAACTCTTGGACGTGTATCTTAGCGAGCACAGTATATAGGGATATGGAAAATGAGTATGAACAAGCACACCTACACAGGTTGAACTGGATGGCCTGGTGTCTTTTTTCAACCTTACCAACTATGTAACTACATAACAAAAGCAGTGTCAACAAGCTCCAGGTGACACATTTCATTACAACTACAGTGCCTTGCGAAAGTATTCGGCCCCCCTTGAACTTTGCGACCTTTTGCCACATTTCAGGCTTAAAACATAAAGATATAAAACTAATTTTCTGTGAAGAATCAACAACAAGTGGGACACAATCATGAAGTGGAATGAAATTTATTGGATATTTCAAACTTTTTTTCAAATAAAAAACTGAAAAATTGGGCGTGCAAAATTATTCAGCCCCCTAAAGTTAATACTTTGTAGCGCCACCTTTTGCTGCGATTACAGCTGTAAGTCGCTTGGGGTATGTCTCTATTAGTTTGGCACATTGAGAGACTGAAATTTTTGCCCATTCCTCCTTGAAAAACCGCTCGAGCTCAGTGAGGTTTCATGGAGAGCGGTTGTGAACAGCAGTTTACAGTTCTTTCCACAGATTCTCGATTGGATTCAGATCTGGACTTTGACATGGCCATTCTAACACCTGGACCTTCTTGCCACTCTTCCATAAAGGCCAGATTTGAAAATTTGAAGAACCTCTTTGAAAATCTTGTTGGTAATCGGGGGAGTGCCTGTATACATACATAAGGTAAATAAATGATGAAATTTGGGGAGGCATGGCCAAGAGCGGCGTGTGAGAAGACATGTCTCAGAGAGCTCCCGCTTTCATCCGCACAGTGATCCTGTTCCCGGTCTCCTCACCTTGCCATCCAGTAACCGCTGACGACCTGTCACCTCGTGAACGCCTGGAGCCCACTATCCTTTTGTCCCCGGGTGATGCAGTGCCGCAAGACGCGGGAAGACTCCGGAATGTCTGGGCCTCAAAATGGTTCCACGGCAGGCCTACCATAGAGGCCTGCGAGAGGGGCGGACAAGCCTGCCTCCTCCAACAAGATGTGTAAACCTCCTAAGCCCACTCCAAAGGAGTCACATCGTGACATGCACTTCTTCACAAAGAAGTACCCAGTGGCGTAGGGGAGAGAGGTGGGTGCGGGCGTGAAACATAGCCCCGGTTCATCAGTGGCCTGTATGGTGGGAGGGGGAAAGCCCACGGACACCAACCATGACCCCTAGGCCTTGGGGGAGATGGAAGGGGATCCTGGGGAATGCGATCAGCCTACCCTGGCGGACATTGTACTTGGTAGTGAACAAGCCTGCTCCTGGATAGACCGCAACGACCAAATTCTGTGCCCATGGCCGCCTCCATTGGAGGGGGATGACTGAGTTTGATACCCCCCCGGCTATCGATGGAGGTCTGATGTGGTGCCTACTGATGTGGAGACCTAATGGGAATTCCTTCTCATTCTGCTTGACTTAGAGCTCAAAGGATCTGACCATACCGCAGAACTTTGGTTCACTTGACCGTTTCAGTTTACCCCCTTTGCTGTTACTGCTTGCTTACCGACACCCTGCGTTTGATGCGACCTGTTGTGCTCAGTGGCGGTGTTGAGTACATTTTGGAGAGTTCTCTGGAACTGTTTGCTTTGGCGCCAGACTGGCGGGGTCCTGTGAGTGATGGCTTGAGTCGCAGCCTTTGGCACCTGCCCTCTGGCGCCCCTGAGTTCCTGAGTGCACTGTTGCATCTTATGGCCCTGTTGGTCACTTTGTGCATGAGTCCAGGAGTGGAGTGTTCCGGCCACATTGTTCACCTAGGAGAAAGCTGTCTACCGCCTTTTGCACGCCCATGCGTGTCACTACCATGGAGAGAGGTGACCCCTGTTTGTCCGATCTCTGATGTGATCGCTTTCCGGCCACCATGACTTTGGTATCCTATCGTCTCGTGGATTGTGCGAGGACTTCGCAATCCGTTTGAAAGTACTATGGTGTCTTCAGTCCTACGCAGACACCTGCCAGCCATTTGTTCACTGCAGGAAACTCATGTTACCACTGACTCAAGGTCCTGTTTACACAATGCTTCGGTGGGGTGGGAATACCACTCCACTCACACTTCTTACTCTAGGGGGGTGAGTGTACTGGTTCATAGTCCCTGAATTTCCAGGAACACCATTGCCTGATTGACAAGGAGGGGAGATTTGTTTTTCTATTCTTCAGATTGTATATCTTGCATTGTGTGTTGGCTTTCATCTATGTGCCACCGCCGTTTCACAGCGGGGTCCTTCGGGAGCTGGTGGCATATCTGTTGAAAAACCCTGAAGTACCTGTTTATATTATTGGGGACTTTAATTGTATATGTGACAGGGTTCTGGACAGACACTCTGCTGCAGTGGGGATTAGAGGTTCAGGTCGTACGGCTTTAGCCAAGCTCGCTGGGGAGATGGGGTGGATAGACCCGTAGTGTCTAAGGCACCCGTATGAGAAAACTTTCTAATTTTTCTCCAAAACTCATATGTTTCTATCTAGGATAGACCCGTGCCTCTGCTCAACAGCCACACTCAGATATGTCTCTGATATACAATATGCCCCTAGGGGCGTCTCGGACCATTCCCCTCCTGGTAATTCATTTGGAGGTACGGCCCGCAACACTCTGTGGAAAATTCAGTGGAAACTGAATGCCTTTTGGCTCAACCTTTTCCCGTCTCACGATGGCATCCGGGCTGTTGTTGGAATTTTGGGAGGAACATGCTGACAGTGAAGGGGCAAGCTCCACGTGGAAGGCGTTTAAGGCCTACATGCAGGGTTTGTTCATTGCTGAAGTTCAATCTGTTAAGAGGAAAACGGCAACTCAGGGGGCTCAGGCTGAGGATTTGGTTGGCCGCCTGGAGGTTCGCTTTGTTGCAGACCCCTCGGAGGCCAATCGGGAGGGCTGGTTGGCTGCGCAGGATGCTCTGCTGTGCATCAACACCTCTGGGGCTAAGAGGAAACTATTTTTCAATCACTTAGGGTTCTATGAGGAGGGTGAGTGTACTGGGTGCCTATTGGCTAAAATACCTCATTTGCATCAGGCCTCCCCATCGATAGGGGCGCGGAAGGGGGGTGATGGCCGCCTAGCTAATACACCTGAGCAGGTTCTTGACGTTTTAGTGTCTCCCCCACCTCTTTTTTAGGTTAGCGCACTCATTTACACACTTTAGAAACAGAATATGCAGTTGCCACGTCTATGAGTATGGCTAATATTGTCCTCTTGTTGAAACCGGGCAAGGATCGGCTGGATCCGGGTTTGTATAGGCCCATATAACTTCTGCAGAGTGACATAGTGACATAGAAATCCTGGTGAAGGTTCTGGCTCTAAGGCTTAATCGAGTGATTATTTCTATTGTTCACTCTGATCAGTCTGGCTTCATGCCCCAGAAATCAACGTCTATCAACCTCCGCAGGCTTTTTCTGAACTTGCAGTCCCCAGCTGATAACAGTGGACATAGGGAATTGCTATCCTTGGACGCGCAGAAAGAGTGGCACTACTTATGGGCTGTTATGCGCAATTTTGGTTTTGGAGAGGAATTCATTGCCTGGGTTAAACTCCTTTACCTTGCTCCCATGGCTGCCATCCGGGAGAGTGGCAGGCTGTCATTTTCCTTTGCTCTACAGGGGCACTAGGCAGGGTTGCCCCCTGTCTCCATTGTTATTTGCAATAGCTATAGAACCCCTTGCAGCACTTATTATGTCAAACCAGCTTATCGTGGGCTTTAGATATGGCTCATTGGAGGAGAAAATTATGCTCTACATGGACGACACCATGCTGTTGCTGGGTGACGCGTCCCAGTGCCTGACGGAAGCTATGTCCGTTATCACGGAATTTGGTTCCTACTCTGGCCTGCTCATCAACTGGACCAAGTCCTCTCTAATGCTCCTGGATGTTGACCCCGATAGTCACTCTAGGGTAGGCACTGGCATTCCTATCTCCAGTGTCTCTAGATATTTAGGCATTCAGGTAACTCCTAGACCCCTAGAATTAACACATCTTAATGTAACTCCATTGCTTGCTATCTTTAGCGAGAAAGTTAAGGGAATGGTCCAGGCTCAGACTGTCACTGGCAGGCCCAGCAAACTTAATAAAAATGATCCTTATGCCACAGCTGCTTTATGCCCTCCATATTTCTCCGGTAGTCGTTCCTCTAAAAATATTTTGCATTGTTAAGGGAATGGTCCAGGCTCAGACTGTCACTGGCAGGCCGAGCAAACTTAATAAAAATGATCCTTATGCCACAGCTGCTTTATGCCCTCCATATTTCTCCGGTAGTCGTTCCTCTAAAAATATTTTGCATTGTTAACTCCATTTTCCGCTCTCTCCTCTGGCTATCGAAGAATCCCAGGATCAAATTGGAACATCTCCAAAGGCCTAAGGACTTTGGGGGTCTGGCACTCCCAAACCCGTGGCTGTATTATCTGGCCTCACAGATGCAACACATATCTCGGGCTATAACGAGCAATGGTGGGGGGTCTGATGCCCTTCTTTTAACACACACAGTGGGTCTGGGAGAAGTGGCGTCTAATCTGGAATCCCTGAGGTTTAGTAAATCCAACAAACTCTTCCCCACTCCCACCTATTGCAGAAAACCTGGAATAAAGTTAGACAGCTACAACAATTGGTGGGTTACACAAGCTTTAGCCATATTTGGGATAACCCTAGATACCCAGAGCTGGCCAAGGTGCCATATGGTAGCAGGTGGAAACTGCATGACATCACACACTTGAGGCATGTCTTTAGAGATGGGGTGTTCCGGTCCTTTGATGAGTTGAGGGAGACATTTCTTCTCCTGATGTCCATGGAGTTTTATTATCTGCAGCTTCACCATGCGGTACGAGTCCAAGTGGATACATTCCCCTGCTCCAGTGTTTAACTTTGTGTCTGAGGTGGACACCTATAAGGGTTTTTTTTTTAAATTTATAATTTTATTACATTTTTTAGAAATAACAAAACAAGTATCGCACATTCCATCAACATTTGCCCAATACATAGCCGTACGATAGTAAAGATTAAAAAAATAAAAACATTGTGCATATAAAGTAGTACTATTCGTACAGGGGAGTATATATATATATATATATATATATATGTATATATATATATATATATATAGTTAGATATATATATATATATATATATATATATATATATATATATATATATATATATATAAAACACTTCTATGTACATACTTATGAGATGAATCAAACCATAGGAATCACATATACCATTGAGAGAATACCGTAGTGCATAAAAAAAGATAGTTGGTGCCACATACCACATAAGAGTGAAAAAAAAAAAAAAAAAGTATATATGTGTAATCACATCAAAATACATACTTGTGAAACAAATTCAATCCATAGGAATCTCATAGACCATTAAGGGAATACCATAGTGCAGAAAAAAAAAAGGATATACATAAAACACATCTAAGTACATGCTTATAAGATAAATCAAACCCTAGGAATCTCATATACCATTGGAAGAGTACCATAGTGCATATGAAGAAATAATTAGTGCCACATAGATGTAAGAGGAAAGAAAAAAAAAAAATCATATGCTTCGTACGGCCCACATCATTAAACTTTATTACAAAGGTACTTATTCTTGCCCAATTTTGCGTCCCGGTGAAATGTTCATTCATTCTGGCCGGAAACTAAAAAACATCAACAAAATAGAAAAATATAAAACAAAATAAAACAGGGCCGGGGTCGGGGCCTGCAAGGCGGTACATCAAATAATCAACAAAAGACTTCATGAGGGATCCAGTCCATCAGTCTCTTGCTGATAGATGTCAGTGCCAGTGAAATGCACCAACGGCATCCACCAGACTCTAGTCTGTTCTTCCATGTTCCTCAGGGTGGCAGTCAGCTCTTCCATCTTATAAATCTCGTTAATTTTGGAGTACCACAGTTTATGCAGTGGTGGCTGGGTTTGTCTCCACAAAGCTGGGATACGTGCCTTTGCACCATTGAGAAGTCGGAGTGTCAGGGACTTTCTATATTTCCTTAATGAGCTCCTCATAAGGTGAAGCAAACATAACGCAGGATCATCTCCCACCTCGACTGCAGTTAGATGTTTAATAACCGAGGCGACCTTAGTCCAAAATGATCGCAAAGAGGAGCAAGCCCAAAAAATATGGAGCATTGTCCCTTCCTCCGATCCACAACGCCAACATCTAATCGAACAGCTAGAATCCATTATCAAGACCACAGGAACTCTATACCACCTAGTAAGGATTTTATAGCCTATTTGCTGATATTTGCTATCCATAGAAGATTTATGTACTAGAGTCAAAATCTTATTCATTTGCATAGGAGTCAGAGAAATTTCAAGCTCTTGCTCCCATTGACGCAGAAACGGCAGATGTTACCCGTCGGGCTCGTCTGCCAACAGTGAATAGAATAAGGATATTGTATGTTTAGGGGAATCCCCCAATCTATATATCATTTTAAATAGGGTTAGGTCTCGTGGTACATATGGTGGAAAGAAAAATAGGTGCGCGAACCTTAAATGAGAAAGAAAGTGGGAAAAAGCAGCACTGAAATAATATAAATATGTGAAAAGGTTGTAACAAATGAAAAACATCAATTACAAAGTGCGCTAAAAATTATGGAACACAAATATTCACAAAAATGGTGATTGCTGATGTTCAGCTAAAAACAAAGTCTATATTCCAAATGGTGAGACTGTGCAAAGGTCTTGAAAATCCAAAGAATATAGTGAGGTTGGGGAGTGATGGAGGATAAGGGTAACCTCTTCCCAAACGGTGATCCAGACAGTGCTCTAATGTACACGTGATGCACCCAGTGTTAAGAAGGGACTCTTACCAGATGATGGAGAGATGCAAACATATAGTGTATAACCCTGGAGTCCGTTAAGGTCAGCTTGTAGGAGAGAATTCACAAGAGGAATGAAGCGACCATCTGCTTCCAAAATGTGGGGATCTAGAGGCTTCCACTCAAGGGGATATCGCCAACAAGAACATGCCCAAGGAAGAGAAGGGGACTATAGTGCATTACCTCACTTTATTGAACCAATAAGAAAGAGTAACACTTACATTTTCAGGAGAAAAAACAGCATATGTAAATATTGGATCGAGGACCTCTGCAGTAGTCCGGGATCGATGGCAACACGGCTAGCTCCCCCCGACGCGTTTCCACTAACAAGTCGGCTTCTGGGACTGGAGCTGTGGAAACGCGTCGGGGGGAGCTAGCCGTGTTGCCATTGATCCCGGACTACTGCAGAGGTCCTCGATCCAATATTTACATATGCTGTTTTTTCTCCTGAAAATGTAAGTGTTACTCTTTCTTATTGGTTCAATAAAGTGAGGTAATGCACTATAGTCCCCTTCTCTTCCTTGGGCATGTTCTTGTTGGCGATATCCCCTTGAGTGGAAGCCTCTAGATCCCCACATTTTGGAAGCAGATGGTCGCTTCATTCCTCTTGTGAATTCTCTCCTACAAGCTGACCTTAACGGACTCCAGGGTTATACACTATATGTTTGCATCTCTCCATCATCTGGTAAGAGTCCCTTCTTAACACTGGGTGCATCACGTGTACATTAGAGCACTGTCTGGATCACCGTTTGGGAAGAGGTTACCCTTATCCTCCATCACTCCCCAACCTCACTATATTCTTTGGATTTTCAAGACCTTTGCACAGTCTCACCATTTGGAATATAGACTTTGTTTTTAGCTGAACATCAGCAATCACCATTTTTGTGAATATTTGTGTTCCATAATTTTTAGCGCACTTTGTAATTGATGTTTCTCGTGGTACATATCCCCATCGCCGAAAGGACATAAGAAAATGTCACAAATGATAGATACTAAGATGATCCAATGCCAGGCCAAGCAGCAAACTCCCCTTGAGTGGGTATGGGGCCCTGCTGCCATATGTCCAATAGGCGTATTCTACCAGTCTGCGCCAGACTCCACATCTTAGCACTCGTACACCCTGGTGGAAATTCCGGCTTACCCAATATGGGCGTAAGGGGAGAAGGAGTAGGTGCTACCTTCGGGTGGTGTTGCACACGTCGAGATTCTCGAAGCGTGGTCCCTACCATGGGGTGTGAAAGAATGGCATCTGTAGGTGAGAAAAAAGACCAATGAGCTGGGGGGGTTGGCTGACCGACTTCACCAACTTCCAGCCCTACCCAACGCTTGGAGGCCATATTACAATGCCAGTCCACTACTCGCACCAGGTGCATGGCCCGATAATACCGGAGAATATCCGAAAGGCCTACTCCCCCTTCAACTTTGCCAAAGACAAAGTCTGCAGCCGAATCCTAGGAGACCTTGAGGCCCAGATGAACGAGTGAAACAGTACCCTGATCTGGTGAAAGAAAGAAAGGGGGATGGCAATGGGTAAGGCCTGCAGTATATATAAGATCCGAGGTAAGACACTCATCTTAAGTGCACTGCAGCGACCAAACCAAGTTAAGGTTAGAAGCTGCCATGCGCGCAAGTCTGCCTTTATTTTGCCTAATAAGGGGAGGTGATTCTTCCTATATAGATGTAAAGGGTCAGCCGTGATCTGTACCCCTAAGTATTCCAATGAGCCCATAGCCCAATGAAACGGAAAAGAAACACGCAAAGAACGTTTCCCATGTGCAGACACGGATATACTAAGCGCCACCGACTTAGTGAGGTTGATCTTATAATTAGATAGGATATCGTATATCTGAAGGGCATCTAGGATGTTCGGAAGTGAAATGATTGGATTGGTGACGAAGAACGCAAGGTCATCCGCGCAGGCGGCTACCTTATGCTGATCGCCAGCAACTTGCAACCCTGCTATGTCGGGAGACCGACGTATCGAACACAGTAAGGGCTCCAATGTCAGGAAAAAGATAAGAGGCGACAGCGGGCATCCCTGTCGGGTGCCATTGGAAATTGAGAAGTAATCTGACCTCCACTCATTTACCCGGACAGCCGCTGACAGGGTAGAATAGAGAGCCAGAATTTATTGCAACATTTGAGGTCCCAGTCTGATATGTGACAGGGTGGCCCGGATAAAACTCCAGGCCACCCTGTCAAAAGCCTTCTCCGCATCGGTTGATAATAGCACTAACTTGTTGCGAGATACGCAAGCCGCATGGACAAGGATGGACACGACATGGATTACCCGTGTCGTGTTGTCCTTGGCCTCCCGGGACGGCACAAACCCACCTGATCAAAATGGACCAGGTGGCGAATGTGGGGCAAGAGACGGTTTGCAAGTATCTTCGCAAACAACTTAGTATCAGTGTTTAGGAGAGAAATGGGGCGATAACTGCCACAGAGTAGAGGGTCCTTCCCCTTCTTCTATATAAGGGCAATATATGCCCTAAGAGAGTCAATGGGCAGCATCGTACCCACATGGACTGCATTAAAATGAGATAGAAGGGGTTGACAGAGGCATGCCTTAAACTGCTGATAATAGGGTAAAGTAAACCCATCTGGACCAGGGGCCTTGTGAGGTTTAGACTGCGAGAAGGCTAAAGATAGCTCTTCTCCCGTAATCTCTCCCTCAGGGCAAGCGCCCTCAGGGCAAGCGCATGTTCCGCTGTAAGAGAAGGCATTCCAGACTCTCGGAGGTAGACTTCTACCCATTCCAACTCCTTAAGAGGGGCCACCGTTCTACCTGAGATAGGGAAATTATACAGAGAATGATAAAAGGAGCAAAACTCGTCAGCCAGGTGTGCACCTCTCGGCCACCAGCTGTCTGTACAGTGGGAATCGAAAGTTTGGGCACCCCAGGTAAAAATTTGTATTAATGTGCATAAAGAAGCCAAGGAAAGATGGAAAAAATCTCCAAAAGGCATCAAATTACAGATTAAACATTCTTATAATATGTCAACAAAACTTAGATTTTATTTCCATCATTGACACTTTGAAAATTACAGAAAACAAAAAAAAAATGACGTCTGCAAAAGTTTGGGCACCCTGCAGCACTGCCCCCTTTGCAAGGCTGAGACCTGCCAGTGTCATGGATTGTTCTCAATCATCGTCTGGGAAGACCAGGTGATGTCAATCTCAAAGGTTTTAAATGCCCAGACTCATCTGACCCTTGCCCCAACAATCAGCACCATGGGATCTTCTAAGCAGTTGTCTAGAAAACTGAAACTGAAAATAGTTGACGCTCACAAAGCTGGAGAAGGCTATAAGAAGATAGCAAAAGCCTTTTCAGATGTCAATATCCTCTGTTCGGAATGTAATTAAGAAATGGCAGTCATCAGGAACAGTGGAAGTTAAAGCAAAAATATCAGACAGAACAGCTCGCAGGATTGTGAGAAAAACAATTCAAATCCACATTTGACTGCACGATCCCTCCAGAAAGATCTGGCAGACACTGGAGTTGTGGTACACTATTCCACTATAAAGAGATACTTTTACAAATATGATCTTCATGGAAGAGTCATCAGAAGAAGACCTTTGCTACGTCCTCACCACAAAAATCAGCGTTTGAACTTTGCAAATGAACATAGACAAGCCTGATGCATTTTGGAAATAAGTTCTGTGGACCGATGAGTTAAAAAATTGAACTTTTTGGCCGGAGTGAGCAAAGGTACGTTTGAAGAACAAGGGGCACAGAATTTAATGAAAAGAACCTCTGTCCACCTTTTAAGCTTGGGGGTAGATCAATCATGCTTTGGGGTTGTATTGAAGCCAGTGGCACAGGGAACATCTCACGAGTAGAAGGAAAAATTGATTCAATAAAATGTCAGCAAATTTTAGATGGTAACTTGATGCCATCTGTGAAAAAGCTGAAGTTAAAGAGAGGATGGCTTCTACAAATGGATAATGATCCTAAACAAACCTCTAAATCCACGGGGGATTACATCAAGAGACGTTTTGCTATGGCCTTCATAATCTCCTGACCTCAACATAATTGAAAATCTATGGATAGACCTTAAAAGAGTAGTGCGTGACAGACAGCCCAGAAATCTCAAAGAACTGGAAGACTTTTGTAAGGAAGAATGGGCAAAGATACCTCAAACAAGAATTGAAAGACTCTTGGCTGGCTACAAAAAGAGTTTACAAGCTGTGATACTTGCCAAAGGGGGCAGTACAAGATATTAACTCGACTGATGGAAATAAAATCTAACTTTTGTTGACATATTATAAGAATGTCTTAAATGTAATTTGATGCCTTTTGTAGATTTTTCCATCTTTCCTTGTCTTCTTTATGCACATTAATACAAATTTTGACCTGGGTTGCCCAAACGTTCGATCCCCACTGTATATGTGAGATATGCGTTCGCTTCCTCGGGCCCCTTAATGCCGGTGGCAACATCGCCCCCGGTTTATTCGAGAATTCGTAATAATGTCTCCTAGCCCATGCCATACCCCGAATCGTCCTCTGAAAGAGAAGATGGTTTAGTTCCTCCCTCGCACGAGTGAGAGGGACCAAATGCTCCACCGCAAGAGATCGTTTGTGTTGCTTACTGAGGGACTCTATCCGAGAAAAAAGACTTGTCAACATAGTCTCCTGTTCCTTTTTGCGTTGCGCACCAATTCGGATGAGAACCCCACAAACCACACACTTATGTGCCTCCCAGATTACTGAGGGTGACAGGGACTCATCCTTGTTGTCTAAGAAATAATTGGCAAGCGACTCGTCTATCATTGCCCCGAGTTCTGTGGATTGCAAAAGCGACTCATTAAGGCGCCATGTAAAAGGTCTGGGGAGCCTAGAATCCCATTCTATAATCACATGAGCAGGAGCATGGTCCGACATAGAAAAATCGTCAATGTGAGATGAAGTAACTAAGGGAAAGTCAGACTGTGGAACCAAGATATGATCTATTCGAGTGTAGGCATTGTGGATCGGGGAGTAATAAGTGTAATCACCCTCACCTGGATGCATCAGTCGCCAGGGATCGGTCAAATCTAAGACAGAAAGTTCTCGCTGTAGACGCCGCAGTCGAGCGTGTGAGATACATGAAGTCTCCTTCGAGGCATCTATGAGAGGTTCAAAAACATAGTTAAAATCTCCGCCCATCACAAGATGTTCCTCTCGAAAGCCCAGGACAACCGGTATCGATTGCTGCAAAAATAATAGATGGTCTGAATTAGGCAAATAAACATTTAATAACGTGAGCTCTACTCGACCAATGCTCCCCTTAACCAATAGGTATCTACCCATAGGATCTGCTAGTTCCTCATTAAAAGACCAAGGAAGGGACTTGGAGATAAGGGTGCTAACCCCCTTTGACTTAGGGATGGGGAAGGGGGCATGGTATACCCAGGGGAAATCTCTATTGTGTAGCCTAGGTAGAGAATCCTTCCGAAAATATGTCTCCTGTAAGAATGCCAGATGTGTGCACTTACGCTTTAAATCCCACAGGAGACGTGAGAGTGCACAGTCCTCTTACATTAAAAGTAGTAATTTTACAACCCGAGGCCATTCGTCTAATGGGAGCTGACATAGCCGCCATTGTTATCAAGCCCGGCCCAGAAAAAAAAAAAACCCTGAAGCCAAACTGCACACCCGTACAGAAACACAAAAACTAAAAATTGGTTAAACCGTAACCTAGCGCAACCAGGCGCAACCTAATGTGGGGGAATGTGATTGATAGACACCAAGCTTATGAGATAAAAATAAAGACAAATAAGGAGACGTGACCAGAGGGTGCCAGCCCCCCTAAAAGTTTTGAAGGTTGAACCCCCCTAGTCATACAAAATTATAATCACCCAATCATAACCCCTGCCTGCTTCACAGGGTCAATACTTCTCCTATCCCCCCACCCCCCCCCCCCACAGTCTCTCATCATTCCCCCACAGTCTCTCATCATTCCCCTACCCCCCAGGAGTTCGGCGAAGAAAAAGTAAAAAAAGACTCCAAGGCCCACATCAGCCGAGGGTCCATCTTCAGAGAAGGGGGATACAAAACACACAATGGAAGAGACATCACGAATGCAGGATATTCCATCTCCTTTCACCCATACCTGGGGGTAAGTCCAGATGCACAGTGGGGAGACTACGGACAGGAGAATAGGGGGAAGGGAGACAGGATGAGGGACTGGACAATCCGCCTAACAACATGCCAGCATATATGCATGTAAAAACAGAAAGGACTCCCGAATCCAGTCTCATAGATCCTTGGAGACCAAGGGCTCATTTGGGGTTGCTTCTACCGCCCTAGTACGTCTTCTCTGGCGACGGTGGGGACGGATCAAGGGAAATCCCAGTGGGCCCTGACTCCCCAGCATACCCAGTCAGTCAGAGACAGGAACCGGGGAAGACTCAAGAAAAGAAAACAGTTCAGGAAGTTGATCAGGCCATCTCAGGGTAAACGCATTCCCATTTCGCAGGACCACCAAATGAAACAGGTGGCCCCAATGGTATGTGGCATCCGCATTTCAAATCACCTCCTGCAAGGGTTTTAATGTGGCCCTCATCCATAGAGTACTGCGGAAGAGGTCCGGCAGGAGCCATATAGAGGCTCCATCAAAATCTAGTGGGCCATGATTTCAAGCTCGTCTCATAATGTCCTCTGAAGGAGTAAAAATGTATTCTGATTAGGACACCATGCGGGGCCTTGACTCTATGTATTCTGTCTATTTTAATGTTTTCTGTGGAAGGCCGGTCTATCAGCTTATTAAAGATCCCAACCACAGTCACCTTGAGATCAGGGCCCAGGATGGTTTCCGGGAGACCCCGCAGCCTGATATTATTCCTACGGCTGCGGTTCTCACTATCATCCTGCTGAAGTTTCAGAGTAATTAACTGCTTTTGTAGTAATGCCTGTGATTATTCTAGGTCTGAGGTGCTGGAGTCTAATAAAGATTGTGCCTCTTCTACAACTCCCACCCTGCTATCCGTCTGATCCATTTGTTTTTTTGAGAGAGTTGATTTCATATTTAAGGTTACTTACAATTGAAGCCGCCATTTCGCTAATGTCCTGCTTAGTTGGAATGTGGGATACGAACTCTCTCCATTCTGCGGCTGGCAGGTATTGGGATTGATTGAGAGAGGCAAAAACATCATGAGAGGGGAGTGGCCTGGCACGGCATGCTGTGGGATGTGAGTAGCCTGAGCTCCGTCGGACTCACATCCTAATTCATCTATCCTGTTCCTGTGTACTCACCCCACCGGCTCCCGCTGCTCCCTGGACACTGCTGGGCCATGTCACCGCCAAAAAAAGGCAGCTGATTCAGCGGCAAAACTTGATAAATATCGCCGCCAGGAGAAGGAGGTCCCTGCACAAGATGGTGCTGAGCCGCCTCAGGGGGCGGGGACGCCGGCGGGAGCTGACACGGCCGTGGTGCTGGAGGCTATTGCAGCATGTCAGGCATCCCTTACCACGAAAATTTAAGAAGTGAAGGTGGATACCTCACTGATCAGGCAAGACATGCAGAAGCTTTGTGGAAGGGTTAGTGAGACGGAGCAGCGGCTCAGCACTGTTGAGGACACCCTATCTCCTATACAGCACTCTACTGACAGGCTCCAGTTACAAGTGAATCAGATTCTCTAGAAGCAGGACGACATGGAGAATCACTTAAGGAGATGCAATCTGCAGTTCATTGGATTACCTGAAGGTACTGAGGGAACAGATCCTTCTACTTACCTGGAACAGCTCCTTATACAAACCTATGGGAGGGAGTCCTTCTCGTCTACATTTGTAGTGGAGAGGGCGCACCGTTTGTCCGGCCACTCACCACCACAAGGAGCCTCTCCACGTACTTTTATAGCCAAGTTTTTAAACTACTGTATAAAGACAGAGATGTGATCTTGTGCTTGGCTAGGGAAAAGGGGAATATCCCAATGGGGAATGGCAGAGTCGCCATCTTCCCTGACTTCTCTGCGGATGTGCAGAGGAGACGCAAGGGATTTCTTGAGGCCAAGCGTAGACTGCGAGTCAAGCATCTTAAATATGCCATGATGTACCCTGTGCGCAATCGGGTGGAGGGCGAAGATCGGGTTCATTATTTTGATGATCCGGAGGCAGTCCTGTCCTGGCTAGAACACCTTGAGACCTGCGGCTGATCTAGCCCTCAGCCCTCTGTTGCTGCCCATTTTGAATCTGTTGCTCTGCCAGCTTTGCCAATTCTGGTCTTGCTTGAACACAATCTCCTGTTACTGCCAAACTTTATACTGTATATCAATGTGATGCAAATGACTTTGTTTTTTCTCATGATACACAGTGTCAGTTCTTATTGTTCAAGGTATACTGGTGCGTGATGGTAGCCGAGATCCTAGAGCTGTGGCAAACTAATTATCTAATGGAATGTAGATGGCCACCTTGAAGCTGATGACGTGGAACGTTCGGGGCCTACGTGACAAGGTCAAACGTTCTGCAGCCTTCACCTTCCTCAAAAAGCAGCGGGTGGACATTTTAACATGGGTGGAGACACACCTCGAGGGCCAACTACAGCTCTCACTTAAACGTCCTTGGATTGGCATTCCGCTTACACATCTCAATCTAGAGGGGTGGCGGTGTTGGTGGCCAAGTCGATTCATTATCAGCTCCAGGGAACTCGGATTGACCCTCAGGGGAGGTATGTTTTTTTGCATGCATTGATCTTTGGGGAACCCCTATTGATAATGGCCTTTTATGTACCGCCACCTTTCTCCATTTCTATTATCACTGAGGGGTTCACCTATATGTCGCAGAATCCGGCCCTGCCGGCAATATGGCTTGGGGATTTTAACAATGTCTTTAACCCTACCCTGGATAGGCTGCAAACTAACCCTCAGACGCAGCCGGCAGCTACTCACACCAGATTTGCCCGTTTGGTGGGTGACATGGGCATGGTGGACACGTGGAGGACTGTGTTTCCCCAGCGGAGGGCTTATTCCTGCTTTTCATCTACGCACAATTCCATGTCCCTTATTGATCTAATTTTGGTGTCCAAGACCTTGACCCCTAGAGTGGTGTCCGTAGGATTCTCCCCTAGAACGCTATCAGATCACAGCCCGTATTGGGTGGAGTTGAGACTGCATCATGATAAGCCTCCTCCGGCTTGGCGCCTTAATCCGGCGTGGCTCTCCTTGTTATCTGAGGGGAGAGCACTGGAGGATAACTGGGGACAATTCTATGCTGACAATGACGGTACGGCCTCCTGGCTGGCCGTGTGGGAAGCTTTCAAACTACATGCCAGGGCTGTCTTCAAATCCCAGATTAAGCGCCTTAAAGCCAAATCTATAGAGACTTACACGCAAGCGGTTGCCAACCTTACGTCTGCCGAAAGTGCCTACCTGTTGGACCCTACCCCTGCCTTCATCTCGCAGCTTAAGTTACAGACAAGGGTGGTCACCCAGCTAGAAAATGAGAGGGGCATAACGAAAATGTTCTTTCAAAAACAGAGGCTCTTCGAACATGGGGAACATGCGGGGAAGCTGTTAGCGTATCTAGTTCATTGTGAAGACAGGCCGCCGGTGGTCATCACCCTGAAGACCGCCTCGGGTGCCCCTGTAACGGACCCTCGCGAGGTGACGGCTCAATTTCAGTCCTTTTTCAGTCAGCTATATACCTCTAGGGCTTCCTCTGACAGCACGGCTATGCACGAGTTCCTTGCCACCGTAGAATTCCCTAAACTTACTGATGAACAAGTAGCAATTCTGGAGGCAGCGCTTACTGAGGATGAAATCGCGGAGGCTGTGTCCAGGTTCCCCAGGTCAAAATCCCCAGGTTTGGATGGGCTCCCCATTGAATTTTATGCGCAATATTCAAATTTTCTCCTCCCAAAGCTGCTTACTTTATTTAATTCCATGTTTGAGGACTCCACCTTGCCCCCATCTATGCGAGAAGCTTTGATTGTACTGATCCCCAAACCGGGTAAGGATCCACACTTGCCAGAGTCTTATCGCCCTATTTCCCTCTTGCAGATCGATGTGAAGATCCTGGCCAAATTATTTTCCCTTCGCCTAAGCCAGGTGATTTTATCATTGATCCATACAGACCAGTCCGATTTTATGCCGGGCAGAAATACCTCCTTTAATCTCTGCAGGTTATTTATGAATATTCAAACCAAACATGAGACTTCTGGAGGACGAGTGGTGGTGACACTGGACACGGCCAAAGCCTTTGACTCGGTGGAGTGGTGCTTCCTATGGAAATGCTTGGAGGGCTACGGGTTTGGGCCTAGCAAGTGGGTGCAATTAACTGTATAGTGCTCCGGTGGCGAAGGTGCTGGCTAATGGTTGGACCTCCACCGCGTTCCCACTCACTAGAGGTACTAGGCAGGGGTGCCCTCTTTTTCCCCTGCTCTATGCTCTTGCAGCTGAACCATTGGCAATAGCAATAGGGGCTCACCCCAACATATGTGGTTTACGAATGGGTTCTTTGATGGAAAAAATTAGCATGTACGCAGACGATACATTGCTATACTTGGCGGACTCTGGGGGCTTTCTGGGGATGGCCCTCGCTCTCATAGAGCGCTACAGCACATTTCAGGCCTACAGATCAACTGGGATAAGTCCCAAATACTCCCTCTTGATGACCACCCGACCTTAATGCCCACCGTTGACTTACCCCTACAGCGCGTTAACTGCATTAAATATTTGGGTGTCCTTATTACGGCGAGCCCCCAGGACTACATTTCGGACAACATCCAACCCCTATTTGCTCTTATCAAATCTAAAACTCGAGTTTGGTCTAAACTGCCTCTGGATGTGATGGGCAGAGTGAATCTTATTAAAATGGTCCTCTTACCCAAGGTCCTGTATATTTTGTGGCACTCCCCAGTATACTTACACCTGAAATATTTTAAGTAAATGGAATCCCTCCTTAAAGCCTCTGACTGGGGCTCCGGCAGGCATAAAATCTCCTAGCGTAAACTCAAAAACTACTCGAATCTGGGAGGAGTGGCGCTCCCGGATTTCAATTTATACTATTTGGCTGCACAAATGTTCCAACTATTTCATATCGATAAATCTGACAGTACCCGCTTCCTCACGCTCCTGTGCCCTAGATGGGCCCATCTGATTGCTGACCCTCTGACTGTTATTTTGCGCGGAGTGTGTAGGTTAGAAGCAGGAGGGGACTCCGAATCTCTACTATACCATTACAGCCGAGTTTGGGAGGTAGTGATGGCCAGACTGCAATACCCCCCGACACATAACCCGACCCTCCGAGAATTTTGCTCACTGCCTGACTCTACACTCTGGAGCAGCAGGGGCGTACACTACCTGACTCATCTCCTGGAGGATAACTCTATTAGGCCCTTTGCTGCTCTGAGGGATACCTTTTCTCTACCTGGCCACCTGCTCTTTAGATATTATCAGGTCAAACATGCTCTCCACCCTCAGTTCCACTCTGTTTTGCCTCAAATGGAGTCTCTCCCTATACTGGAAATTGTTAAGAGTACTGAACCTCGACATCTAATTTCTATATTTTATATGGAATTGCATACACCCACTTCCACTAAGATAGCTTATGCCGTCAAGACTCGTTGGGACTCTGATGTGGGTGGGTTGGAGGATGAGGAGTGGGGTGAGGCCCTGGAATCCTGCCAGAAGGTGTCCCCTAACTGTCTGATAGGCTTACGCAGGTGTTTATAGTTCACCACTCCTATATTACACCTATTCGGCTGGCGAGGTTCCGGCGTGGTTTTGCTCAGGCATGCCCGATGTGCCACTTGGTTCCAAGTACGTTTTTCCATCTAGTCTGGCAGTGCCCTGCGGTGCAGGGATACTGGCAGCAAGTAGTGTCCTTCCTTCACGATAAAATGGGATCCCCCCTGCAGCTGAACTCTAAACAGTGCCTCTTAGGGATTTACCCTGATGAGGATATGGATAAGTTTACTAAGACATTTCTACAAGAAACATTGTTTATGCCTAGGAAACTGATTGCTAGACAGTGGATGAGGGACCGCCCTCCTGATTTTGCTTTGTGGTTGAAGGAGGTTAATAGTGTACTCCCATATCACCGCCTGCTGTATATGCATAGGGGCTGCCCAACTAAATTTGGGAAAATATGGGACAGATGGCTCTAAAGTTCAGATACGTGTACTTAAAACTGATAATGTTCTTGAAGTTAACAATAACTTTTTGCTGTTATCATGCTTCTGTAGAGCTTACACTGTCTACTATTTATTGCATGTTACCTTGTGTTATTTATGTATGACACTGCTACACTTGCACAGTTTTGTTTTGTTGTTTTTTCTTCGTTGTGGCTATTCCTTATTGTTACATATTGATCTTTTTTTAATAAACATCACTGTTTGTAAAAAAAAAAAAAAAAAAACATCATGAGAGTCTGCAGATGACTCATCCGGTAAGGGATTCGGAGAGAGGGAGCCCTGCGGGGAAGCGGGGTGGTCCGCAAGCTGCCCCAAGGCTGGCTTGGAGGATTTCTTCTGTGTAACAGAACCGGTAGCAGGTGGACGCGTCAGCGCCATCTTGGACACCGCAGAGCCCTGTGGGGCGGCGGGATGCCGAAGAAAATAAGAGGCGATGTCCGGTCTTCTGCCTGTTTCCAGCGGCTGCACAGGTTTGTCAGTTGCGGGCATGTAGGCTGATGCAGGGCAGGGTCCCGGTCGCTGGCTGTAGAGGCTGGAGCACCGCTCTAGGTCACAGAGCTCCTAGGATACACGTCCTCATGGCGCCATTACAAAGCCACACCCCGATACTCCTATAAGGGTTTTATATCGCACAGTTATTCGCTATTATTGAGATCCTTTTTGGAGAACCAATCCGTGCGCATATCAGCCCGATGGGAAAATGATGTGGGATCATTTGAGGATGAACAATGGGAGGAAGCACTTCAGGCGGTTGAGTTGAGCTCATTGAATGTAGCCCAGCACATATCACAACTTTATATTTTGTATAGGACTCATTACACACCCGCTAGATTGCATAGGATGGTGTACCAGGTGCCAGAGAGAACATGGTGATTTAGTTAATCTCCTTTGGCGATGCCCCAAACTTAACATGTACTGGAGGGGTGTGCTCAGTACCCTGTCAGGGGCGTTTGGGGTCTGAGGATCCCAAGATGTGGCTGCTGGGTATTATGGGTGAGGTTCCGACCCCTGAGATTACCAAACATGCTATCATCAGAGCACTGTTTCAGGCAAAGGAAACTGATACTGATGAAATTCAAAATGAACACCATCAGACAGGTTTAAAGTGGTGGTAAACCCTCTCTTGGAACTTGTACCTATAGGTAAGTCTTTAATAAGGCTTACCTATAGGTACTGTAAATATCTCCTAAACTTGCACCATTTAGGAGATATCGGCGCATGCGCTCTGAAAGAACGGCCACCCGTGCTGTTCTTTCAGAGCCCTGTGCCGTGAACAGCGGCTCCTGCGCACATGCGTGGGAGTAATGTAATCGCGCCTCAGGCCAGTCAGATGGCCGGAGGACGCAAACCAGGAAGCAGGAAGGCCGAACATGTTGGCCGTCCTGTCGCTGAGCGGGCAGCACTGCGGGGGTTTTGTTCTAAGGTAAGTATTTCATAATGAGCTAGTATGCAATGAAGCTATCTAAGAGACACTTGGTGTGTTGGAGACCACTGCATCTCAATCTTAGCTGAGATAACCCCTCCTCCAGCTGAAAGAAACAAAAACTCATGAAGACTCGTAGGATGTACAGTTGTGCTGAAAAGTCCCTGGAGAATCGGTAATTTACAATATGTATCATTGTTAAAGAAAACATGCGTGAACAGGCAAAACACATTTCTTTTATTTTTTTTATGGGATTCATATTCAACTGTATGTCATAACAGAATGGCACAATCATAAAACAAAACATGGCAACAAATAAACAAATGAAATGACCCCAATTCAAAAGTCTGCATACCCTTAGTTCTTAACTGCTTCCTGCATTGCCTATAGTAAAATGACAGCCGGACAGGAGCTCTCTCATTCTTGGTGGACGTTGTGACGGTACTCACCCTCACTGGGAGTGAAAGACAGATACTTAATGGTTTGGATTGCTTCAAATGGGTTCTGTGTTTACAATTATGATAATGTGTATTGAACTTCAATGTCAGAGACTGGCTCTCCCTATTGTCTGTCTATTGAGGTGTGGTGTGGATTCTGTTGAGCCTGTCTGTCCCATTGTTAATGAACTCACATTGTTTCTGTCAAGATGGTTAGATAATTAGTTCAGGTTAATTCTATTTATGTATACAGTTTCATCTGCATGAGAATGTAATCAGGCAACCCCTGACCTGTGTGTTGTAATCTGATCAGGCGGGGATGTCCATGCTGTATAAAAACTGTGTGACTGTTCAATAAAGAGAAGATTCCAGTGCAAGCTAAGTTGTCAGCTAGCTTAGTATGGGGCAGCTAGGAAAATCTGATATCTATGTTTAGGACTGGGAGGAAGCCAAGGAAGCCGTATACTGACAGAAGTCCACAAGTACAGTGTGGGTTGCAGTTCCGTTTCAGACGTCATATGACATCCTCTCCAGATGGGCTACGCTGCCGGTACCATGCAATCACAACAGATCCCATGATAATTGTACACAATAGATGGGTTCCATTCTTTGTGTACTATTGTGTTAAATGGTCACATTGATCATGTAACAAACATGGCTAATCAGCCCATCTGTACCATATGATAATCACAAATAGTACACACTGAATGAATGGATTTCATTATTTGCAAAATATTTATAACAGAAACTAAGAAAAACTTGTTTTTTTTTTTTCTCAAGATCTTTGGCCTTTTTCCTTTATTTAGCAAAAAATAAAAAACCCAGTGGTAATTAAATACCACCAAAAAAAGCTCTATTTGTGTGAAAACAAATAAAAATGTCATATTGGTACAGTTTTGCGCAATTGTCACTCAAAGAGTGACAGCGTTGAAAGCTACAAATTGGCCTGGGCAGAAAGGGGGTGAAGGTGCATCAATCACAGCCTACAGAATTGTAAGCCCCGAATTCTTGCAGGTGGTATAGCTGTCCATTCATCTTGGCAAAATGCCTCCAAGTCATGCAGACTTTGTGTTTGCTCTAAGTGAGCAACATGGTGTGAATTTAACTTACCCGGTATATGTTGGTGTGCCTGACTAACCGAGGAGCAAATCAGTTGAGATTTGGGTTCCACTGTTAACACCCAAAAAAGCGCTTTATGACCACCCAAGACAGGGTTCTGTGGAGTGGGTAAGCAAGCATTCCATTTACCACTCTGGGTAAGGGTGCCTGTTGCTGTCATCACAAAATCTTTAAGATATATAACTAAACTATGATGACGTCTAGCCAATGACGAAACGTGTAGGTAGAACGCACATCGTTACGTCACATGAGCTTGGTGGAATGCAAGCTGGAAGTACTGCTCTCCACACCGTAGCTCACACATGTGACAGCGTTTTTATCCAATTTTACTTGTTTTATTCGCTTCTACTTACACTTGGACCCTGTAATGGCTCATCTGGATATTGTGCAATAAAAATACTTGCTGAAAAACATTACTGCACTATCTGGACCTTCCCTTTCTTTTATACATCCCTGGTTGGAGGTGGATGACAGGAGGAGCGTTGCTGTAGGAGAAGGTGCCTATCTGGAGCTAACGAATCCTGGCCCTGGGGGGTCACCAAAGCTTTTATGGTCTTAGTGTCGTAAGGCACATAGGACCCATATGATCTGGGGAGTGTGAAATTCTTCTATTTGTCACGGTGGAGTACAAGGAGTGACACTAGGGATAGAGTGGAAAACCTATCACGGAGCACCAAGCACTATTTACTGTGCACTTTATTTTGAACTTTCACCATTAACCGCTTGCCGACCGCCGCAAGTACATATACTGCGGCGGTCAGCCCCTCACAGGCAGAGTGACGTATCGGTACGTCACTAGCCTGTAAGGCTCTGGGGAGCGGGAGCGCGCCGCACTCCCGCAGGTCACGGACCCCCCCGGTCACTCTGCAATCGTTGGGGGAAGAGGGAGAAAGGCAGGCAGCTGATGTAAACAAGCCGCCTGTCATTCTCCCCTGTGTAGAAACACTGATCATACGGTTCTACTATGTAGGACCATTGATCAGTGTTCCTACAGCTCAAGCCACAGCCAATCACAGTTAGAATCACGCCCCTAGGGACACACACAGCCCCTCCCTCTCAAATAAAGTTAACCCCTTCACTGCCACTGTAATTTTACAGTAACAGTGCATATATATAGCACGGATTACTGTAGAAATGTCACTGGTAACCCCAAAAGTGTCAAAAATGTCAGTCAAGGGTCCGATCTGTCCGCCCCAATGTCGCAGTACCGCAAAAAAAAAAAAAAAATCGCAGATCGCCGCCATTACGTGTTAAAAAAAAAACCACCAAAAATGACAAAAATCTTTCCCTTTGTTAGTAAACGCGATAACTTTTGCGCAAACCAATCAAAATACACTTTTTGCAATTTTTTTACCAAACATATGTAGCATAAAACAAATTGGCCGAAAATGTTAAAAAATTTAGATTTTTACTTTTTTTTGGGGGGGAATTTCATATAAAAAAATGTGAAAAATATTGTTATTTTTGCAAAATTGACGCTCTTTTTTTGTTTATATCGCGTGATCAAAAAATCGCACAGGTAATCAAATACCACCAAAAGAAAGCTCTGTTTGTGGGAAAAAAAGGACGTCAAATTAGTTTAGGTACAGCGTCGCAGGACCGCGCAATTGTCCGTTAACCTCCCTGGCGGTATGATTCTGTCAGGAATTCTGTTCCAAAAGCGGTACAATTCTTTTCATGGAAATTTAGCATTATGTATTATAGGCCTACAATTCTTAGTAATTACTGACTTAAACCTGACCAAAACAAGTCTCTAGTAGACATCCCAGATGTGATAAATTTGAAACACAAACAAGTGAATTATAATCGAATCAATAATAATATTTTATTATTTAATATATAATAAAATTATATTATTGATTAGATTATAATTCATGCTTTATATATTATATTATATATATATATAACGCATGAATTATAATCGAATCAATAATATAATTTTATATATATATATATATATATATATATATATATATATATATAATATAAAATGTGTTATGTGTTTTGTGCAACGTTTTTTTTTTTTTTTTTTTTTAATTTCCCTCCCTAGTTCCGCTCCCATGCAGCAATGCTGCTGCAGGGAACGGAACTAGGAAGTCCTCCTACCGACAGACGAGCGGCGGAGATCTCGGCTGGCGGTCACAGCAATGAGAGCTCATCGCTGGATCGTCAGGATAAGGTAAGAGAAGCTCCGCTGCGCTGTCTGCACGCTCTGCCCATTGACCCTGAGCGTGACTCGGGGATACCGCTAATAGCAGAAAATTCCTACCCCAAGTCACGCTCGGGGATACCGCTAAGGCGGTTAAAGTCACGCAGTGCCGAATCCCAAAATACCACCTGGTCTTTTAGCAGCCAAATCCTCCGGGGCTTAAAGCTGAGTTCCGGGCACAAAAACGATATTTTTTTTTTGTGCCCGTCCGCTAGTTCAGCATAACCTGAAAAGGAATTGGATAGTTAGGTTTTTTTTTTAAAAAAAACTCACCTTGTAATTGACGATCGTAAATACTCACCTCAGGGTACTTCCTCCCTCAGCGCCGCGGCTCCGCTGTCACTTCCTGCGCTGCGATGATTCCTGGGAGCTAAACGTCATCGCTCCCAGGAATCAATGCGACGGCACCGGCCCCGCTCGTCACTTCCGGGCGACGCCGCATTCCCCTGCTAAACAGCTTCTGGGCATGCCCAGAAGCTGTTTAGGAATGCGGCGCCGCACCGGAAGTGACGAGAGGGGCCAGTACAGGCGCATTCTGGGACAAGAAGACGCGGAAGAAGACACAGAAGAGGACCGCGCCAGCTTCAGCTGCCCACAAGAGAGATGAAAACGCTGTGGAAGAAATTTTATAAGTAAGTATTTCTTCTAAAAGGTAAGTGCGAACCGGGACAGATCAGAGGCTAGCCATTGTGGAATGTGCTAGCCCTGACTGTCCCGGGGGTATGTTTATTAAAAAATGACATCTGTGCCCGGAACTCCGCTTTAAGTGGTTAAGAAGTCACATTATAATAATTTTTTTGCACATGAACTTTAGGAAAATGTTATGAGAGTATTTATACACATCATGCACTGTATATGAACTCATGTTGATCAATGAATGTATCATTTCCGTTAATAATTTATTATAACTATATTCATTATATTTATTATAATTCTTGCATTTATATATTTAAAGCTCCCCCAAATTTTTTGCCTGTTTATTATGTATTCGGTCTGACCAGACTATCGAGGTTGAGCAACCCTCCCCACCCCCCCACACACACCTGTACTCAATCAGTGTCCACCATCAAGTGGATATAGGAGGAGTCCCCTGTAGTGCATTTGCACATCCTTCCCAGCAAGGAGTATTATCTCCAAGGGTTAGAAAGGCTGGATTCATCTCTTTTTCATGGATAGTGTAGGACCCACTGATAATGGGGTACTTTGACGCAGTAGTGGGCTTGAGCACGATATGGCCATATGGTGGGACCAAACCCCCATTTTTGTTTATGGATTGTCTTCAGATTTGGTGGTTATTTCTTTTGCATTTGCGCGCTATTCATTTTTAATATATATTTAAAGTGTACCTATTTTAATATACCACTTGTAATAGATCACTGGGGTTTCTTACACCATATATGCACTTTAATAATTTTAGAATATTTTAACAGTGTTAGAACTGTTGTCTTTATTATTATTTTTATTCAAGCAAGTGCTATAGGTAATCCTATACAAACAGATTACTTCACATTTAGGGACTCGCACTCGCATACCACATTTATTTATTTATAAATTATAGGTTTCTCCATTTGGCGCGGGAAATATACCTAGTATATTGTACCCTTCATAACTAAACTATACACTTGTTTGTTTCTCACATGGAATTTAATTTCAAATGGACTTTCATATGTATTTATTCGAATTAATGAATCTTCCACTATGTTTATATTTATAGAAAGTATTTTTCACTTTTGGTCTATTTTTGTAGAGTTTTATGCACGGTCACTTTGTTATTCTGGTTCACACTTATTCAAGAACCGGTCCCATGCACAGTCATTTTATTTATAAACAGTAATGTTGATGAGATTTGGGCTTATGCACAGCCACTCGATTTCTTGTGGTGTGTCATATTGCTACCTGGTGGACCGTTTCTCATTGCTGTTTCACGTTGCTACCCTGTAGACTCTCTCAATTGCTTGGTAACAATTTGCTAATCAGCCAATCACATGGCAACAACTGAATGCATTTAGACATCTAGATGTGGTGAAGACAACTAGCTGAAGTTCAAACTGAGCATCAGAACAGGGAAGAAAGGGGATTTAAGTGACATTGAACAAGGCATGGTTGTTGGTGCCAGACAGGCTGGACTGAGTATTTCAAAAACTGCTGCTCTACTGGGATTTTCATGCACAATCATCTCTAGGGTTTACAGAGAATGGTCCAAAAAAGAGAAAATATCCAGTGAGTGGCAGTTGTGTGGAGGAAAACCGTCCGTTAGACTTACCAGTAATGGTGTTTCTATGAACCCTCCAGGACAGCAACACATGAGAGATGAGAGGCTCCACCCTACAGAAAACACAATCAGTTCACAGCTGTTAAAAAGGCCCCACCCTTCCCCTTGTCCCTCAGTTGTAAAAAAGTAGTTCTCTAACCAATTCACAAGGGATGAATAATCACTTAGGTACTTACCACCTATTGTTTACATTTTTTCCCCACCCTTTTAACTGGGCGGGAAGCAGGCCTGCCGTCCTGGAAGGTTCGTAGAAACACCATTACCGGTAAATCGAATGGACGGTTTTCTCCTCTCACCTTCCAGGATGGCAACACATAGGAGGATAATAAAGTAACCAGAGGCCTACCTTAGGGTGGGACCACGGCCTGTAGTACCTTTCGGCCAAAGGCTAGGTCTTGTTGAGACAATACTTCCACTCGGTAGTGCTTCAGAAAAGTGTCATGGCAGGACCCGGTGGCTGCGCTGCGAATCTGTTACCAGGAAGCTCCCGCTTTTTCGGCCCAGGATGTTGTCAGTGCTCTGGTTGAGTGTGCTTTCAGCTTTACTGGCACATGAACACCTGAAAGACATGGTATTGACTTGCCTGTTTCACCTAGAGACTGAAGGTTTTGATGCTTGCAGTACTTTTCTTGGTCCAGGAGTAGAGGAAAAAGGTGATCAGGTCTCCTAAACTCCCTGGTCCTCTATAAATAAGTGAGGAGGCATCTCCTCACATCTAAACCATGACATTTCATTTCTTTTTAATTTCTAGGATTATCACAAAAGGATGGTAAAATTATTTCCTGCTTCCTGTGAAAGGAAGATGCTACCTTGGGCAGATATAGGTGATTTAGCCTGAGAATAATCCTATCTGGGAAGATCAACATAAATGGTTCTTTAATTGAAAGACCTTGTAAGTCCCCTACCCTTCTAGCTGTCGTGACAGCTAAAAGAAAGGCTAGTTTTAGGGACAAAAACTTAAAGGGAACCTCTTCTATAGGTTCAAAATGGCTTCTAGATAACACCTCTAGAACCCTAGTCGGGTCCCAAGGAGGGAACCTGTCTCTAGTGCTTGGTATTGACCACCACTGCAGGGAGGTTTTTAACCAGAGGGGTGAGGATTTCCTTTTCGTCCAAGGACTCAACCTTTTTGTCCCAGGAAGAATTGAATGTCTTGAGTGTAGCTGCACCCAAACTACTGCGGGGATGCTGGTTGACATGAGCCCCAGAACTCTTAGGATCTCTCTCCTGTAGAACGAGGGGGGGCGACCATCAACCCTTTTACTGAAGAGACTACTTTTTCACTTGGAAGGAAAAGACTTTGTATCCGGGAGTCTATCCGGTACCCTAAATAGGTCGGAACCTTGGCCAGGTCCAGGGATGACTTTTCCATGCTGATCAACCAGCCTAGCGTTTGCAGAACTGTTAGCACCTTCTGGGTGTTTAATCTCACTTGGTCCGCGGACAGACCAAAAATAAGTAGATTGTCCAGGTAAGGAATCAAAGCTATTCCCTGGAGATAAAGATAGGCCACCGCCTCTGCCAGGATCTTGGTAAAAATCCTTGGACCGGCTGATAGAAAAAAAAGGGGAGTGCCCTGAACTGCCAATGTGCAGTCCCTTCCTCTGTGACCACCGCAAATCTCAGAAAGGCCTGGGGTTCCAGATGAACTGAAACATGCAGGTAGGCATCCCTGAGATCCAGAGTAGTCAAACACATCTTTCAACAGGTTTTTGCAGGCTGTATAAATACCTTCTATTGAAAACCTCTTATACTCTAGGACAGGAGTTCCCATACTGTGGGTCGGGACCCACTGGTGGGTCGCGAGTTGCATTTGAGTGGGTCACTCTGAGCCGGAAATCACTGAGAGCAGGCCCACTTAAATTGTGCTGTGCGAGCCTGAGCAAATTACAGAGAGCTAGAGCAGTCAAATCGCGATGGATTCAGGACCCCACCCATGCAGCTTACAGAGGTTGGTCTGCATTTTCCGCAAGGAGGATACTTGCATCAGTGAGTACATATGTGGGCTGTTATGTAGGATATGTTCATGGGGTGCAGAGCCAGCTCCTTGGTCCTGCTGGCGGCAGCGGTGGTGGCTAGACTGGCGGCAGGATTCTCTCAGCTATAGCGGGCAGAGATGGCAGCCTCAGTGTCATAGGAGGACCAAGTGGCCGGCGGTGTCAGGAGTTCATGGCAGCTTCTGTGACCCCAGTAGAGGATCTGAAGGAGAAGAGCCAGGACACCAAGACCAGCATAGAGCTCCTCATCATGGAGACTCTGGGTGAGGTGCTCTGGGTCATGGAGAGGGCAAACAGGGGCTTCACCTTCACTGTGGACCTCTGGGAGAGGAAGGAGGGCGAGTGCCATATAGCCTGCTGATCACTGTCCTGGGGTGGTTGATTTCGGTCCTCTGCCTGCCTTATACTGTCTATGAGGGTGTTGCTTACTTACAACTCCGCTTATATGCCACAGGTTTCTGACCCCTCACTTAGAACATCTGGCAAGTGTATTCAATAATAAATTAAAAAATGGTAAATTTATATTTATAATTTAACATCCCCCTCCCTTTAAAATATGCATTATTATTATTTGCATTTATATAGCGCCAACAAATTCTGTACCCCTTTATAATATTCAATTACAAGTGGGTCCCGAAAAATAACTGTATTCAGAAGTGGGTCTCAGCCCAAAAAAGTTTGGGAAGTCCTGCTCTAGAAACTTGTTTACATTTGAGGTTTATGATATGGCGGTATTTTCCTAAGGGCTTGGGTACCACGAACACGTGGGAGTAAAAGCCTTGGTAAAGCTGATTTTCTGGTACGGGAACTATCACTAGTTGTTCTGCCAGTTCTTGAATCCCATACAAAAGGGCTCTTCTTTTTAGTGCATCCTTTGGAGGATGAGTTAAAGTCACTTCTAGTGGGGGTATGGATGAATATTCTAGGCGGTAGCCTTATTGAATGAGGTGATAAATGTATGGACTGACTGAAATTTCCACCCATTGGGAAATTAAGTGAGACAGTCTGCCCCCCACTTTGACTCTGGCGTCACTTAGTATCTTTGGCGCTTGAGCCTGGGGAGGGAAAGAACAAATTACTTCTTTGCCTGCCCATACCAAAGCCCCACTTTATTGGGCTCTTTTTTGGCTCTGTTGACTTTGCCCCAGGGGGCCACAAAAAAATTCCTATATCTCTCCCTTTTGGGCTTACTAGGAAATTTCTTCCCCTTCTCAGAGGAGAACACTTCATCCAGGCCTGAGCCAAACAGTAAGGACCCTTCAAAAGGTAGCTCACAGAGCTTCACCTTTGAAGTAAAGTCACCTTCCCAAGCTTTAACCCAAATGGCTCTCCTAGCTGAATTAATGAGAGCTCCAGTCTTAGCTGAGGCTAAAACTGACTCGACTGCTGCATCAGCCAAGTGGGCGACAGCTTTCCCTATAACTGAAAGGGAATCCAGCAGGTCCTGGAACTTATTTCCCTGTGAAAGGTGTTTTGAAAGCTTTTCTATCCAGAAATCTGCGTTCCTAGCAAAGCAGGTTGCAGCCAGTGCTGGAGCCATAGTGGATGGGTTGGCATCCCAGGCTTTCCTTAACAGAGATTCAGACTTATCTCTGATGCTGTGTCCTCAAAAGAGAGGTCAGACCTCTTAGTCACTTGAGACAGGGAGACGTCCAATTTTTGACTCTTTAGGAATTTTTGCACCTCTTCCTCCTTAAATGGGAATCTCCTTTTCCACATCTTTGGTCTAACCAGACCTCTTTCAGGAAACTGACACTCTTTTTTTTTACTCCCCAACACTGCCTACCAGCATGTCTTTGGAGTGTAGGAGGAAACTGGAGTACCCAGAGGAAACCCACGCAGGCACAGGGAGAACATGCAAACTCCAGGCAGGTAGTGTCGTGGCTGGGATTCGAACCAGAGACCCTCTCGCTGCTAGGTGAAATTGCTAACCACTACACCACTGTGCTGCCCCAAAACTGCCATTCTTGAAGAATTAAATCTTTCAAGGATTGGTGAACAGGAAATACTTTGGATTGTTTTTTTAACCAGCCCTTTATACATCTTATCCTGTACCGAGGTCTCCTTGGGGGAGTTCTGGGATTTCTTCTGTAGCATAAACTGCTTGAAGGAGTCCCTCCAGATTTTCCAGACCAGATTTCTGTTCAATTTGGTCTCCTCTGCCTCACTATCTGGATCCGCATCAACCTCCTCCCCAGAGCTAAGCTGAGACTTAGGCTAGCCATACATGATACAATTTTCTTGAAATTTACCTTCAACTATGTAGTACAAAGGCCTGCCTAATTGGATACAAGTGAAGGTGTTGTTTAGCTTTGACCTCATATTATGTGGTTTGTGGTAAATCTAACAGAAAATTGTACAACAAAAGTTGAACATGTATGGCCAGCCTAATGCCCCGTACACACGTTCAGATAATCAGACGACTTATCGTTCGCATTTTGTTGCATGATTCTAACATCGAATTCAACAATGCGTACAAACCATATGATTTTTGTCGTACGATTCTGAAAAAGCTTCCTGGTTGATTAGCTACGTATCAGATGGTACAAAAACAATGGCAGCCGGGCTTTTTCCATGCTATTTTAGTGTTTCTGAGCATGCGCGGTCTTTGTCGATCGATTTTTAGCGGACGCATAATGTACTGATGAAGCGATTGTCGTTCGCAAGGCTGTCGTACGACAGAGGTTTTCCTGTTTGTACCTTTGAATTTTGTTGGATGAACTGTCATGATTGGCTGTCGAAAGCTGTGTACTAACGATCAGATTATCGTGCGATCAGGTGGAAAGCGAGTTTTGTCGTACGATTATCGGAACGTATGCACGGGGCATTAGCCTGACTTTCTGCATTCCCTAGTTCTTCCTCTTCCTAGAGCAGGGGGGGGGGGGGGGGGGAGGAGACCCTGCGAACCAGGCAAAAAAGGGCAGATGGGCCTGCCTTGGAAAGTAAACTCTCCTGAGAAGAAGGGCCCTCTAGCTCACCCGGCTCTGTTACCTGGGGGGGAAGGTGCGGAAGGACTAGATAGTGGCTAGCATTTCCTCTTTCATCAACCCTGAGGCCTCTTTACCAGCCAGTTTAATACACCTGTAACAAAAGGGCTTGGTGTGAGATCTGGGCAGTTTCTCCCCGCAATTACCACATTTTTTTTAGAGGAGCCAGTGCTAGCAGATACAGGGGGTGCTTTATCAGAGGCCTCCTGGGGATTCTGCAAGATAAGAGATAAACACAAGATCACTCTTCCTGCCCTATAATAACTTGGCTACAGGCCCAGCTGGGGAGAGCATGGGAACTACCAGGGAGTAAGCCTGACACTGGTATTAGCCCCAACAGGAAAGAAACTGCACTTAGCGGGCTCCGATCTGCTCTTGCCTTCCCTCTTTCTTTTCCATGAGGTGGGTTACGGTAGGTTTCATGTCTTTGGCAGCTTTCTGGCTGGAGAGTCTGCCTTACCGCCGCCATGCGGGTCCGGCGTCTCCTCCGTACTAGCTTCCCTCCTCCGGGTCGCACTGTGCATGCTCCGTCTTTCCTGCACAAACCGGAAGTTCCGGTTTCACAGCGAGGCTTGGAGCGCTCTGTTTTCTCCTCCAAGCCGCCGCTATGCCCGGGGGTATTTTCAAATTCCAGCAGAATGGCAGGGAGGACCGGAGGAGACCCCTGCTGAAGAGCAGTCACAGGCTCTGGAGGGACCACCACTGTGACTGACTGCCTATATCCTGGGGCGATCTGTAAGAAGCCTAAAAGACATGCAGGTAGAATGCGACGCTCACCGGCGTTGCTGAACCTGTGTCACGGGGGTACTATCCAACACAGAGTCTTCAGGTCAGAGACAAAAAAATTAAATGTTTAGCTGTAGGAGAAACACAATCAATACTGAGGGACAAGGGGAAGGGTGGGCCTTTTAAAAGCTGTGAACTGATTGTGTTTCCTGTAGGGTGGAGCCTCTCTTCCTCATGTGTTGCCGTCCTGGAAGGTGAGAGGAGAAAATGCCTTGTTGATGTCAGAGGAGAATGGGCAGACTGGTTTGAGTTGATAAAAAGGTAACAGTAACTCAACCACTCGTTACAACTAAGGCATGCAGAATACCATTCTCTGAACACACAAAACATCAAACCTTGAAGGAGATGGGCTACAAAAGGAGCAGACCACACCGGGTACCACTCCTATCAGCTAAGATAACTGAGGCTCACCAAAATTGGACAATAGAAGATTGGAAAAACATTGCCTGGAGTCACGATTTCAGCTGCGACATTCAGATGTTAGAGTCAGAATTTGGTGTAAACATGAAAGCATGGATCCATCCTGCCTTGTATCAAAGGTTCAGGCTGGTGGTGTAATGGTGTGGAGATATTTTCTTGGCACACTTTGGGTTTCTTAGTACCAATTGAGCATTGTCTAAATGCCACGGCCTACCTGAGTATTGTTGCTGACCATATCCATCCCTTTATGACTACAGTGTACTCATCTTCTGATGGCTTCTTCCAGCAGGATAATGCATCATGTCACAAAGCTCAAATAATCTCACCACTGGTTTCTTAACATGACAATGAGGTCACTGTACTCCAATGGCCCCCACAGTCACCAGATCTCAATCCAATAGAGCACCTTTGGGATGTGGAGGAACGGGAGATTCACATCATGGATGTACAACTGACATATCTGAAGCAACTGCGTGATGCTATCATGTCAATATGGACCAAAATCTCTGAGGAATGTTTCCAACACCTTGTTGAATCTATGCCATGAAGAATTAAGGCTGTTCTGAAGGCAAAAGGGGGTCCAACAAGCTACTAGCAAGGTGTACCTAGTAAAGTGGCCGGTGAGTGTATATACACTATATTACCAAAAGTATTGGGACATCTGCCTTTACTCGCACATTAACCACTTGCCGACTGCCGTCAGTAGATTTACTGCGGCAGTCAGCCCCTCACAGGCAAAGTGACGTATATTTACGTCACTAGCCTGTGAGGCTCTGGGGAGCGAGCGCGTGCCGCCGGCGGTCACGGACCCCCCCCGCGCGTGTGACCGGCAGACCCGATGTCCGCCGCTCACTCTGCGATCGTCGGGGGAGAGGGAGAAAGGCAGGCAGCTTGTGAAAACAAGCTGCCTGTCATTCTCGCCTGTGTAGAAACACTGATCATACGGTTCTACCATGTAGGACCGTTGATCAGTGTAACTACAGCTCAAGCCACAGCCAATCACAGTTATAATCACGCCCCTAGGGACACACACAGCCCCTCCCTCTCAAATAAAGTTAACCCCTTCACTGCCAGTGTATTTTTACAGTAACAGTGCATATATATAGCACTGATTACTGTAGAAATGTCACTGGTAACCCCAAAAGTGTCAAAAATGTCAGTCAAGGGTCCGATCTGTCCGCCGCAATGTCGCAAAAAAAAAAAAAAAAAAAATCGCAGATCGCCGCCATTAAGCGTTAAAAAAAAAAAAAACAACAACAAAAATGACAAAAATCTTTCCCTTTGTTAGTAAACGCGATAACTTTTGCGCAAACCAATCAAAATATGCTTTTTGCGATTTTTTTTTACCAAACATATGTAGCATAAAACAAATTGGCCGAAAATGTTAAAAAATTGTGATTTTTACTTTTTTTTTTTGGGGAATTTCATATAAAAAAATGTGAAAAATATTGTTATTTTTGCAAAATTGACGCTCTTTTTTTGTTTATAGCGCGTGATCAAAAAATCGCACAGGTGATCAAATACCACCAAAAGAAAGCTCTGTTTGTGGGAAAAAGAGGACGTCAAATTAGTTTAGGTACAGCGTCGCACGACCGCGCAATTGTCCGTTTAAAGTCACGCAGTGCCGAATCGCAAAATACCCCCTGGTCTTTTAGCAGCCAAATCCTCCGGGGCTTAAGTGGTTAATGGCATCCCATTTTTAGTCTGTAGGGTTCAATATTGAGTTGGCCCACCCTTTGCAGCTATAACAGCTTTAAAGCGGAATTCCGGGCACAGAAACATTTTTTCAGTGAACATACCCCCGGGACAGTCAGGGCTAGTACATTCCACAATGGATAGCCTCTGATCTGTCCTGGTTCGCACTTACCTGCAAGAAGAAATGCTCACTTATAAAATTTCTTCCACAGCGTTGCCATCTCTGTTGTGGGCAGCTGAAGCCAGCGCGGCCCTCTTCTGCATCCTCTTCCGCGTCTTCTTCTCCCAGAATGCGCCTTCACCGGCCCCTCTCGTCACTTCCGGTGCGGCGCCGCATTCCTACACAGCTTCTGGGCATGCCCAGAAGCTGTTTAGCAGGGAATGCAGCGGCGCACCGGAAGTGACGAGTGGGGCCGGTGCCGTCGCATTGATTCCTGGGAGCTATGACGTTCAGCTCCCAGGAATCATTGCAAACCGGAAGTGACCGCGCGGGCCGCGGACACAGAGGGAGGAAGTGAAAAAAGGTGAATATTTCTTTCTACAATTACGAGGTAAGTAAAAAAAAAAAAAAATAATCCTAACTATCCAATTCCTTTTCAGGTGAAGCAAAGCAAGCGGATGGGCACAAAATCGATTAGGTCGATTTTGTGCCCGGAACTCCGCTTTAACTCTTCTGAGGAGGCTGTACACAAGGTTTAGGAGTGTGTCTATGGGAAAGTTTGACTGTTCTTCCAGAAGCGCATTTGTGAGGTCAGGCAGTGATGTTGGAGAGAAGGCCTGGTGCTCAAACTGTGCTCTAATTCAGTGGTCCTCAACTCCGGTCCCGCTAACAGGCCAAATTTTAAGTATTACCTTGGGGAGATGCAGACTAGAATACTGCAATCACTGAGCAGCAAATGATATCACCTGGGATGTATTTCAGTTATCTTGCAAACCTGGCCTGTTAGTGGGCCCTGAGGACCAGGGTTGAGGACCACTGCTCTAATTAATCCCAAAGGTGTTCTATCGGGTTGAGGTCGGGACTCTGTGCAGGCCAGTCAAGTTCCTCCACCCCAAACTCGCTCATCCATGTTTTTATGGATCTTGCATTGTTCATTGGTTCAAATCATTTGGTGGAGGGGGGATTATGTTGTGGGGCTGTTTTTCTGGGGTTGGGCTTGGCCCCTTAGTTCCAGTGAAGGGAAATCTTAAGGTGTCAGCATAACAAGACAATTTCATGCTCCCAACTTTGGGGGAACAGTTTGAGGATAATCCCCTTCCTGTTCCAACATGACTGCGCACCAGTGCACAAAGCAAAGATCCATAAAGACATGGTTGGGCGAATTTGGGATGGAGGAACTTGACTGGCCTGCACAGAGTCCGGACCTCAACCCGATAAAACACCTTTGTGATGAATTAGAGTGGAGACTGCGAGCCAGGCCTTCTCATCCAGTCCCTGACCTCACAAATGCACTTCTGGAATAATGGTCAAACATTCCCATAGACACACTTCTAAGCCTTGTGGACAGCCTTCCCAGAAGAGTTGAAGCTGTTATAGCTGCAAAGGGTGGGCCAACTCAATATTAAACCCTACAGACTATGACTGGGATTCCCTTAAAGTTTATGTGCGTGTAAAGGCAGGCGTCCCAATACTTTTAGTAATATAATGTATGTATGTTGGGTTAATTGCTTTTTGCCTGTTTGTTCTCTCTCTGTGCTTCTAATCCGGCACAGTGGTGTAGGGGCGGCACAGTGGTGTAGTGGTTAGCACTTTCACCTAGCAGCAAGAGTGCCACTGGTTCGAATCCCAACCATGACACTACCTGCCTGGAGTTTGCATGTTCTCCCTGTGCCTGTGTAGGTTTCCTCCAGGTACTCCGGTTTCCTCCCACACTCCAAAGACATGCTGGTAGGTTAATTGGATCCTGTATAAAAAAAATTGTCCCTACTGTGTATGTGAGTTAGGGACCTTAGATTGTAAGCTCCTTGAGGGCAGGGACTGATGTGAATGTACAGTATATGTAAAACGCTGCGTAAATTGACGGCGCTATACAAGTACCTGAAATAATAATAATAATCCATCACAAGCACATGGCTGGACTGGTTTCCTAAAGCGGTGTTCCAGCTGTGGAAAAAAAAAAAGTAAAAGTCAGCAGCTACAAATACTGTAGCTGTTGACTTGTAATATATAGACACTTACCTGTCCAGGGAGCCCACGATGTCAGCACCCCAGCTGATTTTTGGATCAGGTACCTGGTGCTTCACTCTAAGGGAAACCGGCAATGAAGCCTTTCGGCTTCGCAGCCAGTTCCCTACTGCGCATGCGCGAAGCACGCTGTGCATTCTCATTGGCGGGGGGAGGAAGAAAGGGGAAGGAACTTCTGAGGAATGCCGCCACATCGCTGTCTCCTGGAGGTGGGAAGGGTATCTGTCAAAAACAGGTACCCATTCCCCCCTCCCTACTAGAAGGTGCCAAATGTGGCACCAGAGGGTGGGGGGGGGGGGGGGGGAGAAGCAGATGAGCGGAAGTTCCACTTTTGGTTTGAACTCTGCTTTAAGAACATAAGTGCTTGGCAGAAAAGTGAGTATAATGGCAAAGATGTTCACTACAATAGATAAAGCATACAAAATGAGGAGCAATTATATTCCTAGGACTAAAAAACAGAAAATTATTATTATACAGCAGGGGTGTCAAACTCCCATTTCATTGTGGGCCGTATCAGCATTATGGGTGCCCTCAAAGGGCCGGTTATATCTGTAGGATTAGATGTCCAGAGCACCCCATGTCCTGGGGGGGCAAAGAGAAGCCTTTCTACAGTTGCACAGAGGAGTGCAGGATCTGGCAAAGGAGTTCTGTCCTCTCTGCTGTTGACTACAGAGACAAGGGGGTGCCGTAGCTGCAGGAGGTGCGAGGGCCACATGAAATGGCCTGGGGGGCCGCATTCGGCCCGCGGGCCTTGTGTTTGACACTTGTGTTATACAGGATTAATATAGCGCCAACAGTTTGTGCAGCACTTTACGTGAGGGCAGACAATACAGGAGAATTCCAAGGGCCTTGCTTATAAAAGCTTACAATCGTTGGCCTTTCTATGACAACATACCTGTGTGCTGCTATAAAGGGGTCAGGAAACTTTTTATAAAATATAGGAGGGATTCTCAAGCAAAATACATGCTAAACATATGTTAACAATGTGCCAACATCTTTCACAAATATGATTTTGGTTAACATAGTGAAACATCTGGATCACTATGACAACCAAACAGCTAACATCCAGAGTGGTCACCCATGACATCGTGGACAATTCCATGAACACAGGTTTATAGTCTCCCTCACACGCCCCGCTCTCTGAGTACACTACACACGATATGACCGCGTTCTTACAACTCTGGAGCACCTAGGATAATACACGTCATGACACAACTTCCTCCACACGGCTCTGCGCCATGTCTGCCTCCCTCCCTTCACACCACACCACACCAGTCATGGCCGAAGGAGCTTCGCGCAGCTCTAGTACGTCATATCCTCTCCCAGGAGCCAATAGCGATCGAGCTTTCAGTTTACGCCCGCAACGGATGGCGAGTCGACCAATGGGCGCGGTGTGCTCGAGGTGTGCTGTGCGCAGGCGCAGTGGTTGCTCTGGAAGTTGTTCCCCCGTGCTGTGGACATGGATGGCGGTAATAGAGGTGAGGATGGGAGTTCAGGGGGTGATTAGTGGCGGGGGGCATGGAGTGGGAGTGCGGCATGAAAGGAATGCAGGAAATTGTAGCTTCTATTGAACAGGGCAGTCTGCCCCCAGCCCTGGTGCAGGGCGAGAGGGCTCAGTATATAGGAGAAGTGTATGATTGGGCATAAGAGATCTGCTTCCTGCTGGGCCTCTCTATTCATTGTGGAGTGAAAAAAACTCACCTTTCAAGGCAACAGCTGCTGTATGTTGCCTGACCGGTCAGTGATTCGGTTTCCATAGAAACGCAAGCACTGGGGTGTCCTTTTTAGGCTGGCGTCTGCACGCCCAGTAGCCCCATACGTCGTAAATGATTTCTGGGTTTTCTGGTAAGGTATAGGGCGAAGGGCGTCAATTACAGCCTATGGGGCTACAAGGCGCCAAGCTGAAGAGGATGTCTCAGCACTTTGTGTTTCTTCGGAAACCAGATCACTGACTGGTCAGGCAGTGTATAGGGCTGATTCATCGGTCCTCTTTATCCTGGCACCTACACACCTAGTAGCCCCGTAGGCTGTAATGGATTTCTTAATAAACAAGCAAAAATTTGGGGGAGCATACCCTGAACATGTATTTCTAAAGCTGGTGCAGCTATGAACCAAGCGACATGCATATTAAAAAAGAATAGCGCACACATGCAAAAGAAATGACTATCAAATATGAAGACAATCCATAAATAAAAATGGGGATTTGGTCCCACCATATGGCCATATCGTGCTCAAGCCCACCACTACGTCAAAGTACCCCATTATCAGTGGGTCCTACACTATCCATGAAAAAAGGATGAATCCAGCCTCTCTAACCCTTGGAGACAACACTCCTTGCTGGGAGAGATGTGCTACTGGCACCTACACCCCCAGTAGCCACATAGGTTGTAATTGATTTCTGCTTTTTCCGTTACAGTATAGGGTGAGGGGTGTCAATTACAGCCCATGGGACACCAAGCTGATGGGGACATCCCAGCACTTGTGTTTTTTCAGAAACCAGGTCACTGACTGGTCAGGCAGTGTATAGGTCTGCTGCATCGGTCTTCTCTTCCTGGCGCCCAGTAGGCCCATAGGCTGTAATTGATTTCTGCCTCTTCCGTTTAGGTATATGGCGAAGGGCATCATTTACAGCCTACAGGGCGCTAAGCTGAAGAGGACGTCTCAGCACTTGTGTTTTTTCAGAAACCAGACCACTGACTGGTCGATCGTAGAAATGCAAGCACCTGGGTGTCCTCTTCAGCCTGGCACCTAAACACCCAGTAGCCCCCTTGGGTGTGTTTGATTTCCGCATCGCCCACCAATGTATAGGTTGACGGGCGTCTTTTACAGCCAACAGGGCACAGAGAGGACATCCCAGAACTCACAATTGTTTGAAAACCAGGCCACTAACTGCTTGGGCAGTTTATAGCAGCTCCTGCATCCGAAGGCTAGTATTTTTTACTCTAAAAAGATTGGAGAGGCCTAACAGGGGAGCATATTTCTATTAAATATCTCATCATACACTTTTTTTCTATTATACAGGGTCTATAGAGTGCCTACAGTTTGCAAAGCGCTTTGCAAAATAGAGAGACATGGTGCCAGTATAATATAATTCAAGACAAGAGGGTTAGGAGAGAGCCTTGCTTGTGACAGCTTACAATCTAAAGCAGCCTTTTTCAACCAGGGTTTCTATAGATGTTGCCAGGGTTTTCTTGGGCAATCAGCTAATTTTTCCAGCCAGATGAGTAACCACTGACACACCAGTCATCTTCTTTCTGAAAGATGGAGGAATTATTATTCTCAATGACCACAAACATAAGGACCATCATGCTGCTGCACTGTGAGCTGTAGATACAGTAATTATTAGTAGGGGTTCTCTGAGACCAAAAAGTTATTTCAAGGATTTGTCCATGTTCAAAAGTTTAAGAGGCTAATCTCAACAGAAGGGGAAGTGTTACAAAAGGAATTCTCTATGTGGAGTTTATGAAGAAAATAAAATTGCAATTGTTAGGTTTAGGCGGGATAGGTATGAGTTTTCAGGGATCATCCAAAGGTGTAAAGAGTAGGAGATAGCCAAATAGATTGAGGTAGGGAGTTCCAGAGTATGGGAGATGCTCTGGAGGAAAGCACGGGAAGAGGTGACAAGGGACCTAAAGTGCAGGAGGTTCTGAGAGAAGGGCAGCTTGGGTGATATTTTGAGATGAGGTTGGTGATGTAGCATTGTAAGTTGTTTTACGATTGTTACTGTTTTGAATTTTATTTGTTGGGCGGTCAGGAACCAGTGGAGGGATTGGCAGAGTGGGAAGACACACTGAATGGCTTCTAAGGTGGATGAGTCTGCCGGTATGGTTCATGTTTGACAGAAGTGGGGTGTGCCAACCTGTGTAGAGGTAGGTCAGTGAGGAGGGATTTGCAGTAGTCGATGCGAAAGGCAATAAGAGAGTGCATTAGTAGCATTGTGGGGGTCAATGGTTAAGAAGGGGTGAATTTTGTGGGTATTACAAAGGTGAAAGTGGCAAGATTTGGATGCTGATTGGATGTAATGTTGAATGGAAAGGTTAGAGTCCAGGATTACATCTAGCACCTTGGCATGAGGGGTGAGAAGAAAAGTTGTGCTATTAATCTTGATAAAAAAATTGGGGGGATATTATTCGCTTAGTTTTTAAAAGATTTATAGAGTTCTAGAAAGCCACATTAAAAATATCTTAGTCAGTTTTCATCAGCTGCATGTTTTCCGTGACAAAAACTAAAGGAAATGAAAATTTAAATTTCAATTCAGGTGACTAAAATGCATGTAAATCTAAAATGGCATTTTAGTCAAAAGACTATGACTAAAACTAAATCGAAATTTGATGTCAAATTTAACAGTGGTCAAAAAGCAATATTCTTTAACGAAACTTGGTTTTATTTATAAAGATGTCGCTTGGTACTTGCTTTTGTTATTAAAGCGGCTCTTTAGAGCCGGTTCACACTAAGGCGACACGACTCCTTACTACTTCGGGGGCGACTTGTGCATTACCATGCACCACGACTTCGGAGCGACTTGCAGGGACTTCACATAATGGGAGTCTATGCAAGTCGCTCCGAGGTCGCCCCGAAGTAGTGCAGGACCCTTTTTCTAAGTCGGAGCGACTTGCGTCGCTCCTATTAGAACGGGTCCTGTAGCGGTCAATGGACTGCGAGGGAGCGCGACTTGTCAGGCTGACAAGTCGCGCTAGTGTGAACATAGTAAAACATTTTTTATTTATTTTTTTGCCAGTAAATACCTTATACAACCCACTTTCTCTTTCTCGCCTGATCATTAGCCTAGGCTAATGACATGATGCACAGCTCTCTCTCTCACTCTCGTGAGAGTTTGCCAGCAAGGTAGGGAGGGATGAGTCGTAGGACAGCCAAGGAGAGTCCCAGAGCTGGAGGGGGCTGGATGAGGGCGGAGATAACAGGAGACTGCAGAGAGCCATGTATTTATCCAGAGAGGAAAATGTGCAGGCAAGCAGTGGTGTGAGTGTGCCTGTCTGTATATATGTGTGTGTCTGGAAATCCAGGAAGTAAACAGTCAGCATCTTCAGCTGCCCACAATTAAAATGGCTGCAGCCAGACTTGGTTGAGGGAGATTTCTGCAGCATATTTGGCAAGTACAGAATCACAGTACATTTAAAATAATATGCAATGTGGTTGGAGGGAAGCTTCAGAATGGCAAATATGGTTTCTATTACAAATTATGTGAGCAGATTGTAGTTCCTCTTTAACGGAGAACTGTTAAAGTTTTTATACTCAGGTAATATGTGCAATGGCATGACAGCCAATAGAGTTTACAGTTTTATTTATTTTTTAAATATACTTTAAAGGAGAAGTTCAGGCAAAACCTAACTGATGCTAAACCTGCTCTGTGCCATATTCAAAACCTAATCTATCTAACCCTGTGAAGCAAAAATCACTATACTTACCTTTTCTGCAGCCGGTCCGGTCTCCGCATCAGCTGTCTGCAGCGGCTGCAGCGTGGAGGTTGGTGCAGGAGAGGCATTCGCCAACAGAAGCCCCATAGTAAGTCTATGGGTGATGCCACTTCCCAGGCATTTCACAGCCATTGTTGGTCTTCTCCTGCACAGAACTTCAGTCGCTGGTGACCGGACCAGATCGGCTGCAGAATAGGTAAGTACAGTGATTTTAGATGAGTTAGAAATATTAGGTTTAGAATGTGGCACAGAGCAGGTTTTGCATGGACTGCTACTTTAAAATTGCAGTTTTGTTTGTCAAAAAGCAATATTTGTTGATACTGGAGATTTTTGTCGACTAAAATACCACTAAAACAATTCAGGCGAATAAAATGGCATTTTAGTGAAAATCTTATGACTAAAACTAAATTGAAATGTGACATTAAATTTAATACTGTTAGGAAGTGGTTTAACAGCCATACCAATAGTAGTTTAGTGTTGTGCAAGAAGACTGAAGTGGTTAGTTGAGGAGTAGAGAAATTTATTTGTCGTCAGCATGGAAATGGTTTTGAATGCCATGCAAGTTTATCAGCTGATGAAGGGAGGAGGATTAGATGGAGAATAGAAGGAGTCTGAGGACTGATCCTTGAGGAACTCCAAGACAGGTAAAAGGAGAACCAGGAAAGAGCAGAGTCTTGGAGGCCAAGGGATTGGATTTTTATGAGGAGGAGCGGGTGGTCAGCTGTGTCGAAGGCAGCAGATGGGTCTAAGATTAACAGTACTAAGTGGTGGCCTTTAGCTTTAGCAGCTAGAAGGTCATTAGTGAGTTTCTGTGGAGTGTTGTGGGCGAAAGGTTGACTGTAAGGCGTCAAAGGCGTCAAAAATGTTATCAGTGAGTTAGCAGGTTATACAGCTGTAGACTAGGAATTCTAGGAGTTTTGAGATAAATGGGAGAAAGAAGATGCATCTTGGATTGTTCAGACTGGTGGGGTCCAGCGAGACCTTTTTAAAGAAGTTTTTAACCACTTATGGACCGCCTGCCGCAGTTTTACGTCGCTTCTTTGATGTTCAATACGGATTATGGCAGGAGATAGGTGCCATAATCCAAATATTTTTTTACAGGGGGGGGCGCTCCACTTTCACATAAAAGTGGTCCCAGCGGCGGATTCACCGCAGGATCACTTTTATGCTTTTATGGGCGGCGGGAGAGGTGCCCCTTCCCGATCGTTTTCTCCCGCTTAACGGAGCCATTGGTAGCGGGGAAAAAAATCCGGTCCTTTCCCCTCCTAGGCAGGAAGTCGAGTGAAGGCAAGCCGGCCCCCCACTCGACTCTATGACCTTGGAGGACAGGAGGGACGTCATACATCGCTTCCTCCCAACGGCCTTAAAGGGCCCATTTTTGCCTTTTAGTGTAGATGTGAGATCTGAGGTCTTTTTGACCCCAGATCTCACAATAAAGAAGACCTGTCCTGCTTATTTCTATTACAAGGGATGTTTACATTCCTTGTAGTAGGAATAAAAGTGATCTAAAAACATTTTTTTAAAGGGACAGTGTAAAAATAAAAGGTAAAATAAGTAAAAAAAAAAAAATTTAAAGCGTCCCGTCCAACAGAGCTTGCGCGCAGCAGCAAATGCATATGCAAGTCGCGCCCACTTATGTAAACGTTGTTCAAACCACACATGTGATGTACCGCCTCAATTGTTAGAGCGAGAGCAAAAATTCTAGCCCTAGCCTCCTCTGTAACTCCAAACTGGTAACCAGTGGGCATTTTTAAAGCATCGCCTATATAGATTTTTAAGTACCAATGTTTGTGGCCATTCCACGAGCGTGCGCAATTTTGAAGCATGACATGTTGGGTATCTATTTACTCATACTCATTATTTATCTATTTAAACATTATCCTATATGTTATAGGAAAAATTGGGCTAACTTTACTGCTTCTTTCCTATTTTTTTAATGCAAAAAAGTGTATTTTTTCCCCCAAAAAATACGTTTGTAAGAACGCTGCGCAAATACGGTGTGACATAAAGTATTGCAACGATCTCCATTTTATTCTCTAGGGTCTCTCTGCTAAAAAAAATATATATATAATATTGGGGGTTCGAAGTAATTTTCTAGCAAAAAATACTGATTTTAACTTGTAAACAACCAGTGTCCGAAATAAGCCTGGTCCATTAGTGGTTAAGGCAGTTCTCCCAATCCCTGCCAGCCCCTCTACTAGGATAACATGTAGTATATACTGTATGCTGTTTTGTAAAATTCTTCTTCTAAATACCTTAATGATTTTCCCCGATCAGCGGTCACATGACCGCCCGTCTATCTCTTTCTCCAATGTATGTACTACGGAGGGAGGGGCCGAGATCTCCCTATGATGTCTGCCGAGCGATCTCGTGACCTCCCTCTGTAGTTCATACATTGGAGGAAAAGAGCGATGGGCGATCACGTGATCGCTGATCATGGAGAAGGATTAGGGTATTTTGAAGAATTTTACAAAACCGCATACAGTGTATACTATGTGTTATCCTAGTTGAGGGGCTGGCAGTGATTGGAAGCTAATGTTTGCACTGCTCAGAACAGTGCTAGAAAGGGGGGCTCACACACAGAGCGTACAGGCGGGGAGAGGGGAGGAGGACATAGAAAAGAGAGCAGGGCTGCGTATAATGGAGGCACGTAAACTGACCACAGTGTCAGGGCACTGTGGTCAGTTTACAGGGGGGAGGGCAGAACCAGACAGGATCAGCCAGGTATTGCAGGTGATAGAAGAGGCTAAATGACACAGCACAAACATTCATGCTTTTTTTTTTTTTTTTTTTTTTTTTTTTTTTTTTAGGGTAACAAACGCTTTAACGGTCCATTCACACTAGCGCGACTTGTCAGGCAACTTGGTCGTCTGACAAGTCCCGGTCGGTCGCCTGCCATTGATTAGCACAGGACCCGTTCTAATAGGAGCGACACAAGTCGCTCCGACTTAGAAAAAGGGTCCTGTACTACTTTGGGGCGACCTGGAGGCGACTTGCATTGACTTCAATTATATGAAGTCCGTGCATGTCGCGCCGAGGTCGCGGTGGACGCTGTGCACCGCGACTTCACAGGTTGCCCCAGCAAGTCGTGACCCAGTGCATCTTTTACAGGGTCGGGGAAGTTGCCAGTAAAGGGGGACTGATTGTAAATGGGATTAAGAGAATGTAAAATAGAACAAGGGTTACTGAAGTAATTAAAATGGAATTAGGTCCAGGGGGTAGGTGGGGAGGTGGGCATCAGAGGAGTGTTTAGCAACGCAGTCAGTAGATGTGGTAGAGATGTATGTTAACTTGCAGAGATAGCTGGATAGTATCAATCTCATCACAAATTGTCTATCTTGTTTTTGAAATGACTGGCAATAGTGGGTAGTGAATGAGTTAGTGGACAGAGGCAGTAGGGCACAAAGTAGAAGACAAGGACTAAATGAGAAGGTTTTATAGAGAATGATAAAATAGGTCAGTTTGACAGCACAGAGGGAGGTTTTGTATTTTAGGAGGGAAGCTTTATTCAGGGCAAAGTCTTGCAGGGACCTAGTTTTATGCCCCACTTAATCATTAAAAGGGAGAAAAAGAATGTTCAAGCTAACAAATTCACCCTTTCAATCCCATAATACATTACACAATTCTTGCTAATCTATAGGGCCATTTCAGTTTAAGGGCCGATTAAGCTTGTGCATGGTTTCATGTTGGTGCCAAGTTCGCCAGTGACCACCACTTTGCATTCACTTTCATGATATCTGATGAAAGTATTTAATTGTTTTTCGATATATATAATTTTTTGATTGTATGTGTATATATAATATATATATATATGAATTGATATTTTATTTGAATATACACAAGGATGAACTCCGTAAACATTGGATTGTGTATATACACTATATTGTCAAAAGTATTGTGACACCTGCCTTTACACACACATGAACTTTAATGGCATCCCAGTCTTGGTCCATAGGGTTCAATATTGAGTTGGTCCACCCTTTGCACCTATAACAGCTTCATCTCTTCTGGAAAGGCTGTCCACAATGTTTAGGAGTGTGTCTATAGGAATGTTTAACCATTCTTCCAGAAGTGCATCTATGAGGTCAGGCACTGATGTTGGACAAGAAAGCCTGGCTCGCAGTCTCAGCTCTAATTCTTACCAAAGGTGTTCTAATAGGTGTAGGTCAGGACTCTATGCAGGTCAGTCGAGTTCCTTTACCCCAAACCATCCATGTCTTTATGGACCTTGCTTTGTGCACTGGTGCGCAGTCATATTGGAACAGGAAGGGCCCATCCCCAAAAACTGTTCCCACAAAGTTTAGAGCATGAAGTTGTCCAAAATGTCTTGGTATGCTGACGCCTTAAGAGTTCCCTTTACATGAACTAAGGGGCCAAGCCCAACCTCTGAAAAGCAACCCCACACCATAATCTCCCCTCTACCAAATGATTTAGACCAGTGCACAAAGCAAAGTCCATTAAGACATGGGTGAGCGAGTTTGGGGCACAGGACCTGGACTGAACTGCACAGAGTCCTGACCTCAATCTGATAGAACACCTTTGGGATGAATTAGATGGCAGACTGTGAGCCGGGCCTTCTTGTCCAACATCCAGGGCCTGACCTCACAAATGCGCTTTCGGAAGAAAACATACCTAAACCTTGTGGACAGCCTTCCCAGTAGAGTTGAAGCTATTATAGATGCAAAGGGTGGTCCAACTCAATATTGAACCCTACGGACTAAAGCTGGATACACATACAATTTTCTTTAGATTTTTTTCCTTTTAGATTTACCAAAACTAGGGATGCACCAAAATGAAAATTTTGGGCCGAAACCGAAAATGCAGGATGCCCTTGGCTGAAAACCGAAAATGACTTTTTCCCCCCAAATAATTTTAAAATAGATAGAAGAGGGGCATACACCAAAAACAGGCAGCGACGTACACCTGTCGCTGCCACCCTGTCACAGTATATGTACTGTGATGGGTTGGCAAGAGGTTAATTTAATTACCAATGGTATTTCTATTATGCAGCATGAGGGGGTTAATGTATTGTCACTGCTGGTCACTGATGCATTAGTGACCGACAAGTGGCAGTTAATTAACCCCTTTGTGCTGCATTAGTGCAACCAGTATCAGTGCAACCAGTGTTAATTAACACTGATACTGGTTGCACTAATGCAGTACAAAGGGGTTAATTAACTGCCACTTGTCGGTCACTAATGCATCAGTGACCAACAGTGACAATACATTAACCCCCTCATGCTGCATAATATTAATACCATTGGTAAGCTGCCTCAGCTAACCCCCCCCCCCCCCCCCGCCTCAGCGTCCCCCTCTGCAGTACACCCTCTCCCCCTCTGCCTCAGCGTCCCTCCCCATCCCAACGATTCAATCTCCTTACTGTCACTGCTGAGTGCTCCTCCGGTGTCCTTCATTCAAAAGACGCACCTCTGGCCGGCCGCCTGCCTCCCGGTGATGTCACTACTCCTACAATCTGTGTATGAATGAAGTGACACACCGGGCGGGCGGGCGGGCGAGCGGCCGCTAATACGGTAGCTGTAACTATGTGAGCGCTTCACTTCCCTGTCAGAGGAGATACATGCATGACAGGGAAGTGAAGCTCACATAGTTATAGCTATTAGCGGCCGCTCGCCTCGCCCTCCCGCCCGGTGTGTCAGTTCATTCATGCTCATCGTGCCGCTGACAGGGAAGTGAAGTGAGGCTCACATAGTTACAGCTATTAGCGGCCGCTCACCCGCCCTCCTGCCCGGTGTGTCACTTCATTCATACACAGATCATAGTAGTAGGGACATCATTGAGAGGCGGGCGGCTGGCCAGAGGCGGGACTTTTTAAACCTGCGCTGCGCCCTCCTCCTTTCTCACGACTGCTATTAAGTTCGGCATTGTTAACCCATTATCGGCCGAAATGGGATAGGCTCATTTTCGGCCGATAATTTCGGTGGCCGAAATTTCGGTGCATCCCTAACCAAAACCATATAATATGAGGTCAGACCTAAACACTTTCAATTTTGTATGCAATCATGAAAGCCCTTGCACTACATAGTTGAAGGTAAATCTAAAGGATATCAAACAACAAAAGTTGAATAGTGTGTGTCCAGCTTAAGACTGGGATGCCATTAAAGTTCATGTGCATGTAAAGGTGTCCCAATACTTTTGACAAAACAGTTTACATTTAAATTTAAGCACTTTTAGTTATTTATTTATTTTTTTAGATATACACTAGGCTATATACAGTAATATGAGACCATTTGTCATATTACATGGCACTGTTATTTATACAGTGCCTTCGAAAGTTTTCGGCCCCCTTGAACTTTGCAACCTTTTGCCACATTTCAGGCTTCAAAACATAAAGATATAAACTGTAATTTTTTGTGAAGAATCAACAAGTGGGACACATTTATGAAGTGGAATGAAATTTATTGGATATTTCAAACTTTAACAAATAAAAAACTGAAAAATTGGGTGTGCAAAATTATTCAGCCCCTTTACTTTCAGTGCAGCAAACTCTCTCCAGAAGTTCAGTGAGGATCTCTGAATGATCCAATGTTGACCTAAATGACTAATGATGATAAATAGAATCCACCTGTGTGTAATCAAGTCTCCGTATAAATGCACCTGCACTGTGATAGTCTCAGAGATCCGTTTAAAGCGCAGAGAGCATCATGAAGAACAAGGAACCCACTAGGCAGGTCCGAGATACTGTTGTGGAGAAGTTTAAAGCCGGATTTGGATACAAAAAGATTTCCCAAGCTTTAAACATCCCAAAGAGCACTGTGCAAGCGATAATATTGAAATGGAAGGAGTATCAGACCACTGCAAATCTACGAAGACCTGGCCGTCCCTCTAAACTTTCAGCTCATACAAGGATAAGACTGATCAGAGATGCAGCCAAGAGGCCCATGATCACTCTGGATGAACTGCAGAGATCTACAGCTGAGGTGGGAGACTCTGTCCATAGGACAACAATCAGTCGTATACTGCACAAATCTGGCCTTTATGGAAGAGTGGCAAGAAGAAAGCCATTTCTTAAAGATATCCATAAAAAGTGTCGTTTAAAGTTTGCCACAAGCCACCTGGGAGACACATCAAACATGTGGAAGAAGGTGCTCTGGTCAGATGAAACCAAAATCAAACTTTTTGGCAATAATGCAAAAAGTTATGTTTGGCGTAAAAGCAACACAGCTCATCACCCTGAACACACCATCCCCACTGTCAAACAAGGTGGTGGCAGCATCATGGTTTGGGCCTGCTTTTCTTCAGCAGGGACAGGGAAGATGGTTAAAATTGATGGGAAGATGGATGGAGCCAAATACAGGACCATTCTAGAAGAAAACCTGATGGAGTCTGCAAAGGACCTGAGACTGGGACGGAGATTTGTCTTCCAACAAGACAATGATCCAAAACATAAAATCTACAATGGAATGGTTCACAAATAAACCTATCCAGGTGTTAGAATGGCCAAGTCAAAGTCCAGACCTGAATCCAATCGAGAATCTGTGGAAAGAACTGAAAACTGCTGTTCACAAACTCTCTCCATCCAACCTCACTGAGCTTGAGCTGTTTTTCAAGGAGGAATGGGCAAAAATTTCAGTCTCTCGATGTGCAAAACTGATAGAGACATACCCCAAGCGACTTAAAGCTGTAATCGCAGCAAAAGGTGGCGCTACAAAGTATTAACTTAATTTGCATGCCCAATTTTTCAGTTTTTTTTATTTGTTAAAAAAGTTTGAAATATCCAATAAATTTCGTTCCTCTTCATGATTGTGTCCCACTTGTTGTTGATTCTTCACCAAAAATTAGTTTTATATCTTTACTAGACATTAAGCCCGTTAAATTAACGGGCGCTAGAACATATGGCTGACTGAGCGGGGGCTGCGCGCATGGTACTGGGGAATGCGGGGCTGCGCGCATGGTACTGGGGAATGCGGGGGCTGCGGGCATGGTACAGGGGAATGCGGGGCTGTGGGCATGGTACAGGGGAATGCGGGGCTGCGGGCATGGTACAGGGGAATGCGGGGCTGCGGGCATGGTAGAGGGGAATGCGGGGGCTGCGGGCATGGTGCAGGAGAATGCGGGGCTGCGGGCATGGTGCAGGGGAATGCGGGGCTGCGGGCATGGTGCAGGGGAATGCGAGGTTGCGGGCATGGTGCGGGGGCTGCGGGCATGGTGCAGGGGAATGCGGGGGCTGCGGGCATGGTGCAGGGGAATGCGGGGGCTGCGGGCATGGTACAGGAGTACCATGCCTGATGCACTGCATCTCTTGTAGTATGCCTGCAGCCCCCGCATAATGGCAGGCAGTGCAGCAGTGGAGGAGTCTAACTTACCTGTTCCTGATATGTGCTGGGGAGGATGGGGGAGCTCCTCGGTGTTGGAGGCCGGTTCCCGGGTGTTGGGGGGTCACCCCCGATAATGGTGCGGTGTGAGGGCCGTTCTGAATTCCTATGTGCTGGGGGCGGGCACTGACCTTTTTAGGCTGGGGGAGCTCCTTGGTGTCGGAGGCCGGGTATTGGGGGTCACCCCCGATGATGCTGCGGTGTGAGGGCCGTTGTACTGCCGATCGTTTCAGTAGCCACCGTCTGATCCGTATGTGCTGGGGAGGCGGAGTTCCGATCCGTTGCCTTAGATTTAAAAATGGCGCCACCCGTCATTGCGTATACGCCGCTGCTCGGTAATTTCCGGGAATACCCAAACGTATCCGAGCTTTCCCGAGCGGCGGCGTATACTCAATGACGTGTGGCGCCATTTTTAAATCTAAGGCAGCGGTTCGGAACTCCGCCTCCCCAGCACATACGGATCAGACGGTGGCTACTGAAACGATCGGCCCTCACACCGCAGCACCGTGAGCACCGGCAGTACAACGGCCCTCACACCGCAGCATCATCGGGGGTGACTCCCAATACCCGGCCTCCCGACACCGAGGAGCTCCCTCAGCCTAAAAAGGTCAGTGCCCGCCCCCATTCCCAATCCCATTGGCTGTCCGTGGTGCACATGTGCAGTAGCGCACTTCCACGGACACACGGAATCTTGAATCTGCGGACGCAGAGACACTGGGGTTTTATTAATATAGATGTTTGAAGCCTGAAATGTGGCAAAAGGTTGAAAAGTTCAAGGGGGCCGAATACTTTCGCAAAGGCATTGTGTGTGTGTGTGTGTGTGTGTATGTATGTATGTATGTATATGTATAAAATCTCTATCTCATGATCTAGCTATAAACTGCTGAAGGAGAGCGATTTGTAGCAGCCAACGCTAACCTGATGACATGGCACAGGTTTTACCCATACTAAACTTTCTTCTTCTGCCACTAGCTATAAAATGCTGTCTATTACTGGCCTTAGCAATTTGCAGGGGTTAGAAATTGCTTCTACAAAATCACCTGTCTGATGTGACCCGTAATGTGCGCACACAGAGGGAATGTTTACTGAACCTTGGCTTTTGCTACAGTCTATTTGTGCTGTAGCTTTAACAGATTTTTCAGCTATGCCTCTAAATCTGGGGTATCCAACCTGTGGCCCAAGACAGCTTTGAATGCGTCTCAAAACAATAATGTAAAATTTTTTTTTTTTTTAATTTATTTACACTTTTAGCGAACACATGCGACCAAAGAAAAAAAAATTGACAGTGTCTCTTTAGTGGACTTTTATAAGTTTATCTTCCCAAAGAAAAATCCCCCCACTTGTCACAATCACGCCTTATTCATGTCATCAGTTTTTGGCAGCAACTATTTTCAAGGATGAAGCACATGAAGGGCAAAATTAAAACCAAAATATCTGATGAGCACCTTGAGATTTCATTGAGAACTGCTTCTACACCCATCCAACCAGATGTTGATGCGTTAGTTTATCAAAAACAGTGGTAAATATCACACTTGTTTTATTTTGCCCTCTTTTACTTTTATAATAAGAATTTTTTCAAAAAAATAAAGTTTTATTACTCAGGTACATTATCTATATCAGTGACCGTTTACTTGTGATCTGTCCGACTTTTTACTGCTCATCAGCTATCCTTATTGTTAGTGTATGTTATGTGTGGCACAAAACAATCAAAAGGTCGGACACCCCTTGCTCCAAATGATTTGTAACTGTCCCCCTTATTTTGTTATTGCCATTCTACTTGGCCATAAATCTAAATAAGGGGGGCACCTTAGACTGATAGCCGTAGAATGAGGGTTTCGATTCCACAGTCTGTGAAAATGGTGCCATTATCTTTAGACAACGGTAGCTTTATAGCACAAGGGTTACAAATAGAAGAATGTCATGTTTTACGCGTAGACACTTGTTTAATCAGTTGACTGAAAATATTTCCTTTTTATGTATTATTTTCTTTTTTTTTCTACTTTAACAGGATTTGGACCTTGGGGTCAAGGTAGAAATCATCAAGGAGGTAAGGACCATAGATCATCACTGTGTGATTCAAAGTTTCTTCTAATTATTGTATTTGTACAATTTCTGGATCTAAATATACAAAAAGCAGGACAGAAATAGATGCATGTTTTCTATAGTAGCTAGTCAATGGTTTACTTATTCCAATCTAAACTAGAAAGAAAAGGCAACTTTAAAGAGGCCAAATACTCATAAAGCCTTAGGATATAATCAGAATATGGTTGGTAGTATGATGCCAGTAGTGAATATCCTGTACTTATTCTAATAGGAATACTGGAAGTAAAATGGAGCATCTGTTTCTCTCGTAGTTTTCAGCCTGTTGTACATATTCATAGTTTAGAAGGGAGGAGTGATTAAACAGTTGTGTTTTTTTTTTCAAATACAGCACTTACCGTATCCTAAAGGAAATATATAATAAATGTGTATGTTGGTATCATAGAAAATGGCCTCTGCATTGGAAGGGTTTTGTCTTTGTGTCTTGACTGGCCTCCGTGCAGGCCTCTACAGGGAAGTGAGCAGCGAACCCAGAAACTCCATGCTTGGCCTCTACTCCTCTCTGCACTTTCTTGCAATGGCTTCAAGGGGTGAACAGTGACAGGGGAAACATTGGTGGAGTACTGAATGGCAAAGGGGTGTAAGCTGGCAGAAAAGTGCAGTGTTTTGGATGTGTTTTGGATGTTGGGGTTCTCTGTCTGGGAGGCAGAGAGGTTTAGAGTCAGGGAGATCCTGTTACTAAAGCATTTTGCATGCGTTATTTAAGTTTCCAGACACATTTTCCCTAAATATCTCATGTGATCCTGAAGCTGTCAAATCACTATGCCATTTTGCAGTATTTACCGAAAAATGCTGAAAATGCTTTTCTACAGGGATTGACAAACCCCAGGCGCCAGGTCGCCATTGCGACTAGAAAATGCAGACTGGCGCCTAGTTTCAGCCCCAGTGGCTAGCATAGGGGGAGCAGCTGGGCACACCATTGCCGGGTGGCCGGCAGGAACTTTTTGTTTTCTCATGCCAGGAAGGGGGAAGGGAAGCGCTGTGAAGTTGGGTTAAAGGAGGAGAGGGGCAGGTTAGAGCAGATGAGGGGCTGTAAAGTAGTAGGAAAGGCGGGTCTGGGGAGTAGCGGAGAGGACAGGGGCAGAGTGGAGCCCCTGGCAAGTAGTGTGCCCTGTGCGGCTCTTTCCTCCCTCCCGCTGGGTGCGTGTCTAGATCAAGCTGTCAGTGGAGACTCCCTAGAGCAGGAACCAGCATCTCTGAAGGGGCTCAGCAATAGCCTTGAGCTGGACACCGCCTCGCAGAGATCCCCTGGGCGCTCCGGTTCATCCCCCCTCCTGCATGAGCTCCAAGTCGGGTTTGGCCAGCATGAGAGCCCCCTATCCCCTGGACAGCCGGTGTGGCCACCTATTAGTGCCCATCAATGCTGCCTTATCAGGGCAGCTTCATCAGTGCCCCTATTAGTGCCCATCAATGCTGCCTTATCAGTGCAGCCTCATTAGTGCCCACCAATGCTGCCTTATCAGTGCAGCCTCATTGGTGCCCATCAATGCTGCCTTATCAGTGGCCATCAATTCTGCCTTATCAGTGAAGCCTCATCAGTGTCCCTATTAGTGCCCATCAATGCTGCCTTATCAGTGCCCATCAATGCTGCATTATCAGTGCAGCCTCATCAGTCCCGAATAATGCTGCCTTATCGGTGTCCCTATCAGTGCAGCATCATCCCCGCACATTAGTGAAGAAGAAAATGAATTTTCTCTTACTTCCTCCGACAGTCGCCGCCACTTCATATTCATCACTAATGGGGTTATTGACCTTTGCTCCGCAGGAGTAGCTAGGCAACAAAATTTATTAATATCAAAGCTTTTAGCATATCCCACCCCTGGGGGTGGTCCCCTCAGTCAATACCTCCCTGCTTCCTGCATTCCCAACTAAGTTTCTAATGCCTAGCTTAGGAGTAGGCTGGCTGTTCCTGTGCTGGGGCTCTCAGTCTCAGCCTTTATTCTCCTTTTTGATTTTATTTTGAGTCTTTTTCTCTTTCTTTTACTTAGCTGTTTGTTTTCAGCATTAGTTAGATTTTTCTGATGAAGATGATCGTGCGGAGCTGGGTCTCGGTCTGGCCTCCCTTGTTCTCAGGGCCAGGGGCTTCCCAGCCTGCCATCGAGCGTTCAGCTTAGGTTTTACCCTGGCATATTGAACGACCCATCCCTGTTCGCTGCAGGGATGCTATCTGTGAGGTGGCTACCTCACTGGACGCCATTGTGGTTTCGCACCGCAGTTCCACTGCGTCATGGCTGCGACACTCCCTGTCATCAGTGCAGCGGTTTGGTCACTGGAGCAGGCTCCCCACGCCATCCGGACTGGTAAGTGTAACTTTATGTGGGGACCTGTCTATTTGGGTGTCAGTCTGGGACTGTGTGACCCTGCATGTCTGTGTGGCTGCTAAGCTCCCTGTCAGATTCCTGTGGGGAATTGCTGCCTGTGTGTGGGCTGCGAGGGGGGGGGGGCTCTCCTGCTCTGCTGGGTGAATGCATGAAGCAGTCTGGGTTTAGGCATGCTGTGCGGCGATCGCTGCGGCGACCCGCCATTTTTTTGCGGCAGAATTATGGGGCCGGTCCTGTGTGGTAAGGCGCGGCGTTTTGGCGGCGATCGATCAGGCCACATGTCGGCGCCATTTTCTATTTGCCTCAGGAATCCTCAGCCGAGCGGCCATGTTTGTGTAGCCTTACATAGGCTTTATAGGGGCGGTCAGTCATTGCATCACTTCCTTTTTGCTCTGGGACAGCGATCGGTGGCAGCAGCCTGTGTGATCTCTCCAGGTTTTTACCTTTCCATTTTCCTGTATTCCTTGCCCAGTGTTCTTATCCCTGTGGGGGTCGGTGTATTCAGTGGGTGCGGTGGGCTGCGCTCGCCGCGATCTTAAAGGGACAGTACTCCTTTTTTCCTAATATTGCTGGGGCATGGATTCTCAGGATTGCAAGTTTCCTCCCACCTTGGTGGGGGGCCAAGGGGCTGCTGCTTCCCCCGAGGGGGCTGATCTGGCTACTATTGTGGAAAACTTGGCTGCTCAGGTGCAGATGCTGGTGGCTGATCGATCCACAAAACGGCCCAGAGTGTCTATTTCCTCTGATTCAGAGGGCGATGGGGCTGCTATGGCTGGAGTGCCCTTCTCGGGGTCTCACTCATCTCTAGACCTTGTGGGGTCTGAGGGGGAGGCTGAGGTAGAAGGGGTTGATAATTCTCCCCCTGGCTCGTCTGAAGAGCTTGCACTCATGGATGAGTTAGTTGCTTCTATCAAGCAAACGCTGCATTTGCAGGATGAACCATGTCCTCCTGCTTTGATGTCCTCTTATGGGACGCAAAGGAAACGCAAAACATCGCAGGTTTTTCCTTGCTCTACGAAATTTCAGCGCGCTGTTGATGAGCAATGGCGCAATTTAAAGAAGCCTTTTGCTGTGCTGAGTAGGTTCAAGCTGCGTTATCCATTTACACCCGCCACTGATGAGCGTTGGTGTGTGCCGCCTCAGGTGGATCATGCAGTGGCAATTTTAAATAAATCTACTGCGATTCCTGCTGAGGATACCCCGGTGTTCCGGGACCCTACGGACAGGAGATTGGAGTCTCTGGCCCGTCATGCTTATACGGTTGCTGGTTCTATGTTGAAGCCTATTTTTGCTTCCATTATGGCAGCCCAGGCTATTGCGGATTGGACGCAGGTGCTCAGGCGCACCCTGGTGGCTGACTCTGCCCCGCCGACAACCTTGGCTATGGTGGATCAAATTCATCAGGGTGTCATGTATATATGTGATGCGGACTTGGATTTAGTCCCTTTGGCTGCGTGTCTTTCAAGTGTGGCGGTATTGAACCGTCGCCTGATATGGCTGAAATGTTGGTCTGTTGACCAATCTTCTCGCAAGACTTTAGCTATTTGCCCTACGCGGGATCCCGCCTTTTTGGCGACTCTTTGGATACTCTGATAAAGAGAATTTCTGGGGGTAAGAGCACTTTCTTACCCCAAACCCACAAGAATAAGTTTGTTCGTGGTAAGAAGAATACCTCGTTTAGGCCCTCTCAGGGGTCCTTTCGGTCGCACTATAAGGGTAAGCCCTTCAAGGGCCACGGCTCCCAGAAGAAGCCGTGGACAGGTAAGCAGAAATCCGGCCAGTCCGGGTCTGCTGCCCATAACAATGCGGCCTGAAGGGACGCCCTCACTCGGTTCTGGGGTGGGGGGACGTTTGCTCGGTTTTCTTCAACCCTGGCTGGACCGCATTCGGGACAGGTGGGTTCAGGAAATCGTTCGATCTGGATACAAGATCGAGTTTCTCTCTCGGCCGGCGGGCAGATTTTTTCCCTCAAACCTTCAGCTGACTCCGGAGCGCTTGCAGGATCTGCACCTGGCGGTGCGGGACCTGCGGGCCCAGGGAGTGGTGGTTCCGGTGCCTCATCGGGACAGATTTCGGGGGTTCTATTCCAATCTGTTCACTGTGCCCAGAAAGGACGGCAAGGTACGTCCGATTCTAGACTTGAAAGCTCTGAACCGCTTTGTGCGGGTTCGCAAGTTCCGCATGGAATCCCTGCGCTCGGTGGTGGCTGCCCTGGTTCCGGGGGAATTCATGGCCTCCATCGATCTGAAGGATGCGTACCTTCACATCCCCATTTTTGAGGGTCACCAGAGGTACCTTCGATTCGCCATTGCGGAGGATCATTACCAATTTGTGGCGTTACCCTTTGGTCTCGCTTCAGCTCCGCGGGTCTTCACCAAGGTGCTTGCGCCGGTTCTGGCTTTATTGAGAGCCCAGGGCATTTCTGTCCTGGGGTATCTGGACGATATCCTGATTCGGTCTGCGACCAGTCAGGGCCTGGTGACTGACCTGTCCATCACGGTGCAGACTCTGCAGGAGTTCGGGTGGACGATAAATTTTCCAAAGTCAACTATGTGTCCGTCGGTTCGTCTTCCCTACCTGGGAATGATCCTGGACTCTGCTCAAGCGAAGGTCTTCCTGCCGGAAGACAAGCTCAGGACGCTTCAGGACGCAGTTCAGTCTCTCAGGGACAATCAGTACTCGTCCCTCCGGACGTGTATGAGGTGTCTGGGATTGATGGTCTCGGCCTTCGAGGCGATCCCTTTTGCCCAGTTTCACAAGCGGGGTCTCCAGGCGGAGATTCTGGCCGAGTGGGACGGGCGACCGCAATCTCTGGATCTACGGATCTCATTGAGTCATCGTACCAGAAGGGATCTTCTGTGGTGGCTCCGGTCCCCGGCGGTGTCGGGGGGCAAGTCTTTTCACCCTTTCTCGTGGACGGTGATCACCACGGATGCCAGCCTGTCGGGCTGGGGTGGTGTTCTGGGCGTTCTGTCCGCCCAGGGAACTTGGTCGGAGGAGGAATCCTCTCTTCCGATCAACATTCTGGAATTGCGAGCGATAACTCTCTGCCTTCTGCGTTGGACGGACAGGCTTCGAGGCCGTCCGGTTCGGGTGCAGACGGACAATGCCACAGCGGTGGCCTACATCAACCACCAAGGGGGCACCAGGAGTGCCCGAGCGGCTCGGGAAGTAGCCGACATTCTGTCTTGGGCCGAGGCGCACGTCCCGGCGATAACGGCAGTTCACATTCCGGGGGTGGAGAACTGGCAGGCGGATTATCTGAGTCGCCAGACCCTGGACCAGGGAGAATGGTCCCTTCACCCGGATGTCTTTCAGATGCTGTGCGCGAAGTGGGGGTCCCCAGATGTGGACCTGTTCGCGTCTCGTCTAAACAACAAGGTGGAAAGGTTCGTAGCAAGGACGCGCGATCCTCGGGCAGACGCCTCAGACGCGTTAGTTACACCCTGGCGTCAGTATCGTCTGATGTATGCCTTTCCACCGATTCAACTGTTGTCCAGGTTCCTTCGCAGGTTAGCCTCGGAACCGCACACGGTGATTCTGGTGGCGCCGGACTGGCCTCGCCGGTCTTGGTACGCAGACCTCGTGAATCTGTCGGTCGACGCTCCGTGGCGTCTGCCTATTCGAGAGGACCTCCTGTCTTAAGGACCGATATTCCATCCTGCTTTACAGTCGCTGGCTTTAACGGCCTGGCTGTTGAAAGCCAGGTCCTGAAGGATAGGGGTCTCTTCCCTGAGGTCATTCCCACTTTGATTAAGGCCAGGAAGGCCTCTTCGGGGAAGATTTACTACCGTACTTGGAAGGCGTATTTTGCCTGGTGTGAGTCCAGGGGGTATTCCCCTCGCTCATACTCGGTATCGAGAGTGTTGGCTTTCCTTCAAACGGGCGTGGACCAGCGGTTGGCGTTGGCCACGATTAAGGGTCAGATTTCTGCGCTGGCCGTTCTCTTTCAACGCCCCGTGGCGTCTAATTCCTTGGTTAGCACCTTTGTTCAAGGGGTGCGACACTTGGCCCCTCCTCGGAGGGATCCTTTACCTCCATGGGATTTGAACCTTGTTCTGTCTGTGTTACAGCATTCTCCCTTTGAAAAGATCAGGGAGATCTCGTTGTCTCTGTTGTCCAAGAAGGTTGCCTTTTTGGTAGCGATCACTTCGGCTCGCAGGGTGTCGGAGCTGGCAGCCTTGTCCTGCAGCTCTCCCTACTTGGTGATTCACTTGGATAAGGTGGTCTTACGACCTAACCCTTCTTTTCTTCCGAAAAGGATCTCGGAATTTCACCTCAATGAGGACATTGTCTTGCCTTCACTTTGTGCGAAACCTAAACATCCAAAGGAGGTGGCTTTGCATTCCTTGGATGTTGTTCGGGCGATCAGGGTTTACCTGTCATCGACGAAATCCTTCTCGCAAGTCGGATTCTCTATGTCCTTCCAGAGGGTCCTCGGAAGGGCATGGCAGCGTCAGCTGCGACCATCGCCAAGTGGATCAGACAGACCATTGTACAAGCCTATGCTTTGAAGGGGAAGGTTTCTCCTTTCCCTGTGAAGGCGCACTCTACCAGGTCTCTGAGTATGTCTTGGGCCTATCGTCATCAGGCTTCTGTGGCCCAGGTGTGTAAGGCGGAGACTTGGTCGTCAGTTCTCACCTTCTCCAAATTCTACAAGGTGGATGTTCAGGCATCGGCGGATGCTTCCTTTGGCCGCAAAGTTCTTAGTGCGGCGGTGCCTTAGGGTCCCTTGTTTTGGGTCCTTGGCTGTTGGGATGTCTTTATCCCTAGGTTACTTGTTTTTCCTGGGTTGTTGCTCCTGTTGAGCACGTTTTTTTCCTGTTGCCCAGTTGGTTTCCTTACTTTGGTAAGGTTCCTTTTTTCTCTGATGTGGGTACTGCGTTGCTTAAGGCTACATTCACACCTGAGCGTAGCGTTTTTCGCGCGTTTTTTACCGCGATTTTTGCGGCGTTTTTTTACCGCGATTTTACCGTGATTTTTACCGCGATTTTTGTGCAGGCGTTTTTAGATTGAATAGAGATCAATGGAAAACGCCTGTAATCTGCCCAAAAAGAAGCTCATGTACTTTTTTGAGCGTTGGGCGTTTTGTATACAGCGTCAAAACGCTCAGATGTGAACAGGGGCCATTGAAATGAATAGGATTTGTCTTGTTGGGCGTTTTGAGAGCTGATCCTAGAGCAGAAAAACGCCCCAAAACGCCTAGATGTGAACGGAGCCTTAGCCGCGGCTGCGTTTTTTCCCACCCCTCATGTCTGCACTGCTATGGGACGTCCCCATTAGTGATGAATATGAAGTGGCGGCGACTGTCGGAGGACGTAAGAGAAAACTGAATTTTTGTAAAATCTTACCTGTAAAATTCCTTTCTCTGAGTCCTCGGACAGTCGCCGCCCCTGCCCCTCTTTTGGGGTTTGTTTATGTACTCTACTGCTATGCTACTGAAACTGAGTTGGGAATGCAGGAAGCAGGGAGGTATTGACTGAGGGGACCACCCCCTAGGGGTGGGATATGCTAAAAGCTTTGATATTAATAAATTTTGTTGCCTGGCTACTCCTGCGGAGCAAAGGTCAATAACCCCATTAGTGATGAATATGATGTGGCGGCGACTGTCGGAGGACTCAGAGAAAGGAATTTTACAGGTAAGATTTTACAAAAATTCCGTTATTTGAGAAATTTTGTAACAGAAATGAAGAAGGTAAAGGTAAGGGAATGGCGACAGAAAAAATGTGTACAAAGGGTATAAAGATATAAATACACAAAGATGAACAATAAATGGCACAATAAATAAAATATTATACAGTATTACACTATTAGCCTTTTTCTTGCCCTACATGATCTACCTGCCCAAACCTTGTCCCGCTACGTTTGGCTGATACTGGAGCATATACCCCATGTGAGAGTGGACCCCCTCGGGACTTCCTTCCTATAGGAACCCCTGATTACTTCGGAGCCCTACAGGGCATTCCTGATACATCCTCATCCCAGGACCACCAGAGGGGACCAGGATCCATCAGAGGGATTACCTTTTATTAATACACCCGCTCTTTACCCCTGTGTGGGATGGGTATTTCCGGTGAGTTGGCTACCTACCCTAGGGGTTTACTGAGCACCTCACCTTACTACCCACCACGGGGTCACCTCCAGTATTTTTGTACGAATCATTTTGTCACCTTTACCCATTTATGGACTAATTACGCCACTTAGCCACCTTATTGGAATACTATTTAGTCACTTAGCCACTTTATTTTGGACTCACCGGCTATATGAACTATAGTTGTTTGCTGACACCCAGTCACTTCATTTGATTTAATTATTTGCACAGGTCACTTTTATTGTATCCATTGGTTCAATTAATTTGCACACTCTGTCACTTTGAGTACTCTGCACCTTTACTAATTTTGGATATTTATATATACTTTATGTATACACTTGGTCACTTTTATCAATTGATTTTTGCCACTACTTATTCATCTTAGCACCTTATTGGTATCTATTGCACTTATATTTCACCACACATCATATTTTAGCCCATTGTATTTTAATCATTGTGCTATTTATTGTTCATCTTGTGTATTTATATCTTTATACCCCTTGTACACATTTTTCCTGTCTATGTATCACCACCTACACTACTTTACATTTTCCAGTAGACAGCAGCATTCCCTTACCTTTACATTTTGATATAGCCTTTGGCTATTTTACAGGGAGGCTGCAGCCTACTCACACATCCATATTATATATTCCTTAGCACGGAGTCCAACACCTTTATAAGAAAAGAAGAAAGGTTTCTTTTTTTTTTTTTTTTTTTTTAATTTTCAGTGTTTTTTTCATGTATTTAGCAAAAAAAATAAAAAAAGGTAACTTGGGTACAGTATTGCATGACCGCGCATTTGCCTTTCAAAGTACGACAGCGCTAAAAATTGGCCTGGGTGGGAAGGGGGGTGAAAGTAACCAGTGGGCAAAAGGTTAAAAAAAAAAAAAATCTGGTTCCTAAGTCCTAACTTTCTTAGCTGACTCCTAGATTCAAAGCAAATTTGTCAAGCCCTGGCTTATTAACCACTTAAGCCCCGGAGGATTTGGCTGCTAAACGACCAGGGGGTATTTTGTGATTCGGCACTGCGTTACTTTAACGGACAATTGCGCGGTCGTGCGACGCTGTACCTAAACGAATTTGACGTCCCTTTTTTCCCACAAACAGAGCTTTCTTTTGGTGGTATTTGATCACCTGTGCGCTTTTTACTTTTTGCGCTATAAACAAAAAAAGAGCGTAAATTTTGCAAAAATAACAATATTTTTCACATTTTTTTATATGAAATTCCCCCCCAAAAAAATGTAAAAATCAAAATTTAACATTTTCGGCCAATTTGTTTTATGCTACATATGTTTGGTAAAAAAATCGCAAAAAGCGTATTTTGATTGGTTTGCGCAAAAGTTATCGCGTTTACTAACAAAGGGAAAGATTTTTGTCATTTTGGTTGTTCTTTTTTAACGCGTAATGGCGGCGATCTGCGATTTTTTTTTTTTTTTTTTTTTTTTTTTTGCGGTACTGCGACATTGTGGCGGACAGATCGGACCCTTGACTGACATTTTTGACACTTTTGGGGTTACCAGTGACATTTCTACAGTAATCAGTGCTATACATATGCACTGTTACTGTAAAAATACACTGGTAGTGAAGGGGTTAACTTTGAGAGGGAGGGGCTGTGTGTGTCCCTAGGGGCGTGATTCTTACTGTGATTGGCTGTGGCTTGAGGTGTAAGGACACTGGTCAACGGTTCTACATAGTAGAACTGTGTGATCAGTGTTTTTACACCGAGGAGAATGACAGGCAGCTTGTTTACACAAGCCGCCTGACTTTCTCCCTCTCCCCCGATGATCGCCGAGTGACCGGCGGACATCGGGTCCGCCGGTCACACGCGCGGGGGGGGGGTCCGTGACCGCGCGGGCGTGCGCTCGCTCCCCAGACCCTCCCAGGCTAGTGACGTTAATTAACGTCACTCTGCCTGGCCGGGGCTGACCGCCGCAGTAAATTTACTTGCGGCGGTCGGCAAGCGGTTAAATACCTAATGAAAAGGCCTTGCTGTATTTTAAGGAGTGTAAAAATGTAATAGCCAACCACAGGTCAGTTCTTTCAACAGTAATGCATAGAAACCCAAATATAGAAATCCTTGGGGTTGATTTTATCGAATTACTTTCTTAGATTTTCTTTTCATTTCATTTTCAATGAGAACGATAAACAGGACTAATAGAGAGAGTGAATCTTCCTAAGGACTCATGTACACTACAGCTTCTAAACTGAAGTTTAGGGGCAGTTGGGTGTTTTGTTTTTTGTTTTTAGCAGGCCCTGAACTCTACTATTTGTTATATAATGTCATGGCTTGACAAATTTGCTTAAAATCTAAAAACTAAAAAAGTTAGGAGCCAGTTTTTTAAATCCACTGCCCAGGGTCCAGAACCGCATGTCCGGGGCACCAGGCAATAAGAATTGCTCACGCCTGGTGCCAAGTGAAAAAAAGACTGAAAATTATTAACAAAACAAAAAAGGTGGCACTGATGAGGCTGCGCTGATGAGGCGACACTGATAAGGCTGCACTGATGGGCACTAATAGGCGATGCTGATGAGGCTGCACTGATAAGCTGCACTGCTGGGGCACTGACGGGCAGCACTGATAAACGGCACTCCCCATCCACACAGCAGCAGTAAGGAAAGGGCGACCGATCAAGCCCAGCTGTCAACCTGGGGAAGATGATGTCAGAGGTGGGCGGGCTGTAAGAGAAATTTCACGATGGATATGACTTCCTCTCCAATGGGGAGTGAATTTGTCAGTCCCCCAAATTTTTGTACCCACAGGGTTTTTATCATGACAATTGGCATAATGCCTCGAAACACTATGGTTGGGGAAACCCTTCCTGATATTTTTCATATGCTCCCTCACCTGGCTTACACATGGGCCAAATGTTGACCGATTTTTATTAAACCGGCCAATGTCAGCCGGCATTTGGCCCTTGTGTATGAGGCTTAAAGGATAATTCTAGGTTCAGATGCAGTTACAGTCTAGGTAGACTCTGTGTTGCTAAAATGAGAGTAAATGTTTGCACTTCTTTCCTCAAGCAGTGTGCTTGAGGCAATTGTCGGTGCACTGGCAAAAAGAACAGAAGTACAGTCCGTGATACTTTTTTTTTATTTGCACTAACATCCAGATTTTTAGAACAAGTTTTTAGGGTGTTTTCCCTTGGACTTTGAAGAAGGGGAAATACCCGACAGCTTGTCCTGAAAATTAGTGCAAAAAAAAAAAAAAAGTTTAACAGACAGAACTCAGTTGTTCCTGAAGCCGCATGCTGTACATTGTCCATCCTGTGCAGGTATAGTGCAGTGCTTATATTCTCTGAGTTCTCTTCTCAGTACATAAGACCAGGCTTGTACTTTAAAGCAGTAGTAAACTGCAGCAGGGTTTAAAGAACGAAACAAAACACCTGTAAGGTAATTGCATAATCTGCTAGTATGCATCGCATACTAGCACAATATGAAATACTTACCTTAGTTTGAAGACCTCCAGTGAGCGCTGAGAGCGCTGACATCTTCCCCCAATCTTTCTTCCAGGTTTGCGGGCTCCAGCGCTGTGAGTGGCCAGAGCCATGATGACGTCACTCCTGTGCAAGCGTACGGCAGCAAGATCCGGCATGGAATGCTGGGCCTTCAGAGCGTATGTGCCGGTGACGTCACTGGCTGCATCCAGGGTAATTCTCTCCTAAATTGTGCACAATTAGGAGATATTTTACCTACAGGTAAGCTCTTATTATAGACTTGCCTGTAGGTAAAAATCACAAAGTGGGCTTTACTACTTTAAAAAGCAGGAGAGGGATAGTGTGCCAGGTCACCTTTATAGTAAATAGTGCCAACTTGGCACACCCCCTTGTCATCATTGCTGGAATATGCATCCTCCGACCAGGCTGCCTACCAAGGTTTCCAATGTTCTGGCTTCAGAACAATAGCAATTACGTTTAATCATTTCAGTAATATGGCATCCATTCCTATTTACAGTTTAGCACAGTAGAATTATTATTGTTATCCTTTAATGCAGATCTATACTCCAATGTTAACTTGCTTATTGGCACTGCAAAATGCTTGGTGTTCAGCACTGTTAATACCTTATACACATTTTAGGCCAGTTAAGGTTTACTTAAAGCCTAACTACAACCAAAAATATTTATTTTCAGTTTTGGATCAGGTTTAAAAAGATTTTATTACAGGTTTTGTGACAGATTTTCTCCTGCTTCCTGTCCTTGTGACACCCAAACAAGAAGTTAGAGAGCAGTTGTCACCAGCTCTGAAAGGCATAAGCCTTTCCCGCTCTGCTGAAAGTGTATTTTTGCTGTGTTTCTATTGGCAGTTCTTTGTATCTTTCCCTGACAGGAAGTGAAGAGGAATCTCCCCCTGCTTTGTACGAAATAAGACAGGGAGTGCATTGTTGGCAATGAATTGGACTCTGTGAGAAGTAAAGCAGGACAGTATACAGTACCTTGAAAAACTGTTCATAGCCCTTGAAATTTTCCAACTTTTGTCATGTTACAACCAAAAACCTAAATGTATTTTATTTGGATTTTATCCACTTCCATGCCGCCGCTGCAGTTTTACATTACATTGGTACTTTGACGTTAAATACCGGGGTTACAACCCCAATATTGTTTTAAACTCCAGGCGGTCCGCTTTAACATAAGGGTGGTCCCAGCGGTGGGTGAGGCTAAACCCCCCCCCCCCCCCCGGTCGTTTTTCCTGCTTACCGACAGCGGGGAAAACGATCCGGTCTGCTGTCCTAATAACGTCTTTTTGACCCCAGATCTCACATTAATGAGGTCCTGTCATGCTTATTTCTAATACAAGGGATGTTAACATTCCTTGTAATAGGAATAAAAGTGACCAAAAATTGTTTTTGTTTAAAGAAACAGTGTAAAAATAAAAGATAAAATAATAGGAAAAATAAATTAAAGCACCCCGTCCTCGTTAGCTTGCACGCAGAAGTGAACGCATGCGCAAGTCGCGCCCACATATGTAAATGGTGTTCAAACCACACATGAGGTATCGCTGCGATCGTTAGAGCACTAATGTGAGCCCTAGACCTCCTCTGTAACTCTAAACTGGTAATCTATAGAAGTCTTTAAAATGTCGCCTATGGGGATTTTTAAGTACCAATGTTTGTCGCCATTCCACGAGCGTGCGCAATTTTGAAGCATGACTTGTTGGTTATCTATTTACTCGGCTTAACATTATCTTTCACATCTTTCAAATTTGGGCTAACTTTACTGTTTTCTTATTTTTTTTATTAAAAATGAATTTTTTCCCAAAAAATTTAGTTTGTAAGACCACCGCACAAATACGGTGTGATAAAAATAGTGCAACGATCTCCATTTTATTCTCTAGGGTTTCTGATTAAAAAAATATATATATAATGTTTGGGGGCTCCAAGTAATTTTCTAGCCAAAAAAAAAAAATATTTTAACTTGTAAACATCGTGTCAGGAAAAAGGCCCCGGTCTAGAAGTGGTTATGTGATAGACCAACACAAAGTGGCACATAATTGTGAAGTGGAAGGAAAATGATAATGGTTTTCAACTTTTTTTTACAGATTTGTAACGATAGAAAATGTGGAAAAATTCAAGGGGTATAAATACTTTTTCAAGGCACTATAGAATGAGCAATATTTTATATATAGCGCACATGTTCTTGTACAGTTAGAAAGTTCAGTTTTTTGTTTTTTAAATAGCCTGCTGCATCATTATGTAATGAAAATTAATGGGGGGGTCGCAGAGCCTGCCTAGTATTTACTGACAAAAACTGACTGGCAGAGGGAAGTTGCTTTTAGCCCTTCGGACTACGACACTGCTTACTCCATTTATGTATTTATGAACTTTCCTTCCATTTAGATTTTTTTGTTAAGTTAAAGTCTTTGTGTTAATGAATTTTGCGAAATAGTTTTTATAATTTTTTACATGGTCAAAGAAAAAGTTCTCAAGGAAATTGGATTTAATATGCAATGCACATCATTTTCCATTGCTTTTTCTGTAATGAATTATGCTAAGTATATGCAGCAAGATTCATCAATCACTAACTGCCTCCCTAACCTATCCGTATTGACTCTGCCAGGGTGTTTTCTCGGTTTCAATAACTCCCTATTGAAAAGTAAGGCCCTGTTCACACCTGAGCGCATTTCAGCTCATAAAACGCCCAACAAGCAAAATTCCAGTCATTTCAATGGCCCCTGTTCACATATAAGCATTTTGTCGCCTGAAGCGTAAAAAAAGTACACAAGTTTCTTTTTTGGCAGATTACAAGCGTTTTGTTTGAAGTCCATGCTTGCCTCCAAACCACCTGCAAAAAACGCCTGCAAAAACGTCTGAAAAACTCCCAAAAATGCCTGAAAACAATACGCTCAGGTGTGATTGGAGCCTTCTAATAAAAAAAAATAAAAATACATACCATTGATAAGGAGTTAAATGTTACATTGTTGTGAAATAAACATTATCTCTTTACAATCAGTGCAATTGAATTGAGTAGGCAGCATAAATACATAAACATATAGCTTGTCCTTTCAAGACAGAGGCCTATGTTAGGCTCCATGCACACTGGGCTTAAAAAAAAATGCCAGTTCCTTTTTGACAAAAATAAACCTTCATATAGAGCATTTCTTGTACATAGTTTAGACGAGTTTAGGAGAGTTGTGTTTTTTCTGCCAGAAAGCTCCAATCAGAAACGCAAACCAGAAGGGGTTTTTTTTTTTCTGCCTCTAAATGTTGAGCTCAAAAAATGCCTGTAATCATCCTAATGTGCATAGACACACAGGATAATGAGGCCCCTTTCACACAGGCGGACTGTTCGTTTTTTTGGCAGATCTGAACGATCCCCCCCTATGCATCCCTATGGGGCATCGGATGTCAGCGGAGACAAGTCCGCTGACATCCGATCCGTCAAATCTGGACGGATGGAAACCCTATTTTCCATCCGTCCAGCGGATCGGATGGGATCGAAAGAGAACGGACCGACGGTCCGTTCCCATCCGATTCCCCTATAGAGATGTATGAGGCTCTGACAGCTGTGTCTCCGCACACAGCGCGGAGAACAGCTGTCATTCTCCTGCTCAGTGGGGGATCGGCGGATCGATCCCCCGCTGAGATAAACGGAGTCCTCTGATGGAGCGGATAGTGTTAAAGAGCCCTAAGGCTGCAACTAACAGTTATTTTCACAATCGATTAGTTGGCCAATTGTTTCAATTAATAGGATAACCTTAAAAAAAAGTGGCGTATAATTTAGTTAATATGTAAAGTTAAAAAAAAAATAATAGTAAATTAATTTTATTCCCTGGGATAAGCAGTCTTTCAGGCACAGATACCAGATCCAGTGAGGTAGTGACAAACAGTGTGGTGTTTATTGGTGCTATATACAAGTCTTTATACAGTTGCTGTACAGTACTTTTAAGGAAAAACAAGCAGGAGTAATAATAACAAAACAAAAGCCTAGCCGTGTCCCGGCACTAACTATATACAAAGCAGGCCCTTACTAACAGGCTGAGCAAGCCTACAGCTTGTCAGCTTTCCCAGACACACTCTGACAGTTTTACCAACCTCCTTTTCTCATAGACAAACGTTGTCTGATTTCCCATGCTGAGAGAGCCCTGGCTGTCTGTCTCAGGTGAGTTTAAATTGGCCTGGGGGAGAGGACCAAGATCCGAACTGGATCATGGATCAGCGATCCCTAAAGGTGTATGAGAGGTGCCTGGGGGATGTATAAACCCCGAACAAGACTTTTCCCGGCTCTCTCTGGGACGCTCTGCTACAATATATATATATATATATATATATATATATATATATATATATATATATATATAATATAAAATCAGTGGTAAATCTAAATAACCAACTATATGGTTAGGATGCAAAATATCTAATCCACTCTGAGAATAACAGACAGAAGAGATATACTTTATATACTATTAGAGGCTGAATTTGGTAAATATCATCAGACTCGGAGATCAAATTTTGTTATTTAAAGAAAAAAAAATTAGACTGTTTTGTCAATTTTACTGTAACTTATTATGTATGACAGACTCCCTGGTCATAGACAGATGACTTAATAAAAGCTACCTGCGCATGCTGTCACTTATGCTGGCCATACAAAAACAATGTCTTCCTTCAAAAATAAAAAATAAATTTTAAGAACATTTGTTCGATTTTCTGATTGTTAGTGAGGTCGAATCGACGTTCAATTTCGACCGCAGTGACAGGAAAATTTGAAGGAGCAGAATAGAAAACTTCTTGGTCAAGGGAGTTTTCAGACAGTGTATGTAGTTTTCGTTCAGAAATTACATTCATTTTAAAACTGAAAGTTAAAAGCAAGAGAAATTTCTCTTACGTCCTCCGACAGTCGCCACCTCCTCTAAGTCATCACTATTGGGTATTGTCTTCCTATCCATAGGAATAGCTAGGCATATAGACTTAGTCAAAAGACAAAAGGTATTAGCATATACACACCCATGGGGGCTGTCCCATCCGGTCAATACCCCCCCTGCATCACCACTCCCAACTCAGTTTTAATCTGCCTAGCGTCAGGAATAGTCAGGCTACCTTGTGCTGGGGCTTCAGTCTCAGCCTTCCTAATCTTTTATTTGATTTTCTTTGAAAATGTCAGTTGTTTTCTCTTACTTTACTAGCTGTTTATTTTGTCAGCTCTAGTGTTAGTCTTCTCTTCGGATGAAGATGGATCATGCGGTGCTGGGATTCGGACTGACCGCCCTGGTTTTCCAGGGCACTGAGGGTCAGATGGACCCCCAGCCCGCCATCGAGCGTTCAGCTATGGTTCGCCCTGGCATTACGAACCACCCATCCCTGTTCGCTGCAGGGATGCAGCCGTGAGGTGGCTACCTCACAGGACTCGTCTGCGATGCTGCAGCGTCATGTCCCTGGCTCACGGCACTCCCTGTCAGATGAGGACAGAGGTTTATCCGTGCATAGAGGCTCCCCCACGCCATCTGGTATAGGTAAGTACTTTTCTGTGTGGGGCCTCTGTCTGGGGTGGCAGTCTGTGTTGCTGTGTGTCCCCATGTCTGTGCCTGTGTGACTCCCTGTGCGATCCCTGCGGGGTTCGCTTGTGCAGATCTGTATGTTTGCCGGGGGTCCCTGTCCCTGTGTCACCTTAGGTGCATGTTTGGGGGTGCAGACGTCTGTGCTTGGGCGGCGACCGCTGCGGGGCAAATTTGCGCGGTCCGCCATATTTACTGTGGGCACACGTGTGTAGCTCCTCTGGGGCGATTATACATGTCATTTTGGCGCCATCCGCCGCCATTTTGTGGGCGGTGGAACGATCGGTCCGACCGCATGCCGGCGGCCATTTTGGCGTAGCCTCCAATGCATTCCTATGGGGCAGCCATTTTCCCGGGGTCTGGCTTATAGTCCAGCCCTCTCTAGCAGCACTTCCTTTTTCAATCAGCAGCAAGGACACTGGCAGCAACGCTCTGCGGGCTCTGCAGGTTATTGCTCTCATTCTCCCTCTGTGTATCGCTTCTGGCTCAGTTTCTTTTCTCCTTTGGGGGTCTTTCATAGCTGTGACAGTAGCGGTGGGCTGCGCACACGCAGCGCTCTTAAAGGGGACAGTACACCGTTTTTTGCACTGTAGTTTGTTCTGATAACTTGAGCCATGGATTCTCAGGAGAGCAAGTTTCCTCCAGCTTTAGTGGGGGGCCCCAGTTCTCCTGTGGCCCCGCTGCGACCTGATTTGGCTGCTGTAGTAGCAACCTTGGTGGCAAATATGGAAATGCTGATGGATGAACGGGCTGCGAGAAAGAGGCCCAGGTTGTCTCTCTCTTCTGATTCAGATGGGGATTTGGCTGCTGCTGCTGCGAGCGTGCCCTTCTCGGGTCCCGCTCATCCTTGGACCCCCCGGGGTCTGAGGGGGAGGCTGAACTAGAGGGTGAGAACCCGAAGAACAAGTCTTTCCGAGGCAAGCGGGGTTCTGCGCCTAGATCCACTCAGGGGTCCTTTCGTGCCTTTCGGAACCAATCCAAGGGCAAGCCCTTCAAGGCCCAGGGCAACCAGAAGAAGTCCTGGGCGGGTAAGCAGAAGGCCGGCAATGCTCGCTTAGCGGGTCAATCCACCTCTGCCTGAAGGGGTGCCCTCACCCGTTTCCGGGGTGTGGGGACGTCTGCGCGGTTTCCTCCAACCTTGGCTGTTCTGGATATCGGACAGGTGGGTTCAGGAAATCGTTCGATCAGGTTACAAGATCGAATTCCTTTCCCGGCCGGCGGACAGATTTTTTCCCTCCAATCTCCATCTGCTTCCGGGGCGTCTGCAGGACTTGCATCAGGCGGTGCAGGACCTGCTTGCTCAGGGAGTGATTGTCCCGGTGCCTCATCAGGACAGGTTTCGGGGGTTTTATTCAAATCTGTTCACTGTGCCCAGGAAGGAGGGCAAAGTGCGTCCTATTCTGGACCTGAAAGCGCTGAACCGCTTCGTGCGTGTTCGGAAATTTCGAATGGAGTCCCTCCGTTTGGTGGTGGCTTCCTTGAGCCCAGGAGAATTCCTGGCTTCGATAGATCTGAAGGATGCGTACCTGCACATCCCCATCTTCGAGGGTCATCAGCGGTACCTTCGGTTTGCTATCGCAGACGACCACTACCAGTTTGTGGCGTTACCTTTCGGTCTCGCTTCGGCACCCAGGGTGTTTACCAAGGTGTTGGCACCGGTCCTGGGCCTACTGCGGGCCCAGGGCATTGCGGTCCTGGGTTACCTGGACGATCTGCTTCTGAGATTGCGTGCCAGTCAGGACCTTGTGCGCGATCTGTCCGTCACGGTACAGGCGCTCCATGGACCATCAACGTTCAAAAATCAGCGTTGTCTCCGTCGCTTCGCCTTCCCTATCTGGGAATGGTTCTGAACTCTGCTCAGGCAAAGGTGTTCTTGCCGGAGGACAAGCTCCGGACTTTGCGGGACGAACTCGGGTCCCTCAGGGACAATCCGTCCTCGTCACTCAGGACCTGCATGCGGGGCCTGGGGTTGATGGTGTCGGCCTTTGAGGCGATCCCCTTTGCTCAGTTCCACACGCGGGCTCTCCAGACGGAGATCCTGGCCAGGTGGGACAGACTTCCTCAGTCCCTGGATCTGGATGTCTCCCTGAGTCGCCAAACCAGATTGGCTCTTCTATGGTGGATCCAGTCCCCGTCGGTGGCGGAAGGCAAGTCCTTCCGTCCGTTGGTGTGGACAGTGGTTACCACGGATGCCAGCCTGTCAGGCTGGGGTGGAGTCCTGGGCAACCTGTCTGCCCAGGGCACTTGGGCAGAGGAGGAGTCCTCCCTCCCGATAAATGTGCTGGAACTACGAGCGATAAAACTCTGTCTCTTCCAGTGGTCGGAACGTCTCCAGGGCTTGCCTGTTCGCGTACAGACGGACAATGCTACCGCGGTGGCTTTCATCAACCACCAGGGGGGCACCAAGAGTGCTCGTGCGGCCCGGGAGGTGTCCGACATTCTGTCTTGGGCCGAGACTCATGTTTTGGCGATCTCGGCAGTTCACATTCCGGGTGTGGAAAATTGGCAGGCCGACTATCTGAGCCGCCAGACCCTGGACCAGGGGGAATGGTCCCTACACCCGGAGGTCTTTCAGATGCTGTGTGCGAGGTGGGGATCCCCAGATGTGGATCTGTTCGCATCTCGGCTAAATCAAAAGGTGGAAAGGTTCGTGGCAAGAACGCGCAATCCGTTGGCAGACGCCTCGGATGCGTTGGTGACCCCGTGGCATCGGTATCGTCTGATGTACGCCTTTCCTCCGATTCAGTCGTTATCCCGGTTCATGCGCAGATTGGCCTCGGAACCGCACATGGTGATTCTGGTGGCTCCGGACTGGCCGCGCCGGTCCTGGTACGCCGACGTTGTTCACCTGGCAGTGGCACCTTCGTGGCGCCTGCCTCTGCGGGAAGATCTCCTGTCTCAAGGTCCGATCTTCCATCCTGCTTTACAGTCGCTGGCTTTAACGGCCTGGCTGTTGAGACCCAGGTCTTGAAGGACAAGGGTCTATTCCCTGAGGTTATCCCTACCCTGATCGAGGCTAGGAAATCTTCCTCTGGTAAGCTCTCTTACCGTACCTGGAAAGCCTATTTCACCTGGTGTGAGTCCAGGGGGTTCTCCCCTCGTTTTTACTCGGTATCGAAAGTTTTGGCTTTCCTCCAGTCTGGAGTGGATCAGCGCCTGGCGCTGTCCACGCTAAAGGGCCAGGTGTCCGCACTGGCTGTCCTTTTCCAACGCCCTGTGGCGTCTTATTCCTTGGTGCGCACCTTCATTCAAGGTGTGCAACATTTGGCTCCTCCCAGGAAGGAGCCCTTACCTCCGTAGACTTGAACTTGGTTCTGTCCGCGTTGCAGCGTGCTCCCTTTGAATATATCAGGGAGATATCTTTGCCTCTGCTGTCGAAGAAGGTTGCCTTTCTGGTGGCGATCACTTTGGCTCGCAGGGTGTCGGAGCTGGCGGCGTTGTCTTGCCGCTCCCCTTACTTGATAATTCACAAGGATAAGGTGGTTTTGCGACCACCCCCTTCCTTCCTTCCCAAGGTGATCTCGGAATATCACCTTAATGAGGACATTGTCCTGCCTTCGCTTTGTGCGAAGCCGAAGCATCCTATGGAGATTGCTTTACATTCCTTGGATGTTGTCAGGGCGATCAGGGTTTACCTATCGTCTACGGAGCCCTTTCGGAAGACGGACTCCCTCTTTGTCCTTCCTGAGGGACCTCGGAAGGGCATGGCTGCGTCCGCAGCGACTACTGCCAAATGGATCTGACAGACCATTGAGCAGGCTTACGCCTTGAGGGAACGGGTTCCGCCCTTCCCTGTTAAGGCACACTCTACCAGGTCTTTGAGTACTTCCTGGGCCTATTGGTGTGCAAGGCGGCGACTTGGCCGTCGGTGCACACTTTTTCCAAGTTCTACAAAGTAGACGTTATGGCATCAGCTGATGCTTCCTTTGGCCGCAAAGTTCTCAGTGCGGCTGTGCCATGATGGACCCTTGAATTTTTCTCTGGGTCCCTGGCTGTTGGCATTTGCTTTCCTGGGCTGTTGCTCCTGTTGAGCATTGTTTTTTTCTGTTGCCCAGTTGGCTCTTACGGTGCATGTAAGATTCCTTTCTCTGATGTTGGTACTGCGTTGCCTTTTCTACGGTTGCGTCTCCCACCCCTCATGTCTATACTGCTTTGGGACATCCCAATAGTGATGACTTAGAGGAGGTGGCGACTGTCGGAGGACGTAAGCGAAAAAGGAATTTTTGTAAAATCTTACCTGTAAAATTCCTTTCTCTGAGTCCTCCGACAGTCGCCGCCCCCGCCCCTCTTTTGGGGTTCTTATTACCTACTGCTATGCTACCAAACTGAGTTGGGAGTGGTGATGCAGGGGGGGTATTGACCGGATGGGACAGCCCCCATGGGTGTGTGTATATGCTAATGCCTTTTGTCTTTTGACTAAGTCTATATGCCTAGCTATTCCTATGGATAGGAAGACAATACCCAATAGTGATGACTTGGAGGAGGCGGCGACTGTCGGAAGACTCAGAGAAAGGAATTTTACAGGTAAGATTTTACATAAATTCAGTTTTTTCAAATGACATTCTTTCATTCAGCGAATGTACTAAGATTTTCGGATAAATGTTCTTGTCAAAAAATCGATACGTGTATGGCCAGAATAAGGCTCGGTTTACACCTATGCAGTTTGCTTTTGATCCGTTTCTGCAGTACTTTTTGCTGTGCATTTTGCATTTTTGCACAGGCGTTGCTGCGATTTGTGCTATGCATTTTTTTATGTTTTTTGGCCAATTTGTTGTTGGGCAGAGTAAAAAATGCAAATCGTGACAAAAATACACTACATGCTTTTTCTGCAGCTTCTCTATTGAAGTCTATTGAACCAAAAAAGCAAAAATAAGCAGTTTTGCGTTTGAAAAAAGTCAGTGACAGTTTCCAAATACGCAGCGGCTGAAAAAGGCATAGATGTAAACGTGTCCCATAGGAAACCAATGGTAAATGAACTGCAGTGCGTTTCTGCTAAAAGCACCAAAAAACGCATAGTAGTTAAAATGAATATATCCTAATTGCAGACATTTTTTTTCATGGATTAGATACCATGTCAATCCTTCCCCTGAAGGATTGTTGGGGTGGAAGACCGCCATGCCTTTGCCAGGGTTTGTTTTGGTCCAGTAAACAGAAACATCTGCTAAGGTGTCTTTTATTAGTTTGAGAGATTAGGGCTTATTCTTGTGCAGTCATTGACTTGGCTAATTTTCTTACAGCACTGGCTTCAAATGAAGATGATGGGCCACCGTTAGATCTGTGTGGAGCAAAAGGTTCAAAGCCTGAGCAAAGCTCAGTAGAGAAAATGGTTTCAGATCAGATTGCCAGCAAAGTGGAAGATTCTAAAGGTAATGTTACACCTTGTGTCTATGTGATAGTAAAACAAAAAAGTGTCTTGTTTAAACCCGAACACTAAGAAAATTAAAAAAGCAATTTAGTCATGTATTAAAAAAATATACAGTAATCCCCCGCTTCATCGCGGTTCAGTTTTTGCAGTCCCAGTAATTTGCGCTTTTTTTTGTAATGTTATTTTACTATATAAATCATTAAAAATGAAATATTTTTGTGTTTTCCATAGCTCTGGCTCTGTCTCTTAGTATCTTTTATGTGTTTAAATGAGTTTCTATTGTTTTAAAAGTGTGTTTAAAGACCTTAAAATGCTTCTACACGTACAGTGACAGTAAAAAAAAATGCCTACAATGCATTTTAATAGGGTTTTTCTATTTCGCGGAATTTCACTTTTCGCGGCTGGGTCCGGAACGTAACCCCCGCAATGGAGGGGGGTTTACTGTATATATTTTTTTGTGCAATGAGGGATGCAGGAAGACTTAAATTCTTAAATCTTCAGGCTTTACTGCTGTCTATAGGAGAACTGGACACTGGCAAACAAAAAGCTGTAGGTCAGCCTGTGCTAACCCCTACTACCAGCATGCTTGAATGATTTGCTAGTGTACTAAGAAGATGATAGATTTTTTTTTTTTTTTTTTTTGAAGAGTAGCCTACTTTTCTGCTAGCATTTTGTTCTTCAGTGAGCACTCTTCTCCACATTGCTGCTAGATTTGGTCTCTACAATTGCAACTAGCCAGTGCAGCCATCCTCAGCCTAGCTTTTGGAGTGATGAGTTCAGACTCTGCTGGACTGGACATTTTGGGGCTAGCCTGGAAGTGACCTTCAGGTATTGGGTTTAGTGTAAGGTGCTTTCTACACCCCATTTTGGTAACAAGCTAGCCATGGCTTTTCAGGTAATTTGCCCTTTCACCAGTGACTTACTCTCTGAGTAGGCTGAGCACAGGGAGCTTGGATCATTGGGCCCCCCCTAAAATTGCTTGCCTGCTTTCTGCCAGTTCCCACTGAGAATAGGGCGAACACTGAGGAACTGAGTGCTGACATCATCCACTGAGTAGTGACTCATGCACTCCATGTGCTTTCCTGCAGTTATTTATGAGAACCTGAGGCCTTGCCTTGTTCCATGACCTTTACTATACTTGACAATCACATGGCTGCAATGTGTTTGATTTTAGACACAATCCCTCTGTGTTGTTTGCTTCTAGCTCACACTACTAACAGCTCTGCTAATGCTTAAAACACGCCCACTGACGCGGCCAACATCTGCAGCCTGCAGTCATGTTGCCTTCTGCTCCTAGAATTTAGCCAATTTTAGGAGTCCGTTAGGAGTGGCTGCTCTTCTGCCCTTTAGGCTGAGGATTTTACTTAAGTCATGCTAGACTTTGACACAAGTCGCACAGTTATTTGCTAACTCTAAATGCAGATCGCAGAGGCCACAATCTCATTCCCATGCCTTCTGCTGCATATTCTGTGTCTTATTTGCCTGCAGCCTTAACCGCTTTTGAACCATCAGATGCTGAGACTCTTAACTCAAAGTCACTCCAGTTCTTACTGGATAAGTAGGTCTCAGAAGGGTTTGTCTTCTATTACTCCCAAATTATAGGAGTCCATTGTGGCTCTAATGAATAGGATGCACACCACTCTAAAACTACTAAATTAGTCTGTTGCTTCTGTTAATGCTATTCCCTTTGCTATGGACCTTTTAGAGCCCACAAGACTGCCAAGAATTTCCAGGTGTACCTGCTGTTCCAAATCTTCCTTTATGGAGATGTTTGCTACAACCCATGCCTGTCTTAGCTGTGAATTTGCTTTGTCAAACTGGTTGAGTGTTCAAAGTCTATTAAAAAATATTTGGCCGCTGCTGCCGTTTGATTTCTTGTCCATAAACATTTGGAGCAAATGGTCGTAGCCTCAAGCTAGATTTGTGATGGGCTGCTCATCTATTGGATGAGTCTCTTCTCAGTACACATGCGGACAGCATCTTGGGTAAAAGGGTTTAACTGCAGAACCCACATCTAAAACGTGCGTGCTCCACTTGGCCATTTAGAGACTGCGTCTCTTCAAATCGTCTATGGATACCAAGGATACTACAGGTGGCAAGAGCATCCATCTCTCTCAGCCAGAAAAGTCTGAGGCTCAGTCTGGGAAGACTCCTCCCTTACTGGGGTTAAGAAATGTCCTTTTTTTTTCTCTCCTGCAATTTCCAAATCAAAACCCAAGCTTGGCTCTCAGTCCACCTGGAAGGTCTGGAGCTTAAAGTCTGCCAAACCAAAGACATCTTCCTTGATGTGAAAGTGCCTCCTACTTCCAAAGTGGTGGTGGGGGGGGGTCATCTGTTATCCGTTGTAGACACCGCTTGCATATCAGATGTCTGAGTGCAGGAGGTCATTTCCAGGGGTTCACGGTTTTACTGTCTGTTTTTATGACTTCCAAACTTCCTGTGCCACCACACGAATTAGCAGACCTTCAGATAGCCCTTTCGGGCCTTCTGGATTAATCTCTATTGCTGTAGTTCCTGTTGCAGAATGGTTTCAGGGGTTTAACTCTAACATGTTTATGGTATCCAAAACCAAAGGAGGCATGCAAACCATCTTCAATCTCAAGCACTGAATGTCTTTATTCAAGTTTCAGATGAAACCTACTTGTTTGTGCTCTTGCTGCCTGTACCTTGTGTTCACCAAGGAACTTTCCCCAGTACTAGCCCTACTGTTATCTTGGGGCATTCTTATTGTGGGATACCTAGGTGACCTCCACTTGAGGGTACAGTTGCCACAGGTTCTGCCAAACAATGTGTCCATGACTTTCCAGACATTAGAATGGTTTGTATGGATATGGAACCATCAGAAATCTGCATTAGAACTAATTCAATTGGAATATATTGGTCTTATCCTAGACACAGATCAGGTCAGAGTTTTTCTTTCCCAGGAACAACTCTCCACTCTCAACTTTGTAAAAGATCTTCTTTTGAAGTGTGCAAATGTGAAACGTCCTGTTCACACGAGCATAATTTACCTGCACTTTGAATGTGTGCACATGAAAAATCACATAGGTTTGCACAGGATCTTGGTTGCATGTCATATCTGCACTGATAGCCCCACTGGCTCTTTATCTTAGAAAAAGGGGTGAGGTAAAGACTAAAATTTAGTCACATCTCTGAACGATGTTTTCTGCTTCATGGCGGCTTGTTTAAAAAAAATATGTCACAGGCTTTTATGGCCTCCAGGTCTTCTCTTAATAAAAAGAACCAAATGTGTTGCCAGTGTGGCAATAGTTGGTCCCCTTCAAAGTGGGTCTTTTAGGTTTATGTCCCCAAGTACCTTGATGCTGGGGTCACGTACACTGAATTTCCAAAAATATTGTCCCAAATTCTTGGGCGATTAATTTGCCTGAAGGGGGGCGTGTGCATTTAATGGTTTTCTAATCCAGCTTTAGATTTGTCACTTCCAGCTAGGCTGACTTTTGAAATTGGTGCATGTCAACCCTTAATCTTTCCTTTTTGTTTCTTTTTTTTTCTGGTTGCTACACAGATTTGGAGGGGAAAATGTATGTCATGGGAAAGACATAATACAATTTTGGAGACCATGTATCTGAAATAAGAAACTTGCACATTGATGAACATGATACCATTATAGATGTTTTCTATATGAATATTTCAACTTGACTTTTTAATTCTGGCGGTCAGGAACATTTTCTGTTGCTGTCCATTTCCTTGCTTCCTTCCTTGAGATTTCCCTCACTTACTATTTTGCTGACTGATTCCACTTGCGATAGAAAGTAAGGAGAAATGACAAAGGTAGCAATGAAAGCTTTTTTTTTTTTTTTTTTCTAACAGTACAGTTTTTGTTTGTGTGACCCTATGACGGTATTTCCTTTTTATTTCTCAATTTTGTGTCCACATTGGACAGGAGTGGAAATAAAATCTAAGGGAGACAAATGGCAGTAAAAACCTGGCAGTGAATGTATCACTGCCATCTATGTCAGGAATAAACAATGTTTTGGGTTGACTTATGTTGTCATGTGGGACACCAGCACAAACCCTGTTTCCCCCTAGGGGAGGGCTACTGTCTGTGTCTTTGTTGGGGAAATTCACCTTCACTTCCTATGTTCTACTAAGGGGAACAGGTGCCTCTTCAGATTCTCTCCTCTTCTCCAGGTGTATGCTACAAAGTGTGAGATTTTTCTTTTATGTTCTTGCACAGACACAGTAGTAATATTGTGACAGAGGTTTTAACGCTTACCTACTAAAATAAAAAATGTGTGGAGTGGATGTTTTACTTTAAATGCTGCTTGTCCTTTTAGGATCATCGCAACTGTAGCCCGTTGTGCAAATAAGTTTTATGCTTTTTTTTTTCCTGTTTCTAGTACGGTGTTAACTGCCTATAGACTAAGCTTGGGAACATACAGTTGTGCTCATAAGTTTACATACCCTGGCAGAAATTATGGTTTCTTGGCCATTTTTCAGAGAATATGAATGATAACACAAAAACTTTTCTGTCACTCGTGGTTAGTGTTTGGCTGAAGCCAATTATTATCAATCAAGTGTGTTTACTCTTTTTAAATCATAATGACAAAAGAAACTACCCAAATGACCCTGATCAAAAGTTTACATACCCCAGTCCTTAATACCGTGTAGTGCCTGCTTTAACATCAATGACAGCTTGAAGTCTTTTGTAGTATTTGTGGATGAGGCTCTTTATCTTCTCAGATGGCACAGCTGCCCATTCTTCCTGGCAAAAAGCCTCCAGTTCCTGTAAATTTTTGGGCTGTCTTGCATGAACTGCACGTTTGAGATCTCCCCTGAGTGGCTCAATGATATTGAGGTCAGGAGACTGAGATGGCCACTCCAGAACCTTCACTTTATTTTTCTGCTGTAGCCAATGACAGGTCTACTTGGCCTTGTGTTTAGCATCATTGTAATGTTGGAATGTCCAAGTACGTCCCATACGCAGCTTCCGGGCTGGTGAATGCAAATTTTCCTTCAGAATTTTTTGATAACATACTGCATTCATCTTGCCATCAATTCTGACCAAGTTTCCTGTGCCTTTGTAGCTCACACATCCCCAAAACATCAGCTATCCTCCTCCGTGTTTCACAGTCGGAATGTTGTACCTTTCATCATAGGCCTTGTTGACTCCTCTTCAAATGTAGCGTTTATTGTTGTGGCCAAAAAGCTCAATTTTGGTCTCATCAATCCAAATGACTTTGTGCCAGAAGGTTTGAGGCTTGTCTCTGTGCTATTTGGCGTATTGTAGGTGGGATACTTTGTGGCATTTGCATAGTAATGGCTTTCTTCTGGCGACACAACCATGCAGCCCATCTTTTTTGTGCCACTTTTTTGTGCATTTTGAAACAGCCACACCACATGTTTTCAGACAGTCCTGTATTGCAGTGGTCCTCAACTCCGGTCCTCAGGGCCCACTAACAGGCCAGATTTTAAGTATTACCTTGGGGAGATGCAGACTAGAGTACTGCAATCACTGAGCAGCAAATGATATCACCTGGGATGTATTTCAGTTATCTTGCAAATCTGGCCTGTTAGTTGGCCCCGTAGGCTAGGGTTGAGAACCACTGCTGTATTTCACCTGAAGTTATTTGTGGGTTTTTCTTTGCATCCCAAACCATTTTCCTGGCAGTTGTGACTGAAATTTTAGTTGGTCTACCTGACCGTGGTTTGGTTTCAACAGAACCCCTCATTTTCCACTTCTTGATTAGTTTGAATACTGCTGATTGGCATCCTCAATTCTTTGGATATCTTTTTATATCCCTTTCCTGTTTTATACAGTTCAACTACCTTTTCCCACAGATTCCTTTGACAATTCCTTTGCTTTCTCCATGACTCATAATCCAGAAACATCAGTGCAGCACTGGATGAAAGATGCAAGGGTCTGTCAGGAGTCCAGAAACTCGTTGACCTTTTATACACACACCCTAATTACAAGCAAACAGATCACAGGTGAGGATGGTTACCTTTAATAGCCATTAAAACCCTTTTATGTCAACTTGTGTGCATGTTATCTGGCCAAAATCACCAGGGTTTGTAAACTTTTGATCAGGGTCATTTGGGTAGTTTCTGCTGTCCTTATGATTTTAAAATGAGTAAACACAGTTGATTGATAATAAATGGCTTCAGTCAAACACTAACCATGAGTGAAAGAAAAGTTTTTGTGTTATTCATATTCTGAAAAATGGTCAAGAAATCATAAATTCTGGCAGGGTATGTAAACCTATGAGCACAACTGTACATTCTTCTTTTAGTGAAATGTTTATTTCTCTTTCGTTCACTATCGGACACAGCTCCATGTCTTCTAGACCATTGGGCTTCATGCTGCTCTCTCTTCAGGAGTAGGATTAGGCGGAAACCTTTTTGGTTACGCCCCTGAGGCAGTCCCAGAGGGTATACCATCACTTCCTGCTATAGGACTTCAGTTTTTTTCTGCTTACTCAGGAGTAAGGACCTGGCTCTGCTGGGATCTGCGGTCCTGGCATTTTTTCCTTTTTGAATAGAATTTTCCACTTTTTTCTTTATTATTTTTGTTCCTGTGTGGACTACAATCAATAGCCGGACTGGGCGACGCATTGGACATCCTAGATTCTTATGGTCTTCCCAGTCTGGCCTGCGAGCGTGACCCAACTATTAGCTCCGCGCTAGGTTGGCCGCGACATATCCTTACTGAACGGGGGCTGGCCGGCGACGTGAAACACCTCACGAGGTCGCATAGCCCTGGTCACAACAGCAGTCATGATCAGAGTCGCAGTCTACTCCACGCCGCAGCACCCTCATTCCAAGATGGTGCAATGGACTGCTGGGAGTAACGCCCGCCTGGTGCCATGGTGTGGTGAGTAGGTCCCCCCTCCTTTCTTACGAAATTGCTGGGGTGGTCACAGGCCCTCCTGGGGATAGTAGGCCCCCTCCTGTGTCCTCCCTCCCCCTCATGTTCTTTCCCCCATCTCCACAGCAGGATTTCCCCTGAGTAGGTTGCCCTCACCTGCCCCGTGTCGTCCCACCCCCCTCTGGTGTTGGGCCGGAGAGTGGTGGGTGCCGCTGTCGCCCCCCCTTTTTAGGGGTGCCTGTACCTGGGTACTGCGGGGGGCCTCTGGGGGATGCTCTCCTGGTGCAATACCTTTTTCCCTGGGGTCCTGTGCAGTGCTGTGTGGGCGCCACCATTTTGCCTTAGATGCTGCATTCCTGACTTCAGGGGCCATGTTTATGTAGTCTAGCGGCCATGTTTTAGGTTGATGCGGTGATGTGCTGCGGGGGCCTCTAGTGTCAGTGTCCGCGCTTCCTCTTCCTTTTCCATTGCAGTGTGGCAGGCTGTTTGGCGCTCTCCAGCTCTGGAGTAGTGACTCTTTGGGGGTATACAATCCTTCCTCTGCTATATACAGTGCTGCGGGTGCTCTGATTCTTGTGGTGCTCCAGCGGGGGTCCCCATTATTTTGCAAACACAAAACCAAAAAATGTTTTTCTCGTTTGTGCACGGCGTGGCTGTGCTTAACCCTTTGTTGGCAATGGAGCCTCTGGAGCATGTATCACCACCTGACCCACTCCTGGAAGCTACGGGACCCTCTGGGACTCAGTCTGCCCTGGCAGCTGTGATGGCAGCCCTGCAGTCACTTTTATCTAAAGGAGATATGGCCCTGCAAAGGAGGCCTAGCAAGAAGTGTTTTCACCTGTATCCTCTGCATCCTCAGAGTCTGAGGTGGATTTGGCTACCGCAGACGAGAGTCAGCCCACTGGGTCTGCGTCCATGCATGCTGAGTGCTCTAATAGTAAGGATGAGTCCTGCTCCTCCTCAGCTGCGCATGAAAATGCACTGGTGGAGGCCCTAATCGTGTCAGTGCGGGAAACTTTAAAGTTGGAAAACTCAGCGGATGCTGAGTTGGCAACGCCGGTGCAATTTAGCACCCACAGATCTTCCAAGGTGACTAAGGTGTTCCCCTTTCCTGCCTATTTTGACGAGATTGTCACTAGTCAGTGGAGTTCCCCGAAACGCATGGTTGGAATACCTAAGCGCTTCGCTAGGATATCCCTTTGAGGAGTCCCTTCTGAAGAAACTGACGGTTCCACCATCAGTGGATTCTCAGGTTTCCAAGCTAAATAAGTCCACACTTTTTTGCCGGTGGAGGATTCTCCATCCTTTAAGGATCCCATGGACAAGAGAGCCGAGGCTCCGGTCTGGTATCTTTTTCACCGTGGCTAGTTCAATTTTGAGACCAGTGTTTGCTATCACCTTGGTATCACAGACCTTAACAGAATGAGCAAAGATTTTGTGCCAGGATCTGGAAGGGAGTCAACACCCTCCTGAGCTAACGGAGCTGGCGGATCAGTTGATCAAGGGGTTACAGTACATTTGTGATGCATCTTTGGATGCAACCCCCTTGGCCATCAGGGTATCTGTGACGGCAGTGTTTCTTCGCCGCATGATATGGTGGAAGTACTGGTCGGCTGACCAGGCTTCTAAAAAGGTGCTGTCTAATCTACCCTTTGTAGGTGACCGTTTGTTCGGTCTATGAAAGAGATCATTAAGGGTCTTACGGGAGGTAAAAGTACATTACTTCCGCAGGTTGCTAGGGGCAAGAAACCTCATTGTAAAGGGGGTACTTTCTTCTCGGCTCACAAGCGGCTCTTTCGTCTGTCTGGATTGCAGAAAAAGGGTTCGAGATCCACCTGTAACTTTGCAGAAGGCTCCAAGAGACCCTGGGATGGTAAGTCAAAAGCGGCACCTCTGGTTCCGCAGACAAGTCATCACCAGTCTGAAGGGGCGCCCTCACCCGCATCTGGGGTGGGGGGGGGGCGTCTTCATCTTTTTCCAGATCCGTGAACCTTACTCATTCAGGACAGATTGGTCCACAAGTTGATTCGGTTTGGTTACAAGATCGAGTTTTAGTCCTAGCCTCAGGCAAGGTTCTTTCCTTCCAAACTTACTCCTGTCTCACGAGCGGCTACAGGGCCTCTACGGGGCAGTGCAGGACCTGTTCGCACAAGGAGTTATTGTGCCGGTTCCAGAGTTGGAACGTTTTCAAGGATTTTATTCAAATCTGTTTACAGTTCCCAGGAAGGAAGGCAAGGTTCGTCCAATCTTGGATCTCAAGGCTCTGAACCACTTTGTGCGGGTTCAGAAATTTTGGATGCAGTCCATCCGCATGGTAGTAGCTTTCCTTCATCAAGGGGATCTTTTGGCTTCTATCGATCTCAAGGACGCTTACCTTCATATTCCAATATATGTCGGGCATCAGCGTTTTCTTCATTTTGCCGTGGACGAGGAGCACTATCAATTTGTGGTGATGCCTTTTGGTCTCACCTCAGCTCCTCGGGTGTTCACAAAGGTTTTGTCCCCAGTTCTGGCCTTGCTACGACAGAAGGGAATTGCGGTACTGGGTTACCTGGACGAGCTGCTTCCTCAGCTCTAGAAGCCAACTTGCAAATTACTGTGCAAACTCTACAGGAGTTCGGATGGACACTGAATTTTCAGAAATTGGCTGGACTCCGCGTCAGCCCGGGTGTTTCTTCCTCATGCAAAACTTCTGAAGCTACAGGATGCGGTTCGGCTTCTGTTGTCCAACCATAGGTCGTCGCTCAGGACTTGCATGCAAAGGGAGATTCTTAACAAATGGAGCAAGGATCCGCTGTCTTTGGACAATTTGATCCTGTTGAGTCGGTCGAAGTGGCCGGTATCTTGAGGTGGGCAGAACTATATGTTCCAGCCCTCTCTGCTGTGCACATTCTGGGGGTAGAGAATTTTCAAGCGGACTATCTCAGTCGGCAGATGTTGGATCCAGGAGTATGGTTTCTTCACCTGGAGGTGTTTCATCAACTGTGCCTTCGGTGGGGGGACCTGCTGGCCTCCCATCCTTAACAGGAAGGTGCAGTTGCTTGTGTCAAGGTGTCGGGATCCTCTGGCTGGTGCCGCAGACGCCCTGGTGGCCTCTTGGGGTCAGTATCATCTGATTTACGCCTTTCCTCCAATACAACTTCTGTCGAGACTGTTGCGCAGAATTGAGGTAGAAGGGATTCCAGTCATTCACCAGACTGGCCTCGCCGGTCTTGGTACACAGGCCTGGTAAGGCTGGTAGCAGATGTCCCTTGGAAACTTCCTCCCAGGGAAGATCTCCTGTCTTAAGGACCAATCTTGCATCCTGCTTTACAGTCCCTGGCCTTAACAGTCTGGCTATTGAAAGCCAGGTGCTGAAGAACAGTGGGCTGTTGGAGTCGGTGATTCCTACGCTGTTAAAAAGCGAGGAAATCTACTTCCAGGAAGGTTTATCATCAAGATTGAAAGGCGTACATTACTTGGTGTAAGTCTCGTGGGGGGGGGGGGTTCTCCCCGTTCCTTTTCTGTGTCTCGCCTGTTGGAGTTTCTACAACTAGGTGTAGATCAACATTTGGCTCTGGGCACCATCTAGGGCCAGATTTCCACTTTAGCCAAATTTTTCCAAAGGCCGTTGGCGGCGAAGTCCTTGATTCACACTTTTATGCAGGTAGTTCGCCATCTGGCTCCACCGGTGGGATCCCTGGTGCCTCCGTGGGACCTCAGTTTGGTACTGTTGGTGCTTCAAAAGCCTCCCTTTTGAAAATATTCAAGAACTTCCTCCGCTCACTCTGTTGCAGAAAGTGGCCTTCTTAGTCGCTATTACTTCCGCACGTAGGGTGTCAGAGTTGGCTGCATTGTCCTGTCGGTCACCTTACCTGGTGATTCATAAGGACAAAGTGGTGTTGTGACCCTGTCAGCCTTCCTTCCTAAGGTTGTCTCTGGGTTTCATTTGAATGAAGACCTTGTGTTACCGTCCTTATGTCCTAAGCCAAAACATCCTAAGGAACTTGCTTTTCATTCCTTAAATGTGGTCAGGGAAATTCAGGTGTACCTGGCGGTGACTGAACCGATTTTAAAATCCGATTCTTTGTTTATTCTTACGGATGGACCTCGTAAGGAACAGGCTGCATCTTCTGCGACTATTTCCAGATGGATTAGGCAGATGGTGGTGCAGGCCTATTCCAAAAAGGGTCAGGTTCCTCCTTTCCCTGTTAAAGCGCATTCTACAAGGGCGTTAAGTGCCTCCTGGGCCTTCCGTCATCAGTTGTCAGTAGTTCAGGTGTCCAAGGCGGCTACGTGGTCGTCTGTACACACATTCACAAAGTTTTATAAGGTGGATGTACTTGCATCTTCGGATCTGGCGTTTGGCCGCAAAGTTTTGCAGACAGCGGTTGAAGAGGCTTCCGCTTCTTGAGGGTGTCATTTTTTTTTTTCCTGGTGGTGAGCTCCAGTTGTTACTAGTTGAGCTCCTGTTTTTACCTGGTTGGCTATGTTTAACCTTGTTGGGAATTCTACGTATTATGTTTTTCCCACCCCTCATATTGATACTGCTTTGGGACATCCCAATGGTCTAGAAGACATGGAGCTGTGTCTGTCAGTGAACGAAAGAGAAAACTGCATTTTTGTCTTACCGTGAAATCCTTTTTTATCTGAGGTTCACTGATGGACACAGCACCTGCCCCTCTGTTGGGTTGAGTTATATGTTCTTCTGTCACTGCTTGTTACAAACTGAAGCCGTATAGCAGGAAGTGATGGAATGCCCTCTGGGACTGCCTCAGGGGTGTAACCAAAAGCATTTCCGCTTAGTCTTACTCTTGAAGAGAGAGCAGCATAAAGCCCAATGGTCTAGAAGACATGGAGCTGTGCGCGTCAGTGAACCTCCGAGAAAAGGATTTTACGATAAGACAAAAGTCCAGTTTTTCTCTGATGCTTTTTCCATTTAAATCAATGCTTTTTCCATTTAAATCAATGCACAAGTATCAAAACATTAATGCTATTGTTAAAACACATTGCTTTGCTTTTTAACAGATTTTGATTGCACATAATTTTCCTTTTAATATGGCTTACCATGCACATTTATATGTTTTGTTGTGTTTACATTGAAATTAATGAAAGATGCATTGGGCAGCAATGTGTGTGTTCCAGCCTAAGTGCAATCATGTAAGCTGCAATAGCACTAAAGTGATTATGTTCAATTGGTAATTAATTTTGTGGTTGATACCCCTGCCAGGCCAAGGTTCCCTTACATGTGAGATGTGTGGAGCGTGCTTTGAGACCCGGAAGGGCTTGGCCAGCCACTCACGCTCCCACCTGCGGCAACTTGGGATTCCAGGGTCAGAAACCACTGGTGCTGCCATTCATATGCTGAAAGAGATAGTCAAGCAGGGCAAGCTTCCGAAAGATGAGAGCTCATTGGGGGCCAAGAAGGTGGTCAGACCCCAGCAAGAATCCTCCAAAGCCCAGTGGGGGGATGAGGACGGGCCTTTGAATCTGAGTGAGTGGAGCTGGGAGGCCACTAGTGCCAGGGGTGGGCATTTTAGGAATGTTGGGAGGCTGGAGGGAGGCATCTGCTGTAATATTCAACCTGTCTTACTCTTTCCTTTCTCTTCTTTTTGTCTCCACATTCTCCCCTCACCTGTCTCTGTCTCCACATTTTTACCATTTCTACATCTTTCTTCATTAACACCTTATAATTTATTTTAATGTTATATTTTGTAAAATGTTTTCATCGTGTTATTTTTCATCTTTTCATTACATCCCCATTTTGTTTTGTGTTTTGTATACCCCCCCCCCCCCCCACTTCATCTTACAGGTGTGGAAGGAGAACCAAACCGAGAAAATGCTTGCGAGTTTTGTGGTGCTTGGTTTGAGACCCGAAAGGGCCTGGCCAGCCATGCTAGGGCTCACTTACGCCAGTGGGGAGTCAATGATCCAGATTCAAAGGGTTCCTCAATTGTCTTGTTAAACGCTTTTATAAAAAGCGAAGATTTCAAGAAACGAATGTCCGGGCAGACAGTTAACCATGTCCCTCCTGCAAAAGCTCCTAGCGTTAGCAGCTCCACAGATAAAGAGCGTAACAGTAGCACAAAAAGCAAAGAAACTGGTACTTTTGCCAAGCCAGCAGAAAGCACAGATAAGGCAAGCAGCGATGCCTCTCCGAAACTCTCTGAAGTTGGCTCACGATCCATGTCGGCAGAGAGTGGTCTGAAATTAGCGGACAGTACAGGGCCTATAGAAACTTCTGCACATTTCAAATCCCCTAGTGGGTCAGGAAACAGCACACAAATCAAAATAGTTGAAGCTGGTGCGCCTCGTGTTCTGTCTCCTGAGGCTGGTGCTTACTCAAAATTAGTTGAAGCTGGCAATTCCCAAGTAAAGTCAGAGGCTGGTCAAGGCCATGGTAAGTTGGAACCTGGTAACCACTCAAAGCCTTCCATAGGAGGTCTCCTTCACCCTCGACCGCTATCTGCTAACACGCCACCTACTAAAAAGATGAAGACATCTTCGCCATCATTTAAAGCTAACCTGGATTCCTACTGGGCTCAGAAAAATGCCTCAACTCCACTCAATCTTTGTGAGTATTTATTATAGGGATTTGGAACATAGGAAATGTCTATAAGGTTCTTGCATGTTTTCTTATTGATTTGCTTTTTTTTTTTTTTTAGTAAACCCAGAAAATTATGATTATATTGATGAGGGATACTTTGTCTGTAGAGACTCTGACTCTTTAGAGTTAAGTTTAGCAAAAGGGGCATTACATGCAGTTGGGAAGGCTACATGACTAAATGGTAAAAAAAAAAAAAAAAAAAATTAATGAAATGTGCAATTGTTGGGGTTCACTACTTTTGAATGTCATTTTGTTTCAATCTGCTTTACTAAGTACAATCAACACAGGATCGTTAGCTCTGTCACTTGTCTTCTGCCACTATTTTTATTCATACACACTGTTTGATTACCCCTGGAAAAAAAAAATTGAGTATGGAGCATTTGTTTCCGTGCAGCTTCTGGCAAAGTAAAAAACGATGTTGTTTTCATTCTGGTTAAAGCTTGATCTGCTTATATTTTCTCTTCCGTGATTTCTTCCTACAGACTTCATCGACTCATTTTTTAAATAAAGCCTTTCTGTTTCTATTACGTACCTTATTTTATAAGTAACATCATCCTTGAGTATCTGTGCTTCTTTATGCATTTCCTGCAGATCATGGCTAGTGGAAGGGACAGCATAGTGCTGTATATAGCTTGCTGAAAACTTCACAGCACCCTACCTGAGTACTCCTCAGACATGTTGCAAGCTTTGGGCTGGCTCTTGGAAGGAAATGGCAGATATCAAAATGCCTTGATAGGTGGGTGTCTGGAGAAAATGGGTGTCCCTAGGGAAGCTGTATTTGCATGCAGAGGACCCTTGGTAATGCCGCCTAATGCTGAGCCACAGTGCAAAGAACTGAAATCCAGTGAATGAAGCGGGTGAGCCATAGACCATAAGCTTAGGCAGTAAAAAGCTAGATGATGCTGGTTGTCCTTCAGCCAGGAAATGAGGTGGGCTCTATCTGACTTGTTGCGGCTTCTATTGCACAGTTTGGGAAACTCACGGTGTGCAGTGAAATCGGAGTAAGCAATTTTACTGCATGAAAGAAAACTGTACAACTGTTCTAGTCTAAGGATGGACTTTAGCTTTTTATTATACTAGTCAGGGTTAATCAGCACCAGCACTTAATATTATATATTGTTTATTTTAAATATAGGAGAGTGGTTAGAATTTCTGTCAGTTATTTTATTGTTTTCAAGAATTTGGGAGGTGCCCTGCTACTTCCTTTTCCTATGAAACTAGGAGAAGAAAGGGAACAGTTGTTACATGGAGAGATAGCCAAAGACAGGTACAAGTGCCTTTAGTTTGTAATCTGTCCCCAATTTATTTTAAAAACACTGTCACTGTATCCGAAACTTTAAAACGTTTCTTTGCTAAAGTTAGTGATTAAAAATGTTAAGTGATCCTAAAGGCTAATTTTTAATTAAATAAGAGGTTATACTCACCTGCTCTGCACAATGATATTACACAGAGTGGTCCCTTACCGCCTCTCCTGGGGTCCCGCACCAGGGCTGTTTGTTCCCTCTTCCTGCCGGTGCCCCCATAGCTAGCGGTGTGCGATGGGGATACCTGTGCGGTAGAGGTGCACATTGACACTGGTTTTACGATTTGATTACGATTATCCTGTCAACGATTCCATTCAGCGATGCATCACGATTACTGCCCCTGGTTTTCATAAAAAAAAAATTCAAGCAGTCAGAAGAACTCCATTTTTTTTTTTTTGTTTTAAAAAAAGACTCCCTCTGCGTAGTAAAGTCTGAACACAACAGACAACAGTATTTAGAACAGTAAATACTAAATAGCACAGCCCCCTTTACATTATACAGACCCCCTGCACATTCCACAGCCCCTTTATATTCCACAGCCCCCCCCCGTTTACATTATACAACCCCTCCTGCACTCCCAGGAGACCCCCAGTCTCATTGGACAGCCCAGCCAGCATATCAGAATATCAGAGAAGGGCCAGAGGGCACGTGACTGGCGATGAAAGATCGGAGATAATAAGGTGGAGGCATCGGTTTACATTATCCCTTACACACCATAGGAAGGATCTGTGAAACAGAGGGACTGGCAGTGATTTGTTTTAACTAGAGTACATTGGCAGAGCTGTCCCAGGAGAGGCAGGGGGAGCCTGGATGATGTCATCCGTGCAATCAATGCAGCCGATCTCTGCATCATTGCAGAATCGTTCAAGGCTGCATCGATTCTACCGTTTATTTCAACACCCCCACTATGTGGGTGTACTGCTGAGCTGGGTTGTGTGCATCCAAAAACACACAGCGGTGGTAAGCCACTGAAGCCTGCTGTTGGCTGATGTTACAGAGCCAGTCCAGGCTCAGGAAAGATTGCGACCAAATGGTTGGGATCCACCCACATGTCTGCACCGACACCTGGCTCCTGAGAGCCTGAGGCAGCTGCTACAGTCCCCTCCAAAGCTCAGTGCTTGAGAGTGATCAAGAGCAGACAGCTAACTGCTCATGGAGCAGTTCTCAACCTTAGAGCTGGTGGGGGACAGATGCTGCATCGGACTGATGATGCATCCACCTAGGTAAGTATGATTCTAAAAAAAAAAAAAAAAAATTCTCATACTTCTCTTCCCCAGTGGCATTACTAGATTTAGCCATTGATAGAGTAGGTAAAGTGCAGCTGATGGTGCTGCCATTAAATTGTTGCTTTACCACAAAGTGAACTAGTTTAGATCATCTTTAAAAAAAAAAAAAAATCATAGGCATCTGGGAGGGTGGGATAGTATCAGAATAGAGGTACTCACCGAGGCCGAGAGCGGTTCACTGTTGCGACTAAGCGCACTCCGCCCCTCTGGAGGTGATACAGAGGGTGGATGGCACAAAGAGACACAAGCTTACCAGCAGGCAGGGTAGAGCTTGCGTGGAGGGAGGTCCTGTAGAACTGGAGAAGAGACTGATCAGGATCCAGTAGGTAGAAAGACTGGAGCAGGCTGAGGGTCAAACACAGGTAAGCAGACAATCCAGGTCACAGGCTGGGGGTCAAGGCACTGGAGACAGGAGGCAAGACTGGGTCACTAGCAGAAGGTCTAGGCACAGAAGACTGAAGGTGAATCCGGGTAGCAGGCAGAGGGTCAAACACAGGAGGCAGGAATAAAGTCTGTGAAACAAGCCAAGGTCGGGTTCAGGAGAAGATCAGAGTAGGTCAGGGCCGATCCGGGTCACAGCAGGTAAACGATCAAACAGGGACCAGGAACTCAGGTACAGGAAGCTGAAGATAAACACGCAATTCTTCTTAGCACTTGCTCAGCTTTTATAGGCAGCCAGGAAGTCATGTGGAAGTCATGTGGTACGTGTCATGCAGCTGAAGGTTTCTCTGACAGATAGGCAGGGTGAACAAGCATACCAGTAAGGTATTAGTCTAGTTCCAAGCAAAGTGTGCAGTAGCCCTAATTGTTGCCCTGATGTAATCATTGTGTTCTGTCAAGGAAGCTGAGGTTTGAGAAGTGTGCTAAATGAAGATTTACCATTTCATCCAGGGGGTTTGCAATGTCAGTTCTACAGTAAAGGATTGTAAACAAAATAAACACTCTGATGTCTCTGGATCAATTTTCTTTTAACACACTGTTCATACATATTGTCATTGTGAGCTCCATAGAAGTTAGAGGTCACACGACCTTAAATTGGGATGCTAAGGGACCCACTACATGGCATTTGTTTTTTTTACTTTGCATTTCTCATGCACATAATTCCTGATCAATATTTCATTATGTATGATAACTGTTATCCAAAATTTGAGTTTGTCTCTCCTTTTTTGCATATGCCTTGCAGGGGGTGCTTGTCTACAGTTGTACATAATAAAAAATAAGTGGCAGAAGACATAGCATGTTATTTGAACGGTCATGAAAGAACCAGTAAATCTATATGAACTCACAGTATTGTCCATACATTCTAAATTTAAATGTATAGTAAGTCCAGGCAAACCATTACATACCCTGTCTTGAATAGGAGGGCACCTGATCCTTCTCTTCGACAGTTTCACATCCAGGTCCCCACCCTGTGACTGTAAAAGAGAAGCAGCACATCAATAAACTCACCTTTACTTCACGGCCCTCTATCAGCATACTTCTTGCTCTGCTTGCACATGATTGGCTCCATGTGCTGCATGTCCCTCCTCTCGCCGAGCACTAGGTACTTCACTGCTTGGATTTAAACAAAACAATTTGATGATGTATTACGGTAATATATACAGAGCTACATTCATTTGAATTTTATATTGGTCTAGGATTCAGTTTTACTTAAGATTTTGGACCAAATATTTTATATGTGGCAAATAGCTGTTTTTTTTTTTTTATAGGTTTTATTAAATGCTATTGTAGATCTGGCTTCTAATGGGGACCACTGTTAGCACCCAGATCCTCAATATCATTTAATAAACCCTGCCAAAATACTTTTCTGTTATTTTGTTCTTTAACTGGCTATAATAGAAGCTGATTGTGTGTTTTTTGGCAATGAGCTTTTGCAGTAGTATTGTGGTTTGAATTTCCTCAAAAATAAATCTTTATCTTCCTCTTAGTTCTGGTAAGATTTGGCTCTGTATAATCCAGCAGTCTATTAAAACCCATTTATACTGTAGGTTTACTGGACTTTCATGCTTTGGTTGTTTGAAGTACTGATTTTGGTTTGTGCATGTATTGTGTATATGGAAAATTTATCTCTAGACACTCCATTGTTACATTGTGCTCTTACTAACAATATCCTTTCTTCAACTAATAACTGCATTGCTTGCTTAAACAATAAACTTTTTGTTTCCCGAGGGGCTGGACTTGGTACCCTCTTCCCAGCTCTTCCATCATGCTATATCAATCGTTTAAAGTCTCTGAAATCTTTTTAGGTGATAGTTTTGTGATAATTTCTCTGAAATCTTAGCACAGTAAGTGGAATAGTGGGGTGTTTTGTGTTTGCCAAATTTTGTAGCAGGCGTTATGAGCCTAATGTATAAAAAGTATGCCAGGTTGGTTTTTTTTCTCAACCAGTCAGACCCCCTGTTTAACCACTTGAGCACTAGGAGCTTTCTGCCTAAATCCCCTTGAGTCCCAGACGCAGGTCTGCGATTGCTATCACTTCTGTGAGCATTTAAAGTGATTCAAAAGCCCCTGAACTAGGGTAAACTTTTTATAGCTTTCTGTCAATCACCTTCCCTGTGTGAAGGGGAAGTGAGGGAAGAAGAGATCTAGCGCTGTGCACGCTTGCATTTCTTCTGTCCTCTCTTCCTCTTCACACAAGGACTGGAGCAAGAGCCGCGTTCCGTGCTCATTTCCCACACCTTGTTCAAAACGCACTGCAGTTGTGATCTGTAGAAGGTGTCAGTGTGATCTGCACCAGATCACGTGGTACAGTAGTACCATGCAATCCGGTTCCTGTGCATTTTATAAAGCAGTACATGCACTATTTTGGTGCAGTCCAGCTTGGTGTCAGGCCATTCATATGAATGGGCTGAAATTGCACTGCACCCGGATCGCATGTGAACGCGCTGTATAGCTGGAGAGAGAGTGAAGGAAAATCTAGCGGAGCCAAAGATTGCAATAAAAGTCAGACTAGTGTGCTATACTTTCCCCACTCTATCTACAACAAAAAATATATTTTTATGTGGCCTGCAATACAATTGATGTCCGTTTTTTCATCCGTCAACGGATGGATGAAAAACAGACAAACGGACCGTATGTGTGAAAGGGGCCTTATTAATTGCAAAGACACATAGGCTAACATAGAGGGGTGTTAGAGGCAGAAAAAGAAAAGTTGTACACCTCTATAACAGCTGCATTTTTAACACCTTGTGTGCATGGGGCTTTATTGTTATGTTTAAATCTACTCTTGTGGGGCATTTCCTGCCACCCCCGAGCCACCGGCACTGTAGGGGTTTAAATGTTCGTTTAGTCTAAGGATGCAGGGATAAAATATATTACTTACCATATCCCTCTGTTCACTAGACTCAAGCTCTGTCTTCAAGCTTCTGTACAGTGCAGAGCCATTAACCCTGCTTTGTATGTGAGTAAGGGGAGCATGCAACTGCGGCCCAAAGCTGCTTAGAGAGGATTCTGTGGGGGAACGGTTATATACATTGAGGAAGCCTGCCAAAACCAGGAATGGGGTGTTTGGGCACTGCAGTGGTAGATTTTGCTCCATTCCCAGAGCAGTTTCTTTCTAATGTAGGACGAAGTAGATGCAGTTCATACGTTAGCGTGCTCTCTTCTAGATTTTGTCCAGCACTTGCTAGCAGCTCTAGCTTTGAGGCAGTCTAGTAACTCTGAGGTTTTGTAATTGTCCCTAATTTAAATACCAAACATTCTATCTGTTTGAGGAATTCTTCAGCAAAGTCAGAGTAATTACTCATAGGTTGTTATGATTATTTGCACTAGATTATTTATGATAGCTTGTCAGTGAGAAAGCAGTTGTGGAATTAATATTTAGGGCTTACTGCCGCTGAAGTAGCTCTATTTAAAAGAGAAGTATGAGATTCACTTATTTTTGTGAATCATACTTACCTAGGTGAATGCAACATCGGTCCAATGCTGTATCTGTCCCACAGTGAGAACCAATCGATCAAACACTGCTGATCACTCGGTTCTCCATGTTCTGTGAGCAGAGAGCTGGTGACTGTTAGTCAATTGGCTCTTTGCTCTGCCCCTTTATCGCTCACTGGAGTAATGGCCTGTGGAGGGGGCGGGAGCGGTCTGCTCAGGTTCTTAGTGGCTTGCAAGAGGCTGGGCAGGGTGCTGGTCCAGGCATGTGGGCGGATCCCGACCATATGGTCGCGATCCTTCCCGAGCGTGGACCGGCTCTGTGACATCAGCTGACAACAGGCTTCAGCCCGCTGTGTGTTGAAAACGGGTCAAAGGAGTGCAAAATTTACTGCACTCCTGTGATCCAAAGGCGAAGTACAGCCAGATGAGCCTTCTTCAAGGGTCAACTGAGATTTCAGTGATGTGGCTGCTGGATTCTTATGGCTGTCAGAGACTCCAGTGATGTGAGGTGCCCAGCAGAGCTCCTTGTTATGACAAACTTCAACAGCATTTACAAAAATTCAATGACTGTGTGGCACTTCTTAACAGATCAATAAACTAAAATAAAAAACTATGATGACAAACTTCTACAAGGGAGTCCAATAGATATAAGAAACTGGTAGGTAATTCAAACGGCTTGTACCCACCCAAAAATGTAATTGGTTAAATACATATAAATTATTTTTCTAGCCAGGTGGAAGCTGTAGTCATTATGAGTTTTCCAGATGGTGGATGTAGCTTGAAGGCTTTCTTCTTCGGTTCTTAAACATTACTAATTTAAAACTGGAACTCATACAGTCCTCTACATGTAATTTTTTTTCTGCTCAGCTTTGCCTCGCATGGCCTTACTGGATGATCTTGGCTGTGCTAATCTCTGCTTTGCTTCCTCGATGCGCTTGCACGCAGTTTTGCTTTTATCAATTTAGTATGGTCCTGTGCACTGTGCTCCAGGATGAATTTACAGATGCAGACCAAATGGAACTTTAAAGTGAACAGTGCTTTTTTAGCTTTAAAAAAAATGTCCTGCCTAAATCTGGATATACCACAAGTTGTCTTATTACCCTAATATTTTCCTCCGAAGACCATTCTCTGTGCTCCTTTTTAAAGTGATTGTAAACGATCACCTTTTAAAGGAACTTGTTTAGTTTAAAATAGAAATGAAAAGCAAAACATTTTTGTATAGATATAAAAAAAAAAAAAACAATATAAATACCTTTTTTATAAATTATCACATTCCCATAGTTCTTAGCTGCATAATAGCAGGGGGGGGGAGGAAAAACAGCAGCACACTTAGCTTGCCAGTGAATGACAGCAGCGGGTGCATGTCGGGCGAGTTTGATCATTGGAGGAGAGTACACTGCGTTCCCAGTACAGCTAGATAACTGACCACGGTGTGGTCAGTTTTTAATTGGAAACCAGAGGGACTGGCGGGAACACCAGGGATTCTACATAAAGGAAGCAATACAAAGAGAAAAGAAGACTTTCTCATGCAAGTACATGGTACAGCAGGCACAGATCAGGAATATAAAAAAGGTTAGGGTAACAAACGCTTTAACCACTGGCCAACCGCCGCACGACTATTTACGTCGGCAGTCAGCCCCTCACAGGCAGAGTAACGTAGATCTGTGTCGCTAGCCTGTGAGGGTCTAGGGAGCGAGCGCGCGCCGCCGGAGGCGCGCTCCCGCGTGGTCACGGCCCCCTCCCCCCGCACGTGTGACCGGCGGACCCGATGTCCGCCGGTCACTCGCGATTGTCGGGTGGAGAGGGCTTGATGTAAACAAGCCGCCTGTCATTCTCCCCTGTGTAGAAACGGTGATCATACGGTTCTACTATGTAGGACCGTTGATCACTGTTCCTACACCTCAATCCACAGCCAATCACAGTTAGAATCACGCTCCTAGGGATACACATAACCCCTCCCTCTCAAAAAAAAGTTAACCCCTTCACTGCCAGTGTAATTTTACAGTAACAGTGCATATGTATAGCACTGATTACTGTAGAAATGTCACTGGTAACCCCAAAAGTGTCAAAAATGTCAGTCAAGGGTCCGTTCTGTCTGCCGCAATGTCGCAGTCCCGCAAAAAAAAATCGCAGATCGCCGCCATTACGCGTTAAAAAAAAACAAAAATGACAAAAATCTTTCCCTTTGTTAGTAAACGCAATAACTTTTGCGCAAACCAATCAAAATACGCTTTTTTCGATTTTTTTTTTTTTTTTTTTTTTTTTTTTTTTTTTTTTTATACCAAACATATGGTAAAAAAAAAATTGGCCCAAAATGTTAAAAATTTTTGATTTTTTACTTTTTTTGGGGGGGGGGGATTTCATATTAAAAAATGTGAAAAATATTGTTATTTTTGCCAAATTGACGCTGTTTTTTTGTTTATAGCGCAAAAAGTAAAAATCGCACAGGTGATCAAATACCACCAAAAGAAAGCTCTGTTTGTGGGAAATAAAGGACATCAAATTCATTTAGGTACAGCGTTGCACGACCGCGCAATTGTCCGTTAAATTCACGCAGTGCCGAATCGCAAAATAGGCCCTGGTCAGGAAGGGGGTAAAATCTTCCGGGGCTTAAGTGGTTAAGTTGATTTAACTGTGTTACAGAAGGCTGACTTCAGGCCTTGCAGAGCCGCCATCATCCTGTCCAATGAGAGCACTTTAATACTTATTAAGGATGCTCATAACAGGTGTTTTCTTTTGTAGATGGGGCTTAGCCCTGAAATTAGAAAGTCAGTCCTCTAGCAACAAAGTGAAAACAAGTTTGGAGCACAGAGGATGTGGCTATTTAAAGTAATTACAGGGAGCCATGTTGTGCTTGTTCTTACCCAGGACTTTTTAAATGTTAGAATGGCTGACAGGTTTACTTTAATCTTATCGATCATTGATTTAACATATTAAGTTTTTTGTATATTTAGTAGCAGGGTTACCGCATGGAACATGCATTGACTTGCTGTAATGGTGTGCTGGTAATAGATTTCTACAGTTACTGCAAGTTTTGGAACAACTCCATCTGTGGCCAATTAACAGCCTTATTATTATTATTTTTTTTCTTGTAAGAATGTTTAGTGAATAAAAGATATAAAATACAAATGGTACACAATTCATATCTAGAGCTATCAAAAATCCATTCCACATTTACAGAAACATTCCAAGAACAGAATATACAACATAAAAGGGGACGGATATGGTTCTAACCACTTTCATACCCATTGAAAGGGATTGTAAAACTTTATTATTTTAATTATTTTTTTTTTTTTTTTATTGATAAACATGTCATACTTGCCTAAAACCAAAAAAGTGCAATCTGCACAGCCTTTTACAACTGAGTAAAACTATAAATCCCCAAATTTACTAGACAAAAAAGAAAAATGAAAAATAACTTTTCAAACACTATTCGAGTGAATCCACGACACTCCCTAAAGTAAACACATTTTAAACATAATGTAGTGCAACTAAACAAACATGGAAATAAATGAAAGTTCAAAGTCCCAAAAAAGACCCAATCAGTGAAGTTATCAAACTCTTCAGTAGGGTCTCTTCCCTGCTATACCATTAACATATGACACCTAAGGGACCCAAGAACGTGAATGTTTATGGAGGAGAAAAATAGCCAGAAAGTTCTCTTCCAATGGTCAGTTGGTTCCTGCACACCCAACTGCCATTCAAGGCATTTGGCCACCATTTTTAATAAGTATGTACCCCTTTCCAAAAGTCTGCGTTTATCAAAAGCTCCTTCTAAAAAGTACTACGTGACATGTACATTTACTATTAGCAGTTTTGACGTGCGAACATGTTGTACAAACAGTCCTTTCTTTGTTGTGATTTACTGTAATGTCCAAAAGAACCCCATGGGCTACATGTAGCATCAGTAGAGAGCCTGTTGTCTTTTCACATTACTATTGGGCATAAACACATTCAGGGAATTTCATAAAAGGTTCTGGAACCCCTGTACAATTTCGTCAGGGCACAGTGCTGAAAGTTGCTTCCAATCCATGTACCTGTCATAAACATATAAATTAGGTTTTCTCTTACGTCCTCCGACAGTCGCCGCCTCTTCATATTCGTCACATATGGGGTATTAGACTTTGCTCCGAAGGAGTAGCTAGGCAACAGAATATGTTAACATTAAAGCTTTTAACATATCCCACCCTCAAGGGGTGGTCCCCTCAGTCAATACCCTCCTACTTCCTACAACCATATCTCAGTTTCAATGTCTAGCTTGTCAGGAGTGGCTGGCTCTCTCTGTGCTGGGGCTTTGTGCCCCAGACTCTTTCTTCTTTTTTGATTTTTTGTTTGAGTTTTCTCTCTACCTTTACTTAGCTGTTCTTTTTGTCAGCATTAGTTAGTTCTTCGGATGAAGAGGATCATGCGGGCTGGGTCTCGGGCTGATCCCCCTGGTCGCAGGTCGTGGGTCAGTGGCTTCCCAGCCTGCCATCGAGCGTTCAGCCAGGTAACGCTCCTGGCACAGTGAACGACCCATCCCTGTTCGGTGCAGGGATGATTGGTGAGGTGGCTACCTCACTGGACGCTGTGCGGTTTCTTAACCCCCATACTGTGCGTCTTGTTTGCGACTCTCCCTGCCTCATGTGCAGCGGCTTGTTCGCCTGTGCGGGTCCCCCACGCCATTGTGAGGTAAGTGTATCTATGTGGGGACCTGTCTGTCTGGGGGGGTGTCAGTCTGGGACTGTGTAACCTGCCTCTGTTCTCACTGTTTGTCTCCCTATCACTCGGCTGCATGCTGTGGGCTGCAAGGGGGGGGGGGGAGCTGTGTGACACTGTGTGTCAGCCTTGTCAGTGTGAGAAGCTGTGTGCTGTGGGGCATGTTTTGTGGCATGTTTGGGCACTATACAGCGATCGCTACAACGATCTAGCATGTTTTTTTATACATGGATAACATGTGTGCATTACTGTACTGTGGAGCGGCGGTTTCGGCGCCAAACTGCGCCATTTTGCCTACACACGCTCCGGCCGCATGTTCTACATGCATGGCGGCCATTTTCTTGTAGCCTCCCATAGGCTTTAATAGAGCGCCCTGGCCGCATCACTTCCTCTTCTCCAGGATACACCGATCGAGGCAGCAGCGGCGGCGAGGGTCTCCTCAGGTTATATCCTTCTTATCCATTGCCTATGTCAGTTTTATTGTCCCTGTGGGGGTCTCATTGTGCTTGTGTGTGGTGCGGTGGGCTGCGCTCGCCGCGCTTGTTAAAGGGGCAGTTGACCCTTTATTATCCGGCATTTGATATTGGGGCAATGGATTCTCAGGAGGGCAAATTTCCTACCGCCTTGGTGGAAAGCCAGGGGACCGCTGTTTCCCCCCCAGGGGGGGATTTAGCCACTATTGTGGCTGGCCTTGCTGCTCAGGTGCAGATGCTGGTGGCTGCTCAATCTACTAAGAGACCCAGAGTTTCTCTTTCCTCTGATTCTGAGGGTGAAGGTGATGGGGCTGTTATGGCGGGGGCCTCCTTATCGGGGTCCTGCTCCTCCCTGGATCTAGTGGGGTCCGAGGTGGAGGCTGAAGTTGAAGGGGTTGATAATTCTCCCCCTGGCTCGCCTGAAGAGCTTGCAATCATGGATGAATTGATTGCTTCCATAAAACAAACGCTGCGTTTGCAGGATGAAGTGTGTCCCCCCGCTGCCTTGGCGGCTTATGGGACGCAGAGAAAACGCAGGACGCCGCAGGTTTTTCCCTGCAATGATGATTTTCAGCACGCTGTTAAGGAACAATGGCGCAATCTACGCAAACCTTTTGCTGTACCAAGTAGGTTCAAGCTGCGTTATCCTTTCTCGCCTTCCACTGATGAAAGGTGGTGTGTGCCACCCCCAGTGGATCACGCAATTGCGGTTTTAAACAAATCCACTGCGATTCCTGCAGAGGATTCCCCTGTGTTCCGTGATGCCACGGATAGGAGATTGGAGTCTCTTGCCCGTCATACTTATTCTGTTACGGGTTCTATGCTTAAGGCTCTGTTTGCCTCTCTCATGGTGGCCCAGGCTGTCGCAAGTTGGACGCAGATGCTTAGGCGCGTCCTAGTGGCCGATTCGGCCTCGCCGGCGACCCTGGATATGGTGGATAAAATCGACCAGGGTGTCATGTATCTGTGTGATGTGGACTTGGACTTAGTCCCGTTGGCTGCACGTGTGCACAGCGTGGCGGTGTTGTCTCGCCGCCTGGTTTGGTTGAAATGTTGGTCGGTGGACCAATCTTCACGTAAGACCTTAGCCAATCTGCCTTATGATGGGTCTCGCCTTTTTGGGGAGTCCTTGGATGTGTTGATTAAGGGGATCACCGGAGGTAAGAGCACTCTCTTGCCCCATTTCCCCAAGGCTAAGGGGGCTTCTGGGAAGAAGCATGCTAATTTTAGGCCCCCTCAGGGGTCCTTTCGTGCCTTTCGGTCGCACTACAAGGGCAAACTGTTCAAAGGTCAAGGCTCTCAGAAGAAGCCCTGGTCTGGGAAACAGAAGTCCGGTCAATCCGGATCCGCAGTCCATAACAGTGCGGCCTGAAGGGGCGCCCTCACCCAGTTTTGGGGTGGGGGGGACGCTTGCTCGGTTTTCTTCAACCCTGGTTGGCCCGCGTGCGGGACAGCTGGGTTCAGGAGATCGTTCGATCTGGTTACAAGATCGAGTTTCTCTCTCGGCCAGAGAGCAGATTTTTTCCCTCAAATCTTCAACTGTCTCCAGAGCGTTTACGGGACCTGCACCTGGCGGTGCGGGACCTGAGGGCTCAGGGAGTGGTGGTTCCGGTGCCTCATCGGGACAGATTTTGGGGGTTTTATTCCAATCTGTTCACCGTGCCCAGGAAGGAGGGCAAGGTTCGTCCAATTCTGGACTTGAAGGCTCTGAACCGCTCTGTGCGGGTTCGCAAGTTCCGCATGGAATCCCTGCGGTCGGTGGTGGCTGCCCTGGTTCCGGGGGAATTCATGGCCTCCATCGATTTGAAGGATGTGTATCTTCACATCCCCATTTTCGAGGGTCACCAGAGGTACCTTCGATTCGCCATTGCGGAGGATCACTACCAGTTCGTGGCGTTGCCTTTTGGTCTCGCCTCGGCTCCGCGGGTTTTCACCAAGGTGCTTGCACCGGTTCTGGCATTATTGAGAGCCCAGGGCATTTCTGTCCTGGGGTATCTGGACGACATTCTGGTTCGGTCTGCGACCAGCCAGGGTCTGGAGAAGGACCTGTCTGTCACGATGCAAACTCTGCAGGAGTTTGGTTGGACGATAAATTTTCCAAAGTCGACACTGAGTCCGTCGGTTCGTCTTCCCTACCTGGGAATGATCCTGGACTCGGTGCAGGCGAAGGTCTTCCTGCCGGAAGACAAACTCAGAACTCTTCAGGAGGAAGTCAGGTCCCTCAGGGACGTTCCGCACTCGTCTCTGCGGACGTGCATGAGATGTCTGGGATTGATGGTCTCGGCCTTCGAGGCGATTCCCTTCGCCCAGTTTCACACGCGGGGTCTCCAAGCGGAGATCCTGTCCATGTGGGACGGGCGACCTCAATCTCTGGATCTTCAAATCTCGTTGAGTCATCGCACCAGAAGAGACCTTCTGTGGTGGCTCCAGTCCCCGATGGTGTTCGGGGGCAAGTCGTTTCGTCCTATCTCGTGGACGGTAATCACCACGGATGCCAGCCTGTCGGGCTGGGGTGGTGTTCTGGGCGTTCTGTCCGCCCAGGGAACTTGGTCGGAGGGGGAGTCCTCCCTTCCGATCAAAATTCTGGAATTGCGTGCGATAAATCTGTCTTCATCGCTGGACGGACCGGCTGCAGGGCTGCCCGGTTCGGGTGCAGACGGACAATGCCACGGCGGTGGCCTACATCAACCACCAAGGGGGCACCAGGAGTGCCCGAGCGGCTCGAGAAGTGGCCGACATTCTGTCTTGGGCCGAGACTCATGTCCCGGCGATAACGGCGGTGCACATTCCGGGGGTGGAGAACTGGCAGGCGGACTATCTGAGTCGCCAGACCCTGGATCAGGGGGAATGGTCTCTCCACCCGGCTGTCTTCCAGATGTTGTGCGCGAAGTGGGGTCTTCCAGATGTGGACCTGTTCACGTCTCGTCTCAACAACAAGGTGAGAAGGTTCGTGGCAAGGACGCGCGACCCTCGGGCAGACGCGTCGGACGCGTTAGTGGCCCCGTGGCATCAGTACAAGCTGATGTACGCGTTTCCACCGATTCAGTTGCTGTCCAGGTTCCTTCGCAGGTTACACTCGGAACGCAGCACGGTGATTCTTGTGGCACCGGACTGGCCTCGCCGGTCCTGGTACGCAGACCTCGTGAATCTGGCGGTCGACGCCCCGTGGCGTCTGCCTCTTCGAGACGATCTCCTGTCTCAAGGGCCGATATACCATCCTGCTTTACAGTCGCTGGCTTTGACGGCCTGGCTGTTGAGACCGAGGTCCTGAAGGAGAAGGGTCTCTCCCCAGAGGTCGTTCATACCTTGATCAACGCGAGGAAGTCTTCCTCGGGGAAGGTTTATTATCGTACTTGGAAGGCCTATTTTGCCTGGTGTGAGTCCAGGGGGTTTTCACCCCGCACGTACTCGGTTTCCCGAGTGCTGTCCTTCCTTCAAACAGGTGTCGATCAGCGTTTAGCGCTGGCTACGATAAAGGGTCAGCGCTGGCCATTCTGTTTCAACGTCCCGTGGCTTCCAACTCCTTGGTTGGCACTTTTGTTCAGGGAGTGCGGCATCTGGTTCCTCCTAGGAGGGATCCTCTGCCCCCTTGGGACTTGAATCTCGTTCTGTCTGTGTTACAACGTGCTCCTTTTGAACAGATCAGGGAGATCTCGTTGTCTATGTTGTCCAAAAAGGTCGCCTTTTTGGTTGCGATCACTTCGGCTCGCAGAGTGTCGGAGCTGGCGGCTTTGTCCTGCAAGTCTCCGTATCTGGTTGTTCATTTGGATAAGGTGGTCTTGCGACCTAATCCTTCTTTTCTTCCGAAGCGAGTTTCGGAATTCCATCTTAATGAAGATATTGTCTTGCCTTCGCTGTGCGCGAAGCCTAAACATCCAAAGGAGGTGAGACTACATTCTTTGGATGTTGTTCGGGCGATAAGGGTTTACATTAAATCGACTGAGTCTTTTCGAAAGACGGACTCCTTGTTTGTTCTTCCAGAGGGTTTCTCGGAAGGGCATGGCGGCGTCGGCCTCTACCATCGCCAAATGGATCAGGCAGACCATTGAACAGGCCTATGCTTTGCAGGGGAAGGTTCCCCCTGTGCCTGTGAAGGCGCACTCTACTAGATCTCTGAGTACGTCTTGGGCCTGTTGTCATGGGGCTTCTGTAGCCCAGGTGTGTAAGGCGGCGACCTGGTCGACCGTGCACACTTTCACAAAATTCTACAAAGTAGATGTTCAGGCATCGGCGGATGCTTCCTTTGGCCGCAAGGTTCTTAGTGCGGCAATTCCCTAGGGTCCCTTGTTGGGGACCTCTGGCTGTTGGGATAAGTTTTTTTATCCCCTGGTTATTTGTCTTTTCCTGGGTTGTTGCTCCTGTTGAGCAATTATTTTTCCTGTAGCCCAGCTGGTTTCCTTCCTTTGGTAAGGTTCCTTTCTTTGATGCGGAGACTGCGTTGCCTTTCGGCGCGGATGCGTTTCCCACCCCTCATGTTTGCACTGCTTTGGGACGTCCCCATATGTGACGAATATGAAGAGGCGGCGACTGTCGGAGGACGTAAGAGAAAACTGAATTTTTGTAAAATCTTACCTGTAAAATTCCTTTCTCTGAGTCCTCCGACAGTCGCCGCCCCCGCCCCTCTTTTGGGGTTTGGTTGTATACTCTACTGCTATTCCACTGAAACTGAGATATGGTTTCAGGAAGTAGGAGGGTATTGACTGAGGGGACCACCCCTTGAGGGTGGGATATGTTAAAAGCTTTAATGTTAACATATTCTGTTGCCTAGCTACTCCTTCGGAGCAAAGTCTAATACCCCATATGTGACGAATATGAAGAGGCGGCGACTGTCGGAGGACTCAGAGAAAGGAATTTTACAGGTAAGATTTTACAAAAATTCCGTTTTTTGTGAGGTTTTTTTTTTAAAAAAAAATATAAAAAATGGATGAAATGGTGTTTATGGTTTGTGGTGTTTGGATGCTACGTAGTTTCATATAAATGCCTGAATTAGGTAAGTAGGTTATTAGAGCAGGCAGGTAGTTTGGCAACTCCAACCAAAACATTCCAGTTTAAGTTCTCCTCTCCTCCTCCCCTGCCACATTTGGCATGTCCATTTTTTATTTTTTTTTGGGTGGTGCGGGTATTTCGTTTTGGATACCTGCTCGCACTTCTACTTGGATTGCCTAGCGATCTGACCGGAAGTTCTCCTCTCCCCCTCCCTCCCCGCAGTCTTTTGGGACATGTCACAGATCCGAGAAGACTGTGGGACCATTCACAAATCGCAGTACGACTCGCTCAGGCATAGTGGGCAGCTGGCTGTGAAGGCGAAAGCCGCATAGCTGGCTGCCCACAGTTAGGATGTCGGCGCCAGGAAACCGAAGGCTAGTGATAAACTAGCTTCAGGTGAGGACGGTGCTTAATCCCTGGATAGGTAAGTGCCGTTTTATTAAAAGTCAGCAACTACAGAATTTATAGCTGTTAACTTTTTTTTTTTTTCTGTACAGAGTGGGCATCTTTCTTTTTAAAGTATATGTAAACCCTCACCGCGTAAAAAAACCCATTTAGTTTAAAATAGAAATGAAAGAAAAAAACATTTGTGTATAGATATAAAAAACATAAATACTTTATTTTCCCCTGTATTATACGTGATCACATACCCTCTAAGCTCCTTATGCAGCTGAGAATAAGAAAGCTGGGAAGGAAAAACAGCAGCACACTGAACTTTCAAGTGAATGCCTGTGCAAGGTAGCGTGTCAGGACAAGTCTGATCATTGGAGGAGAGCTCACTGAGTTTCTAGCACAGCTAGATCTGACCACCCTGTGCTTTCATGCCTAGTGTGGTCAGTTGTTTTCATAGGAAAGCAGAGTAACTAGCAGGAACACCAGGGATTTCACACAAACGAAGCAGTACAAAGAGAACAGGATACTTTTTTTACAAGTACATGGTACAGCAGACGCCTATCAGGAATATGAAATGTTGGGTATACATACTTTTTAAGAAAACTACCACGAGAAAAGTGGTCTTGGAGCCATTATGAATTCCTCTGAGTATTTCTACAATTGAGAAGATGGAATAAATCCCCATTTATTCCTTCTGAGATGAAGCTAGAAGATTTTTCTCCATGTTTGTAGCAAGACTGCCAACAGAGAGATAAAGAGGGTCAGGAAGTTACTAAACTCAGCTTTCCCCTGTAGCCTTACATCATTATAAAACCTAGTGACACTTGGGCCCACTCTCACTAGAAGAGCAGACAGCTGCTTTTATGCTGCCAAGTTAGTTAAGTCAAGTTTTAAAGCTAAAATATAGATGGTTCTTTTAAAGATGATGCTTCTTAATGACTACATCTAAATGTAATCAATAAATGGCAAGTTGTGTTTATGTGCATTTTCAATTATGTGTATAGCAACATGCAGTCACTGTAGAAATGAAATGAAGTTCACCATGCAGTCAATGCCAAATGTTAATTGCACATCATCTACACAACCACCCTCATACTAGGTCTCATTTTATTGAAGCTCAAGCAGAGTTAGAAATATAAAGACAACAATTTTGTTTGTCATCCACTTCTCCAGCCCCAAGTTCGGAAGTAGTCCGCTGTGAGTTCTGTGGCGAGTTCTTTGAAAACAGAAAGGGCCTGTCGAGCCACGCACGCTCCCACCTACGCCAGATGGGCGTCACAGAGTGGCATGTCAACGGGTCACCCATCGACACCCTGCGGGAGATCTTGGCCAGTGGGATCTGCCCCAGAACGGGCACCAGAATCGGAGGCCCCAGCCTGGAGAAGCTCCTCCCACATCATCCTCCCGCTTCCCCATCTAGGTCCCTCCCATACAGCGGGTTGGCTCCGGCAATGCATCGCAAGCCTCCTCGGCTTCCTACCTACGCGGCCAGTGAGTGGCCCTCGGAGCTCTCGCCTTTAAACTTGTGTAAGTGGGCAACTGACCCGCAGCTCTTCATATGCTTGCTCATCCTTTTCATTGCTTCCCATCTTGTCCCATCTTGTCTGTTTCATTCATATATTTAATTCAGACCACTTCTGGCTTTCCCAGATAACCCCTTTTGTCATTCAGAATCCAAGGCATGACTTGACATAAGCATAAGCAGTGAGTTGGTGAAATTGTGTGTGTTTGCAGTCTTTGAGACTTTGAAATGTTGCCATGTAAATCTTTGAGCATAAACGCTTCTTCTGAAGCTTTTTTTGTAAGCATATTTCATGTTTCTTTAGCCTACATTGAACTCGTTTGGTCAGACACCAACGTCACATAACCAGCAACTATAGTGTTTTCACAGGCTGTTGGCATTAAATGTCTACTTGCTACGCATGCATAAGGACAAAGAGACCTATTTGTATTTAAAGAAAGTTCTAGGCAAAATACGGAAGTTGTTCACTTTGTGATGAAAGCGATCTGGCGGTTTAATCAATGACCTAGGACAAGGACATGTGCATATAAGGATTCTGATGTAGCTTGATCAACTATGGCAGGCTTTTTTTCCTGTGTTGAAAATTTCCTATAGCTTTTAATTTGACTACAGAAAATGGCCCAAATCTCATCAAAAACATTAGTTGCATTTATTTTGGTGTGAGGATGCCGCTATAAGGACTGCAACAATAATTTGGCTAGATGCTTCTGAACTGATAGTTTCCCTGATCTACAAAAGATGGCTGCCTCTGCTACATGGGACTTGTTTTAAATGTGAAAGAAAGAACTAAAGGCAAAGCTTTTATTTTGGATAGTGTAACCCTTGACAGAATTTTAACCCTTGTTAGTTTTTTCTTTTTAAAAAGATGAAAAAAATCTGTGTCACATTGGGGAGATTTCCCTTCGCTTCCTGTCCTGTAGCCAAAACAAGGAAGTGAGTTGTCCCTACAAAGTGATGAAATCCCTTATCACCAGAACTGGTGTCCCCATTTAAAGATTTCCCCTCTATAACTGTTCTGGGAACAGCTCAGAATTTGGTATACATTTATGCCCCTTTCACACTTGTGCGACTTCAAAGTCACGTGATTTTACAGCGATTTTGACGCAACTTTTTGCCGCGATTTTGATGTGAGCTTGACTGGGCTTATAATGTCTTTTACTCAAAACGCATCAAAATCATGCCAAAAGTAGTACAGGGACTACTTTGAAGCTGGGGCTCATTGGAAATCATGGAGAACGACTTGTCATTCGATTTTGCAGTCCCAAATCGCATGACAAGTCGCACAAGTGTGAAAGGGGCCTTAGTGATAATGATAAACGGGAAAAAAATAGAGAGGGCAAAACCTTTTTTTTTTTTTTTAAGTTCTACTTTAAACTTAGAGTTACATACAAAAAAACAAACTTGTTTAGAAGGGTACGAAGGCTGCCATTACTATCTTCTTTCTGAAAATGCTAGTTCCTTTACTGTAATAGTGATAGACTGGCTACAGCACTTTCAGTCACTGACTTGGAACAAGTATACAGATTAGGAAAGTCAGTGGCTTTGGAAATCCTTATCTGCATATTTCTTTCAGTTTGGTAACTCATATTAAAGCTTAGTGTGCCTGGACTGGCTGTATGCTTGCTCTAGGTTAGTGATTGAGATAGACTTGTAGTCAGAGACAGCCAGACTATTTCAGAAGTGGTACCCTACTTGCAGGTTTCCTTTATATAACAAACTGCTATGAAAATAGGTAGGGTGTCCCAAACATTATTCTATTTTCTCATGGTTGTACTGTATTAATGGTTGCAGTGCCATGTTATAAAACGTAATGTAATCTTTAAGCCTTCCGCATATACAGCTGTACTGTGTGTGTGTGTACATGGCATCAAAGCTGTGTTCCTCTGGCAAAAGCTTCAGTCCCACTCTTAATGAGATTTTTTTTTTTTTTTTTACACAAACTTTTTTCTTATTCCTATAATTTGACTAGCTTGTGATCAGCGTTCAGTGTTTATTGCAATTTGGATTTCAGAAGAGTACAGTGTATTATGTTAAATTAAGGCAAAGCAGTTATACCTTTTATAGATTGGGCATTTTTAATTGTAGTACTTTCCACGCTTTTTGTGTTGCAAAAAGTAGTTTTACTTGAATTGCTTGCTTTCCCGTTTTGTAGGGGTAGTTGTGTTAGTACTTTTTTTGCTCCTTCCCAATAGTGTTTTAGGGCCATCTAGGGCACCATTGCTTAACATTAGCCAGCAGCTGTGTAATATCTCCTTATCCCTATTATGTCTTTCTGTGGGCATGCCTGGTGTGATTTGTGAGACACTGAGATTGTTTCATCTTGCATTTTGTGTGACCTCTGGCAAGTCAGTCTACTAACATTTCTATGGTTTTTACCCCTCTTCCTGTCTTTCTGCTTTTTTTTTCACCATTTTGGGCCTTCCACTTTGTTGTAATTTTAATATCCCAATTCTCTGTTCTTTTTAGCTTCTCAATCAGACCCCAACCGTGACATCCGCTGCGAGTTCTGCAATGAGTTCTTTGAGAACCGCAAGGGGCTGTCTAGTCATGCACGTTCACATCTCCGCCAAATGGGTGTAACAGAATGGCACGTGAATGGCTCACCCATTGATACTCTGCGAGAAATCATACGCAAAAGGCGCCCAGCGACACCACAGCAGCAGGTTTCCAACATCAAAATGGAACCTCGCAGTGAGGATGAGCCACTGAGTCCGTCACACAGACTCTCACCTCTAGGTGTTGGGGCATCAGTGATGTCACGAGATCTTCCAATTTCACCTCATGGGCGCCCCCACAACAGTTTTCTTTCACCAATACCAACTAAGAGGCCAGCACCTCATGAACCTAGACTTACACAGTCTGAGCCAAAGGGCTATATGAATGCAGAGCCAAAGACTTGCAGCCCGTCTAAGCTTTACTTACAGGGTGAGAGTAGACCAAAATCCTATGTTACAGAGGAGGGCCGGCCCAAGACCTTTGTTCATAGTGATGTTAAACCAAAACATTTCTTGCAAAGTGGAGACGGGAGACCAAAGACTTTTATGCAAGAAGGGAGATTAAAGAGCTTTTTGCCAAGTGATAACAGACCCAAGATGATGCACGGTGAAGGCAAGCCTAAAATCTATTTGCAAGGCGATTCTAAGCTCAAACATTTTATACCAGGGGAAAATAAACCTAAACCATTCTTGCAAGGTGAACCCAAGCCTAAGTCTTTTTCTCCAGATGGCAAGCCCAAGGCTTACATCCAGACAGAGCTTCCATTCAAAGTCAAGATGAAGGCATCTCCAGAGAAAGCAGCCACTAGCTGTAAGTAACAGGCTTGAAGTATGGCTCTGTCATGTGTGTATTACATTGTTTGTAACTTTCTCTTCTTTTCATTCTGTCCATTTCTAATCGTATCAGTGGAGGCAGGCTGTGAGCTTTGTGGGTTGATCTTTGAGAATCGAAAGGCTTTAGCTAGCCATGCCAGAGCTCACCTTCGACAATTTGGTGTAACTGAATGGTGTGTCAATGGTTCCCCAATTGAAACGCTCCGAGAATGGATGAAGCAGAGACCCCAGAAGGCTGGTGCCTATCTCAATTACATCCAAGCACGTCCTTTCTCCAAAAAGTTCAAACGTGCTTTACAAAGTCCAAAACCAGGACCAGAGAAGGAAAGCTCAGTTACAAGTCCAGTGAAAGTAGCTGAGAAAGAACACAGTATCTCAACGCCAAGCTCAACCACTGAAAAGCCAGTCGAACCCCAGGGGCAAAGTAAGTGTGGTACAATACATAGATATAAATATAGGGGAACTACTGTGCTTACTGAAAAAATGTATCAGCTGCTGGCACTACAATACAACTATATTGTTAAAAGCAACTAAAAACCTAAAGCGTGCCGCGCTAAAAACATGAAAACAAGTCAGATAGATCTAACATGTATAGTATCACATAATTGCGAAAGTATTCGGCCACCTTGAACTTTTCAACCTTTTGCCACATTTCAGGCTTCAAACATAAAGATATAAAACTGTAATTTTTTGTGAAGAATCAACAACAAATGGGACACAATCATGAAGTGGAACGAAATTTATTGGATATTTCAAACTTTTTTAACAAATAAAAAACTGCAAAATTGGGCGTGCAAAATTATTTAGCCCCCTTAAGTTAATACTTTGTAACGCCACCTTTTGCAGCGATTACAGCTTTAAGTCGCTTGGGGTATGTCTCTATCAGTTTTGCACATCGAGAGACTGAAATTTTTGCCCATTCCTCCTTGCAAAACAGCTCCAGCTCAGTGAGGTTGGATGGAGAGCGTTTGTGAACAGCAGTTTTCAGTTTTTTCCACAGATTCTCGATTGGATTCAGGTCTGGACTTTGACTTGATCATTCTAACACCTGGATATGTTTATTTGTGAACCATTCCATTGTAGATTTTGCTTTATGTTTTGGATCATTGTCTTGTTGGAAGACAAATCTCCGTCCCAGTCTCAGGTCTTTTGCGGACTCCATCAGGTTTTCTTCCAGAATGGTCCTGTATTTGGCTGCATCCATCTTCCCATCAATTTTAACCATCTTCCCTGTCCCTGCTGCAGAAAAGCAGGCCCAAACCATGATGCTGCCACCACCATGTTTGACAGTGGGGATGGTGTGTTCAGGGTGATGAGCTGTGTTGCTTTTACGCCAAACCTAACGTTTTGCATTGTTGCCAAAAAGTTCGATTTTGGTTTCATTGGACCAGAGCACCTTCTTCCACATGTTTGGTGTGTCTCCCAGGTGGCTTGTGGCAAACTTTAAACGACACTTTTTATGGATATCTTTAAGAAATGGCTTTCTTCTTGCCACTCTTCCATAAAGGCCAGATTTGTGCAGTATACGACTGATTGTTGTCCTATGGACAGTCTCCCATCTCAGCTGTAGATCTCTGCAGTTCATCCAGAGTGATCATGGGCCTCTTGGCTGCATCTCTAATCAGTCTTCTCCTTGTATGAGCTGAAAGTTTAGAGGGACGGCCAGGTCTTTGTAGATTTGCAGTGGTCTGATACTCCTTCCATTTCAATATTATCGCTTGCACAGTGTTCCTTGGGATGTTTAAAGCTTAGGAAATCTTTTTGTATCCAAATCCGGCTTTAAACTTCTCCACAACAGTATCTCGGACCTGCCTGGTGTGTTCCTTGTTCTTCATGATGCTCTCTGCGCTTTAAACGGACCTCTGAGAATATCACAGTGCAGGTGCATTTTATACCGAGACTTGATTACACACAGGTGGATTCTATTTATCAACATTAGTCATTTAGGTCAACATTGGATCATTCAGAGATCCTCACTGAACTTCTGGAGAGAGTTTGCTGCACTGAAAGTAAAGGGGCTGAATAATTTTGCACGCCCAATTTTTCAGTTTTTTATTTAACAAAGTTTGAAATATCCAATAAATTTCGTTCCACTTCATGATTGTGTCCCACTTGTTGATTCTTCACAAAAAATTACAGTTTTATATCTTTATATTTGAAGCCTGAAATGTGGCAAAAGGTCGCAAAGTTCAAGGGGCCGAATACTTTCGCAAGGCACTGTATATACTTCCACCTTTCAATGAAATATATAACAGTGCAAAAAAGTCCACAAGGATGAAAATATGGAGTGTCCAAATTAAAAAGTGAAATCCATGTATTGTAAGAAAAAGTGTTCTGCAAGCCAAAAATGAGAAAAGGAGAGAACACCGCCAGTGCTTCAAGCATCAAAAGGGAAAACTCCGGAGCGCTTACCAGAGATATTGGACTCTAATGCAGATGGCAAAGAGTCGTATGAGCGTTAGGTTATTAGGTTTTGCTAAAACGACCCTTGGTATCATACATTTTAGATCCATCTGACTTGTTTTCGTGTTTTTAGCGTGGCACTGTTTGTTTTTGGTACAATACATAGACTAGATGTCAAGATGGCCTGTTTGCATGGATTAGAAGTTTTATGATATTTACAAATGTGCAGCACAAAATGTACTAATCCCAAAAGTAAAAATAAATGCTCCATAAATGTCCTTTAAAATACATATGCAGATTCCTAAAACATAAAAATGCCCCCGTGATGCAATTGTGAGTTCAAATTCTGAAGCATGCAGGTGACAGCGTGAGTCAGGCCCATCCACCAGAGACGTCCATAGCCGCTCACCTTACATATCTGACCCTCAGGTCTGTAATCGCCTTCCCGTAGGTAAAAAGTCATCCAGTAATTGATCGGTGGCACAGCAAATGGACGTAGTTGTAGTCAGTGGAAACACTCCCCACGATATGTAATGAGATAAAAGGAATCTAGTGCTCTCTGTACTCTGTATATTTGCATTTATTCAAGATTAAAAAGTAGGGCACTTACAAACAAAGCACTTAAGCTAAGTGCATGCATTCAGTGCTCTAGATACAATGTATAAACAATAAGGTGACCGCAGGTGACAAAAATATGCAGCTACTCCCCTGTACGCGTTCTATCCCTTGGCGGCACTTCATCAGCAGAAACGGAGCTGAGAGGTCTACCCGAATCTAAATACACACATCCTCCCGGCTGTCATAGAAACATGACGCTTTGCCTCAAAATGCCGGAACCAGCTGCTAATTTAAAACTAAAGCAAATAAGACTCCGCTACAAATCTTCCAAACTGTATGATTATTCCCTATTGATTACTGGTAACATTATGTCTGCTCCGATAATGTAACCAACAGAAACAAATATTAATACTAAGCCAGTTATAAAATTACCAATGAAGGTAATAATATTAAAGGGGTACTCCCACATGAAAAACATTTAAAATATTTTAAAATGGAAAAAAAAAATGTTTTAAATTAAAAATATTAATCAGTCATCCCACAGCCATCTTTCGCAATAAAATTCATAATAAAATGCTGATATTAAAATACATAAAAAAATATGAATTGTCTATTTGATATAAAGCAATTCAAATCAGTCGACATTCAAGGCAGCAGGAGTCATACCTTTAATTTCATAAATCCAGAACGACTCCCTGGGACTGAACTGTCAAAGTTATCCCCTCTCCATGATCTAGGGACTCTCTATCCCCCAAATTTAAAACCAACTATTGGTCTCTATTGTGGCACTTTCTAAAATGTTTAGACGCACTATGTGTTTTCAGCCCTTTCTAATGTTGGTCATATGCTCCCCTATTCGTACATGCAAGGCCCTGAATTGTCCTTCCAATGTATTGAAGACCACATTCCCATTCGAGTATATAAACTACACCCTGATTGGCACACATAATAAGATCTTTAATTTTGCACTGTTTACTGGTAACTGTAGTAGCTAAATCCTTATGTTTTTTTTTTTTAATTCACTTTCAAACCTTTACAAGCTGCAAACCCCCAAATGTATAAAAACCAGAAGGAAACTAGAAAAGTTTTTATTCTCAGAATTCCTTGGAGGATCAATAACCCCTGGAGCAATAGTATCTCGAAGAGAGGTCCCCTTGCTGTATTTAAACTGTGGGCATGTAGGAAGCAGAGGTCCAAGAATACAATCTTGTTTAAGTATTCCCCAGTGCTTAGCCACAACTTTATCAAACTTTTTGTACTGGACACTATAATCCAAAATCATAAGGTATTCTCCATTACTGTTAGATTTCCAACTCTGGGTATCTACTACAATGGAATTCCGATCCATAGCCCTTATGCTTTCAATTTCCTTATCTATGGCCTTTTTTTCATATCCTTTTTGTGGGAACTGGGTAGACAGCACCTGTGATTGTGACAGAAAATCCTCCTCTGAAGAACAATTCCGCCTCAATCTATTGAACTGTCTCCTCAGGATATTCCACAACCACATATGACGGTGGCAGCTATTTAGTGGGATGTATGCATTTCGATCGGTAGGTTTAAAATGGTAACGGGTCTTAAACCGATTACCCTCCATAAAAATGTTTAAATCTAAAAAGGTCATCTGTTGGGTATCGATATTCCAAGTAAGATTAATGTTTAGGTCATTAGTATTTGATTTCTGAGTAAAGGCCTCCAAACTGTCTCTATCACCTTCCCAAATCATAATTAAATCATCGATTTATACCTTCTATAGCATACCATTTGTGAGGGACGATCTTAACCACCTGCTAACCGCTTACCGCATATTTACTGCGGCAGTGTGGCTCTCCCAGGCTTACCGATGTAGGTCTACGTCGGTCGCCTGGTGGCAGCTAGGGGGCAAGTATGCGCTGCTGGGGGCACCCGATCGTCCGCGGAGAAGCCGATTGCCGCCTGACACCCGTGATCGTTCCCCGCTGAGAGAGAAGAACGGTCAGCTGTTGTAAACAAAGCTGACCATTCTTCTCCCAGGAATGATCATAGAGCGCATGTGATCCTTCTATATAGGATTAGAGGTCTCTATGGTCATTCTACAAGCCACGCCACCCCAATGTGAGAAACACGTCCCTAGGAACACATTTAACCCCTTGATCACTTATACTGTTAACCTCTTCCCTGCCAGTGTCATTATTACAGTAACAGTGCATATTTTTAGCACCGATTACTGTAGTAATGTCACTGGTCACCCCAAAAGTGTCAAAAATGTCAGTCAGGGGTCCGATCTGTCCACCGCAATGTCGCAGTACCACAAAAAAAAACGCAGATCGCCGCCATTTTATTAGTAAAAAAAAAATGACATAAATCTTTCCCGTAGTTAGTAGACGCAATAACTTGCGCAAACCAATCAAAATACGCTTATTTTTTTTTTTTTACCAAAAATATGTAGCTGAAAACAAATTGGCCTAAAATGTTAAAAAATTTTGATTTTATTTTACATTTTTTTTTTGGGAATGTCATATAGCAGAATGTGAAAAATATATATATATATATATATATATATATATATATATATATATATATATATATATATATATTTTTTTTTTTTTTTTCAGAATTGTTGCTCCTTTTTTGTTTATAGCGCAAAAAAAAAAAAAAAACAGGTGATCAAATATCACCAAAAGAAAGCTCTATTTGTGGGAATAAAAGAATGTACATTTCATTTGGGTATAGCATTGCATGACCGCGTAATTGTCAGTTAAAGTCACGCAGTGCCAATTTGAAAAAAGTGGCCTGGTCATTAAGGGGGCAAATCCTTCCGGTCTTAAAGTGGTTAAAGAAGCACTTCTTCCTCCCAGTGGGCCAAAAACAAATTGGCCACACTGGGAGCGTAGCAGGCGCCCATTGCAACCCCTCTAGTCTGCAAAAAGAAACGACGGTCAAACCAGAAGTAATTCTTAAGTAAACAGAGAAACGTTCTATGTTTCCTTGTGAGGTCACATTCAGCCAGGCCTATTTCACTGATGCCATAGCATTCTCGTGGCCAATGATAGTATATAATGAGCCCAAGTCAGCTATCACTAATATATTAGGAGTACTGGTTAATGTTTCAAGAGTCTATAATATGTTTTCGTATCTTTAAGATAAGCTTCTGTTTTAGTTACCAAAAAAAAATCTATACATTGTCCTAAACGAGAAGTCACACAGAATCAATCACATTAACAATGGGACGAACTGGAAGGTGGTCAATGGATTTATGTATTTTGGGTAAAAAATAAATAGGAGTTCTACAAAACAAAGGATGAAGAAATAATGCCTCCTCCTGATTAAGCACCCCTCTCTTTTTACCTTTATCAACAAGGGAATTTAATTAATCTTTAAATGTAAGCATGTGATCACCCCCGAAAACCTGATATGTATCATGATCATTAAGGAGGCGGTTTATTTTCTCATGGTAATACGTTCTACTTAGAAACTACCAATCCACCTCCTTTGTCTGCAGGATGGATAACAATATCTTTTCTATTTTCTAATGAAGAAATTCCCCTTTTGATATGCTGTGAATCATTAACCTTCTTGATATTGAGGGCTTCTAAATTATTACAAACCATATTCCTAAAGACTTCCAAGAATCTATTATCAGTCCCAGGAGAGTTAAACGTAGATTTGTTCCTAAGATTGGAATGTAAGCCCTCTGTCTGAGAACTATTCCTTTGTACAGGATTGGATAAAAAATATCTCTTCATATTCAGATCACGTACTGTATGTACTTTTGTACATTGATATAGGTTTGGAATTTATTAAGTTTGCGGACGGGCAAATTTAAGGCCTTTATCTAAAACCTGTTATCTTTTGTGGGGGGGGGGGGGGGATACCACTAAGGTTTTAAATACCTGTGCCTAGTGGGGTCTTTGTCTTTTGGACTCTTCTCCCTCCTCTTCTTCCCCTCTGCCTTTTCTTTTTCTTTAAATTTGCTGTCCATTTGCTACAGGCTGGGGGTAGTCTCTCCAGCTGTGGGGATCTGGGGAGGAGTGGGGATCTGGGGAGGAGGTGGGAGTACCCCTTTTAATGTTATTGTCTTGATTGGTTAATTTTTAACTGGCTTAGTATTAATATTTATTTGTGTCTGTTGGATATATTATCTGAGCTGACATAATGTTACCAGTAATCAATAGGGAATTAATCATACACTTTGGAAGATTTGTAGCGGAGTTATTTGCTTTAGTTGCAAATTAGCAGCTGGTGCCTGTATTTGGAGGCTAAGTATCATGTTTCTATGATGGCTGGGAGGATGCGTGTATTTAAATGCGGGTGGACCTCTCAGCTCCATTCCCACTGAAGAAGTCCTGCCTATGGATGTAATGCGTACAGGGGAGGAGCTGCATATTTTCGTCACCCGTGGCCACCTTAATGTTTATACATTGTATCTGGATCGCTCTATGCGTGCACTTGGCTTAAGTGCTTTGTTTGTAAGTGTCCTACTTTTTTATCTTGAATAATATAATATTGCAAATATACAGAGAGCACTAAATTCCTTTTATCTCATTACATATCGTGGGGAGTGTTTCCACTGACTACAACTCCGTCCATATGCTGTGTCACCGATCAACTACTGGATTACTTTTTTCCTATGGGAAGGTGATTACAGACCTGAGGGTGAGATATGTGAGGTGAGCCGCTGTGGATGTCTGGTGGATGGGCCTGACTCACGGTGTCACCTGCATTTCAGAATTTATTTTTACTTTTAGGATTGGTCATTTTTGCGCTGCACTTTTTTATTATATATACTTGCTAAGGTGTTTCATATTTACCTTTTTAGTGTTCAGCTTGCAATTTCACTTAAGAAAAAGTTAGGTGGATCTTTGCGCTGAATACATTTCTCTATTTTATTTTTCAAAATGTAAATCTATGTCAACAGAAGTTGAGCGTCGTCACCCGAAAGCACCTGAGATTCCACCCTCTCGGGAAGATACAGCCTCTGAACCACTAGCCAAAAGTGAAGAGCCACGACCACCTGCAAGAGCACGTCCTGTGCCTTCTCTGGTACCAAGACCACCCCAGACATCATTAGTAAAGTTTGTTGGAAACATTTACACTTTGAAATGCAGGTGAGATGGCTGTGCTTGTTTTTACCTTTTGATCCTCTTTATATAGTACTTCTGAAATCAGGCAATACCAGTTTTGCATGGTGCCTATATTCCATTTTCTATAAAAACAAATTCTGCAACTTTTTGGAAAAACAAATTGAAGATATGGGGTTATGTGATAGCTTTCCATTTGACCACTTGCCGACCAGCCACCGTAGTTATACTGCAGGTCAGCTCTGTTGCGCGAAACAACATACCTGTACGTCGTTTCGTGTAGCAGTTAGTTGGGGCGCGCACCGATTGGCTAGAGGGGGAGCCAATCAGCGGGTCCGGCAGACGCGATCGCTCCCCATGGAGACAGAACAACGGTCTGCCGAAGTAAACACAGCAGACCGCTGTTCTGCCAGTGATGAACACACTTCTATTTCAGAACACAGGGCTCTGTGTTCATCCAGTAAGTAAATCCACATAGTTAGAAAGCATCCCCTAGGCACATTGATCACCCCTGGTGTTAACCCCTTCCCTGCCAGTGTCATTAGTGCAGTAACAGTGCATATATATATATATATATATATATATATATATATATATATATATATATAGCTAATTTATCCCGTAATGGAAACTCAGATGATTCCTTCCACAACCATTTATTCATAAGTCCTTTAGTTTATAGTCCATATAAAAAGATTATAGCAATCTGGTTTATGGTTTTGTAACCATAAAATGTCCATCCACAAATGGCAGCCTCCACAAGGGGATTATAGGCAAAATCCAGCAGAAGCTACAGAGTATAAAAGAGAAGAGAGGCGTCTTTAAGTGTAGCAATGTGGTTACATTTAGACACTATGGCGGATCCGACTAGGGGGTGACCTGTGAAGTCGCATGCAGCGCGACTTCGGCGCGACTTGCACGGACTTCATATAATGAATGTCTATGCAAGTCGCTCCAGGTCGCCCCGAAGTAGTACAGGAACCTTTTTCTAAGTCGGAGCGACTTGTGTCACTCCTATTAGAACCATTTCTGTACCACACAATGGACCGCAACGGTCCGCGACTTGTCAGGCTGACAAGTCGCCTGACAAGTCGTATTGGTGTGAACGGGCTGTTAATGAAGGTACAACATTTAGCAACTCACATGGTTGATGATTAAAAGATGCACATCTAAGTATGCAGGCATCTGGGTTAAAGCTATCCACATAGACCATGCTCTGCCCCGCTGGCTCTCACGGCTGTCAGTTTGCAATCGTGACCGGGACGACTACCCTGCAGTAGAGCGATCTGAAAGCTAGGCTTGAAGCACTCGTAAGCACAGCATGGAAGATGGCGGTGCGGAGGATGGTCTATGTGGACAGCTTTACCCCGGATGCCTGCATACCTAGATGTGCCTCTTTTAATCATCAGCCATGTGAGTTGCTAAATGTTGTACCTTCAATAAATGTAACCATATTGCTACATTTGGCGGCACCTCTTTTCTCTTTTATTCTCAGTTTTGATGTGACGCTACTTGTTTATCAAGTCAAAATTTATAGAAAAAAAAAAATATTAGCTTGTCTTGCAAAACCCTCTCAGACCAAGTTACTCTCAATCCAAGGTTTTACTCTACTTGCTGGTTACCTGTATATCTCACAATAGGTATCTGAAACTGGCAAGTTAAGTGAGCTGCCTTTTTTTTTAACCAGGATTCCCTGTTCCATCCATCTGATGCAGCCTTTACATAGCCAAATAATTTGGTCTTATTTCTTTGGTAATAGGAAATAATTGGGAATTCCTGGTGCAAGAGAGATCCTTTTCTCTTCCGTTCATTGATGGACACAGCTCTCCAGGATTCTGAACCATTGGGTTATATTGCCTCCTGCAGGAGTAGGACACGGCAGAAAAAAGAACTTGGCTACGCCTTTGGGCAGTCCTAGGTGGTATATTCCCCCTCTTTGCTATAGGTCTTCAGTTTTTTTTTCGGCCTCATCAGGAGTAAGGACCTAGTTCCCTGACGGCATCTCTGGTCCTGGCAATTTTTTTCCTTTTTAAATGGCATTTTTTCTCCTGGGTTTATTCCTGTGAGATCTACAATCGACTGCCAGACTGGGCGACGGGCTGGATAATCTAGATCTATTGGTTACCCCAGTCTGGCCGGCGAGTGCACAGACTACAGCTCTGCGCTAGGTCAGCCACGACATAGAGCCCCTCTGGACAGGGGTTGGCCTGCGAGTTAAATGCCTCATGAGATCGCATTCTACCGGGTCTCTGCCTGAGTCGCAACATTTCTCCTGGCCGACAGCCTCCCCATTTTGATGGCGAGGAGGTTCTGTCTGGGGCTTTGCCCACCTTGTTCCTGGCATGCGGAGAAGCTGTCCCCCCCTTGGAAGGTTTTGCGGATGATGCATGCCCCTCCCTAGGATGGGTGGACCCATGGGTTCCTCTCCTCCCCATCAGACCCCCTGAAAATTGGTGGTCCCTGTGAGTCATCTGGTTTGGGATGTGTCTGGGGCTGGTGTATTGTAGTATACTGGTGGTGGGGGCGGGGGGGGGGATGCATCACTGGCGACTAGGGGGGGGGGGGGGGCACTACCTGCCATGGGGGCCCTGTGCCCAGTTCCCCCCTTTCCTCGTGCTTGAAGCCTGGGCTCAAACGATCCCTCCGGGAGCTGCGCGAGGTGGCCATTTTGTTATAGCCTGATGTTTTCAATGGCCGGCAGTCATTTTTCGTTGGTCCGGAATGTTAAAGAGCGGCGTTGATCTCGGCTGTGGGAGCTCCTCCTTTTCCCATGGTGCTGACTCCTGGGTCTTTCTCTTTCCTTTTGAATCTACATGTGAAGCAAGTGCATCCTGATGGGAGTCAGTGCTACTTTGGGTGGGATGGTGAGTCTGTTTGGGTCCCTCCCTCTCTCTGCTGCAGGTTGTGGGGTGCTCTATTTGCTGGCGACCTGGTGGTGCTACCAGCATGGTGGGGGTGTCCTTTTGCAGTGCTAGACACTTTTTGTGGGGGTCTCCCTCTTTAATGATTGAGTCTCTGGAGCATGCTTCCCCACCTGACCCCCTCTCAGAGGCTGCAGGCCCCTCGGGGTCCCAACCATCCATTGATGCACTGATGGCGGTCCTGGAGTCTTTTGTGTCCCAAGTGGAAGAGGCTTTTGGGCGGCGGGCTAGCAAAAAGCGCCCCTGCCTCATCTGTCTCATCAGATCCTGAATCTGACTTGGCTGCCATGGATGGGGCCCACCCTGCAGGGTCTGCAGCCATGCTTCCTGAATTATTGGATAGTGAGGATGATTCCTCCACACATGTAGCTGCACATGAGAAGGCGCTGGTGGACGCACTGATTATATCTGTGCGTGAAACTTTTTGAAAATGGAGGATACAGCTGAAGCTGCCGCGGAGGTGGCTTTCCCCTTTGGCACTCACTAGCTGTCGCATGTGGCAAAAGAGTTTCCTTGTCACTCCCCATGATTCCAGATAAGAAATCATCAGCCTTTAAAGATCTGGCTGACAGAAAAGCAGAGGCTGTAGCCCGCAATATGTTCACTGTTGCTGGTTAGGTGCTTAGGCCGGTCTTGACCATCGCCCTGGTGTCGCAAACTCTGACCGAGTGGGCTAAACTTTTGCACCATGACCTAGAGGGTGAGCAGTTTCCCCCTGCTTTTGCTGAACTGGCGGACCAGTTGGTCCATGGGCTGCAGTTTATCTGTGATGCCTCTTTTGATGCGGCTCCCTAGATCTCAAGGCTGTCTGTTTCGGCAGTGGTACTAAGGCGCGCATTGTGGCTTAAGTGTTGATGTGCGGACCAGACCTCTAAAAAAGCTCTGACTGATTTACCTTTCCAGGGAGATTGCCTGTTTTGGGCTATCCTGAATGACATCATTAGGAGTCTCACAGGGGGAAACCTTTCTTCCACAGGCTGGGAAGGGTAAGGAACCTTATTGCAGACGTGGCCCATCTTTCTCTACTCACAAGAAGTCTTTTCATCCCTCAGCATCCACTGACAAGGGTTCAAAACCTTTTAAGTCCTCCTCAGGAGGCTCCAAGCAGCCCAATTTTTTTTTTTTCGGTCCTGAGCTATCCAGCAGTTTCTAGATCTGTAACTCTCGGTGTTACAGGACATTAGCAACCATAATGAGACCCCACTGTATGGGGCTGGCCTCTGTAATATTTGCTTTAACCACTGAATCCTGCATTTGTGCATATTTTGGCACCAAGTGCAACATATGTATTTAGATGTACGGTGCTACCCAGGTTCATGGCTCATTGCAAGGGTTCCCAGACCCTGAAGACCCCTTAGGGGGATGTGTCCACTGTGACAGATGAATCTTGGATCTCTATTAGGCCCAGCATCATGAATAAGGTAAGACAGGGTTTCCCTGTATGTAAACAACTGTCCCTGGCTTTTAAAAAGATAAACCACAGTGTGCAGCACACTATAGGGCCCTATCAGCAGAGTAATGCATAATTTTTTTAACTTATTGTGGTGCTTCTATAATATTTGTCTCTTAACATTTTCTTGGCATGGGTATTTTGACCTTGGTGGTTTTTCTCTTCCCATCTAGACTTGGTCTCAGAAGGATGAGGTAGCTGCGTCACGGCTCCTGGCTGGTGCATTACGGCCTACCTTTTCTGCTGAAAACACATAAAACATGTTTCACTAATGCTGCCGTTAACTACAAAGACACAGGCAAAGAAACACAGAGCCTGATTTAAAGCAACTCCTGAATTCAGAATATACAAAACAGTATCCAGTGTGAGCTCCATTCCCTAGTTCCCTCACAGGGAATCCCCTTCATTTTGGCAGTGGCAGGTCACAGCTGCAAAGGAGATAGGACAAAAGGAAAAAGACAAAACCTCTCAAGCATGCACCATGAGGCCTGTCTGACAAAAGCAGATTTCTCTGCCACTATGTTCTATGGAAAACCTTTGGTGCCTCAAGAGCCATCGGTTTCCAAAGCCCGTAAATGCTACAAATCCTCTATTCCTCCTAAACCTGTTCAGGAAGCAGAAGATGATCTTCTTCTTATTTATTGAAATTATTGAGAATCCTAATTTTGTGGCCTTAAGAGGCTAAGTCAAAAAATAAATCAACCAGTGTATAGTATGCAATAAAAGTGCAAGTAGTGCCAATAAATAAATATAAATTAATGTAAACACATAAAAGTGAAAGAGATATAAAAGAGTCCAGTGTAGATTAGGGAATAACCGTGCTGAAAGTTAATAAATGAATATAGTCCAAACAATCATAAAGTGATCTGTGCTCCCAAAGATGAGTGACCAGAGTGTCACAGTAGACACTCCGTGCACCCCCTTGTGAATGGGTGCTCACCTCAGATCTTTATAAAAAACGCATGGGTAAAAAGATCCTATAGATCATCCATCCGCCTCCTTAGGGTCAGTTACCAGCGCACGCTGTGAACACAAGGCAGCGTTGATCAGTCTCCCCCACTATACCACCACGATCTCCATCATCTTTGGATGCGATTATATACGTGCATGTTATGCACCTACAAATGCGAGTGTGACCATTATATCCTATATTCAATAAACTTTGGTTTTGAAGGATTTCATGCACTATTGCAGGTTTTTCTATTCCCTATTATGTTGCATTGAGTGACACTACAAGCCAGGTCTAAACTGTGGATAAGAGGAACCTTAAGGAGGTGGATGGATGATCTATAGCAGTGGTCCTCAACCCTGGCCTACAGGGCCCACTAACAGGCCAGGTTTGCAAGATAACTGAAATACATCCCAGGTGATATCATTTGCTGCTCAGTGATTGCAGTACTCTAGTCTGCATCTTCCCAAGGTAATACTTAAAATCTGGCCTGTTAGTGGGCCCTGAGGACCGGAGTTGAGGTCCACTGATCTATAGGATCTTTTTACCCATGCGTTTTTTATAAAGATCTGAGGTGAGCACCCATTCACAAGGGGGTGCATGGAGTGTCTACTGTGACACTCTGGTCACTCATCTTTGGGAGCACAGATCAATTTATGATTGTTTGGACTATATTCATTTATTAACTTTCAGCACGGTTATTCACTAATCTACACTGGACTCTATTATATCTCTTTCACCTTTATGTATTTACATTAATTTATATTTATTTATTGGCACTTTTATTGCATACTATACACTGGTTGATATATGTTGTATAGTTTATGATTATATATTTGCGCAGCACTATTTATTTATTTAAGTTATATACACTGTCATGAGAGGTGGAGTGTCTGCAGCAGATAGGCTATTAATCTAGGACCTCAAGGTTGCTCGTAGGATTCATTTTTCTAAGTCAAAAAATACTTTTTCCATACTTGCATGGATTTATTGTGCACTTTGAGGACTGGAGCAGTCATGAAAGGGTATTCGCTCCCCTGCACTTTTTGCTGAGATTTCTACTATGGTAAAGGGATTAAAGAAGAAATAGGCAATTTTGGTAATTTATCCACCAATTTCAGTTCTCAGTAAACACTTAACAGTTTCTATTGAGGATGTTCCCTCTTTTAAGGATTCTGTTGATAGGTGTCCAGTCCTGCAGCCACCAATGTTTGCCATGACTATTTGCCAGGCTATTGCTAGCTGGACCAGACAAATGAACAGAGATCAGGAACCTGTTTTTGATACCTTGCCAAGTATCTGGAACAACTGTTCTCAACCAGGGTTCCCTGGTATCTTAGGGTCCCTCCAGAAGTTGCTAAGGTTTTTTTTTTTTTTTAATTTTTTTTTTTGTGGTTGATTGACCTCTCATCTTATGGTGTCTGCATACTTTTAGGTCCAACTTAATTTGGCAAAGCCAGTGGCATGACACCAATGATCTTTTTGGGTGTCTGTAATGGTGCCGTTATGTTCACCACTGTGTGGGGACATGCTTCCTACTGCCATCAATGTAACAGGCATTTTTCTTACTAATCATGAACTTAGGGGGCATTTTCCCTGTTAGCCTGATTAATCATTTTAGCTGGGTTTCCCCCGTGACCTGAAAGTCATTTTATGGGTTCTTCAGGAGTAAAAAGGTTGACAAAGGCTGTTTTAGAAAGTCCCTTATCTCTGTGCATATGCGCAGGATTTTGTGGCAAAAAGCTTGGTCCGCTGAGCCTGCTTGTAAAAATCTTCTAAGCATGTCCTTTGATAGTGAACACTTATTTGGGGAATGTCATGATAAATTTGTTAGGGATGTCACTGGGGGAAAGGTGTGCTTACCCTACATGAAAAAGCCCAAGTCTCCTACTACAGCTACTACTTCTGCTCAGCGAAAGAGATCTTTTCATCTCTCAAGGCCTCATCCTCAAAACCAAGGCACAACACTTCCTTTTGCAACAAGTCCTGGATTCTAAGTCCACCAAGCCTAACCAAAAACTCTCCTTACAATGAAGGGATGCCTCCACTCCTCAGTGTTTGTGCCATTTTAGATCTGAGACATCCTGGACCTCTGGGTCCAATCTGTCATTTCACAGCATACAAAATAGTTTATTTCTCTGCCCTCTTGCTTTTTGCCTTCTAATCTGCCAGATTCAGCCCAAAAGAAAGCAAAATTAATGACCACCTTCCACAAACTTCAGGCAAAATGAGTGGTTGTACCAGTTGTTTCAACTTTTAACTTAATGCATAGTTAAAAACCAAATGGGAGTTTTTAAAACTCCTCAACTGTCCAGGGGACATGGTTCTCAGAGTAGTCAAAAACTCCCAATCAACATTATATTGTTCTCTCTACAACACAGGACCTCCCTTCTGCAAGGTCACCCAGTCAGATTAGAGACCGGCACACTGACCCTGCCTCAGCAGTGGCCAACATAAACCCTCAGAGGGCCACCAGAAGTCGTTACCCTAAGAGCATTGAGTCTGCTATTCTCCTGGACATTAACTTACATTCCATCTCTCTTGGCCATCCACATTAATGGAGTGTAAAGTTGGCAGCAGACGTTCTAAGCTGCCAACACATAGACCTAGACGGGTCGTCTCTGTACCCCAAGATCTTTCAAAATCCCTGTCAAAGCTGGGGAAAGACACATGTGGCCATCCTTGCCTCCAGGTCCAACAAAAATCTGGATGAACTCATAGCCAGAACCCAGGGATCCTCTAGACTTAGTAGGAGATGCCCTGCTGATTCCTTGGACTCAATTTGAACTAGTTTTTCCCCTTACCTTCAATGAAAATCCTCCCTTGACTGCTGCGCAGGATAGAGGGCAGGATCCTGGTGATTTTTATCGCACCAAATTGTCTCAGAAAGACCATACACAGACCTACTCAGAGTTCAGGTGTATGAGCCTTGGTCTCAGTCAACTAGACCAGACTTACCAAAGCCAACCCTGCTTAGTCCCTTGCTTAATAGCATGGATGTTAATATCCAAGTCCTAAAGTATAGGGGGTATTTATGACTCCGTTATTCCAACTTTACTCAGAGCAAGAAATTCCAACTCCTGCAAGATTCACCTTCAAACCTGCCTGGTACAAAGACAGACAGCTGCACCCTGGGGAATACCCCATCAATGGTATTTTGGCCTTCCTTCAGTCTGGTCCTGACCAGCATCTGGCCCTGAGTCTCTTCAGGGGACAGTTGTCTGTTTTATCCTCTTACAGAAGCCTCACAATTCCTAATCAAGACTTTTATTCAGGAAGTTGCTCATATAATTCCCCCAATTTTACCTCCTGTGTCATTTTGAAGTTCAGAGTGCACCAGACTGAGACCCCAGGGCCGCCTCTTTGAGCCAATTAGAAACATTCCTCTGGAAGACCTCCCTTGTAATGTTGCCTTCCTGGTGGCCACTACATCTGTAAGGCATCCTTCCGAGTTGGCAGCGGTTTCTTGTAAAGAGCCTTTTCTTGTACAACCATCTTTTGGTTGGTTTTGAGGCCAAGACCTTCTATTCTACCTAAGGTCTGCTCTTCTTTCAACCTCACTGAGGACATTGTTCAGTCTTCCCTCTGTCCAGCCCCACAACACAACAAGAGAATTTTCCCACACTGCTTGGATGTGGTCAGGGCTGTCAGGGTCTACCTAATAACATTGACCTTCGTATGCAAGACTGGGTCTTTTTTTTTTCTTCCTTCCTTCTGCCTCTAGGCCCTCGTATGGGACATCCTGCTTCCTGCCTCACAGTTGCCAGATGATCAGACAAATTATTTCTAGGGTATAGACCCTTTAAGGAAAGGGTTCCTCCCTTCCCCATCACTGCTCATTCTACCAAGGCTGTTGGTGTCTCTTGGGTATCAGGGATCTGTATGCCAGATTGCAAGGCCATCTGATCCTCTGTTCACCCATTGTGAAAGTTTTACCAGGTGGATGTTCAGGCCTCAGCTGATTTGAGCTTTGGCCACAAGATGTTTCAAACTGTTATCTGTGTTTTCAGGTTCTTTAATCCTTGTGTTTTTGTGGGCCTCTGGGCATTTGTCTTTGGGGAATACAAGTCCTATACTATACGATAAGGAGAATGGGAATTTTGATCTTGGAGTACATTACACAGTCCTCTTCCCTTCTGTGTTTTAATAATTCGTTATTGCCTACTAAAAAGGTGGAGTCTCACTGACTGGCAGAGTTATGAGAGTATACTAGGGGTGGCCCTAGCAATTTGTTTTTGGGTGCCCAATCATCTGAAGGTAGCCTGTGTATAAACATGGTCTTTATATACAAGCCTTGTGTCCTGTACTGTACTCCAGTATAAGGAATTTACAGGTAAGTCAAAATTCTTTTAACTAAGCTTACCCTTGCTAGTTTTGAAACCCCTCTGATTAAAATCTAAACCTAACTGCCAGGGAAACCATTGGTGCTCATGCTAGCCATATACTGGACAACTATGTGCCTATTTTGGTTTTCAGCCACAATAGTTTCCTAGTTTACGCTTACCAAATGATCAAAAATTGGGTAATGTGGAAGGAAGATCCTAAATGCCACCCTACACAGCATTTTTGATGATCTGACACCCCGTTTTGTTGCTCGAAACACTTGCATTTGAGAGGTGATTGAAAGCAGCATATTTACCAAGTGCGTGGCCAGCATTGGGGTATGAAAAGTCCCAATGTGTATGTTATCAATTATACAGTAAATTCCTTAATGCTTTTTTCCCCCTTTTACTAGGTTCTGTGACATTCAGTTCCAAGGTCCACTTTCCATCCAGGAGCAGTGGGTCCGTCACCTGCAGCATCACATATTGGAAATGAACTTTTCAAAGGCCGTCAGCCCATCCCATGATGAATTGTCCCAGGAGCAGTCAGAGGTTGTCAAGACCCAATAATTTGGCTTCGCAATGAATCAGACGGACAAGATGTCTGCATTGTCTACAGTGGGAGAAAGCAAGCCACAGATTATGTGAAAGGCTTGTAGATGGTGGCATGGAATTTATAACAAAATCCCATGCAGGCTCTGAAAGACAAGATGCTATAAAGCCTGTGAGAAGAAATGGATTATGTCTGGGTATACAGTAAGGGAAGACCAGCCACAAGGCATCAACATCTTTTAGTAGACTGGACTTGCAATAATAATAATAATGGATGCAGGAGAAGTGGTGCTATGGGGAACATCCAAGGCATGTTTTGAAGAATTTTAATAATATGGTTAAATGCTGGCAGTTTATAAAATTTTGTATGATTGGTCTCTGCAGATGTTGAATGTTGTGGAAGGTGATATAAATGAATAAGGGAAGAATAAAGATGTAAGATGGGTTATTTTCGGATCTGACCGGTTGGTGTTTCACTGTCCTTTTAAAAAGAAATTTCTAGTGACCTGTGCTTTTGCTGCTAACACAAAGCATATTTCGGTTTTACCTTTTCACTGCAATGTCTTTATTCTACAATGGTGCATAGTCTTTATTTCCCCTTAAAGTGGAACTAAAGTTTGAAACTCTTACCTCTGCTTCAATGGTCCAACACTTGGAAGGTCCCTCACTGGTATTTTCTCTCTTGCTTATTCCAGATGTTGGTCTTCGAACATCTTGATTGGCCAGTGTGAGATGGCGTCACCCACGTGAGTGTGCAGGAGTGCAGTCATCCTGTCACGCAGACACTGTGCCAAAATGCAAACAGAGCTTTTCATGCTCAGTGTACATTCTAAAAAAGACTGTGAGCAGACAAGTAGATTTATTTTATTGCAGGAGAGACATTGTGCTTGATTTTCTAATGGAAAATATACTTTGCTGTGCAAGTGCAGTTGCTCCAGAGGTAAAGCTTCACTTTGCAAAGAATACCCAATCACATCCAAGGAAAAAAATAAAATAAAAAACAGCATTTTTTGCTTGCACATGATTGGATGATAGAAATCAGCAAAGCTTTCCCTCCTTTACTAACATTTAGAGCATGGGTGTCCAACCTTTTGGCATCTCTGGGCCACATTGAGTGTAGAGAAATTTTCTCGAGCCGCATATAAAATATATACTATAGGTAAGGTAGATAAGCAATAAAACGCTGCCGTGCCCTTCCTGCGCCGACGCGCCCAGCCCAGCACTAATTTAACACAATTGGAGGATGATCAAATGAAATTGAAATGGAATCAGTATACAGAGGTTTACTTCTTCTGAGAGTTATTAAAGGAACACTCTAACCACCATGACCACTTCAAATCCCTGAATTGGTCATGGTGGTTAGAGTCAGAAACACTGCACATGCTGGGATACTTACAGTTATGTGCTGGAGGCTAGTTGCACTCCTAGCACATATGACTTAGACAGCCAGAAAATTTAATTTCCTTATTCATACATGTATGATCATGGACATGACATATTATGACAAAACACAACTAGTTATTAAAAAACATATTGCAACAATTTACACACGCTAACGCACATACCTTTTCTACTGATTTTGTAGACTGCTGGCGGGTAATGCTGGTCATGCAGGTACTGCTGGAGGAAGCAGCGGCTTCAGTAGAGAGCAGAGCCGCTGCTTCCTGTATGGCTCCTGTCACAGGCGGAGGAGGGGTGCATTTCATATCACTCCGCCTGTGACAGAGCCAGAACTATACAGGAAGCAGCTACTCCGTCACTGACTGCAGACACCTTAAGTCTCCCGCAGCAGCCGGGAGATTGCACAGCACTTGCAGCCCAGTGTGTGCCCATCCAATGCAGCCTAAACAGTGCCCATCCAATGCAGCCTCACCAGTGCGTGCCCATCCAATGCAGCCTCACCAGTGCGTGCCCATCCAATGCAGTCTGCAATAAAGATAGAGGAGAGCTGCTGGATTACACAGAGTGGGGAAACTCCCGCTTACCCGGCGACCACTGTCATACGAAGTCCTGCCTCCTGGACCGGCTCCTATGATAGACGTCACCAATGTGCCGTCTATCACAGGAGCCAGTCAAGGAGACGGGGCTTCGTATGACAGCGGCCTCTGGGTAAGCAGGAGATCCACCTCTGTTTGTAATCTGGCGGCGCTCGCTCCCTCCCCTCCAAGGCGGCCTCTGTCTACAGTTAGTAGGAAACCACTGTGGCCGTGCCCCCGACTCGACTTCTTTCCTCCCCAGCAAAAAAAAGTAAATTGTCAGGGGGCAGTGGGCCGCATTGCCTGTGGTTCTGGGCCGCAGGTTGGACATGCCTGATTTAGAGCAACTGCACTTGCAGTGCACAGTATATTTGCCTTTAGTAAATCAACCCAGTGTCTCTTCTGCCGTAAAGAGCCTGCGCACAAGTTTTTTTTTAACTATAGTTCCACTTAAAACCCATCACAAACACCCCTTTTAAAAATCCTTTCTAATGCTTTTTTAGATTTCCTCTATTGGCTTTAAACTTGGAGTTTAGACTGAATGTGTGGGCGGTGCTTTTTTTTTTTTTTTTCTTCTTCTTTTTAACAAAACACTGGGATACAATTTTAGAAATGTTGTGTACTCCCAACCAGGGAGATTTCCCCTCTTTGTCTCCATGCAGCCATACTATCAACCAGACCAGGCAATTAGACTTCTCTTTTGTCTCTATTTATTTCTAATAAGCCTCTGACAGATGAGATCTGGTTTGACTTGCAGGAATTAACCTCTCCTCAGTCTGAGCATGGAATTGTGGTGGCTAAATCTTTGCACTGGTGTGCCATCTAGTTATAAGAGGCTTGTGGCTACTAAGGTGTCTGCATCTGCCCAAAGCTAAAATATCAGCTTTGATGTATTTTGTTCCTAAAATGTTTGTCAGCAACAAGCACACAGGATTAAATGACATTTCTGTTTTAGTGATGGTAGTCAACCCATAGTTTAGGGACTCATTGGGTGCCAACTTAACACCTTCATTTTGTATTTGACAAACATTTCAGCCATGTTTCTTCACATTTTTTGAGGAATTGCATATCTTTAGTAACCTCAAAAGTACACCTTTAGAAAATTTGAAACCACTTCCACGTTGCTTAATGCCAGGTTGCCAACTGGATCGAGTCAGGGGCCTTTATGTATTGTATATAATATATAAGTTGTATTATTGTGGTTGTATATATTGTCATGCGACCAACCCCACCTTCCCTTTTGGGGAGACACATATTTAGTTTTGGTTCTTTTTTAATTTTAAAGATGCTCTGTACAAGCTCTGTTGACCATTTTTATATTCTGAAAATAATGTAAACCCTTTTTCAAACCTGAATGTATTAGATACACTGTGTTAAGTAAACACTCATCACAGTGTATTTAAGTGACTTGCCCTTAACAGGATTTGGGCACGGCTTATATAGATATCTCCCACCTCAGTGTTGAGGTATTTTATTTATTTAACAAGCAGTGATACATTGTCCTTTCCCAACAAGACTGGTATACATCCTATATTATCTAGTTTAATATTTTCTTCCTTTACTGAGAGGCTATCTAATGTATGGATGCAACAGTATGGGCTTAGTAACGGTGTAGATGGTTCACTAACCATAACAGCCAATCATAACCATGTTTTCAACATGTTGGTAATCAGAGAATTTTGGTTGGTTGCCAAAGGCTATATCAAGTTCTTGCCTTATTAAAGCAGCCCAGTTGTCTTCCACTGTAAAATCTCTCAGTTCTTTTCACTGGAAGCCATGAACTTATTATTTCTTACTCCTACTGCAGAAAAGTCCTCTCATCCACCCCATTGTGAAATATTGTGTAGTATAGCGATGGGGAATTGCAATTGCTTGCACATACATATTTAAGCTTGGCGTCTACCAATATGGTTTGGCTAGCCATTGGTAATTTAGTATCTTTTTTTTTTTTTCCTCACAATTTCTGGCCCTGTAAGGGCAGCTGATGGTTTTTATGATATTTTCTTCTCCTTGCCCTAAGGACTACAATGTGATATTTTTTTTTTCTGTCCTTCATGCCTTTTCTGTACTTTTGCACACCCTTTTCATAGTAACCTGCAATTTATTTACTATTTCAGTTAACCTTGATTTAATACGTTAATGTGTAGAATTTGAGTAAAACAATCAGTTTTTACCCTAAATGTGTGTGCTTTATTTTCAGTCCAAATATGGGATTTATAAAATAAAACATTGGCACAAATTTCCTCTCATTACTTTGGATCTTTGGGTGCCTACATTAAATACTACTGCACAATTGTATACAAAACCATAGATGCAGTTGTTCTTCAACTAAGTGGTTAGCTTTTACACCTTTCAGCCCCAGGGTCCTGGGTTGAAATATCATTAGGCACACTATAGTCTGGTAGGATTTTGTGAAAGGCCTATTTTTACTCTGTAAAAGAAATACAGTGGACATTTGGATAGGCTCTCACCATACCATAGGCTCTGTGTGAACTGCATTTTAGACGTGCCTATTGCCAAGACAGTTATAATTTAGTAACCCTCATTTTGACTATAGAACTCTGCTAGGGTGATATACGTGGAGACCTCAGAAAGGATTGTCAGTTTGTGAACATGCACCGTGCAGTGATATTCAACAAAGCCGATAAATAAAATAATTTTTATAGGCGCATATACACCAAATTTTAGACGGGATCTACCTTAATTAAAAAGAGTTATGGTGAGACAACTGAAAAATGTGCTGCAGGCAAACTTTGTCTCATCATGGTTGATTTTTTTCACAAATTTGCTGGTATGGGAAACAGTGGTTTACTTGCATGCACCTTTCCCACTTTTATTGGAAAATGTAGGAAAAAATTAAAGGAAAAACTCCTCCAATTTGCCACTGAACATGTAGACCAAAGACCAGGCCTTCTAGAGCGATGTGCTGTAAACGGATGAATCAAGAAGGGTTGTTTGGCCCCAGTAACAGTAGACCTGTTCAGTGCAAACCACAGATAGCATTTCAAGAGAGGAACTGCAAACTGTGAAGCATGGAGCAGCGTCTAGGTAACTTTGTGGCAGTTTGGCCTACATTTTTTCATATGGAGTATCACAGGCATTACCACCCTAGCTTTTTTTAACCACTTAAGCCCCGGAAGATTTTACCCCCATTCCGACCAGGGGGTATTTTGCGATTCGGCACTGCGTGACTTTAACGGACAATTGCGCGGTCGTGCGACGCTGTACCTAAACTAATTTGGCGTCCTTTTTTTCCCACAAACAGAGCTTTCTTTTGGTGGTATTTGATCACCTGTGCGATTTTTTGATCACGCGCTATAAACAAAAAAAGAGCGTCAATTTTGCAAAAATAGCAATATTTTTCACATTTTTTTATTTGAAATTCCCCAAAAAAAAAATTTAAAAATCAAAATTTTTTTACTTTTTCGGCCAATTTGTTTTATGCTACCTATGTTTGGTAAAAAAAATCGCAAAAAGCGTATTTTGATTGGTTTGCGCAAAAGTTATCGCGTTTACTAACAAAGGGAAAGATTTCTGTAATTTTTGTTTTTTTTTTAACGTGTAATGGCGGCGATCTGCGATTTTTTTTTTGCGGTACTGCGACATTGGGGCGGACAGATCGGACCCTTGACTGACATTTTTGACACTTTTGGGGTTACCAGTGACATTTCTACAGTAATCAGTGCTATATATATGCACTGTTACTGTAAAAATACACTGGTAGTGAAGGGGTTAACTTTATTTGGGAGGGAGGGGCTGTGTGTATCCCTAGGGGCGTGCTTTCTACTGTGATTGGCTGGGGCTTGAGCTGTATGGACACTGATCAACGGATCTACATACTAGATCCGAGTGATCAGTATCCTAACAGCAAGGAGAATGACAGGCAGCTTGTTTACACAAGCTGCCTGACATTCTCCCTCTCCCCCGCCGATCGCCGAGTGACCGGCGGACATCGGGTCCGCCGGTCACACGCGCGGGGGGGTCCGTGACCACGCGGGAGCGCGCCTCCGGGGGCGCGCGCTCGCTCCCTAGACCCTCACAAGCTAGTGACGTAGCCCTACGTCACTTTGCCTGTGAGGGGCTGACTGCCGACGTAGATCGGCGTTAGGCAGTCGGCAAGTGGTTAAAATATTAAAACACTTAAAGTGTTACTCAACCCAAGACCCTGCATTCATTATATCTGGTCTCCCACAGTACACAGAACATGGAAATGCAATTATTTTAGTAAATATAAACTGCTAAATACCTTTTCTCACTAGCAGTATACTGTATAGCAGTCTTGTGACTTCTATCAGTGTCCAGCTGAGCACTGATTAAAGCTTGTAGGGGGAGATTTTATTCTCCCCTGACTGTCCTATGAGACTGTATGACCCCTAAAAATTAAGCATATAAATAGATTAAAAATAAATGTAAAATATAACTATTAAAATTATTATTATAACTATTAAAATATAACTATTTAAAAATAACTATACTGATTAATAATTAACATCCCCAAAAAAAAAAATGTAAAACTAGTGCTAGTGTATCCATTTAACTGACGTCTCTAGAGGCCCGATATGGGCGAGACCACACTTCATCTAGACAATGGTGTGTACTTCAAGTTCTTCGTTGAGGCCCGAAGGGGACAAGGACCCAAATTTAAAAATTCAAAAAGTCCCTTTTGCACAGCAGAGAGAACCTTTTGTTTGTGGTCAGGGTGCCCTTGGGAATGGCCTTAATTTCCATAACCTCCAGGCTCCTAAGGTCCTTCTTGTGTGCCTTTAGGAAGTGGCAGGGGACACTGTTTATCGCACCCCTTAGTGATGAAGCTGTGATGTTCACCAATGTGCTTGTGCATGGTGCATGTTGTACCGCCTACATATAAAAGATTGCATGAACACTTTATGTGGGCCTCTTTGGATGTCTCCTCTTTGTATACGTCCATCCCGCATGATATAGGCTTGAGAGCACTACAATATTTCCTAAAAAGGAGTGGTGACATCAATTCAAGACAGGCCAATTTTCTAGTGGACAGTGTTGAGGTTTTTTTTGACCCTCAATTACTTTACTTTCTTGGATCAGTTCCATCTACAGGTTAAGGGCACGGCCACATGAGCTAATTTTGCCCTGGGATATGCGAATCTGTCTGTGGGCTACTGGGAGGATGAGTACATCTGGGCTTACAGTTGTGAGACAACTAATTTTTTATGGCAGGTACATCGACGATGTCCTGTTGATCTGGGATGGTGTCCCAGATGTTTTCTCCTCCTTCGTGGCCCACTATAATAACAACACATTGGGCCTGTCCTTTACTCACGCCCTAGATTCTAAAGAATTTATTTTTTTTGGATCCAGTTTTATCTCATTATGATCACACTATCACCACTAGGAACCATGTCAAACCAACAGGGGGTGACTTGTATCTTCATTATTCCAATTGCCACCACCCGGAATGGACGAGAAACATCCCTAGTGGTCAGTTTAACAGATTATCAAGCAACTGTTCCAAGGTCGACGATTATTTTTCCCAAGGAACCCTGATGACTACTGGAAAAAGGGTACCCTCAGGGCCTTGTACAAGAGGCATTTGACTTACACAGAACACCTACACGTCCCAAGAAATCCATGTCACCTAAAGAGAATATCAACACGGTCAGATTCCATCACCACTTAGAATGCCCAAAATAAATCCATTTCCAAGATTATACATAAACATTTTAATATTCTTAAATTAGATCAGAGATTAGGCCCCATCGCAGATCACATTCTGAAGGGCACGAACCATTATGAACATTCTAGATCCAAGCAAACTCAAAATCACCAATACTAGACCCTTATCAGACATTAGATCTTATTTTGATAACAGGAAAAGGGGTTGCTTAACATGCCAATTTACAACACATGGCCATTCCACTATTGACGACACTAAAGGCAATGCCTTTCAGATCAAACAATTCATCACGTGTTCAACAGAATACGTCATCTATGTTTTAAAGTGTTCATGCAATCTTTTATATGTAGGACGTACAACACGTACCATGCACAAGCGCATTTGTGAACATTGCAGATTCATCAGTAAGGGGTGCAATAAACACAGTGTCCCCGCCACTTCCTACAGGCACAAAAGAAGGACCTTAGGAACCTGGAGGTTATGGCAATTGAGGCCATTTCCAAGGGCACCCTGACCACAAACGAAAGGTTCTCCCTTCTGTGCAAAAGGGAGACTTTTTGGAATTTTTCATTTGGGTCCTTGTCCCCTTGGGGCCTCAATGAAGAGCTTGAAGTACACACCATTGTCTAGATCAGTGGTTCTCAACTCTGGGCCTCCGGACCCACTAACAAGCCAGGTTTGCAAGATAACTGAAATACATCACAGGTGATATCATTTGCTGCTCAGTGATTGCAGTATTCTAGTCTGCATCTCCCCAAGGTGATACTTAAAATCTGGCCTGTTAGTGGGTCCTGAGGACCAGAGTTGAGAACCACTGGACTAGATGAAGTCTGCTCTCGCCCATATCGGGCCTTTAGAGACGTCAGTTAAAATAGATACACTAGCATTATCAATATGCCCAGCATGTACATCCGAGAGGTTGGTACTTTTAGGCACACTGATATACACTGGATGGCTTTTTATTTCCTCTCCATGGTTTATATCTATATAATCTCACAAAAGTGAGTACACCCCTCACATTTTTGTAAATATTTTATTATATCTTTTCATGTGACAACACTGAAGAAATGACACTTTGCTACAATGTAAAGTAGTGAGTGTACAGCTTGTATAACAGTGTAAATTTGCTGTCCTCTCAAAATAACTCAACACACAGCCATTAATGTCTAAACCGCTGGCAACAAAAGTGAGTACACCCCCTAAGTGGAAATGTCCAAATTGGGCACAAAGTGTCAATAGTTTGTGTGGCCACCATTATTTTCCAGCACTGCCTTAACCCTCTTGGACATGGAGTTCACCAGAGCTTCCCAGGTTTGCAACTGGAGTCCTCTTCCACTCCTCCATGACGACATCACTGAGCTGGTGGATGTTAGAGACCTTGCGCTTATCCACCTTCTGTTTGAGGATGCCCCACAGATGCTCAAAAGGGTTTAGGTCTAGAGACATGCTTGGCCAGTCCATCACCTTTAGCCTCAGCTTCTTTAGTGAGGCAGTGGCCGTCTTGGAGGTGTGTTTGGGGTCATTATCATGTTGGAATACTGCCCTACCGCCCAGTCTCTGAATGGAGGGGATCATGCTCTGCTTCAGTATGTCACAGTATATGTTGGCATTCATGGTTCCCTCGATGAACTGTAGCTCCCCAGTGCCAGCTGCACTCATGCACTCGAAGACCATGACACTCCCATCACCATACTTGTCTTTGTACTCCTCACCTTTTTGCCGCCACACACGCTTGACACCATCTGAACCAAACTCAACGAATTTCATGCAGTGTGCGGTGTATGGTCCCCCCACCCCTTCAACCTCTGCAGCAAAGCTGCCAGCACTCATACGTCTATTTCCCAAAGACAACCTTATGGATATGATGCTGAGCCAGGTGGAGGAAGGGGTCTGCACTCAACTTCTTTGATCCACCATGGCGAGGCCTGTTCTGAGTGGAACCTGTCCTGTTAAACTGCTGTATGGTCTTGGCCACTGCACTGCAGCTCAGTTTCAGGGTCTTGCTAATCTTTTTTATAGCCTAGGCCATCTTTATGTAGAGCAACAATTCATTTTTTCAGATCCTCAGAGAGCTCTTTGCCATGAGGTGCCATGTTGAATTTCCAGTGACCAGTATGAGAGAGTGAGAGCGATAAAACCAAATTTAATAAAACCTGCTTCCCATTCACACCTGAGACACTAACGAGTCACAAGACTTTGGGGAGGGAAAATGGCTAATTGGACCCAATTTTGACATTTTCACTTAGGGGTGTACTCACTTTTGTTGCCAACGGTTTAGACATTAATGGCTGTGTGTTGAGTTATTTTGAGGGGACAACAAATTTAAACCCGGTATACAAGTTGTATACTCATTACTTTACATTATAGCAAAGTGTCATTTCTTCAGTGTTGTCACACGAAAAGATATAATAAAATATTTACAAAAATGTGAGGGGTGTACTCACTTTTGTGAGATACTGTAAGTCTTCACTATAAGAAAATGGTAGTCCAGTCCCGGCTACATAAAAAAAAGAATTTGTGTTTTTTTTTTTTTTGTATAACCCACCTTGAAGGGGGTGTGTCCCATGCTTCCATACGTTTGCTAATAGGTGTCCTTTATTCCCATCTCAAAAAGTTATGAGGTATGCCATAGAGTAAAAAAGACTGCCTGCATGCAACTCCAGGCAGCTACAGCTTGTACATAACAAGTGCTCATTCAATTTGCATTGGCCATAGTGCTGGCGAATGACCCCCAAGACCACATTCATACATAGAGTGTCCATAGCCATGGACAGCAGTCTGTACATATCAATGACTGCCTGACAGACACTGCAGATGTACTCATGTAACCACACATCCTGGACACAAACTGTACACTAGCTGAGGAATGACAGCTGTGACAATGGAAGTGACATAATACATGTCGCTTCTGGGGTCATTAGTCACTGGAGGAATTAGGGAATGGATGTTCTCCATGTTATTCCTACTTTCACTGGGGAACCTGTCAGCACTGTCCTGGGCTCCCTGGAGGAACAGGAGATCCCGGGAACCACCACCGGTGCCATCACAGCAGCAGCTGTGAGCTTGGTTTACTACTTGTCTACCATGCCATTTATTACCGTGCCTTAGTAGACAAGTGGTTAAACTCATCAGTTTGCTGTTGTACCACAACTTTTGGTACTATTTCAGTGCACGCTATAAACTTCACATTCCTTTCACTGCTTATGCCACTATTAGCCCCATCCCCTCCTCCTAAAGAGAGACACAGTTTGCTATCATCTTCCTGGGTACTGCATGACCTTGTCCCAGCACTGACTTTTAGTAATGGATTTGTCTCCTATAAGGGTTCACATATCTTAAAAATATGTTGCATGGAACCTCATAGTGCTGCAGTACCATACGGTTTCGCAAAAGCACGCCACGTTTTCTGATGCCTGGGGATAATGGCACCCCCGCATGTCTGCTAAAGAGCAGCAGGTTTTGCCTGCGGGTCAGGAACATGCATGATTATGCTAAGTTTTCCCGACCTGCACATGTATGGATCTAGGCTTATGGTACATTTTAGAGTGCCTTCACACTGCCCCGGTGTTTTGTGCGGGTTAGCTAAGCTTTCCCATAGACTTCTTTGAGGTCCTGTAGTTTCAGAAAGCGCACCAAAGCACACTCAGGAGTTTTGGTGCTCTTTCTGAAGCAGCACCAAAACCGCAGAATCTCTCTGAAGTCTATGGGAAAGAGCTAACACGCATCAAAACCGCGGGTTAGCTGCACTTTAGCAAAAGCACAGCAGTATAGTGTGAAGCCACCCTTAAGCCTCGTACACACGTGTCAAAAATCGGCAGGGAATTTTCGTCCGACGTCCGATCTGCCGATTTTCGGCTTGTTAGTATGATGCTTCCGACAACCGACTCCGACTTTTCGGCCGAAAAAAATCTGGTGTGCAGGCTATAAAATTTTTGTCTGCCGTCAAAACACGGCCGATATTCGTGCAGTCAGTACAGATTTCGACAGGGAAAAATCTAATGAGCAAGATTGGGCATGCTCAGAGAAAAAAAAACACAAAGAAAGCAAACCAACACATGACATCACTTCTGAAGTAGAATTTTGTCAGGCGAGAAAATTTGTGTGCAGTCTAGGCACATTCCAACCAACAAAAGACCACTCTGGACAAAAGACGGATGATCGGTCGGCCGATAATCGTTGCGTGTGTACTAGGCTTTAGGCCCCATTCACACCTCAGCATTTTGGAGCTCGAAGCTCCAAAAAGCTGGAGGAGAACAAATCTATTGTTCTCTTTGGAGGTGGTTTACATCTCAACTCCAAGTCACCTGAAGCCAAACGCCTGAAGCTCAAAAAATTTCTGGAGTTTTATTTGTAGCTCAAATTGGGCAGATTTGCTTGTCCCCTAGAAATGAATGGAAACGCGCAATTTGTACGTTTTCACGTGTACTGTTGCACGTTTTTGCAGGATTTTCTGCTCAAATTAAAAAAATTTTTTTTAAAAAATAGTAATACTATAGGAATAATCAAATGTAAAAAAAAAAAAAATACACAAATAGCTAAAAATAATCATAAATGATAAACTAAATTGATACTATGTAATAATAGGTAAATAATAATTAACCCAAAACCGATTAAATATATTATTAATAATAATATTATAATATTATTAATAATAATGAATAAACACCCAAACAAAAAATAAAATAATAATTTATTATTATTCATAATAATTCATTAATATTGATAATAATAATAATGTATTTATATATTTTGTGTTATGCCTCTTTCACACGGAGCGGACCGTATTGCGATCCGCTCCGGCACTTTTTTTTTTTACAGACACGGATGACATTTGTGTCATCCGGTCCGTATGTCTGCATATCATCCCATCCGTTTGCGGATGATATACGGACATAATGTATGTCTATGGGATTGCGGATGTCAGTGGATGACACCGCTGACATCCGATTTTGCGTCCTTTACCTTTTTTAAACGGAAGAAAAATAGGATTCTGTTCCCTTCCAAAAAACGGAACAGAACTGAAAGGACGCAAATCGGATGTCAGCGGATGGTCGTCCGCTGACATCCGCAATCCCATTGACATGCATTATGTCCGTATATCACCCGCAATTGGATGGGGTGATATACGGACATACGGAACCCCCGTGTGAAAGAGGCCTTAGGGTTAAGGTGTTTAATATTATTATTTTTCTTTTTTAAGGCTTAGGGGTTAAGGTTGGGGTTATTGATTTTTATTTTTTATTACATAGTATCCATTTATTTATGATTATTTTTATTTGTGTATTTATTTTTACATTTATTTATTTTATTTTTAAGTAGCATAAACACCATAATCCTTAAAAAAAATAATAATAATAATTAAATAATAAAACAATAATTAAATATTAACCCCGAATCCTAACCCCAACCCCCTAATATTAACCATAACCTAATCCTAACTATAACCCCTTACCTGAACAAAAAAGAAAATAATAATAAACGAATATTAATAAAAAAGAAAATAAAAGCTAAAAAAGCAAAAAAAAAAACCGAGCAACAAATGATAGTTTTCTTTATTGGCTAATAAAAAAAAAAAAAAGCGAAAGTTTAGAAACGCTGTATAGAAATATTGTGCATAAAAATGTTGGAGAAATGCTGACAGACGCTACGTTCAGGTGTGAATCAGTGGCGGCCCGTGCATAGGGGGCGCCAGGGCGCCGCCCCCCTGCCCCTAAAAAAAAGAAAAATTACAAAAAGAACAAATAAAGTTGGGGAAAAAAAAATTGGGTTCGCAGGCATATGCGGTGGCACTGTTGGCTATGGGGGGGGTGGGGTTTACGTCCCAGAAGAGGCGCCGATTGGCTGCCTTCTGGGGGCGTAACCTGGGCGCAAGTCATTGCGATTGGTCACCCCCACTTTCCTGATATCCTGGCTGTGATTGGTCCAGGCTCCAGCTGGACCAATCATCATCCAGGACATCCGATTGCGACGCCGCTGACGTCGCAATGGGGGCGGTGCCGGTGCGTGCATCAGTCACTCACCGTCACCGCCCGGTCAGCTTCCCCCCGCCCAAGAGGAGTCCTGAGAAGAAGCCGGCACCGGTCACCCGCCGCAGAAGAGGCCGAGAGGGAGAAGCGCCGCTCACCTTCCCGCCGCTGAACGAAGAAGAGGAGAGGGAGAAGCCGCCGTGACTCACAGGTAAGTGCACTGCTCTCAGTCGGGCACGCAAGCATTGCTCTGCATTGGGGTACATGTATACTGGTGGTCACTGGAGGCACGCACGCATAGCTCTGCATTGGGGTACATGTATACTGGCTGCACTGGAGGCACGCACGCATAGCTCTGCATTGGGGTACATGTATACTGGTGGTCACTGGAGGCACGCACGCATAGCTCTGCATTGGGGTACATGTATACTGGTGGTCACTGGAGGCACGCACGCATAGCTCTGCATTGGGGTACATGTATACTGGTGGTCACTGGAGGCACGCACGCATAGCTCTCCATTGGGGTACATGTATACTGGCTGCACTGGAGGCACGCACGCATAGCTCTGCATTGGGGTACATGTATACTGGTGGTCACTGGAGGCACGTACACATAGCTCTGCATTGGGGTACATGTATACTGGTGGTCACTGGAGGCACGCACGCATAGCTCTGCATTGGGGTACATGTATACTGGAGGCACGCACGCATAGCTCTGCATTGGGGTACATGTATACTGGCTGCACTGGAGGCACACACGCATAGCTCTGCATTGGGGTACATGTATACTGGTGGTCACTGGAGGCACGCACGCATAGCTCTGCATTGGGGTACATGTATACTGGTGGTCACTGGAGGCACGCACGCATAGCTCTGCATTGGGGTACATGTATACTGGTGGTCACTGGAGGCACGCACGCATAGCTCTGCATTGGGATACATGTATACTGGTGGTCACTGGAGGCACGCACGCATAGCTCTGCATTGGGGTACATGTATACTGGCTGCACTGGAGGCACGCACGCATAGTTCTGCATTGGGGTACATGTATACTGGTGGTCACTGGAGGCACGCACGCATAGCTCTGCATTGGGGTACATGTATACTGGCTGCACTGGAGGGACGCACGCATAGCTCTGCATTGGGGTACATGTATACTGGTGGTCACTGGAGGCACGCACGTATAGCTCTGCATTGAGTACATGTATACTGGTGGTCACTGGAGGCACGCACGCATAGCTCTGCATTGGGGTACATGTATACTGGTGGTCACTGGAGGCACGCACGCATAGCTCTGCATTGGGGTACATGTATACTGGTGGTCACTGGAGGCACGCACGCATAGCTCTGCATTGGGGTACATGTATACTGGCTGCACTGGAGGCACGCACGCATAGCTCTGCATTGGGGTACATGTATACTGGCTGCACTGGAGGCACGCACGCATAGCTCTGCATTGGGGTACATGTATACTGGCTGCACTGGAGGCACGCACGCATAGCTCTGCATCGGGGTACATGTATACTGGTGGTCACTGGAAGCACGCACGCATAGCTCTGCATTGGGGACATGTATACTGGAGGCACGCACGCATACCTCTGCATTGGGGTACATGTATACTGGTGGTCACTGGAGGCACGCACGCATAGCTCTGCATTGGGGTACATGTATACTGGTGGTCACTGGAGGCACGCACGCATAGCTCTGCATTGGGGTACATGTATACTGGTGGTCACTGGAGGCACGCACGCATAGCTCTGCATTGGGGTACATGTATACTGGCTGCACTGGAGGCACGCACGCATAGCTCTGCATTGGGGTACATGTATAATGGTGGTCACTGGAGGCACACACGCATAGCTCTGCGTTGGGGTACATGTATACTGGTGGTCACTGGAGGCACGCACGCATAGCTCTGCATTGGGGTACATGTATACTGGTGGTCACTGGAGGCATGCACGCATAGCTCTGCATTGGGGTACATGTATACTGGTGGTCACTGGAGGCACGCACGCATAGCTCGGCATTGGGGTACATGTATACTGGTGGTCACTGGAGGCACGCACGCATAGCTCTGCATTGGGGTACATGTATACTGGCTGCACTGGAGGCACGCACGCATAGCTCTGCATTGGGGTACATGTATACTGGTGGTCACTGGAGGCATGCACGCATAGCTCTGCATTGGGGTACATGTATACTGGTGGTCACTGGAGGCACGCACGCATAGCTCTGCATTGGGGTACATGTATACTGGCTGCACTGGAGGCACGCACGCATAGCTCTGCATTGGGGTACATGTATACTGGCTGCACTGGAGGCACGCACGCATAGCTCTGCATTGGAGTACATGTATACTGGTGGTCACTGGAAGCATGCACGCATAGCTCTGCATTGGGGACATGTATACTGGAGGCACGCACGCATAGCTCTGCATTGGGGGACATGTATACTGGCTGCACTGGAGGCACGCACGCATAGCTCTGCATTGGGGGGCATGTATACTGGTGGTCACTGGAGGCACGCACGCATAGCTCTGCATTGGGGGACATGTATACTGGCTGCACTAGAGGCACGCACAGCTCTGCATTGGGGGACATGTATACTGGCTGCACTGGAGGCACGCACGCATAGCTCTGCATTGGGGACATGTATGCTGGTGGTCACTGCATTGGAGGCACGCACGCATAGCTCTGCATTGGGGACATGTATGCTGGTCACTACATTGAAAGGGGGCATTTATACTGGTCACTATATTGAAGGGGGCATGTACTGTGGGGTTTGTGCTAGAGGGCCTGTACTGTGGGGTTTGTGCTTGAGTTGTTTGTGCTTGAGGGGTTTGTACTGTGGGGTTTGTGCCACTCTCAGTCCATGTATCCCATAATAGGGTGTCTCTCACAGTATATCCCATAATAGGGCCCCTGTTCCCTATTATGGGAAATACTAGCACTGATGGACCCCTTAATATGTGATATATTGGGAGAATTGGTTCACGCAAGCAAAATACAGGGGACAAAATGGGTGGAGTCTATAAGGGGTGGTGCTTCTAAGAAATGGGAGGGGTCAAAATGGAAGGGCGGGGTCTTGCGCCCCCCCATCTTAAAACTTCACCAGCTGCCACTGGTGTGAATGCATTAACATCTGCGCATTCCGGAAACGCTTGAAAATCTTGAGAATAGCGCACGTCGTGCTTGCGGTGCCATTAAGGCCCCTTTCACACGTGAGGGACATGCCTTTTTTTGGTGTGTAACAGCACTGGGCACCCCATTCATTTGAATAGACTGCCCTACGCAAAAAATATTTGCAAAATGGCTCATGTACCTCTTTATTTTGCAACGAGCCTTGTGCATTTTGTGGCTACCCGGGTTTGGGTGCCAGTAAGAACGAATGGCGCTGCACATGAGATGCACATTTAGTGCATTTTTCACACATTTCTGGGAACGCCAAAGTGTGAGTGGACGCTAATTGTTAACGGCGCCCTACATACAGCTAAGAAATACCTTTTGTTGCACGACAAATGCACAAAGCCATGTCAAGCCCAAGGCCCCGGGGAAGGGCGGAAGATTCTTCTGGAACACTAGGAAAGCTTATTTATTTGAATAGGGTTTTGTGCCAGAAAAAGCACATTAGCGCAAAGCACAAGTATGAATGAGGTCTCAAAGACCCCAAAAGGGATGCCTGAGGGGAAAATGTGTAAGTATTGAACAAATTCACCCAAAATGTTTACGTTTCTTTGGCCCTGACAACCACCCGACCTGAGCCCCTTCTTTTCTCCTCACTCAGGTGATCCATACGCATCCATACTCCCACAGCGCCCTCTACAGCCCACAGCATTAATAATAACGTCACATTACGCCGAGTCACGTGCCATTGAAATGTGGTAGAACCCCGGAAAAGAAGAAGCCCATCTGATCACGTTTTAACCAATAACTCGTCGATTATATAGATGACAGGCGGTGCAGCCAATGGTAGCTCTAAAAGGGAAGGGAGGAGTAATAGCGCCTCTTGGTGGGCGGGGCTAATGTCTTCTGGTCGCAGGGTAGAGCGGAGTGTCGGGATGGCGGGGAATAGAAGAGGTGGATCTGGAAACGGTGCGGGGCCGGGGAGACGGGTTTGCATGCACACAGGGGGGAGGGGGTGCAAGAGCAGCATGTCCTGCCAGCCACAGTCTGTGTGTGTCTGGGGAGTTCTGTGTATGTACGGCGGGGGCCCCATTGTATGTGTCATGGAGGGCAGGGCATGCTGAACGTTCTAACCAAACAGAATGAGGGCCACAGGCTGCTCCATTGTTGTCACATGTGCTCTATGTAGCTCTTTTGTGTCACCTGGTTGTCACTGTGCTTGGATTTCCATGCTGTGTATTGTAGGAGGATCCTGCTCCACCCCCACCCTGTATGTGAGGATCCTGACACCCCCACCCTGTATGTGAGGATCCTAACACCCCCCCCCCCCTCACCCTGTATACGAGGAACCTGACACCCCCTACCCTGTAAATGAGGAACCTGACCCCCCCCCCCCTCTTGTATATTATTGAGGATCATCTCCCACCTCCTGTATAATATTGAGGACCCTGACCCCCCCCATCTGTATACTGAGGATCTGGACCCCCCCCCCCGTATATTAATGAGGATTCTGACCACCCCCCCTGTATATTAATGTGGATCTTGACCCCCACCTCTCTGTATATTATTGAGGATCTTGACCCCCCCCCCCCCAATTTGTATGTTAATGAGAATCCAATTCCGGACCTCCCTCCTGTATATTAAAGAGGATCCTGACCCCCCCCCCCCACCCCGTATACTGAGGATCCTTCTGTCCCCACCCCCTGTTTATTAATAGGGATCCCGACCCCCACCTCTCTGTATATTGAGGATCCTGACCCCCCTGTAAAATGAGGATCCTGACCCCCACCCCTCTATTTTAATGAGGATCCCCCCCCCCGTATGTTAAAGAGGATTCTGACCCCCACCCATTTGTATATTATTGAGGATCCTGATCCCCACCCCTCTGTATATTGAGGATTCTGACCCCCCCCCCCCTCCTCTGTATATTAATGAAGATCCTGACCCCCCCCCCGTTTATTATTGAGGAGCCTGCCCCCCCCCCCTTTATATCAATGAGGATCCTGCCACCCTCTGTATATTAATGAGGATCCTGCCCCCCTTCTGTAAATTCACGAGGAGCCTGAATACCCTCTGTATATAACTAAGGATCCTAACGCACCCCCCCCCCCTGTATAGTAATGAGGATCCCGGCCACCTCTATATATTGGGAGGAGGATCCTGACCACCTCTGTATATTGGGAGGAGGATCCCGACTCCCTCTGTATATTGGGAGGAGGATCCCGACCCCCTCTGTATATGGGGAGGAGGAGGATCCCGACCCCCTCTGTATATGGGGAGGAGGAGGATCCCGACCCCCTCTGTATATGGGGAGGAGGAGGATCCCGACCCCCTCTGTATATGGGGAGGAGGAGGATCCCGACCCCCTCTGTATATGGGGAGGAGGATCCCGACTCCCTCTGTATATTGGGAGGAGGATCCCGACCCCCTCTGTATATGGGGAGGAGGAGGATCCCGACCCCCTCTGTATATGGGGAGGAGGAGGATCCCGACCCCCTCTGTATATGGGGAGGAGGAGGTTCCCGACCCCCTCTGTATATGGGGAGGAGGAGGTTCCCGACCCCCTCTGTATATGGGGAGGAGGAGGTTCCCGACCCCCTCTGTATATGGGGAGGAGGAGGATCCCGACTCCCTCTGTATATGGGGAGGAGGAGGATCCCGGCTCCCTCTGTATATGGGGAGGAGGAGGACCCGACCCCCTCTGTATATGGGGAGGAGGATCCCGACCCCCCTCTGTATATTGGGAGGAGGATCCCGACACCTTTTGTATATTGGGAGGAGAGTCCCGATACTCTTTTTATTGGGAGGAGGATCCTAACGCCCTCTCCATATTGGGAGGAGACTCCCAACCCCTCTGTAAATTGGGAGGAGGATCCTGACCCCTCTATATACCAATCAGATATAACTTTACGATCACCCACCAAACCCTATGGAGGCATAGACTCCACTTGACCTCAGAAGGGTATACTGTGGTATCTGGCACCAAACCCTCAGTAGCAGATCCTTCAAGTCTTGTAAGTTGTGAGGAGGGGCCTCCATGAATCAGACTGGTCTTTCTTGCACATCCCATAGATGCTTAATTGGATTGAGATCTGGAGAATTTGGAGGCAACACCTCAAACTTGTGTTCCTCAAACCATTCTTGAATTCATCAGACCAGGCCACCTCCCTCCATTGCCCTGTGGTCCGGTTCTGATGCTCAAGTGGCCGATGTAGGTGCTTCTAGCTATGGACACTGTGACCGGTCGGCGGCTTTGAGGCCCCAATCACAACAAAGCACAATGCACTGTGTGTTCTGACACCTTTCTATTGGAACCAGCATTATGTTTTTCAGAAATCTGAGCTATAATAGCGATTCTATTGGATCGGACTACACAGATTCGCCTTTGCTCCCTACGTGCATCAGTGAGTCTTGGAGACCCATGAGCCTGTTGCCATTTCACTAGTTTTCTATTCTTGGACCAATTTTGATGGGCCCCGAACACTGCAGAGTGCAAACATCCCACAAGAGCTGCAGTTTTGGAGATATTCGTCTAGTCATTACAATTCGGCCCTTGTCAAAGTCGCTTGAATCCTTACTTGCCCGTTCACTTGCTGCCTATAATATCACACTCGCTTTCAGATGCTATTGTTACAAGATAATCAAAGTTATACACTTTACCTGTCAATGGTCATAAAGTTATGGTTGATTGGTATATATATATATATATATATAGGGGATCCTGACCTCCTCTGTATATTGGTTGAAGGATCCTGACCTCCTCTGTATATTGGTTGAAGGATCCTGACTATATTGGTTGGAGGATCCTGACTCCTCTGTATATTGGAAGGATGATCCTATCAAGGGCTTGACAAATTCGAGCTCAACATGGCAACTTGAAATTGAATCCTGGTGCCTGGGGTTTTGTCAGCCCATTCACTGTTGCAAGGATGCACAATTTGTATCGCCGGACGCCTGAGACATGCAGTTCCAGGTGCTGGACAGGTCGTTTTTTCCTACATTTAGCTCTGGATCCACTGCCACCTGATTGCTTCCACACCTGCGGGTAAAGTGCCCCACGCTATGTATCCCGGACTCTCCTTGCCCATCTGCAGGCTCTGGACCAGGATAGTGGGCACCACGTGATAGAGGAGAGCGGACACATGTCCATTCTCCTCCCAATCTTGTTCCTGACCCGGAAGCGACATGTACAACGTCACTTTTGGGTCCCCATTGGCAGTTTCCCTGGCCAGCATGGCAGTGAAAGAATGTAATGCAGTGCGATCTGTACTGCATTACATTCAGTGGAGTACAGGAGAGACATGCAGGGTCCTTTAGACCTTACGTGTCTCATTAAAGAGAACCTGTTACCAAAAAAATCTTCACAGAGGACTTTTTTGGTCTCCTTTTTGATAAAAGAAAAAAAAGTTAATTGTTAAAAATTAAAGTTACACCCAAGCACATAAAATCCGCCCCCCCCCCCCAGAAAAGTTCCAGGCCCTGCCCCCACATACGCACACGTACAAACGTAAACACAATTGTTGGGGCTCCTACACATGAAAACATAGATTGCGATACACATGTAACATATCGCTGCGCACACGCTCACAAACTGGCTCCTAACTTTTTTAGCTGGTCAAGCACTGTCCCAAACCCCCCTGTATATTGGCTTGAGGATCCTGACCCCATCTGTATATTGGCTTGAGGATCCTGACCCCATCTGTATATTGGTTGGAGGATCCTGACCTCTCTGTATATTGATAGGAGGATCCTCACCCCTCAGAATAATGGTTGGAGGATCTTGGCCCCCAAAGTATATTGTTAGAAGGACCCTGGCCTCATTGTATATTAGTAGGGGGATTATGCTCCCACTGTGAATTGCAAGGAGAATCCTCAACCCACTCTGAATTGGTAGGAGGATCTTGATCCCACTTAACACTGGTTATAGGAACCTGACCCCACTGTATTTTCTTAAGTGGCTCCTCCACCTGCTCTTCCTGTCCTTGAGCATAAACCTTGCTCACCTACTGATCCCCTGTGAAGGAAGAGGATGTCTTATTGTCCGACAAGGCACACTCGGTAGACCAAGGGGGTGGTTGGTAGGGCTTAGGCCCTGGATCAAGAAATTAAGGCCTCCATAGTCAAGTGATGGCAATCTCACAAGAGAGGTAGCAGTGGGTGTCTTAAAGAGGAAGTAAACCCATTAATTTAACAGTTTGAAAAATGCCGGAAATGTAACACTCCCATTGGTTGTGCTCTCAACCAAACTGTCAAACCATCCAATGGCTGGTATCATAACTGATCACATATGCAGCACATGGCAGTTGAAGACCAAAGGCCAAGATGGCAGCTTCCTTGCTTGAAAACCATAGGAGGCTTTACTTCCACTTTAAGTAGCATGTTTAGTTAAAGGACAGTTTTTTAACATTGTGTAGCTTGTGCTGTTTTGTTTTTGTGACCTAATAGACTTTTGTGCCTAGACCTGTCTATCAGCAGTTGTGTCTGAGCCCTTACAGGTGCATATTAATGGCTTCTTTATTTTCCTCCTATTCACCTTATCCTCTGTCGTACCTTTCCTCTTTTCTTAGAACAGAGCCTGCTCAAGTGAGCTCCACCTTTTATTTAGGCGGTCACAGTAATTCAGCTTCAGTGTCATTCATTTTATTGAACAATCCAGGTTTAGATCCTTCAGTTTTCCTTTGCTGATTATTTAACAGGTAATGTTAAATAATGGTGTGCCTTTCAATGCCAAGTAAAGGAGACACTAGGGTATTTTCAAAAGGTACACATTTTGACAAATTGCTCTAACATTTTCTGGAAAGTCATTTTTTTTACTTTTGCATTTTTATCTGTTTGATGTTCTGTCTAATTACTTGTACAGTAAATGTTACTGATTTTAGAAAAGTAGAGTAAAGCAGGCCATAGATGTTTCGAATTTCGTATGATTTATCGTGCGATAAACGCAAGCGGCACTCGTGTACATCATCGAGTGTACCATCAATGTGATCCGAAAATCGTACGACTAAACACTAGTTTCTTCTGCCAGTATAGGAAGTCATGCAATGTTGTCTTGACCTTTAAACCACACCTCCACTGGGCACTCCCCCTACAGTTAAAAATCGGGTCGCGGCATTTGCGAACAGAACAACAATTTGTCACAGCCTCTCAGCAGAGTTTGCTGTAACCTATAATATTTGATGTATTACGTTTTTTCTGACGAACACTCGTTCGTGTTCTTTTTATTTTCCTTCCGGATCGATCTTTTCTGAATCATGCACAGTTGTGTGCTGTTCTGTGGAATCGCAGGACTCAACCACTAATAATACGAAATTTGGACAATTTTCTCAGAAAAACCCAACATGTTGGATATGTGAATTTTTGCTGTCGTACGAAAATCGCATGTTGCACATACCAGACTAACGATACGAAAATCGTTCAAATTCACTGGCAAATATGATTTTCGGACGAAATTCGCATCGTGTATGGCCTGCTTAATTCGTGCTGAGTTAGAGTATAAAGGTAATCCATAAAACAACTAAAACAAGTAATAGTTTAAATTTTATTGTTCAAAAGAATCGGATGACTGCACACCAGCTATTTCTGTATTCTATCTTTCTTCATTCATAAAAGCAATACACAATCGGTCAATGGGGACATTTGACACATTTCATGCAAGGCCTTTAATTATAGTCACACTCCATTATTAAGTGTGTGCGAAACGCGTCAAGTGCCTCCATGCATCTCTTGTCTATTGCTTTATTGGTGAATAAAGATGAAATTCTTAAATGGCTGGTGTGTGGTCATCCAATTGATTGAACAGTGCTTATCTGCAAATGAGCTGGAAGGGCACCAAGCAAGAGTGGGCTGACCGTCAACGGCAAACTGCCTTTTTTTTTTTTTTTTCTCATTTTAATGTTTTTTTTTTTTTTTTTTAAATACCATAAGTAATGTCCAAATATCTACAAGACTTGCTTACTAGTGTAGATAAAAGAGAGAGGAATAGAGTTCTCACTCTCGTGGGGGGTAGATAACATTAATAGATGGATTTTATGTGTTCTCTGCGATACAATATAGGGCCCGATGTTTGTGGACACTTAACTATTTCACCTATATGTATATGATTGTTGGGTATCCTATTCCAAAACAAGTATTACCCCTTATAAACATTCTTTGAGCCTATAACAGTCTTTTGGGGTAGCATTCCCCAAGATCTTGAAGGGCCAAGACGTCAGTGCACGTTAAAACACGACTAAAATGGATGGAAACGTACATGCATTTTAGCGCAAGTCACCATGAATTGGCCTGAAGAGTCTGTTAAAATTTGTGCCATTCTGCCATAAAAGGTTTGGATGAGAAAACCTGGCTTGCAATTGGCATTTCATTTCATCCCAGAGGTGTTGAATAGGATTGAGGTTGGGGCTATGTGTAGTCAGTTCCATTTCCTCCATATTAAACTCATCAAACCAAGCCTTTATGGACCTGGCTTTGTGCACAGTCATGCTGGAACAGTAAAGGAAGTTCCCCAAACTGTTACCACAAAGTTAGAATTGTGCAATTGTCTAAATGTTCTTTTATGCTAATTTTTCTTGAGGGAGCCTACCTGGCTATATGCTTAATTTTTTGCACATGGTCTTGGAATGGGATGTTCAGCAATCTCATATACAGCTGCTCGCAAACTTGTTAGTACCCTTCACGAAGAAAGAAGAACCCACAGTTTTCCCTAAAATAAGTTGAAAATGACAAAATCAGTTGGCATTCATCATCGTTTAATCCATGTTTAATAAAAATTGGACTTTGCATTTCAATTTCAGTAGAATATTTTAAATGTTAAAACAAGTGAATCTTGCACGGACACCCAATATTTAAATATTGAATAATATATAATGAATATTGCCCTTAACCTAATATTTTGTTTTACAGCCTATAAAGGGAATTACTGCAAACAGGCGATTTATGTAATTCCCAATGAGACTGATGTACCTCCAACATATAGTTTGGTCCATTTATCTTGAGCAAACTGCTCAGATTTAAATGGGGTGTTGAAAGTTTTAGCTCCTTCCATAGATGTTTAATAGAATTCAGATCAGGGCTCATAGAAGGCCCCTTTAGATTAGCCCAGTGGTTTGTTTTGGCCATTCTTGGGTGCATTTAGCTGTGTTTTGGGTCATTATTCAGGACTTGCAACTGTGGCAAAGTTTCTAACTCTGGGCAGTAGTACGTTTCACACCTACATTTCCTGCATGATTTGAGATTTCATTGTGTCCTACATAGAATCAAGGCACCCAACAAACGCAAATTAGCTCCAAAATATAACCAAGCCTCCTCTGTTTCACAGTGTAAGCTATTATGACCAAGAACTGTGAGGGAATCCAAACGTTTTTGCAGTTCCTCAACCACTTTTTCAGGTGAATGGAGGCAAAAATCAAAGCTTTCTAAATGGATACAAAAGAAATATGTAAGATTAACCTATAATGGCAAAATATCATAACAAAAAATATGAAAAATATAATATACCAATATATAGAAAAAATAGCTTGACTCAAAAACAGTAGGGAGGGATGTGGCTTGTGCACCTGCCATGCATAGTTGTTCTGGGATGACAAAACTGTGTAACTATAGAAAATAAATCGTAAAGATTCCTATATACAGTGCATTCATAAAGTATTCAGACCCCCTTCTCTTTTTTCAGTTTTGTTAGGTTGCAGCCTGGTATTATAGTTGTTTAAATTAATTTTTTTCTCTTTAAAGCGGAGTTCCGGCCACAAAATCGACATAATCAATTTTGGGCCATACGCTTCCTTTTGGTCACCTGAAAAAGAAATGGATAGTTAAGATTTTTTTTTTGTTTACTTACCTTGTTATTGAAGAAAAATATACTCACCTTTCTTCCACTTCCTCCCTCTGTGGCCGCGGCCCGTGCCGTCACTTCCTCTTTGCATTGATTCCTGGGAGCTGAACGTCATCGCTCCCAGGAATCAATGCGCCTGCACCGGCTCTGCTCGTCACTTCCGGTGCGGGCGCTCATTCCCTGCTAAACAGCTTCTGGGCATGCCCAGAAGCTGTGGAGGGATGACGCGCCCGCACCGGAAGTGACGAGCGGGGCCAGTGCAGGCGCATTCTGGGACAAGAGGATGCAGAAGAGGACGCGCTGGCTTCAGCTGCCCACATCCGAGATGGCAGCGCTGGAGAAGAATTTCTTCTTCTTCCAGAATTTCTTCTGGAGAAGTATTTCTTCTAAAAGGGAAGTGCGACCCGGGACAGTACAGAGGCTATCCATTGTGGAATGTACTAGCCCTGACTGTCCCGTGGGTATTTTTATTGAAAAAAAAAATTTTGTGGAAGGAACTCCGCTTTAAGCTACACTCCGTACTCTATAAAGACCAAGTGAAAACAGAATTTTAGAAATGCCTGTGAATTTCTTAAAAAGAAAAAGCTGAAATATCACATTAAATATTGCACAGGTTGAACTGGATGGACTATTGTCTTTATTCAACCTTTACTATGTTACATGTACCTAAAGGGTAACTCCACTTTTGTGGGGAAAAAAAATAGCAAATAAAGAAAAAATAATATAGCGTATACAATTGTGACACAAGTCTATATTGTCATTTGAATGCTTTTAAAAATGACCTTTCATTTTCAATTTGCAGCTGCTGTAATTTTCTGAAATTGCAATCCGATAAGGCTACCTGGAGGTGTTCTGTACACAGAATTTGTACTGATCACACCCCAGAAACATAATTTCCTGTTTGTGTGATTGGCTCACTGATTTTCCCAGAAGTCTGCCTAAGATACAAGTTAGATTTCAGGCATCCCCTGCAACACAAATGTAATTTTTGGTGAGATATTCCCAATAGGAACACCTCTGAAGGGATGCAGTCCCAGCAGATTTCCTCATTAGTGCTCTGCAGCTGCGACAGCTGATTGATAATTACGAAACCACTCCCATTAGACCCTCATAGCACAGGAACACAGAAACAAACAATTATTTCTTAATAACAAAAGGTAGGAATCTGCAACAAATGTTATAATCCTTGTAATGTACATAGATCACCCAGAGGGGAATGCTTTTTTCCTCAACAAAAGTGGAGTTACGCTTTAAGTATTCAGACGCTTTACTCTGTACTTTGCAGCAATTACAGCCTTAAGTCATTTTGGGTATGACACAACAAGCTTTGCACACCTGGATTGTTGCACTTTCTGACATTCTTTTTTGCAATTCCTCTCAAGCATAGTCAGATTGGATGGGGACCATTGGTGGACTGGACAGTTGTATTCAGGTGTCTCCAGAGATGTTCAAGTCCGGGCTCTGGCTGGACCACTCTAGGACATTCACAAGGTTGTCCCTAAGCCACTTCTGTGTTGTCTTGACTGTGTGCTGAGGATTGTTTTCATGTTGAAAGGTTCTCTCAGCCCTGATAAGTCTCCCAGTCCCTGGTGCTGAAAAACACCTCCACAGCATGATGCTGCCACTACCATGCTTCACTGTTGGGACAGTGTTTGGCAAATGAGCAGTGCCTGGTTTACTCTGGAAATAATGTTTAGACCTGAGGCCAAACAGTTCAATCTTGGTTTTATCAAACCAGAGAATCTTGTTCCTCACTGTCAGAGTTCTTTTGCAAACTCCAAGCAGGCTTTCAGTTTTGCACTGAGGGGAGGCTTCCGTCTAGCCATGCTGCCATAAAGTCTAGATCAGTGAGGGCTGCAGTGATGGTTGTCCTTCCAGAACTTTTTGCAGTCTTCACACTTTCTTTGGAGCTCAGAGTGAACATCGAGTTCCTGGTCACCTCTCTCACTAAGGCCCTTCTCCCCTGATTGCTCAGTTTGACCAGAAGACCAGATCTTTGAAGAGTCCTCATTGTGGCAAGCTTCTTCCAATTGAAAATTATGGAGGCCACCTGTGCTCTTGGCAGCCTTTAGTGCAGCAGAAATTTTCCCTAATCATCTTTCAGGACAGCCACCTCGGAGAGACCTTGGCTCCTCCCTTCACAGGAAACAGTGCCTTAGCTTCAAGATTTAAGCCCCTCCTGCCCCACTGGACCCCCAGTTTTGGTGGTTCCTCTGGTGGGGAGACATCACTAGGAACCAGGGTTGATCAGCTGGAAGCCGGTTTTCACTGTGGAGAAAAGCTGAGGTCTCTCCCCCTGTCTCTATTTCTTGGGGAAACTCTGGGCCTTGGATAAGGTACCTGAAGGTCGCCTGCTTAGCCACCACAGCTTCTCCTGAGGTCGGGAGGGGGCGGGCGTCACAGGAGGTGCACCATTTCTCCCTGCGTTCTGTGTGGCCAGTGATGGAGCTGGAGCCTGGGCCGGTGACGTCATGTCTGGTGAGGGTGTGCATCTCCACCAGAGCTGCGGCTTCCTGTTCCTGCCACGGTCTACGGGAGAGGGCCAGGCACTGGCTGGTGTGAGCCTTTAATGCTGGAGGGGTCAGCGATCGGCTCAGAAAAGCGGGACCACCAGGATCCTCAGTGGGAGCAGTCCGAGCAGAGGTGGCTCAGACTGTTTCTGGCAATGTCAGCACCAAGCACTCAAAGTTAAGAGGAACCCTGGGGTGGGTGTTTCCTTTACGTATCACCCGATAGCTCCATGGGTGTTTCCTGTGAAGGGAGGAGCCAAGGTGTCTCAAAGGTGGCTGTCCTAAAAGACTCCTGGAAAAGATCTTACCGGTTAGTGTAACTGATTTTTTTTTGTACCTTCACCAGAAATGTACCTTGCAATAATCCTGTTTCTGAGCTTTGTAGGCAGTTCCTTTCACCACCATGGCTTTTGCTCTTATACAGTATGCATTGTCAGCTGTGAGACCTTTTATTGAGAGGTGTGTGCCTTTCCAAATCATGTCCATCAATTTAATTTACCACAGATGGACTCCAATCAAGGTGTAGAAACATCTCAGCAACAATCAAGAGAAATGGGAGGCACCGGAGCTAAATTTCAAGTGTTTCAGAGGGGGCTGAATACTTATGCCAATGGGATTTAACTAACTAGTATCAGGCTGCAACATTACAAAATTGAAAAAAAAAGTGAAAGGGTCTGAATACTTTATCAGTGCACTGTATTTCAAACTTATGCTATAAGTTTGCATACCATACAGTATTAAAAAATATATTAAAAAGAAAATATGTTGTCTGATCTAAACCATAGACACTTAGGGGTCTATTTAAAAAACAGTGAATGCAACTTTCACCAAACAAATTAGAAAAAAATCACTGTCCTTTAAAGAGGAAGTAAAGTCCACACGTTTTTTTTCTTTGTTTACCTGCAAAATAAATGCATAATGTGCTAGTATGCATCGCATACTAGCACATTATGTGACACCTGCAAAAGAACCCCGCGTTGCCCCCGTTGGAGGCCGCATCCATCTTCGCCCATCTTCCTTCCAGGTCTGCCGACTTCGGCTGTGTGACTGGCCGAAGCTGTGTGACGTCACTTCCGCGCATGCGCGTGGGAGCCGCCAATCACGGTCTAGGACTCTGAAGAAATCAACGGCCGTTCCTTTAGAGTGCATGTGCCAATGACGTCGTCAGCTGCATGCAATGTAAATGTCTCCTAAACGGTGCACGTTTAGGAGATATTTACAGTACCTATAGGTAAGCCTTGTTATTAAGGAAACACTAGCAGCGCAAACAATAACATACATTCACATATATATATGTTTGTGTCCCAAAAAATCTCTATATATAGTGTGTAAAACCAAAAATATTGATAAAGTGAATGTCCAAAAGTACTTAATATTACGCAGTCCCCTAAGCAAACCGCTTAATGCAGTGCATCGTCCAATAAAGTAAATCCCGTGAATAGAGGTTGATTCTATCACCAAAAAATCCACCACCAATGTGAACATCCAACACCACTCCCATCAGATGGACACTCACCACATGTATATGCCCCCATTTGCTTGGTGTGGGCAATCACGCCAAAAGAATAAACGACAATAGATTCCTCTTGATGAATAAAGCTCTCTTGTCTTTTTCCTCTATAAATAGCTCCAAGGAAGACATGCAGGAAAATTAAAAGCTCCACTAGTGTAATACTATCTCATAAACTTTGTTTATTCAAAAAATCTATTCCAAATGCACTCACGGAATTCATATTAACAGTGCTACAATGTCTAAAACTGGAGGGTCAAAGTGCTCCCCGAGTCCTGACCACCTCCCCGCTCGTTCAGAATCTCCTGGGAGCTGTCCTCTGCTCCTCCGACTGACAGTCCGGTTTGCCGTGTAGCCACGCCCCGACACGTTTCATCACGGGGGTTCTAGTATTACACCAGTGGAGCTTTTTCTTTTCCTGCATGTCTTCCTTGTAGCCATTTATAGAGGAAAAAGGCAAGAAAGCTTTATTCATCTAGAGGAATCTATTGCCGTTTATTCTTTCAGCTTGATTGCCCACACCATGCAAATGGGGGGGCATATATATGTGGTGAGCGTCCATCTGATGGGAGCGGTGTTGGATGTTCACATTGGTGGTGGATTTTTTGGTGATAGAATCATCCTCCATTCACTGGATTTACTTTACTGGATGATGCACTGAATTAAGCGGTCTGTTCACGGGACTGTGCAATTTTAAGTAATTTTTGACAATCACTTTATCAAAATTCTTGGTTTTACACACTACATATAGAGGTTTTTGGGACATATATATATATATGTATGTGTGTGTGTTATTGTTTGCGCTGCTAGTGTTTCTTCTTTACAAGTGTTGTGTTCACTAATTTGACATAGAAGTTTTTTGGTTTATAAGCAGCTGCATTTTTTATCATTTTTGTTGTATATTTACGTATTTAGTTTATTAGCACAAGAGATTTCACTTTATTAATAAGCCTTGTTATTGGCTTACCTATAGGTACAAATGCCAAAGCTAAGTTTACAACCACTTTAAAACAAAGGACATGGAAGATTCACCTGCAGAAGATGTTTGCTGAATGTCTGACTCACTGCTTTACAGTATATGCCCCTAAATATTTAATAAGAGTGGTCACATATAACTGAACTTATTCTCTAATGTTGTAGATGTTTTGTAGCTTATCCAAACCACTTCACCCCAGCATTTGTATTCACACAGGTAGCACTGACACCTTGATCCAATCGCAATGGAATGTGCAGATGTTATTGTCTAAAGCTAGCCATAGATGGCGGAATTGATGAAGGAATCATCCCCGCTGTGCTGTTGTATTCTGACAGCGGGGACATCTCCGCTGCCAGAATACACTGATCAGAACTGCATCCTGCTAAGTGGATTTAAATTTCTCTTCCGTTCATTGACAGACACCGCTCCATATGCTTCACCATAGGGTTATGCTGCCCTCTACAGGAGTAGGACTAGGCAGACAACACAAAAGCTTGGCTACGCCCTGTGGGCCATCCTCAGCTGGAATAACCCCCCTCTCTGCTTAAAGATCCTCCGTTTTTGTTTGCCTAGTTTAGGAGTAGGACCTAGTCTCCCTGCCAGGCCCTAAGTCCTGTTTTGTTTTTTTGCTGTTTTTTTTTTTCTTCTTGATCCCGTTTTTTTCCTCTAGCAACTGCTGAGCGATGGGCTGGACTATTGCAGTTCCAGTGGTCCCCTTAGCCTGGCCAGCAAGGCGTGCAGACAGTAGCTCCGCTCCCCCTGGTGCCCAGGTTGTAGGTACCGTGCCCTTGGTGCCTGTGGGCACACTCGGTGGGCCTTCTATGGGGTGGGTGGCCTTTTTTGGGTCCCCTTGGTATAGCTGGTGGGCCTGGAGGGCAGGTGGCTCGGTATCCGTGAGTCCGAGTACCATGCAGTCAGGCAGGCTAAATATTTAGGCTACGGCTTTAGGGCCTACTGGCTGGACCTTCTCTGGGGCAGCCTCAGTTGTGGCAGATAATGCCGCCATTGTACCCCAGGACATTTGTCTCTCCTCCGCTCCCTGGCTGGTCATGGGTCCCCTGTGGATCGTGCTCACTGGGGCCCAGGCGGCCGTAAATATGGGCCGCGTGGCCGGAAATTTAGGTTTACCTACTAGGCCGCACCCCTTCTGGTAGGGCAGCTGATAGGGGTAGAACAGGTTCCCATGCAGGTTTAGCTGCCAGGGTTCTGTGGGGCATCTGCCTTCCCCAGTGGCTCTGTGGCAGTAGTCTGCGAGTTTTCCCGCATTAGCGGCGGGTGACCTACTGTGTGGACCTCCTTGGGGGGAACCCCTTGCGGGGGTTCTCTCGTTGGCCCCCACTTTTTGCGGGCCTCAGTCGGCGCCCACTGTGGGGGGTAATGATAGCGGTTGGCTTAGCGATTGCACTCCCTGACCTCTCCTGTCTCATCAGATCCTGCATCTGGTTCGGTCGCTGCAGATGGGACCACCATGCGGGGTCTGAGTCCACGTTTCTCTGAACTGTCAGACAGAGAGGATGATTCCTCCATGACTTCTGCACCACATAAAAGAGGCTGGTAGATGCATTAAATGCATCAGTGCAGGAGTCGTATATGTTGGAGGATGCTGCTGCAGCCATATCTGTTCCGTTTGTCACCCATAAACCGTCCCGTGAGGTTATGCTTTTCTCTTATCCAGCTTATTTGGTGGCCAACGTCCCCAGGGGGCTTCCTCTCAGGGACGATCTTTTGTCTCAAGCACAGACCTTCCATCCTTTTTTACAGTCGCAGGCTTTGATGGCCTGGCTGTTGAGAGTCTGGTGCTAAAGGAAGGGCTTGTCTGTCTCGGTGATTCCAACCATGTTCAAGGCGAGGAATTCTACATCTTAAAAGCTTTATCATCGGATGTGAAAGGCATACATTTCCTAGTGTGTGGTTTGCGGAGTCCATCCTCGTTCCTTTTCGGTGGCTCAGATTCTGGCCTTTCTTCAAGGGGGGTGAATCAGAAACTGGCCTTGAGCACCGTGAAAGGCCAAGTGTCTGTCTTGGCAGTTTTTTTCAAAGACCTTTGGCTTCCCATTTATTGGGGCGTACATACCTTCAGGGGGTTCATCTTTTTACTCCGCCTGTAAGTTCTCCTCTGTCACCCATGGGATTTGAGCCTGGTTCTGTCGATTCTTCAAAATCTCTTTTTGAAAACATATGGGAGATCTCTTTCCTTACGCTGTCACAAAAGGTGGCTTTCCCCTCTGCTCGCAGGGTGTCGGAGGTGGTGGCTTTGTCTTTTTGGTCTCTCTATCTGGTACTTCACTGGGATAAGGTGGTCCTGTGACCACGGCCGTCGTTTCTTCCAAGGGTTGTCTCTGATTTCCATTTGAATTAGGACATTGTGCTGCCGTCCTTGTGTCCCAGGCTGGTTCATCCCAGGGTATTTGCCTTTTATACTCTGGGTGACGTTCAAGCTATATGGCAGCCACTGAGTCCCTTCGGGGTTCAGACTAAGTTTTACAACATGGATATTTTGGCTTTTGTGGTTGCCTCCTTTTGGCTGCAAAGTTTTTGCGGGCTGCAATTTAGAGGGTTTGTTTTTTATTTCAGGTTGGGCTCTTGTTCTAGTTGAGCTACTATTACCTGGATTGGCTTGTGTTTAGCCCTGGGTTTGTTATTCCCACCCCTTATGTTCCGCACTGCTTTGGGACATCCCTATGGTGAAGAATATGGAGCTGTCAATAAATGGAAGAGAAAATAGGAATTCTTTTCTCTGAGCTCATTGACAGACAAAGCACCAACCCCCTAAGGAGTTTTTATGTTTCTGTTAATGCTTGTTACAAAACTGAGTATCTCTAAGCAGAGAGGGGGGTTATGCCAGCTGAGGACAGCCCACAGGCCTTTTGTGTTGTCTGCCAAGTCCTACTCCTGTAGAGGTCAGCATAACCCTATGGTGAAGAATATGGAGCTGTGTTTGTCAATGAACTCGGAGAAAAGGATTTTACAGTGAGTACAAAAATCCAATTTTTTTCACCATCCCATTCAAAAAAGGGGACGGATCAACATTCTGCTGATCCCTGCCAATTTGGCTGAGTTTTGATCCATCTATGGGCAGGTAAGGAACAGGATGGAAGGTGTAAGCATTGTGGAACTCCCCTGTTGTAGTTATTTTATCCCATTCTTGGTGTCAGGAAGGCTTCGTTCATATCCTTCAATTCACATGGCTGAAGGTGTGAATTGTCAAAACACTTGGGTATACAAGGTAACATGGTGTAGGTAGTGCAGGGAAGTGAGGAAAGCAAAGACATGTACATTAGGGAGATGAAGCAACCTCTTCACAAACGTATAGCTCAACATAGTAGGGCAATTCAACTGGTCAAGACTGAACAGTTTTCCTACAGTTCAACTTATAGAAAAAGTAAATTCTTTAAGGTGAGGTGCATGTTTTGGATAGAGGGGAAAACTGGCTGGCAAGAGGTATGAAATTGGCCCTGTATGTAAAACTGGAACAAACATCATTGACCAGAAGTAGGGGTCTTAGACATCATCTGCCTTCCTCATATAATGCAATTTTAACATCTCTATCCTAGTGTTTTGATGACAGTTGACTTCCTAAGCCATCTACTTGGAAGAATTATTTCCCGACACTCATTAAATTTGGCTTGGATAAGCAATGAACCATCGTCATCATTAAAAAAATTTGTTCAGTTGAATGTTACTAATTACTATCAGATCTATCATGACCTGGATAAATGAAAATATTCACAGACATGCCTCAAAATGTTAGTCATTAACTCATCTACAAGTCAAACCAGACAGTAAAGGAGTATGTAAAAAGATTTTGCTGGATTGAAGGAGTGACATCGTTTTACATTTTTATGATTGCCACTGTTGGCATCAGTCAAGTATCACCATGTACCTCACTATGCTCACACAAGGATGGACAACTCAAACCTCTGCGGCCACTCTAGGTTATCTCTGTGAATTTTGTTTTGCTGTGATGGTTGAACCAAGTTCTTATTTTTTAAAGCTTCTATGCCATAAATCAATAACACCATGCTGCTATTTACAGTACTTAGGTTAAATATGCCATCCATTGGTAAATGGAAACAGCTGAAGCATGACGCAAACCCGGGATATACAGGTAACTGCAGTATGTTTTTCCTCTTCCCTGCATTCCACTAGTCACTGTGGCTGCCAGAAGGTGAGACCCTACTGCAGTAAAAGCTAACTTGTTATGGCAGTTTGATTTTCTAGTGAGGGTAATTGATTCCTGTGGAAGTAAATCCCTGCAGTATATACAAGAATGCTGATTAAGCCCCTATATGGTAGAGAAAAACGGGTCATATGCATCCAAGTATGTAATCACAGTAGTAGGACTAAGCCTAGGTTTACATCTTTGCAATTCGGCGGGCCGCGTTTGCGCAGGCGTGGGCAGCCCATTCATTGGAAAGGGCTGCTGTACCTGTATTTTCTGCAGGAAAAAGGTGCCTTAACCTTTTTTTAAAAAAAATTGCCGCTGCACAGAAACCACATGGTGCTTTGCTACCATGCGTTTCTGCATGTTGGAAACTGCACTAGGTTTTTCAGTGGGTGTGGTAGCCATTAAGGGTACATGGCACATGCGCATTTTCTTGAAAGCAGTGTGACTGCATGCATGTACACGCACTCCCACAACCTCATAGATGTGAACCTAGCCTTAGTGAAGATGTAGGGGCTCACATCAGACATTTCACAGATGTAATATGGTTCTTTAGTGAATGGGGGAGGGGAAATACACATATTCCTCTCCCAGGGGACTGTTTTATGGTTCTTCCCTCAATAGCAAATCATTGCCACTTCCTGGATTGAATATTGGGCTTAAATATTTTAATTTTTTTACAGGTTTAATATCATTTATTAATTTGGGCCACAGAATATTGTGTAACTACTCTTGAGCTTGCATCTGAGTACTTTGACTTTCCTACAGTAATCTTTTTTTTTTTTTTTTTTTCCGTTTTGCTGCACACACTGCTGCTAGCTGTCCATTTGTCTTTCTGTGGCTTTCTAGGCTTTAGATAGTGTACCTCCAACTTTGTGACACCTTCGATACTATAAAAGAGGCTGGTGAAGTAACACATTTTGTGAATACTGTTCATTACCTCATTTGTTTTCAATGTATTCATTAGTTGTTTTAACATAATAAATTGCCATTGATATCCACAGGTTTCTTTTACAGTGCCCAAAAACCGAAAGTTACTAAATATGCAAATACCCAAGAAAGTCAGGCCCCTCCCTCTTCTGCACCTCGCTATTGGGTGATAAATGTGTTTGACATATTCACGGGCTAAGTTTGGATGCTTTTACTATTGCTAACCATTTATATGCCTCATACATTATTTATAAAGTCATCTAGGTTTTTGAGGTATAAGGTAAGTACACTCTTTTCCTGTTTTATTGATTCCTGGCATGCAATAGTGATCCCAATTAGTGTTCATTTCAGAGCTCTAAAAGTCAGGAAGGTTTTTTTTTGGCACACTCCTTGGTATTCAGCTTTTTGCCAGAGAAGATATATACAACTTCTACAAATACAAGTTATAGAGAATAGTGAGCCAAATCTTTTTTTTTTTATTTTTTTTATTTATTTTTTTTTAATTCTGCATTTTTGATTGGAGAGATATGGCTATGTGTCTTTTCTCTAGAGAACACAATAGGAAGTAAGTTACATCAGAAAATGAGTGGAAGTCCCACACATCCACAGTTGCCACTGGAAAATGTGCCCCTGTTGGAAGTTATTCCCTCTCTCCCTCCTTTAGTGGCAAATAAAATTTTGGATTTTTGCTTAACTTGTCCAATTATTGACAATGGTCCCTTGTACAAATAGAGAGGTTGGATGTCCCCCGATGGGCTCACAGACAACAATAAAAAAAACGTAACCTTTCTCACTCTGCCCAAAAAGTCTGAAGTTTATCTTCTGTTCTGCTCTGATATTTATCTAATTACTAAGAGCTTGATTTTTTTTTTCCTTCCTCTCCGAGCACACTTTCTTAGCATATGTGTAAATTAATGGCATGTTTACCCTAAATTGTGACTATGCACAAGATCAAAAAGGATATGCACTGTATTATTTCACTAGTATTATTCTTAGTTCCCCCTCACCCCTATAACCAGATATATTATCTGGCAGATCTGGTATTATGTCACGTCTGTAACAGGCCAAGCTGTCCAGAAAAAAGTAGCAAGTTTTCTATATCTAACTATGTTAGAGGGGACTCCAAACAAAAAAACCCTGTGGTTTATGCTAGTAACCCATTGCTCCCTGACAACTGCAAATAAAACAGGGGCAACAATGGCAGCTTCCTTGGCTGTAAAGGATAGGATGGTAATGTTTTAGTTTAGGCCTTTATACATGTATAGTAGAACACAATAGATAATGAATACTATTCACAAAACTGATTACTTTTGTACCCTGGTTTATAATGTTAAATCAGCCAGAAAAATGAATAAAGTTGGAGTAACCATTTAGATAACTTATCCTTGTCCATAAGAAACTATTATTTAAAGAACCTCTTTCCTACTGTTCTCTTGAAGGCTATGAGTCCTACGATTATACGTTTGACTATGGTCATGATTCTGCTGGCTCATACAGTTTTGTATCAGATTCCTGGATGACCTCATGCCCCGTGCCCCCTAATGATGGAGCAAAATATTTGGGACCTGGCAGAGATAGGTAACACATGGATGGACGTGCACTGAGGATACAATGAGATGGCTTTATAAAAACTGGAGGCGATTATAGGGAATTTGTTAGGACAGAATTATGACCACTGCTGCTTTTTTTTTTTTTTTTTTTTTTTTTGGAGATACAGACTCTATGGTTGTGAACTTGATTGTTATTTACCTGAAATAGTGGCTCACCAGTCACTGACACTCTGAACAAAATGACAGCCATGGAGCCTGTACCTTCAGTATTAAGACAGCATTGGCAGGTCTCATATTTCTGTCCCCACAGATTCACTTTAAAGTGAACTTGTCACTGTTTATAGTGTTTGCAACTTGCAGTATAATTTAAGAGCAGGCGCCCATGAACCTGGTATAGCAAAGAGTCCAAGATGGGGCCTGGGAAAGTCCTGTTCAGGGTTTATAGATCTCCCAGGTTCCTCATATATATTTAGGGATCTCAGATCCACAGTCCAGTGCAGAGTTTACTTTTCTCACCTGGCACCTGTAGCCAGTGCTCTCGGCCTGGGAACCAGACAAGTCCTGTCTGGGAGAGGTGAAAGGTTGGTTAAGGCTAACAAGCTATATATCTGGAGGCTGACAAGCGGTAGTCTTGCTCAGCCTGTTAGTTAGGACCTGTATTTTTATGTAGTTAGTGCCAGGATACGGCTAGGCTCTCAGGCACAAATACCAAATCCAGTGAGGTACTGATAGTGTGGTGTTTATTGATTCTATATACAAGTCTATTCACAGGTGTTGTACAGTGTTCCAGAAAATAAACAGGGCAAATAATTCCAAAACAAAAGCCTAGCCGTATCCTGGCATGAACTACACAAAAAATTACAGGCTGACATCTGTGGTGCCCACAGTCCAATACAAGAGGAGGAAGGATTTGCCATGCCGGAGAACAAAGCCACCAGATCAGGGACCCTTTTGCACCCTGGCTCAGCTGGATTTCGCTGTCCAGAGACTGCAGAGTCTTTTCCCATTTGATCAGAATCTCCCTTACAGGGATCTCATATGAAATAGGGCAAACGGGCCGGCTCGAAGGTAGACACCATCTGAACCAGCACTTGCATGCAAGTCCAGGGAAATGACCATCTGCTGGACAGCAGGAGGCAAATTCCAGCCTGCAGTTTCTGGAGTTTGTCCAAAGAAAGGAGTACTCTTGCTAAGGCCGAGTCCAGAGTCAGACCCAGATAGTATAGTTTCATGGAAGGAACCAAGGCATACTTCTGAAGATTCAGAATCCAGCCGAACTTCCTCAGGGTCCATATGGAGATCTCCAGGTTTTCCACCAGCACAGAGACTCTGCTCGCAGAAGAAGGTCATCCAAGTGGCCCAAGACCGCAGTCCCCTGCTGACGTAACAATGCCAGCACCGGGCCAAAACTTACATGAAGACCTGAGAAGCAGAGGCCAGACAAAAGGATAACGCCACAAACTGATAATGTTCCTCTCCCACTGCAAAGCGGAGAAAGCCGGGACCAGAGATCTCAGCAAGGAACTCAGTCCTTACTCCTGACTAGGCAGAAAAAAAACGAGTACCTATATCAGAGAGAGGTAGTATACCCCTGGGACTGCCCATAGGCGTAGCCAGACTTTTTTTCTGCCTAATGTCCTACACCTGTAGGAGACAGTATAACCCAATGGTTAAGAATATCAGGCGATGTGTCCGTCAATCAACGAAAGAGAAATACCGTTCCTTACTAACAAGCTAAGCAAGCCTGCTGTTTGTCAGCCTTTACATCTTGTATTATACAGCTTGTTAGCTTTTATCAACCTTTTTCAGCTTTCCCAGACAGGACTTTTCTGATCCCTAGGCCCGAGAGCACTGGCTACAAGTTCCAGGTGAGATTAAATTGCCAGTGGGGAGAGCAGTAAACCCTGCACTGGACCGTGCATCAGAGATCCCTAAATGTATGAGAAGAACCTGGGAGATAAAAAAATAAAAACCCAAACAGGACTTTCCCAGACTTCCTCTGGGACGCTCTGCTACATAGGCTACATTCAGTAAATGGGGAGCCTTCACTTTTAACTTTGAAGCCCCATCACTTCCTGTGACAGCCCCCTCTGTCCACTGAGGTTGCCTGTTAAATAGAGGGATGACAGTGGTAGTTTAAGCGCTAAAGACAGAAAAGTCAGTGCCTTGCCCTACTTGAAGAGGGTGGCCAGGCTCATAGGATCCTGGGCAATATAGAAGATGCTTGATGATTAAAACTGCCCATTCTTAAAGTGAAACCTCACTGTTTTGGGGGAAAAATCTTTTTGAGACTAGTAATTAACAGTACATATCAAGGATTTTTAGCAAACTGCCTCTTCTGAAGATACTCAGAAATGATACTCCCAGGAAGATATTCTCTACTCAGTAGTAGCATCTGCTTGATATAAACACTTAATTAGGCCCGGTATTGAAACTAAACAAAATTAACATTTCTTCCCCAGCACCTCTTTAACCGCTTAAGCCCCGGAAGATTTTACCCCCTTCCTGACCAGGGGGTATTTTGCGATTTGGCACTGCGTGATTTTAACGGACAATTGCGCGGTCATGCGACGCTGTACCTAAACGAATTTGACGTCCTTTTTTTTCCCACAAATAGAGCTTTCTTTTGGTGGTATTTGATCACCATGCGCTATAATCAAAAAAAGAGCGACAATTTTGCAAAAATAACAATATTTTCACATTTTTTTTATATTAAATTCCCCCCAAAAAAATGTAAAAATCAAAATTTTTTAAAATTTTTGGCCAATTTGTTTTCTGCTACCTATGTTTGGTAAAAAAAATTACAAGCGTATTTTGATTGGTTTGCGCAAAAGTTATTGCGTTTACTAACTAAGGGAAAGATTTTTGTCTTTTTTTTTTTTAACGAGCAATGGCGGCGATCTGCGTTTTTTTTTTTTTTTTTGCGGTACTGCGACATTGCGGCGGACAGATCGGACCCTTGACTGACATTTTTGACACTTTTGGGGGTACCAATGACATTACTACAGTAATCAGTGCTATACATATGCACTGTTACTGTAAAAATGACACTGGCAGGGAAGGGGTTAACTTTATTAGAGATGCAGTGACTATGTGTGTCCCTAGGGGCAAGCTTCTTACTGTGCAGGGATGTGGCTGTGTGTGTAAAAGCACAGATCAACGGTCCTACATAGCAGGACCGTTAGATCAGTGCTTTTACACAGGGAAGAATGACAGGCGGCTTTGTTTACATTAGCCGCCTGCCTTTCTCCCTTCACAGCAGACGAATGCGAGAGACCAGCGGACATCGGGTCCGCCGGTCACACACACTGAGGTGTCCGTGAACGAGCCGAGGCGGGAGCGCGCCTCTGGCGGCGCGTGCCCGCCCGCTATTGGCTCCCAGGCTAGTGACGTATATATACGTCACTTTGCCTGGCCGGGGCTGACCGCCGCAGTAAATAGTCGTGCGGCAGTCGGCAACCGGTTAAATGTAAGGTCAAATGATCAGGAGGTAAAAGGCTCTTTACAGAGCTGGGGATGCCAGAATTGAACTCAAGCTTAGTGAGTCAATCACAAGTTTAGGTGATCATTTGACCTTCTACAAGGGTTTTGGTGAAACAATCAGTCCCAGTCTTGTACTAAGGAAAGGTGCTTCTCTAGCACCCCATAGATGGTCATAAGGTCACCAGAGATGAAAGGCGAATGTGCTTGAACTTAAAATTTGGGTATTTCCAGCTCTATGAGCCCATCACAGAGGGAGGTAAGCATCTGGTCTTCCACAGGTGTACAAGGAAAACAATCAGTCTCATTGTAATAAAAACAGAGCTTCCCTACCACCCCTGTAGATGATAACATAATCATGAGGGATGGACATGAAATGTTCAAAAGTCAACGCTACAGGTATGACAATCTTCCTGGTAGTCCAGTGTTCATGAAGCCCAACTAGACAAATCCTCCACCTTCTAAAATGGCACTAAACCACTGTAGGTTACCACCAACTAGAACCCCCAATATTTGCACTGAAACCTTGCTGCCATCTTCAATTTTATGAAAACCAAAGGGATGAAGGGTTGTTTGGCACAGTTCAGGATATTCAAGATGTTACCTCGAGCTCAGTGAGCCAGTCACACAAATAGGAAAATAGAGTTCTGAAGGTGTTATGTAATGTGGTTACATTAAACCTTTCGAATTTGTTTTGCGGTCATAGAAGGCTGCTTCAAAATGACATTGGTGTGTATATTTAAGAGCATTAAATTGTGCAACAATGTTATTTTTGATGTATCATCTTTTTTTTTTTTTTTTTACAGATATGAAGTTTCTTGTAAGCAGTTGCATTATTATATATATTCAGTGACAGTTTCACCTTAAAGTGTGGCGACCAATAAGATTCCAGTCTTCATTCTAGAAGAATGGCGGCTGGAATATGGATAACAATATAAACACTTCTTTCCTCCAGTTTATTGTATATCTGGCCTTGTATGTATTTTTTTTATGGTTGAATGTACACCATGGTCATGGCTAAAATAGCATGTACGGGGTGTATGATCTAATCTGAAAATCATATAATTTTATACATTGCTGCATTTCCTGTCCTATCAATTGCATTATTAATTTGAAAAAACTGCCAGGGCATCGGCAAGTTTGTCATTTTTGTAAGTACAATTTTGCTAAAGTTCAGGGCCCTCATAGCATATTCCTGAATTTAAAGCTTTATTCCTGGTGTCTTCCTTCACAATGCTTGGCCTGTATGAGGGCAGCTTAGTGCAGTGGTCTCCACACTGCCAGCTGGATGAGACCCTTTATTTGCTTTTGGGGCAATCTTTTTACTTTGACCAATGATGGAGCATTATTGCTCCTCGCGCAAAGTACAGTAACTAGGTCATTTTTATTTTATATCCACCAACCCTGAGGCATGGTTTACTCCTACTGTTGCTTGGGCATTTTCTTCTCCATCTGGCCACAGTCTGGCCCCATAAGGTCTGTAGGCCCATGAAATGACCCTTTGTTTAGAACCCTTGAAGACCCCAAGCATATTGTAAACATACAGCTTTAATACATCAAGGAAGGTCAGGGTCTGTGCTGTAGGTGTTGACTTTACCAGCATGAACCCTGCCCTCCCATCATCTTTCCTAAATGGAAACCCAGCTCTCCTTTTTGTCCATTGTAAATTCAGTGCTGGCCCTATATAGACCAGGTAGGGTAACGGAGGACTTTTGCTTACCAGGGGCAAGGAGTTACACCTAAATACTTCCAGGATTTATCAAAGCTATTGTGACCCTGAACTTTTGTAAGATCATTGCTGCAGTTCTTTAAAACTGTAAACAAAAGATAAGTTTACTTTTAGGTGAAAGTTGAATAGAGAACATTATGCTGTATGCCTAATTTTGCCAGCTGCTGAAACCACCATGTTTAAAATCACTGAATTTTTTCCCTTGTAATCTCAGCTCCTTGCTGCAGAGATTCTGTGTTAATCCCACTGGTTGCACTGGTGACCTGACACACTGACTGGCACAGCAGTGATAGTAAGAAGAGGGGATAATCAGGATATCTTTAATATGGGGGGTTTTAGCAGCAAGGCTCTGTACTTTAATATTGTTTTCTCTAGTCACCATGCACCAAAAAAGTAGGACTTACAATTTATTAAATTTTTTTCTTTCTTTCCTTTCTTTTCTTTCCTTTCTTTTTCTTTCCTGTCCTTTCTTTTCTTTTCCTTTTTCTTTTCTTTTCCTTTTCTTCTTTTCTTTTTCTTTCTTTCCTTCTTTTTCTTCTATTATCTAAAATGTTTTCTCCTTGTAATTTCTGTTTAACAGCTATGGTCCCTACAATCGAATGGATCGAGGTAGATATGGGTTCTCTGAGCCAGACAGAGGATATGGAAATCGGAGAGATCCACACTCTTCCCACCTTTCCCAGATGGGGTGGAGGGGGGATGTAAGAGGAGGACTTGGAGGTAATTTCAGACCCCCTACAGCCATTAGAGGATCTGGCCATCTCACGCCGCTCTTGAACCAAGGAACATTCCAAAACCTAGCTGGTTTCCAGGGACTAAGGGCATTCACTGGCAACTCTTACTTTGGAGGAGGATTCAAGCAGAAGTCCAGAAGACTTTGGAAGGATAAAGTAAGTAGATTAGCTAATAATTCACTTTAAGAGCAAACTTACAGTTTATCATTGAGGCAGAGGCTGTTTTGCTGGCTTCCCCTTTAATACATTGCAAGCTGAATGGTCACTGAAAAATAATTATGAAACAGGAAAATTGTCCTTTCTCTTTCATTCATTGACGGACACAGCTCCCGATCTTCATAACCATTGGGTTATACTGCCCTTTACAGGAGTAGGACACTAGGCAGAAAAAGAATCTGGCTATGCCTATGGGCAGTCTCAGGGAGTATACTCCCTCTCCCTGCTATAGGTACTCATTTTTTTTCTGCCTAGTCAGGAGTAAAGACCTAGTTCCTTGCTGGGATCTCTGGTCCTGGCAATTTTTTTTAGATGTGAGATTTTTTTCCTGTGAGATCTACAATCAACTGCCAGACTGGACGACGGGCTGGATAATCTAGATCCAGTGGTCACCCCAGTCTGGCCAGCGAGGGCGCGCAGACCTTAGCTCCGCACTAGGTAGGCCGCGCCATAGCCCCAATGGACGGGGGGGCTGGCCTGCAATTTAAACACCTCGCGAGGTCAAATACGACCCGGTCTCGGCCTGAGTCGCAACATTCACCCTGGCTCACCATTTTGATGGCGAGGGGTTCTGTCTGGAGCGGTGCCCGCCTGCATCCTGTTATGGTGAGGTTTTTGGAGGGTTTTGAGGTGGACATGGGCCCCTCCTTGGGATGGTCGGAGCCCCGGGTTTCCCCTCCTTCCCATCAGGCACCCTCTTTTCATCTGTCCCCCATCCTACCCCCACTTTTGCTGGGACTGTGTGGGTGGTCTGGTCTACCTCCTAGGGTGGGGGCAAGGCACTGTGCTGGCGGGTTGTACCTGGTGGGGGCTCCTGCCAGGGCCCCACGTCCTGCCTGGGTCTGTCCTTGAGACCTAGGGATCCCTTTGGTGTCCCAACTGCTGTAGCCTGTGTATTCCTATACATGGCAGCTATGTTTGCGTAGTCCGGTGGCCATTTTGTGGTTGTTTGCCATTGAAACTAGCAGCGGCCATAACAGTGGAGCCCTGTGGGCGGCGATTTCGGTGGTGGGAGCCCCTCCTCATCCCTTGGTGCTGACTCCTGGATCTTTTAACTTCCTCATCTCAGCACGTGGGGTGCAGATTATCCTGGTGGCTGCAGGTGCCTGTTTTTGCTGGGTGGCGAGTCTGGTGGGGTTCTCTCCCTCTCTGCTGAGGAATCGCTTGGTGCTTGTGCCTGGCGACCAAGTGGTGCTGCCAGTGCAGTGAGGGTTGTCCCTTTGCAGTGTTTTACACTTTTGTGGGGTCCCCCTGGTGACGCATGGAGTCTTTGGAGCACATCTCCCAAACCTTAACTCCTCTCTGAGGCTGCAGGGCCCTCCGGGTCCCAACCATCCATCGATGCACTGACGACGATCCTGGAGTCCTTGGTGACCCGGGTGGAGGTGATTTTCGGGCAACAGGCTAGCAAAAAGTGACCCCTGCCTCATCTGTCTCCTCAGATCCTGAATCTGATTTGGCTGCCACAGGCGTGGGTCACCCTGCTGGGTCTGCGACCATGCGAGTGGAATCTTCAGATAGTGGGGATGATTCCTCCACATCTGCAACCACGCATGAAAAGGCGCTGGTGGAAACACTGATTTGTATCTGTGTCTGAAACCTTCAAGATGGAGGACGCAGCTGCGACGGAGGCACAGGTTCCCTTTGGCACTCCTAAGCCATCCAAAACGGCGAAGGTGTATACTTTCCCCGCCTATTTTGACAGAATTGTCGCTAAAGAGTGTGGACGACCAAACCGTCCCCTTGGGGTCCCTAAGCGATTTACTAGGCGTTACCCCTATGAGGAGACCCTTATTAAGAAGTGGACTGTTCCACTGGTAGCGGACCCTCCGGTTTCCAGATTAAACCATGATTCTGATTGAAGAGTCCCTGGCCTTTTAACCTCCTCCCACCAGGCCACTGTAAATAAACGGCCAAGTGGGAGCTCAGTAGTTCCGAGTGGACGTTACTGTACGTCCCTTAGAACAAGTGCCTGCGTGATCCTGTGAAGGCTGTGATCACAGGACACAGCCAAGACGAGATCGGGATATGGGCGCTGTGATTAGCTGTGATTAGCCCTCCAGATCACCACTGTCATCCCTGTCCCCATAAAAATTTGTCAGTGTCCCAATAAAACATCTGTACCAGTGCACTAAACATCTGCAATAGTGCACCATTGTGACATTACCATCTGTCAGTGTCCGCCGGTGGCCGATCAACATCTGTCAGTGTACCAGTGTCCCACCAATAAAATAAAACACTTAAAGTACCCCATGCTCTCGTGTAAAGGCGAATGCACACGTTGGTCCCGTACGCATACGTAAACAGCAATAACACCACACATCTGAGGTATCGCCACAAACGTCAGAGTGACAGCAATCATTCTAGCACCAGACCACCTGTGTAACTCTAAACTAGTAACCAATAAAGGCTTATAAAGTGTTGCCTATGGAAATTTTCAAATACCGAAGTTTGGTGCCATTTCACTAGCGTGCGCAACATTAAAGTGTGATATGTTTGGTATCTATTTACCCAGTGCAATGCCATATTTTTTATATTTTTTACCGAAAATGTTGGTATTATATTGTCTCTGTGTGCATTCAAATGTATTAAAATGTATTTATGTATTAGTGTATAAAACTGTTAGAAAAAAGTGCTGCGCAAATACCGTGTGACATAAAAATTTGAAAAACCTACCATTTTATTCTCCAGAGCCTCTGCTACAAAAATATATGTTTGGAGGTTAATTTTCTAGCAAAAATACGGATTTTTACTTGTAAAAAAAAAAGGGTTAGAAGAAGGCCTGGTCTTAAAGTGGATTATGGCTGAAGGTGCTATTTTTGGATGTTGCACTAATCTATGTGGTCAGGCTGTGAAAAAGTCTCACGTGTGGTATTGCCATAGTCAGGAGGAGTAGCAGATTGTGTTTTGGGGTGTAGTTGCAAGTATGGCAATGCCGTGTGTGAGAAATAACTTGTTAATATGAAATTTTTGTGAAAAAAACAAATAATAATAATTCCTTAATTTTGCAAAGAATTGTGGGAAAAAAATTACAACTTCAAAAAACTCACCATGCTTCTTACTATATACCCTGGACTGTCTACTTTTCAAAAAGGGGTAATTTGGGGGGTATTTGTACTGTCTTGACATGTTAGGGCCTCAGGAAATGAGATAGGCCATCAGTACATCAGGTGTGACCAATTTTCAGTGATTGGTACCATAGCTTCTAGACTTTCACACAGACCAAATAATAAACGCTGATTTTGGTTATTTTTACCAAAGAAATGTAGCAGTATAAATGTTGGTCAAAATTTATGAAGAGAAATTACTTATTTGCAAAATTGTAAAACAGAAACAAAGAAACGCATTTTGTTTTTCAGAATTTTCATTCATTTTTATTTGTAGCGGAAAAAATATCCTTCCTGGTGACAGGAAGGCGGTGGCTGTGGCCCGCAATATGTACACTCTGGCTGGTTCAGCACTGAGGCCAGTATTCATCATTGCCCTGGTGTCGCAAACTCTGACTGAGTGGGCTAAGCTCTTACGCCGTGACCTGGAGGAAGAACAGCTCCCCTCTGCCTTTGCTTCGCTGGCGGACCAGCTGGTCCAGGGGCTGCAGTTTATCTGTGATGCCTCTTTGGATGCGGCTCCCCTAGGGGCTTGGCTCTTTGTTTTGGCAGTGGTTCTTCAGCGTGTCTTTGGCTCAAGTGCTGGTCTGCGGATCAGACTTCAAAATGGCCTTTCCAAGGAGATCGCCTGTTTGGAGCTACGCTGGATGACATAATTAAAGGTCTCACAGGGGGGGAAGAGTACTTTTCTTCCTTAGGCTACTAAGGGCAACGAACCTCGTCATAGATGTGGGCCCTCTTCCTCGGCTCATAAGAAGTTTTTTCGTCCCTCAGGGTTGACTAACAAGGGCTCGAAGCCTTTCAGGGCCTCTTCAGGAGGATCCAAACTAACCTGGTCTGGCAAGCCAAGATTGGGCTTCTCCAAAACCGTGGACAAGGCTCTTTCTGCATGAAGGTGCGCCCTCACCCATATCGGGGGTTGGGGACGTCTTCTCTGGTTTCCAGACACTTGAACTTCCCTGGTGCAAGACAAGTGGGTCCACTAAGTAATTCGGTCCAGCTACAAGATCGCATTTCGCTCTTGCCCCCCAGCAAAGTTCTTTCCTTCCAACTTGCGCCTGTCCCCGGACTGCTTACAGGGTCTGTTTGGGATGGTACAAGACCTGTTACTTCGAGGGGTGATTGTCCTGGTTCCGACTTCGGAACGTTTTCAGGGTTTTTACTCATACCTGTTCACAGTCCCCAGGGATGAAGGCAAAATGCGTTAGATGAAGTCCATTCGCACGGTGGTGGCATCCCTGCGTCAGAGATTTCCTCGCCTCTATCGACATCAAGGATGCCTACCTTCACATTCCAATATGTGCCAGTCACCAGTGCTTTCTCCGCTTTGCCGTGGGAGAGGATCATTATCAGTTTGTGGTGTTACCCTTTGGTCTCACCTCTGCTCCTCTGGTCTTCACAAAAGTGTTAGCCCTGGTGCTAGCATTGTTACACCAACGGGGATCGTGGTACTGGGCTAGGTAGGCGACCTCCCTCTGTGAGCGGAGTCCCTTACTGCTCTGGTGGAAAACCTGGAAGTCGCCATACGAATTTTGAGGGAGTTCGGCTGGATTCTGAATTTTCAGAAGTCTGCCCTGGTTCCGTCCACAAAGCTGGACTATCTGGGTCTAACTTTGGACTCGGCCTTAGCCAGAGTGCTCCTTCCTCTGGACAAACTCCAGACATTGCAGGCTGCAATTCATCTCCTGCTGTCCAGCAGATGGTCTTCCCTCTGGACTTGCATGCGGTTGCTGGGCCTGATGGTGTCTAGCTTCGAGGCGGTTCCGTTTGCACAGTTCCATACAAGGTCCCTGCAAAGGGAGATTCTGACCAAATGGGACAAGACTCCCCAGCCTCTGGAAAATCAGATCTGGATGAGCCAGGGAACGAAGGAGTCCCTGATATGGTGGCTTCGTGCTTCGGCAGGGCAAATCCTTCCTCCCCTTGTGATGGACAGTGGTCTCCACGGATGCCAATCTGTCTGGCCGGGGGGGGGGGGGGGCATCTCCGGCAAAAATTCTGCTCAGGGGATCTGGACACTGGAAGAGTCCAGACTACCGATCAATGTCTTGGAACTGCTTGCGATCAGACTGTGCCTGGACCATTGGACGGATTGTCTTCTGGGATGTCCAGTGTGCAGTAAATCGGACAAAGCCACGGCCGTGGCTTATGTCAATCACCAAGGGGGCACAAAAAGTGTCCTGGCGGCTTGGGAGGTAGCCAGCATTCTAAGGTGGGCAGAACAGTTGGTTCCAGCCCTCTTCGCCGTGTACATTCCCAGGGTGGAAAACTGGCAGGCGGATTACCTCAGTCGGCAGACATTGGCCCAGAGGGAGTGGTCCCTTCACCCGGAGGTGTTTCATCAGTTGTGTCTCCAGTGGGGCATCCCCGAGGTGGATCTTTTGGCCTCTCGGCTCAACAGAAAGGTGCAGAGGTTTGTGGCTCGGTCACAGGATTATCTGGCAGACTCCACTGATGCGCTGGTGGCCCCGTGGGGTCAGTATCGTCTGATCCCCTCCACTCAAGCTTCTGCCAAAGACTTCTGCGCAGGATTGAGGCAGAAGGGATTCCGGTCATCCTAGCAGCTCCCGACTGGCCTCGCTGGGCTTGGTATGCCGATCTGGTGCGGCTGGTCGCCACTGTTCCTTGGAAGCTTCCTCTCAAGAGGATCTGCTGTCCCAAGGACCAATATTCCATCCAGCTGTACAGTCGCTGGCTTTGACGGCTTGGCTGTTGAATGCCAGATGCTGATGAATAGAGATTTATCTGAGTTAGTGATTCCAACGCTGTTCAAAGCTAGGAAATCTACTTCTAGGAGGATCTACCATCGTACGTGGAAGACGTACATTGCGTGATGTGAGTCTCTTGGGGTTCACCCTCGCTCCTTCTCATGGCTCGGATTTTGACCTTTCTTCAACGAGGGGTTGAACAGAAATTGGGCTTGAGTACCTTCAAGGGCCAGGTCTCGGCTTTGGCGGTCTTCTTCCAACGATCCTTGGCCACACACTCCCTGGTGCGTACCTTTCTTCAGGGTGTCCAACATTTTGGTTCCTCCAGTGCGGTCCCCGTTGCCACCTTGGGACCTCAATGTGGTGCTTTCGATCCTCCAAAAGCCTCTTTTTGAGAATCTCCAGGAGATTTGCTTGCTTACGCTGTCTCAGAAGGTGGCATTTGTGGCTATAACCTTGGCGTGAAGGGTGTCGGAATTGCCGGCGTTATCCTGTCATTCACCTTACTTGGTGATTCAGAGATAAGGTGGTTCTTCGCCCCTGTCCGTCATTCCTCCCAAAGGTTGTCCTCTGATTTTCATTTGAATGAAGACATTGTGTTGCTTTCTCTGTGTCCCAGGCCGAAACATCCGAAGAAACATGCCTTGGATGTAGACATATGCCGGTTTTCGGTAATTCGATATATCGCGGTATTGCATACCCACGGTATTGTTATTGTGGCATTTTTAAAATACCGAGTTTCTCTGCTCCTCAGTCTGACTTGTGAATTGATACATTTGGATGACTCATTCCTCACTCAGCAGTTCACTCACTCAATAGAAAACAGCTCTGGTAATATGATCCTAGAGTGAGAGACTTAGCTCCTCCCTGTAACCAATCAGACAGCTCCCACTCAGCACACACCCACATGCTTCCTTCCTGGGCTCAGAGAGACACAGTGAGAGACACAGTGCCTGCTTTCTACAAGCAAGTACTTTTACCATACACTGTCACTAGATAGATAGATGGAGAGATAGATATACAGATAGATATACAGATGGAGAGATAGATAGATGGAGATATAGATGGATAGATAGATGGATAGATAGACAGACAGATAGATAGATAGAGATGGATAGATAGATAGATAGACAGAGAGAGAGAGATAGATAGATAGTTACGGGCATAGCAGCATATATATATATATATATATATATATATATATATATATATATATATATATATATATATATATATATATATATATGCACAGGCATAGCAGCCCACATTACATTATTATATAGCCATCAAGCAGTGTCTGGCCTACCCGGTGATGACTGGCGCTCCGATCCGATGGCCTGGTCATTAAGGGGGCAAATCCTTGCGGCCCAGAAGTGGTTAAACCTGCAGGAGGAGCGGTGTTTTTATTTGTAAATTACTTTACTATTGCTTTAGGCCTGATTCACATGTATGCAGGTTAGCAGTTCACATGTATGTGGGTTGGCGGCCCATATTTGCACAGGGATAGGGATAGCAGCCCATTGATTTGAATGGGGTTGGGCTGCTATGCCTGCGTTTTCAGCTGAAAAAAGCCGCATGCAGAATTTTAAAAAATGCATAGGCCGTGAACCCCATCCTGCTTTTGCACCATGCGACTTACTTGCAGTTGCTGCACACGCAAACTGTGTTTTTAAATGCTGGGCCCATGTATTTAAAAACGCAGAAAGCTTGCCAGAGCGGAAACTGCAGGTAAGTCGCATGGTGCAGAAGTAGGATGGATTTAAAGGCCACTGCATTTTATTAAAATGCTGCATGCACCTTTTTTCTGCGTAAAATGAGGGCATAGCAGCCCGTTCAAATCAATGGGCTGCTATGCCAGTGCAAATGTGGGCCGCCAACCAGCATACATGTGAACCGCCAACCCGCATACATGTGAACCAGGCCTAAAGCATGTGAAAAGTAATTTACAAATAAAAACACTGGTCCTCCTTCAGGTTTAACCACTTCTGGGCCGCAAGGATTTAGGCCCTAGTGACCAGGCCATCGGATCAGAGCGCCAGGACCAGTCATCACCAGGCAGGCCAGACACTGCATGATGGCTTATTTTAGGCCTGGTAATTATGTGCAAAAGTGAACCAAAGTCCCTAAATTCAGCAATGAAATTGAAGTGAGGTAGAAATTTAATAATTTAAGTTTAATAATTGAATACCGTGATAATACCGTATACCGTGACAAAACCCTAATCAATCGCAGCATGGAAATCTGATATCGTCACATGCCTACTTGGATGTGGTCCGGGCAATTAGGGTGTACCTGGCAGCTACTTTAATGAGTCTTTTAGGAAGTCAGACTCATTATTTGTGCTCACGGATGGGCCTCGGAAAGGGTTATGCGCTTCCAAATGGATCAGACAGACAGTGATTGAAGCCTATTCCATCAAGGGTCAGGTTCCTCCTTTACCTGTCAAGGTGCACTCTAATCGGGCGTTCAGTGCCTCTTGGGCCTTTTGTCATCAGGCGGCAATGACGCAGGTTTGCAAGCCGGCCACCTGGTCATCGGTGCACACTTTCACAAATTTCTATAAAGTGAATGTGTTGGCATCTGCGGATGCTTCCTTTGGCCACAAGGTTTTGCAGGCTGCTGTTTAGAGGACTTGATCCTCTTTGAGGGTGTATTGTTTTTTTTTCAGGTGGGCTCCAGTTGTTTTGGTTGAGCTCCTGTTGCCTGGTAGCCTACTGTTTAGCCTTGGGAATTGTTTTGCTGTTCCCACCCCTCATGTTTAACACTGCTTTCAGATGTCCCAATGGTTATAAAAATCAGGAACTGTGTCCGTCAATGAACAAAAGAGAAAATTGGATTTTTGACCTACCATAAAAAAATCCATTTCTCTGATGTTCATTGACGGACACAGTAGCCACCTCTCTGTGGAGTTATAATTATTCTTACACTGCTTGTAACAAAACAGAGTACCTATAGCAGTCTAGTGCCTAGTGTCCTACTCCTGTAGGGTGCAGTATAACAAAATGGTTAAGAAGATCAGGAGCTGTGTCCGTCAATGAACATCAGAGAAATGGATTTTACGGTAAGTCAAAAATCCCATTTTTTTTTTTTTTTTTAGTAAAAGAACAGGTCTTTTTGTCCATTGCAATCAATTAACTCTGTGGGAATCTAAATAATTACTATGGGAAACAATTTCCATTTATCATTCAGAAATGCATAATTAGATTTTTATTAATTAAAATCTTGTTCAAACGGCAGTCTGTTATCTAGCTCCTGGTATTTACATTGAAAGAGTTATTTGCATAAGTGAGTGGTATTAAAATCCACTCCCCAGACATCATGACAAAACATAAGAGACTTGCCTTCCTGAAACCTGTAATCTGCTGTTCTTTGGAACAGGTCTAAAACTATGCTTACCCCAAAGATACCCTGCCTGTGATTGAGGGCAGAGTCCCTCGAAAAAATTATGACTGGTTTGACCTTTCAGCCTGTTTAGTGACTGCCTGTATTAGAATCATCTTCAGTCATTTATTATTCATGCATGCCGATCTTGTTAGATGGATTCTATAATAAAATTTAATTATTACATGTTAACACAATCGGGGCTCCCATCTGATATTAGAGGTTGCAACTACCCAACTTTTTAGTAGGGTTGTCTGTTTCAGGACAGGCATCTCACTGTGCTCAGGTGTGCTCTGCCACTGAATTAGCAGCTCTTCTAGGGGTGTCAGCCACTGGTGCTGGATGGGAGTCCTGGCTGTGTGAGATGGCAGCTGAGTACTTGTGTTGTAATAGTTAATGGAAAAAGCAGGCAATTGGGAGGGAGCCATTAGAATTCTGTGCACTTGGGCATAGAACCTGAAGTGTTGGTCTCGATATGAGAAATTTTGCATTTTTTACTTTCAGAAGAAGCTGGGAGCAGAAGGAGGAGGGCCAGCAGAAAAGAAGATTAAGGCAAGCAATGAGGGTGATGTGGCAAAAAGTGAAGAGTCGGAATCAGAAGGAGGTGAGATGCGGATGTGTGTAAACATGCTATAAAGTATTTTGTTGAGAGATCGGGTTGGATATGTAAGTGTTACCATTGTCCTGCCACTGTCCATCTGCTGGAATTATATGGGTGCATAGCTGAGCCAGACCTAGAGCTCCAAGGTAAGTTCAAACCATTTTAAGTGGACTTAATTTGGCCACCCATGTCCATAACATGCCTCACTAAGCAGTGTACTGGGCAGGGATGAGCTCGGACGTGTTCGAGTTCATACATGCCCGATCCCGCCAGGAAGTCGACACTGCACTCCACTAATCACAAGACAGTGAGGCATTTCCCGATCTGTGCAGCTGCGGATCGGGAAATTCCTGTGATAAGCGGAGTGCAGTGTCGGCTTCCTGGCAGGATCGGGCACGTACGAACTTGAACACACCTCCGAGCTCATCCCTGGTACTGGGTAGATATTTGCACTGGAATGCCTGACTGTTACTCACTAGAAGTAATTCAGATAGCCACAGCTAAACCCATAACCCAGTCTTTTGTTTGACTGGATGTAATAATGGCAACTACCAATTACAATCCTCTGCAAAAACAATTTGAAAACAGTCGAGTTTTAAAGGTACTCGCAATTCATGAGTGTACCCCCAACATACCCAGCTCAGTAATACCTAAATTAAGTCTCTATGACAGTCAGCTTTGGGCATGCATTTGTATAATGATATATTTGTGCAGAATACCAAAAAAATATGAGCTGTGAAAAATCAAAAACAATATGCGGTGGCTTTCACATATAGGCTTTCTACACAACCCACACAGATATAAAAAAATGTGTCAAGCCACTATAAGTAGTGTACGAAGTGCAGCTTATGACCTAACAAAACAAAGGGCAAAAGTCAAACTGCAAATGAATCCAGAACAAAAGAAAAAAGTCCTAGTGAAAAGATAAAATTCAGTGCGAAAATCGTGAAAAGAAGATCTGACACCATCACATGTGAAAATAAAGTGTGTTCAGAGGCCATTCAACATCTCCCTGTGGAGTCAACACCAAAACAGATGGCTGCCCTTACAACAACATATGCACCTGTGACTTATGTCAGAATCCACAGCGTGATTATAATCTCTCCCAGTGTCTGCATCAGATGGCAGCTCTCGATGGAAAGTAGCTGGGAATAAAAAAAAAAAAGCTCACCAGGAGCCAAGGATACTCTCTAATAGTGTAGTATTTAATAAAATGTGGTGTATAAAAAGTAAACACACCCCTGTTCATATGTCAGGTTTCTGTGATGTAAACAAATGAGACAAAGATAATTCATTTCAGAACTTTTTCCACCTTTAATGTCACCTATAAACCGTACAACTCTTATGAACAACAAACTGAACTCTTTTAGGTGGAGGGAAATAAAAAAAAAAAAAATAAAAATAAAATTATATGGTTACATAAGTGCACACACCCTTAAACGAATACTTTGTTGAAGCATCTTTTGATTTTATTACAGCAATCTTTTTGGGTATGAGTCTATCAGCAAGGCACGTCTTGACTTGGCAATATTTGCCCACTCTTTGCAAAAACACTCCAAATCTATCAGATTGCGAGGGGAATCTCCTGTCCTGTGCACAGACCTCTTCAGATCACCCCACAGATTTTCAATCAGATTTAGGTCTGGGCTCTGGCTGGGGTATTCCAAAACTTTATTCTTCTTCTGGTAAAGCCATTCCTTTGTTAATTTGGATGTATGCTTTGGGTCGTTGTCATGCTGAAAGATGAAGTTCCTCTTCATGTTCAGCTTTCTAGCAGAAGCCTGAAGGTTTTGTGCCAATATTGACTGGTATTTGGAACTGTTCATAATTCTCTCTACCTTGATTAAGGACCCTGTTCCAGCTGAAGAAAAACATTCCAAAGCATGATGCTGCCACCACCATGCTTCAGTGTTTTTTTTGTGCCAAAAATATCTTTTGGAATTATGGCCAATAAGTTCAACCTTGGTTTCATCAGACCCACATGCTTTTGGAGATTCCGGAGGGATTTTTGCAAAATTTAGCCAGGCTTGGATGTTTTTCTTTGTAAGAAAAGGCTGTCGTCTTGCCACCCTACCCCCATAGCCCAGACATATGAAGAATACGGGAGATTGTTGTCATGTACCACACAGCCAGTACTTGCCAGATATTCCTGCAGCTCCTTTAATGTTGCTGTGGGTCTCTTGGCAGCCTCCCTGACCAGTTTTCTTCTCGTCCTTTTTATCAATTTTGGAGGGACGTCCAGTTCTTGGTAATGTCACTGTTGTGCCATATTGTCTTCACTTGATGACTGTCTTCACTGTGTTCCATGGTATATCTATTGCCTTGGAAATTCTTTTGTACCCTTCTCCTGACTGATACCTTTTAACAATGAGATCCCTCCCATGCTTTGGAAGCTTTCTGCGGACCATGGCTTTTGCTTTAGGATGCGATTAAGAAAATGTCAGGAAAGAACTCTTAGAACAGTTGAACGTTACTTGGGGTTAATAAGAGGCACTTCAAATGATGGCAGGTATGTACTATTTAACATGAGTTTGAATGTAACTGCTTAATTATGAACACCACTACATCCCTAGTTATAAGAGGGTGTGCACAATATTTCAGTTTTTCACCCCCCCCCTAAAAGATTTCAGTTTGTTTTTCAATTGAGTTGGACAGTTTATAGGTCACATTAAAGGTGGAAAAAGTTCTGAAATGATTTATCTTTGTCTCATTTTGTTACATCACAGAAACCTGACATTTTAACAGGGTTGTGTAGTCTTTTTTTTCCTGCGGCAGGAGGCAGCCCGCGGGAGGAGTGACGGCGATTGTCAGAGAAATTGACAGAAGACCCGCCTGCTTATGTAAACAAATCAGGTGGGTCTTCTGTCACACAGGCAGAGATAGATAAAGAGTTTCAGCTAAGCTGCAACCCTGATCTCTCTGTGCGTGTCACAAACCCCTTCCCCCTCCACAGTCAGTAAGCACAGTTAGGCATACATTATACATACATATGCATACATGAACTCCCTTGATCACCCGTAGTGTTAACCCCTTCCGTGCCAGTGTCATTTAAACAGTAACCGTGCATATTATTTAGCACTGATTACTGGTCCCCTAAAAGTGTCAAAAATGTCAGGGGTCCGATTTGTCCTCCGCAATGTCGCAGTCCCGCTAAAAATCGCAGATCGCCGCCATTAAAAAAACAAAAAAGTCCAAAAATCTATCCCGTAGTTTGTAAACGCTATAACTTTTGTGCAAACCAATTAAAATATGCTTTTTTTACCAAAAATATGTAGCAGAATACAAATTGGCCTAAACTGATAAAAAAAAAAATAGATTTTTAAAACATTTTTATTGGGAATGTTTTATAGCAGAAAGTAAAAAATATTGTGTTTTTTACAAAATTGTCGCTCTTTTTTTTGTTTATAGTGCAAAGTCTAAAGACCGCAGAGGTGATCAAACACCACCAAAATAAAGCTCTATTTGTGGGGAAAAAAAGGAGATCAATTGTATTTGGGCAAAGCGTCGCACAGCCGCGCAATTTTTCGTTAAAGTAATGCAGTGCCGAATTGCAAAAAATGGCCTGGTCATTAAGGGGGTAAAACCTTCCGAAGCTGAAGTGGTTAACAGCCGCTGTCGACCGAGCAGGCAGTCCCCGGGTTACAAACAAGATGGGTCTTGTAGGTTTAAGTTTAATTTGTATGCAAGGTGGAACAGGTACATCCTTTAAGTGTAACTCCAGCCAAAAAAATAGTTTATACGTTTTTTTTGGGATAGCATAGGGAAAGGTTAATACCCCTGTAACATTTGTCTCTCTTTCGTTCATTGATGGACACAACTCCTGGTATTCATAACTATTGGTTTTTACTGCCCCCTACGGGAGTAGGACACTAGCCAGAAAACAATTCTGGCTACACCCATGGACAGTCCCAGGGGGGTATACTCCCTCTCTCTGCTATAGCCACTAGTTCCTTGATGGGATCTTTGGTCCTGGCAAAATTTTTTCCTCCTGAATTTTTTCTGTGAGATCTACAATCAACTGCTGGACTGGGCAAGGGGCTGGATAACTAGATCCAGTGGTCACCCCAGTCTGGCCAGCGAGCGCCCGCAGACCTAAGCTCTGCACTAGGTCGGTCGCGACGTAGCCCCACTGGACGGGGGTTGGCCTGCTAGTGAAACGCCTCGCGAGGTCGCATGCGACCGGGTCTCGGTCCGAGTCGCAGCATTCCTTCAGCCCGACAGCCCCCAATTTGGAGATGGAGAGGGGTTCTGTTTGGAGCGGTGCCCTTCTGGTTCCTGGTATGGCAAGAAGCTGTCCCCCTCTCCCCCTGGAGGATTTGTGGTGGGCGTGGGCCCCTCCTTGGGACCCCCGACTTGCCGAGTCCCTCATCTTGCCCCCCCCTTCCACATACACTGGGGGTGTTTGGGTGGTCTGGCCACTTTCCAGGAGTGGGGGCAGGGCGCTGACTGGCAATGGGGGCCGGTGTGTGATCGGATAATGGGCTGTGCGAGGGTGGGGGTTGTACCTGGCGGGGACACCTGCCAGGGCCTGCCTGGATCTGTCCTTGAGGCCTGTCCCTGTATGTCTTGTGGTGCCGCCATTTTGTTGTAGTCTGTGTGTTCTATACACAGTGGCCATGTTTGTGTAGTCTGGCCTGCCATTTTGATGTGGTTTGCCATTGAAAATAACGACGGCCATGACAGTAGAGCCCTGTTGATTTCAGCAGTGGGAGCCCCTCATCTCCACGTGCAGACTCCTGGATCATTTTACTTCCTGATCCCAGCACATGTAGCGCAGAATATACTGGTGGCTGAAGGTGCTTTTCTCTGCGGGTGGTGAGTCTGGTGGGGTCCTCTCCCTCTCTGCTTAGGCGACTGGGTGGTGCTGCCAGCGAGGTGGGGGTTGTCACTTAGCAGTGTTTTTACACTTTTTTGTGGGATCCCCCTGGTGACTCATGGAGTCTTTGAAGCACAATTCCCCACCTGATCCCCTTTCTGAGGCTGCAAGGCCCTCCGGGTCCCAACCATCCATCATGCACTGATGTTGGTCCTGAAGTCCCTTGTGTCCCGGGTGGAGGTTGCCTGCGGGCGATGGGCTAGCAAAAAGCGCCCCCTGCTTTCCCCTGCCTCATCGGTCTCATCAGATTCTGAATCTGATTCGGCTGCCGCAGACGTAGGTCACCCTGCTGGGTCTGCAACTACGTGCCTGGAATCCTCTGATAGTGAAGATGATTTCTCCACGTCTGCGCCCGCTCATGAAAAGGCGCTGGTGGATGCACTGATTGTACCTGTGCGTGAGGCTCTGAAGATGGAGGATGCAGCTGAAGCTGCGTTGGAGGCGCGGGTACCCTTTGGCACTCACAAGCCATCCAGAGCGGCAAAGATGTTTCCTTTCCCTGCCTGTTTTGACGGAATTGTCGCTTGAGTGGGGACAACGAAAGCTTCCCCGTGGGCTCCCTAAAGCGCTTTACAAGACGTTACCCCTAAGAGGAGTCCCTTATTAGGAAGTGGACTGTGCCGCCGGTGGTGGACCCTCCAGTTTCCAGATTAAACATGGCAACTATGATTTCGTCTGAGTCCCCAGCCTATAAGGATCCGGCTGACCGGAAGGCGGAGGCTGTGGCCTGCCATATCTTCACTCTGGCTGGTTCGGCAATGAGACCGGTATTCACCATTGCCCTAGTGTTGCAAATTCTGACTGAATGGGCTAAGCTCTTACGCCGTGATCTGGAGGGGGAGCAGCTCCCCCCCCTGCCTTTGACGAGCTGGTGGACCAGCTCATTCAGAAGCTGCAGTTTATCTGTGATTCCTCTTTGAATGCGGCTCCCCTGATAGCTCGTCTTTGTTTTGGCGGTGGTCCTTCGGCATGTCTTTTGGCTCAATTGCTGGTCTGCGGATCAAGTCCTTGACTGATCTTCCTTTCCAAGGAGATCGCCTATCTGGAGCTACCCTGGATGACATTAAAGGTCTCGCAGGGGGAAGAGCTACTATACTAAGGGCAAGGAGCCTCATCGTAGACGTGGGCCCCCCTCATCAGCTCATAAGTTTTCTCTTTTGTTCACTGATGGGCACAGCTTCAAGTCTTCAGACCATTGAGCTTTATGCTGTCTCTCTTCAGGAGTAGGACTAGGCAGAAACCTTTTTGGAAGAAGCTGCGTGGGCACGCAGCGTAACGCGTAGGATAGCCAACCGGAAGTGACGTATCGGCAACGATTTGTTTGTTATGCTCTGAAAAAGACGAAAAGCAATGTGAGTGTTACTCTTAATTCAATAAAGTACGGGATATACTTCACTATATTGGCCCGCTTTGTTTTTGGAGACCTAAAGGTCCACAGATATCTCCTGGTACATCGCTGTATACAAAAAAAAAAGAGGGAGGAAAATCGATTACTTACAATGGTACCCATACGCTAGTAAGGAGGAAGGAGCATTACTCTGAGGCATATAACACAAGGCCTATTTGAGGTGAGCGCTTAGGACACCTAGTGATCACTGCACAGAAGAGCACCTGCATGCGGTTAAGAAGGATAAGAAGATTTGTCTAATCACCATTTATTCATATATTTATTTGAAGGACACTTGAGCACTTTATATTTATATCACCTAAACAAGTTATTTATATTTAAAAGCACAAAAATATTTTTTTAGATGGTCACGTATTAGGAAGTTTTATAATTTGGCATTTTAATTTTACCAAGAGATTATATATGTATTGTTTTATGAAAAATTATATTTATTCAGCAATTTTAAACCACCTAATTGTTTAAGGATTGGAGGATTTATATTTGATATAATTTTATTTTATTTATTATGTTGTGATGCACATTTGGTTATGAGTGAATATTATATTGAGAGGCACTAAGGCACTTTTTCACAGTATATATTTATATGTTTTAAATAATTTTGTATTTGGCACCTTTAAAGCGCGGTACTCCCCCCAACTATAAGTATCTGTATTGTGTAGGTTACCATTAATAGTACCTGCAGCATTAAAGGAGACAATCAAGTATATAATAGAGACAGCGCGAGAATTTCACCAACCCCCCTCAGAAACCTTTTTGGTTACGCCCCTGGGGAAGTCCCAGAGGATATATCATCACTTCCTGCTGTAGGACTACATTTTTTTCTGCCTAGTCAGGAGTAAGGACCTGGCTCTCTGCTGGGATCTGCGATCCTGGCATTTTTTTCTTTTTTAAATGGAATTTTTAACTTTTTCTTTATTTTTGTTCCTGTGCAAACTACATTCAATAGTTGGACTGGGCAACGCACTAGATATTCCTATGGCCTTCCCAGTCTGGCCTGCGAGCGCGACTCAACTATTAGCTTTGCTCTAGATTAGCTGCGACATAGCCCCACTGGATGGGGGCTGGTTGGCGAGTGAAACGCCTTGCGAGGTCGCATTGACCTGGTCACGACAGCAGTCACGATCAGTCGCAGCGTACCTCAGGCCGCAGCACCCCCATTCCAAGATGGTGAGGTAGACTTCTGGGAGTGGTGCCTGCCTGGTGACCGTGGTATGGTGAGTAGTGTCCCCCCTCCTTTCTTACAGGATTGCTGGGGTCGTCACGGGCCCTCCCTGGGGATGGTAGGCCCCTGATGTGTCCTTCCTCCCCCTCATGGTTTTCCCCTTCTCCTTAATGGGGTTCCCTCTGTGTAGGTGCCCTCATCTGCTCCCTGTCCCCTCCCCTGGCCCCCTCTGGGGGGAATGGATGCTTTAGGGTGGGGGGATTGTATGGTGCTGGGCTGAAGAAGTGGTGGTTGATGCCGCTGCTGGCACCCTGGTGGGGATGTCTGTAGTTGGGTGGGGCGGGGGGGTCCCCTCCTGAGGTCTGTGTGCTTCCCTGAGGTCCAGTGGGGTCCAGGATCCTGTGCAGCGCTATGTGGAGGCATTTTGCCCTAGATTCTGCAGCCATGTTTGTGTGGTCCAGCGACCATGTTTTTGGTTTCTCCATAGAGTTTAACTGTGGCCATTTTTTGTAGTCAGGTCGACATTTCCTCTTTCTAGCAGTGTGGCAGACCGTTTTGGTGCTTTCCAGCTGGGATGGTGAGTCTCTGGGGGTACACTATCCTTCCTCTCCTGTATACAGCACTGAGGGTGCGCTGATTCTTGTGGTGCCCCAGCATTGCAGGAAGGGGGGGGGGAGGGTTACCCTGTGTTTTTTCTGCAAAAAAAAATTCTGAGCAGCGCGGTTCCGATTAACCCCTTATGGTCATGGAGCCTCTGGAGCGCGTTTCACTGCCCGATCCACTTCTGGAAGCTGCGGGACCTTCTGTGTTCTCAGTCTGCCCTGGCAGCCATGACAGAAGCCCTACAGTCGCTAGTAGCCAAAGTAGATATGGCCCTGCAAAGGAGGCCTGGCAGAAAGCACCCCCCGCCTTCACCTGTATCCTCAGAACCTAAGGTGGATTTGGCCACCGTGGACGAGAGTCAGCCCATTGGGTTTGCGTCCACGCACGCTGAGTGCTCTAATAGTGAGGAAGAGTCGTCTTCCTCTGCAGCCGCACATGAAAAAGCGCTGGTGGAGACCCTGATTGTGTCAGTGCGGGAAACTTTAAAGTTGGAGGACTCAGCTGAAGCTGAGTCGGCGACACCGGTGCAGTTTGGCACCCGCAAATCTTCCAAGGTGACTAAGGTGTTTCCCTTTCCTGCCTATTTTGATTGGAACGTTTGGCTCTGGGCACCATCAAAGGCCAGATTTCCGCTTTAGCCCTATTTTTCCAAAGGCCGTTGGCGGCGAAATTCTTGGTTCACACTTTTGTTCAAGGAGTTCCCCATCTGGCTCTGCCGGTGAGATCCCTGTTGTAAGGGCAACAATCTGCTGTAGTGAGTGTGGATTCCACAGGGAGATGGTGATTGGCCTCTGAACACACTTTAAGCAGAATTATTTTCACTTGTAAAGATGTCAAATCTTCTCTTCATGATTTTTGCACTGGATTTTATCTTTTCACTAGGACTTTTGTTCTTGATTCATTTTCAAATTGACTTTGGCACTTTGTTTTGTTAAATCATAAGCTGCACTTTGTACACTATTTTTTTTTTTTTTGGAAAATTATTTTTAATAATTTTCAATATAGTACAAATGTGACACTTGTCAAGTGCCAAGAAAAAAAAAATTATACATCAGCACAAGTGACCAGCACAGCCATGACGAATAGCAAAGGATTTCAGGATGAGAGCCAACTACAGTTCCACAAAAAACTTTTTTCATGCAACTGACTTTCAGATGTAAAATAACTGTTCACAAATAGATTCCATATATAATACAATCAAACCTATCCCCATCAAATTGCAACATTGAGCACTGCATGCAGTACTATGGTATTGATACAGCTGAACCGCATTTTCAGAGTGAGAACACTCTTACTCAGATGCAGTAGATGCATCACTCACCTCGCCTGTCGCCTTCCCACACTTTGTCAAATTTTCCCAGTACCCCTCTACTTGCATATGTAGCCCTTTAAGCAATCCAGGCCACAATTTTCAGAGCAAAAGATTTCTTCCAAGAAAGAATAATGTTTTTCCTGGCATAATAGAATAATAGGGTTAGGAGAGTTCAGATCACCTTTGCAGGGGTCAACCAACCCCAGCAAGCAAATCTCCACAGTGGGAATTATGTTTGTCTTGACAGAATTTTCAAATTGTACTACATTCAGCCAAAAATATGTGAAAGAAATTGGCATGGGAGGAATTACATCACCAACAACCAGGTGATTGGGGGTGAAATATTTTAGCCAATCTAGCAGGTGTTAGATTGTATGCAAGAATTTATATTGGATAAGGTGGTCACTTGCAGACTCCAGTCTAGTAAATGAGTCTCAAATGTCATCCCCATCCATGCCAGGAAAGTTAGCCAAGCAAGCTTTACGACAGTGCAGAAGAAGCCTGGCAGTATCAATAAGTAGTTGATAATATATGGAATATAGCGCCTTTTTTAAGATGTCAGCCCTTAATAAGTCGTACACTATTTATAGTGGCGCTACACATATATTCGTGCAGGTTTGTATTTCTGTCAGGCCAACACAGTAACTGACAAGGAGGCATCTTTCTACAACCTACCACTTTTTCTTAACCACTTGCAGACTTTGGGCATACTAGACACGCCCAAAGAAATGTCATCATTGTACACAGGGTGTGTCTAGTACATCCATTCCTTCTGCTGTGGGGATTTACATTTTCCTAGTACAATGCAATTCGGCTGTGATTAATCACAGCTGCATTGAAGAGTACACAGAGAAAGTCCCCGCAGCAGGAGCTGTAAAAAAAAGCAGTCTGGCAATGTTTATCAACAACATTGCTCAGATGGGAATACAGAAAGCTACAATGAAACATTGTAACTTTCTGTTTATTAATTTACAGATCAAAGGGATGAACTTTAGTCTGCAAATGAAGTCAGTTAAAGCGGAGTTCCACCCATTTTTAATAGGTTGGAATACATAGATCTTTGTAATCCCCTTTAAAATGGCTTTTACCAATGGAAACTTTTTTTTTTTTTTTTTTGCTAGTAAATACCTTAATTTTGGCTTTATTCCTCCTCTCCGCACTTCCTGGTCCGATCGGCGATGACGTCATTCGGCGATCCGCAGTGTCTGCTGGGATGTATTCTACTTGCAGTAGCTGTATCTGTACTGAGCCGTGCCTGCCCCGCCTCCGCCCCGCCTCCTCTCATTGAATTGCATTGTATGAATGTATTAAGGCCGTTCTCTGCCCAGCCTCCGCCCCGCCTCCTCTCATTGGATTGCATTGTATGAATGTATTAAGGCTGTTCTCTGCCCAGCCTTAATACATTTATTAGCAAAAAAAAAAAAAAAAAGTTTCCATTGGTAAAAGCCATTTTAAAGGGGATTACAAAGATCTAAAGTTCCAAAAATGGGTGGAACTCCACTTTAAAGCAACCTGTAAAAAAAAAAAAAAGTGGTGTTTTTGTTTTTTTATTAAATCTTCCATTGTTGAACCCCCCTTTTTAACCCTTAGTTAATCAGCCCTTATTAGCTCCTTATTCTCCTCCATTCAATTATAATTTTCCTCGTGATTTATTTTTTATTATCTAATAGGTAAACTTTTTTTCTGTTTTTGTTTACTTTGTTCATTAATATTTTTACACCTTTTACATATATATTACACTTATTACATTGAAAAAAAGCGCAAAATTGAAAAAAAAAAATACTACTTAAATTCATTTGTAAATAACTTTGGAAATATTTGGGTACCAAAATCATAGTTTTGGTGGTGTTTTAAACATGCTATATATTTTGTGTGCAGTAGCACTATTTATTTTAAACTTAACATGGCTCAAAAAAAAAAAAAAAAAAAAAAAAGTGCCTTTTGTTTAGCTTTAATTACGTTTAATTGTCTAAGGATTGTGAAAAAAAAAAAAACATGCAGGATAATCACAAAAAGAAAGCCTTGTTTGCCCTTAAAAAATATTTATATTACAATTTTATCTTAAGTAATAAAATTATCGCTGAATATACAGGCTCATAGCAAAAAGATGAAAATTGCTTTGGTCCATAGGTGAACAGGTATTAGAGCCAAAGTGACTCACTATTGGACTTGAGCAATGCACATTCAATTAGCGCCTTCCTTAAAGCTTGGATTGGCCAATTCATTCAGGTGATAACATTTAAATGTGACATTGGAAGGGCTTGTTACGAGTATCGATAATCAACATAATCCTCAACCGAGTGCTAGATCTGGATGGGAGAAGGAAACACATTATTTGGAGATATAGGTGATAGATAAAGGAAAGGCATTCTTTAGACCACTTCTGATTGATGGTGTGGGATTTCTTCAGAGCTAGACAAAGCTCAAAATTGTCTAAGCTAATGTTTTATAGCATCAATATAATTAACATCACTAGGCAGACAAACCCTTCAACAGAGGTCTCTACAGCTTTTGAGTAACAGCAGTGTCTAGTGCCGGGATAAACGACTGATTGTAAAATCTATCTTTCCCATTATCTTATGCGTGAGCATGCCCAGGCCAGAAGCAGCCAGCTCCCCATTGTGAATACACCTTTGTTGAATTGTAACTTGAAAATCTGTACTTTCAGATGGAGATCAAGAAGGAACAGGAACCATCACACAGACAGTAAGTCCATAGAAAATGGGAGATGATTAAATAAATAATATGGGCACTAATGCGTAGTATCTATAATAATTAACACCCACTTCTTACGTTCAGTAGGGGAAGGTCAAGAATAAAACACATCACAAACCGTAGGTGAAAAATTGTACATTGTGAATAGAATTATACATGGTATGTACAAAGATTACCCCAGCAACACCCAATACCATGAAATAATAAAACCCTAGACGATGTATACCTAAAGAACAAAAGGTGATGCATTCAAACAATCAAAAACTGGATACATCATAATTAACCAACAAGCATATCAGATATTACCAATCCCTGGGGGTTTGAGCAATGGCTGGTCTCTCTCAGGCTATCCCTATGTGCCTGACCTCCCGGGGTTTGTCCCCCATGGGTTTGTACTGGTAAGTAGAAAAATCCATCAAAGTAATTAGAAAGTCAGCAGTACCTAATAACACCCTACTATCGCAGACTTGGAAAATAGGTGGGCACGTCTGGGTGAAGATTAACTTCACAATATCTTGTATACAACTTGAAACTCTCATCAGCAGGGCTTAATCAAAATCCCTGACTGGGCAGAACCGAAGTAGTGGACCAGTACAATGCCTCTGATGAATGTAACCGAATCAGGTTATGATTTGTGGTCAGCCACTAATAGTGAGCAAGCTTTTTCAGTGAGCCAACCATGACATTGGAGCTTTGACTGAAAAGGTATCGTGTCCATTTTATTAAACATTGTTGACGACATACAAAGTAAGACTATATGGAATCTGTTCTCTATTTTTAACTATATATACAATAATTTTCTTCACATATTGTAAGACCTCACAGTGCAGGAGTGTGCATACTGTTAGCATGGCTCAATCCTTTGCTTTAAATTTTTATTGTAACGTGGTTATATTGGTCCAGAAGTAGTTTATATGCAAAATTCAGATTCAGAATACTTTAATAATCCCAAAAAAAAATTATTAAGATAGTTACATTCAACAAAGTCAAAACAAAATCGCAATAACAAACGGAAACAAGACACAGTAACAACAATAAAATTACCAATAACAGCAAATTATTACCAAATAAAACTGAATTAATACTGTATTGTAATAAGCAATACCATCCTATTGAAATAATACATAGAATAAAAAAACACTGAAAAATAACAGAAAATAAAACTACCAAAATGCAATTATATCAATTTCTCGAACATTACCTAAAAGTAATAACGCATAGTTAATCTAATTCCAACCTTATATAAAAACTACCTTATATAAAAACGACATAAAGTCTGGATCATAAACCAGATTAAATCCTCACAACCAGCACTCACAGAGAAGGATTGTATAATTTGGTGGCCACAGGCAAAAATGATTTCCTGCGTCACTCTGTAGTGCATCGTAGTTTAGTGATCGACCGATATCAGTTTTTCGTTACCGATACCAATATTTTGGCCAATGCATATTGGTATTGGCTAATATTGGCCGATATTTGTACATTTAAAAAGAAAACTTTTTTTTTTTTTTTTTTTTTTTTGACAGGTACTTTTGTGGAGGGATTGGGGGGTCTAAAAGACCCCAAACCCCTCCTCTGCACTTAAAAGCATTCAAAACGCAAAGTGTGGCTGTTTTGAATACTGTAATTTTTTTTAATCTGGTGCGGAGTACCCGGAAGTGATGTCATGACATCACTTCTGGGTTTTTGCATGGAGACCCGATCAGAGCCGAATGCGGCTTTGATCAGGTCTTCGGCGGCCGATAAGGCTGGTTGCCCGGGTCTCCCGGTGGGGCGGGAAACCTGGGCGAGCCACGGAAGGCAGCGAGAGAGGAGGGCACGTTCCCCTCCCACTCCTTGTAATGACAGCCGAACGGCTTCTCAGCCGCATTGGCTGTCATTACAAGACAGCCGACCGTCGGCTATGGACGCGGGTAACGGGGTCATGCCTCTAGCTGTCGGCATCACTCCGGTACAAGCACTTTTCTGAAATATCAGTAACCTCCGGGGCCAATTCCAATATATCGGGAAAAGTGCATATCGGCCCTCGATATTCGGCTTTGTCGATAATCGGTCGATCCCTATCGTAGTTGTAACAATCTATCACTGAAGGTACTCCTCCTGACAAGTATATTGTGGAGTGGGTGGGATAAGTTGTCCCAGATTAAACATACCTTGAACAGCAACACTGCTGTTAAAGACTCCCAACACCAATCCAAAAAAAACTGGCCTTGCAAATCAGTTTGAGTCTGTTGGTGTCGGCCACCCTAAGCCTGCTTCCCCAGCATGCCACTGCATACAGGAGAGCAATGTTGGCTTGTTTCAATTAAGTTTTTTTTTTTTTTATTTTATTTTTTTTATGGTCACTGTCAAAGTCCTAGACATTGCGATCCACTTACAATAAAACTGCCTGTTTCCTATTAAACAAACCATATACTGAGAGAATATGATAGCTGCCTGTATAATATTCCAGCAAGGTTTCCAGTTTTTTCATAAGGAGATCAACAGTTGCGCTGAAAAACTGTGATTAGCTTAACCACTTCTGGACTGCCCACCGCATTTATACTGTGGCATGGCGGCCCGGCTGCACAGAATCACATATAGGTACGTGATTTGGTGCAGGGGTTCTTGGGGGCGTGCACGCGCGCCGCCTGAGCGCCACTCCTGCTGTGATTAGACACAGCTGGAGCCAACTAGCGGCTAAGCTGAAACACAGATCTCTCTTTTCCTCTAGCACATCCATCCCCCACACAGTTACAAAGCATTCCTTAGGAGGACACTTGATCACCCCTTTAACCCCTTCCCTGCCAGTGTCATTTATACAGCAACAGTGCATTTTTTTTAGCACTGTTTTGGTGTCACTGGTCCTCAAAAAGTGCCACTTAGTGTTAGATTTTTCTGCCGCAATGTTGCAATCCCAATAAAAATCGCTGATCGCCGCCATTACAAGTAAAAACAATAAAAAATAAATAAAAATGCCATAAATCTATCCCATAGTTTGTAGACGCTCTAACTTTTGCGCAAACCAATCAAAGTAAATCTATTAGGATTTTTTTAACAAAAATTTGTAGCAGAATGGCCTAAATTGATGAATTTTTTTTTTTATTGGGAATGTTTTATAGCAGAAAGTAAAAGTTGTTTTTTGTTTTTTTTTTCCAAGTTGTCGGTCTTTTTTTGTTTATAGCACAAAAAATAAAACCTGCAGCAGTGATCAAATAGCGCCAAAAGAAAGCTCTATTTGTGGGGGAAAAATAGGCATCAATTTTATTTGGGTACAGCATCGCACGACCTTGCAATTGTTAAAACAACGCAGTGCGGTATTGCAAAAAATGGCCTGGTCATTAAGGGGGTAAAACCTTCCGGAGTTGGAAGTGGTTAAAGAAACTGTCACTTGGCCCATTTAGAAAAAGTGACAAAGTCTTTTGAAAGGCCATCTGAACACCCACTTATAGTCCTCATTACTTCATTGGTGCCTTGGCAAAATACATGGTCCATCCTGGTATGGAGGAGAATATGACCACCAAGCCGAATGCCATGCTCATGTCTGAATGGGTCTGAACACTGTTGGGAGGGGACGGGTGACATCATCAACCCTGTGTAAACTCTGACCTCATCCAGCGCTGAGCGTACACAAGGTTAGGACTTGGTGCTTTAAAAGAATGCGAGTATAAGTGTGTCAGGAGGTGGGCTCTTCAAGAGACTTTCACTTTGCCCTAAACTGTATCATATATTGATAAATTCTAAAAGGTGTATGGTTTTATAAATGTAGAAGTGTACTGGATAGCCATGCTTGATGCCTAGCAATGCCACACAGTGATTGTGCTTTACTGATCTTTTTTTTTCAATGCATTTTCCTGTCTGTCTCCTTAAACTGAGGATAATAGACTCCCCACCTATTATTTTTTTTCTTTTTAATCTTGGTGGTGGTTGAACAAGTATACTGATTAGCATGTCTGACATATAGTATCTAATACAGGTAGAATCTACTCATCTTTGGGTAAAATAGTCATGAAAATGAGAAAGAAGGCAAGTGTAAAATCGCAATAAAATTACTTTTAAGTACCATTTTAGAAGTAACTTTAAGGTCACATTCACACTACGGGTTGGGGGCGGTGCAAATTGTTGCAGCAGAAATCCCAGATTCCTGCTGCGACTCTCAACGGCTAGGTGCGGCCGCCAGCCACGTTCACTATAATGATAGGTCCCCAGGGGCTGCAGTTTTTTATACTGTCAGTACAGCTAGCAATTATGTGCCGTGATTGCTGATGGATGCACTGTGTGTGTCCAGCAGCAATCGCTGCAAGTAAACCCTGGCTGTCCAGAGAGCTATGAATAGCTGCTGCCACCAGCGACCTCTTATAGTGAACAAGGCAGGCGGTCCCACCTAGCTGCGGAAAGCCGCTATTCGCACCTGCCCTGTAATTGCTGAAAATACACCATAGTTTCTCTATATGATACAATGTAATTACACATTTTCTCTTTCAGGAAGCTGAGGACAAACAAGAAGAGGCGGAAGAGACAGAAAAGGGTGACAAGAGTATGCAGAATTATATTGCCAGTAACATGAAACAGTATAGCAGCAGCTGCATTGCTTTCTCTGTTGTTACCAGTTCAGCTATATGGGACGTTGCCAGGCTCCATGCAGATACAAGAACAGCATTTCTGAAAGTCTATACAGATATCCAATCTAGCCTACTCATTGTTTCTTTATATACATGTCCCAGTCTACATCATAAGCTCCTGGCTGCAAATATGACATGCAGAGTGAATATAGACATTGATTAGCAGGCAGGGATCCAGCAGAACTTGTGTGGAAGTGACAACCCTGAATCAGTGTTATTAAAGAGCCCTCAACAGTTGCCCTTGTGTAGCTAGAGCCCTTTAGTTGGTTCTAAGAGCTTACTCGAAGATGAGTGACCATGATCATGCCTCCAAGTTACAAGACCAATGCCCATCACCAAGCACCTGTGTTGTGGCATAGAGTGTGTCACATTCTCCTCCCAAACTAGAAGTGCTAGGTATTTCTCTTTGCTCCTGGTGGCTGAACTGAGCAGTGGTGAAGGAAGAAAAGGTAACGATGATTGTTCCTGGGGAGGGGAAAGTTAACTAACAAAATGCCTTGTATCAGGTCCAGGGAAAGGAATGGTAAGACGCATCTGTTTGCATTGGCAAGGGCTTCTTCTTCTAAATCTACTTAAAAGGCTAAGTTCACCTTTACAAGAAGCAATCGATGGGCCCCAGTGTGTAAAAAGAAAAACTGTGCAGCTTTGAAAAATTATAATTATTGTAACTGCAATGCCTGTAGGCCCTTTGAAAGATGATATGTAGTTTAAGCTTATAATGCCTTCCCTTGTTCACTCTTTCTCCCTTTAAAGCAAATCTATAGACAAAACATTTTTTGAGGGTTTTTTTTACCATCTGTGTCCCATTGGGGAAATTTACCTTCACTTCCTGTCTCATAGCCAAAACAGGAAGTGAGAGTAAATCCCTGCAAATTAAGGGAATCCCTTGGTACCCCCTAGGTCACCAGAACTAGTTCGCCCCCGAAGTAGTACAGAGTCGTGTCGCCCCAGTGTGAACCGACTCTAAGGATAATGGTAAAAAGGACAAATAGAGAGGGTGGATCTCCCTAACTAGGGTACAGAGAGCAATCAAAACCTGACAGATGTTCTAATCCCTCTCCACTTTATCCTAAACAAAAAAAGTTTAGCCTTTTAAGTTAAACTTAATAACAGCCAATTTTAAAACCCAGTGATATCATTACTGGGTGTGTCTGCTACTCATTGCTCAAGTTTGGTGGAAATGGCTGGCAGGCTCCTGTAATCATCAGAGCACCCTGCCTCTGGTCTTTTTCAAAAAGCATTATGTGAAAGAACACATCTCCAGCATCCCTTTAGAATTGCCTACTTCTGTCTGCTGTCCACTGGGTAATACAGACTTTAGCTGTGAGGTCTGCTGATTGGTTGTTTTTGATTAAGCACATCTAAATAGATGCCAGGGATTTGTTCTTCCACAGAAAGCTTTGCAACAAAATGATTGATGATAGGGAAAGCCCATACCTTTTAAGAAGGGGGCCAACAGGAGAGAAGTGATTTGAGGAATGACTGAAGTAATTTGGCCAGGAAATGAAAGTGGGCTCAAGGTAGCTGTTGCAACTTTAATAAGGGGGTTATATTGTGAGGAATCAGGTGTGCAGGAAATTGAAAGTGATCCTTTTCAACACCGCAGAGGACTTGCTACAAGTTTGGGGGGGGGGGGGGGTTAGACTGGAATTCAGTTTTAAGTTTGACTTGTCTAAGTGGCTCAGTTACTACTTGTTCTACAGAACAGAAACAAATGCCAACCAAGCAACAGCAGGAGATCCAGAGCAGACGCCTGCGAGACAGGATGGTGGAGAGGTAGGTGACCTAATACCAAAGGAAAGCAGAGAGGACTTTAAACCAGTAAATATAATCAAAGTTGTGTCTCTGTTACAGGATACAGTTTGTGTGTTCTCTGTGCAAGTTCCGCACCTTCTACAGTGAGGAGATGACCAGCCATCTGCAGAGTGACTTCCATAAGGAGCATTTCCGTTATGTGGGGGGGAAACTTCCCAAACAGTCAGCTGACTTCCTGCAGGTATAAATGACCCTCCAGCATGTTTCTACTATTCAGTTATCTCATCAGATTAAACATGACACATCTAGAAAGATCTTTGCCCAATCTGGCATACTATGGTTGGATCAGAACAGGATTTGTTTAATAGGCCTTGTTTTCACCAATTTCCTGCTAACTGACCGTTGCAGTTTCCCCATGAGATAAATTAAGAGAAGTATGGCGAAAGTTTTTTTGGCCAGACTTCCCTTCTGTATCACAGGAGTGCATTTATTTATGGCCTCCTGTTACCCAGATTCAGCCGACAGCAGGTTAATGTGTCTGATCTAGCTCCAAGTAAAAGGAGATCTCACAAAACATGAAATAATATGTACCTAAAGTGGTAATAAAGGTTTGGCTTTAAAAAAAAAAACATGTTATACTTACCTGCTCCGTGTAATGGTTTGCATAAAGCAGCCTAGATCCTCATTTCCTTGGGTCCCCCACTGGTGCTCCTGACTCCTCCCCTTTGACCAGTGCCCTCAATGGCAAGCCGCTTGCTGTGAGGACACTGGTGCGTGCTTGCTCCCAAGCCCTGCTCTATGCATCTATAAGACACATAGAGCCGAAGCGTGGCCCCGCCCCCGCTCTCTCTATATTAGCTCACTGGCTTTGATTGACATTGGTTATCACTGCTGTGTCAGGGCAGCTTTGTGCATATTGCTAGATCAAGAGGGGGCCATGGGGGGAGCAGCACACAGAAGGTTTTATCTTCATGCAAAGAATGCATGAAGGTACAAAAAAAACCTTCATCCCTTTACAACCACTTTAACTATATTGGCATTTGGGGGAAAAAAAGTCAGTCTTGACTAGTTCTCTCTAGCTACAGGCTTGGTCTAAAGCTAAAGGTTCATGTGGGCTACTCCTGTGGACCAGTAGATTATAGTTTAGTGATATATCAAGCCAGCAATGTATTCTTTTTACATTTCTGAATTACCATTTCAAGAAATTAGCGCACAGTTGATAGTATTCAGTTAAACATGTAAACTGCAAATATTTTCTATTTATTTCCCATGTGTATTGGCCCATTGTAATAATAATTATTGCACCCAGCAATAAAAGAATTTGTTAGGTATCAGTGAAGACCAAACATCAGAATCACATGCATCGGTCTTTCCCTTCATCTCCTCCTTCAGGAATATGTATCGCACAAGACCAAGAAGACTGAGGAAAGACGTAATGCTATTGAAGACCTTAGTACCACAATTCAGCAAATTTACCGGGACCAGGATCTTACCCAGGGTAATGACAGGTTTCTTATCTGTTTTGCCTACGATTTATGTGCATAGACCATATGAAGATGATAAGCATCCATAGGCAGCTATTTTTGCCAAGTATGATATCACCATAAGGGCAGAGTGTGCCAGAGGATCTGCTAACCTTACTGACTTATTTAATTGGGAGAGAAATTGGAAGGGGGAGGCTGGCACCTGTTTATCAGGAAGGAACATTAGTTGTGGGGACAGAACAGGACTTTAAACCCAGCTGGCCAGAGGTGTTCAGTAGAAGCCATGGACATGTGAAGGACTGAATTATGCCTATGGGTATAGTTAAAGCCCAATTTCAGACATTGTATGTATTTATTTTTTTATTAGGGGCCAAGAGAAAGAGTATATTAAAAAAAAAAATCGGACTGCAATTCGGATTTTCATTCAAGAATTTTCCCCACAGTACTTCTATTCTGCCACAAGACAACCCCCAGTCTTCTGGTTTGAATGACCCCCATCGTCCGTTATTGTCATTGTCCCACCCCCCAAGAGGGCATTGCCACAGCGCCCTTCATTTATAATGTAATGCAAAGAGCATGTGAGTACTGCTCAGCAGAGAGGACCACCCTGTCCCAGAGAAGAGGCATTGAGAAAAAAAGACCCAGTGGGTCACATAACTGCTCTAAGGACATCTAAAAAAGGCACTTATGAAGGAAATTAAGCATAACAAATCGCTTGCAGGGCTAAGCCTGAACAGTGAATCTGAGTGGTTGTTAACCAAACATGCCTTATCCAAATCATGCCGGCTTTCTGTTTTCATCTGCCTGAAAAAAGGAGCACAGTGACCGGATCAAGCTTTACTTTTTAGCCACGTTAAAAACAAAACAAAAGTTTTGGCATGTTTTAAACGTTTTTTTTTTTTTATAGCAAAACTATTCCACACGCAAAAGCTTATGGCTCATAAAGCCAAATAGCCGCGTTTCGCGTGAGTGTTTGTACAGCTGAAAAACTCCTTTTCAAACCCATTAGTTTTAGGGGTTTTCCGGCCAGAAAACACTGATAACAGCCTATTGCCCAATACACACGTACCGACTGTCGGCCGTAAATATTCGGCCGGCGACCGATCGGCCGATTGTAGGCTTGTTAGTATGATGCTTCCGACAGAGCATTTTCGGCCGAACAGAATCTGTCGTGCAAGCATTACATTTTATGTTGGCCAACACCAGAACGGCCAATTGTTCGCCAGTCAGTACAGATTTCGGCCGACAGACAGCAGATTTGCAAGACTGGGCATGCTCAGAAAAGAAAAAAGACAAGGAAAGTTAACCATCACATGACATCACTTCTGCAGTCGGCTGTTGTTGGCCGACAAAATTTGTGTGCAGTCTTTTGCAGTTTTCAACAGACACGACAGCCCTGGACAAAAGACGGCCGATCGGTACGTGTGTACGGGGCTTATGTCTGCATGGACACATAGGATAGCATGCTAGGGAGTTTACTGGCTGCAGAAAAAAATGCCTGAAGTCAAAAACAGCAGCTGTAAAAACATCCAGTGTGCATGTATATGTATAATCAACTTCAAAATGTGCATATAACTTAAGCTGAGTATATCTCAGGATTTACTGATTGTTTACTGTCCCACTGATTTCCCCAAAAGTAGTTCAGCTTATCTTTGTGTGATCAGTTTGTTACTTCCTTTGGGTGCATTAAAGGTTTTTCATACATACATTTCTCTGTCGCTCATTGACAGACATAGTCCTCTTTGATTCTCATCAATAGGGTTATGCTGCCTCTACAGGAGTAGGACTAGGCAGAAAGAAAAACGTTCTGGCCACACCTTAGGGGCAGTCCCAGAGGGTATATCGTCTTCCTGTCTAGTCAGGAGTAAGGACCTAAGTTCCTTGCTGGGATCTCTGGTCCTGGCAAGATTTTTTAGAAAAATTTTTTCTTTTTAGGTAGTTTTTTTGTCTCCAGTTTTCCTGTGAGATCTTCAAGCAAATCACGCCGGATCTGGGCGACGGGCTGGATGTTGAGATCCAGTGGTCACCCCAGCCGGCCTACGAGCGTGCGCAGACCATAGCATTACGCTTGGTCGGCCGCGACACATTCAAGTAAGTATGCGGGACCGGGCGACGGGCTGGATGTTGAGATCCAGTGGTCACCCCGGTTCAGCCTACGAGCGCGTGCAGACCATAGCTCCGCGCTGGGTCGGCCGCGACAGAGTCCAATTGGAGGGACTGACCTTGCGAGTTAAACGTCTCGCTTGGACGCCAGGAACCAGAGAGTCAAGGCGTCCGGATTGGTCGACAGCCCCCCACTTCGGTGGAGAGGGTACTGTGAAGAGAGGGTGCCGTCAGCCGGTATGGTGAGTAAATGTTCCCCCTTCCCCCCTGTGGGGTCTTTGGGATACGGGCCCCTCTGTGTATGGTCGGATCTTTTCTGACATTAAAGTTCCCCCTTGTAGCCTATGACATGTTCACATATCCCCTGTGATAGTGTAATCTGGTTTGGGAGCTGACACTCCAGCAGGCTTGGTTTGGGAACTAACACTTTAAACAAAACTCGGTTTGGGAGCTGACACTCTAGCAACCTTGGTTTAGGAGCTGATACTTCAGCAAGCCTTGGTTTCTCTAGCACACATAGGAGGTATAGCCTACCTTAGATCGCCATACTCCCGCAGGCCGACAGGCCGCCATCAGCTGTTTTCAAAGCATGCAGGCCGCTGTACTGGAGGAGCCATGCTAGATCGGCAGTCCGCCGCCATTTTGTTGTAGACCGCATGTCTGCATCGTCTACACAAGCCGCCCGCAGGTCACGCAGGCCGCCATTTTTTCGTAGCCTATTGTCTCCTGCATGGGGGCGGCCATGTTTGATGTGCCCAGCAAACCTCGAGGAGCAGCTGGGAACGCCGGAAGGCGTACACAGGGGGCGGAGCCACTTCCTTTCACCCGGGAAACCTAGTGCAAGACTTCCCAGTCTGCACAAGATAACGCTGACAGCAGTTTTAATAAGAAACTTCTTTGCATCTGGTGGTGAGCCCTTGGGGTCTCTCTCTTTCTGTGGGGGTCCAAAGCAGGTACGCTGAGGGGCGCTATTGCGCTGGTGAATTAAAAAAGGTATTTTTTTATTTTAAAAAAAAAAAAAAAAGTTTTTTCTTTTTTACTGGCAAAATGTCCTGGATTAACATGGACCCTGCCACACATGTATCTCCACCTGATCCCCTCGAAGTGGCTGCAGGAACCTCCAGTTCCCCACTTAAATAGTGAGTCATTGTCAGCAGTTTTGGAACTTTTTTTCTATCCCGAGTGGAATTGGCTTGTCAAGGACAGGGCGCAAGGAAGCGACCCCCGCCTACCCCCATTCCATCTGAAACTTCAGATTCAGAGTTTGAGCTTATTCCTGCAGTTGCAGGTACCTCATCTGGGGTTTGTGACTCGGGTACTGTCTCTTCAGACAGTGAGGAAGATGTTTCGGCATCTACCATAGCCTGAGAGGAAGCGTTAGTAAACACACTAATTGTATCTGTTCGAAGGTTACACCATCAGAAGTAGCTGATACTGAGATCCCATTTGGTACTAATAAACGCACCAAAATGGCGAAAGTATTTCCCTTACCCAAGTGTTTCGGTAGTGTAACTAAGGAGGAATGGGGTCATCCAAGACGAGCCCTACTATTTCCTAAACGCATTAATAGGCGTTATCCGTTCGAGGAATCACTCCTCAAGAGATGAATAGTACCATCTGTGGTGGATTTTCCAATCTCCAGATTGAACAAAGCTACGGTTATCCTATTGGAGGATGATCGTAAAGTGGAAGCTGTGTCTCGCGCCATCTTTTCCCTAATTGGGTCAGCTTTCAGACCAGTAATTGCTATTGGTCTAGAATGGACCAAGTGGCTTAGAGGGGAGAGATATCCCCCAGGCGGTATCAGATCTGGTGGAACAGATGATACAAGAGTTACAGTTTGTCTGCGACATTGCACTAGACGCCACTCCACTATTGGGGCGAGCATCAGTTTTCAGCAGTGGTCCTCAGGCGTACACTGTGACTAAGATATTGGTCGGCAGACCAAGGCTCCAAGGAAGCTTTGGTTAAATCTCCCTTTTCAGGGTGTGCGCCTATCTTGGGGCCAATTTAGATGAGATTATTAAGGATCTCACTAGAGGAGAGGGTAAAGGATCCCGTCTTCTTTTTCCGCTCATAAAAGTTTTTTCAGCCCACGGGAAAAGAAGAAAAAAAAAAAAAAAAAAAAAAGCAAACTCCTCCAAAACTCCTTCGGGAGGTTTTTTTATAGGGCGCTGGTCGGGCAAGCAAAAGCCCGGCTCTTCCAGACCTGAAGATAAGACTACTAAAGCCTGAAGGTGGGCCCCTGCCCATAGCTGGGGCAGGGGGACGTCTTCGCCGGTTTCCGGATCCATGGCTTTCCAGAATCTCGGACAAATAGTTCGCGAGGTCAGACGGTCAGGTTACAAGATTGTATGTCAATCTCTCCCAGTGCGATTCTTCCTTCCAATATTCGACTATCCCCGGATCGCTTAAGAGCTTACGGGGGGCAGTCACGGATTTAATGCAACAAGGAGTGGTGGTCCACGTTCCTTGGACAGAGCATTTCAAGGGTTCTATTCGAACCTTTTCACAATATCCAGAAAAGAGGGCAAAGTGCGTCCAATTCTGGACTTAAGAGCACTTAATCTTTTTTGTCAGGGTACAAAAATTCAAGATGGAGTCCATTCGCACAGTAGCGGCCTCCCTGCATCAGGGGGATTTTCTGGCGTCCATAGACATCTAGGATGCCTATCTTCACTTTCTTATTTATGCAGGACATCTTCGTTTCCTGCGTTTTTCCGTAGAAAGAGTACCATTATCAGTTTCTGGCGTTACTCCTTGGTCTCGCCTCGACTCTCCGGGTCTTCACAAAGGTGTGGGCCCCAGTCTTGACGTTGTTACAACAACGAGACATATCAATTCTAGGTCACCTAGACGATCTTCTGCTCCGTGTGGAGTCTCCGCAGACTCTATTACTAAACTTAGAAATCACCATGACCTCTTTGCAAGAGTTCGGGTGGCTGGTAAACCTGCAGAAGTTATCTTTGGTTCCCACCAGAAGGCTGGAATATTTGGGTCTAATTTTAGACACATCCAGGCTTGCATGAGGGTCCTGGGTTTGATGGTGGCTTCCTTTGAAGCAGTACCAGTTGCCCAGTCCCATACCCGAATCCTTCAAGGAGAGATTCTTCTCAAGTGTAACCGAAATCCAGATTCCCTGGACAATCGGATCCGGCTGAGCGAGCGGACCAGGGAGTCCCTGGTCTGGTGGTTTCGGTCTCCGATGCTCAGCCAGGGGAAGTCATTCCTACCAATATTTGGACGCTTATCACCACGGATGCCAGTCTATCCGGGTGAGGAGAAATTCTCGGCTCAGGGGCTTTGGTCCCTGGAAGAGTCCAGGTTACCGATAAATGTATTGAAACTGAGAGCGATCAGACTTTGTCTGATTCACTGGACCGAGCAGCTCCAGGGCAGCCCGGTTCAGATCCAGTCGGACAATGCCACAGCAGTGGCTTATGTCAATCATCAAAGGGGCACCAGGAGTGTCCTGGCGGCCATAGAAGTGGCCAGCATTCTTCGTTGGGCGGAACGAATGTTCCAGCTCTCTCTGCGGTATTCATTCCGGGGGTGAATTGGCAGGCAGATTATCTCAGCCGTCAGATTCTGGATCAAGGGGTATAATCTCTTCATCCAGGGATATTCCACCAACTGTGCCCCCGTTAGGGCACTCCGAATGGGAGCTGTTGGCATCTCAGCTCAACAGGAAAGTGCGGAGGTTTGTGGTTCGTTCCCACGATCTTCTAGCAGACACCGCAGACATGCTGATCGCCCCGTGGGGGCAGTATCAGCTACTTCCCTCCTCTCAAGTTACTGCCGAAGCTTCTTCGCAGGATAGAGGTGGAGGGAATTCCAATTATCCTGGTAGATCAGGACTGGCCTAGTCGGCCTGGTACGCCGACCTGGTCAGGCTGGTCACAGACGTTCCTTGGCGACTTCCTCTTACGGAGGATCTGCTGTCGCAGGGACCAATCTTCCATCCTGCTTTACGATCGCTGGCTTTAACGGCCTGGTTATTGAGACCCAGGTGCTGAAGGACAAGGGATTGTCAGCTTCAGTTATTCCTACTCTAGTTAAAGCAAGGAAAGCGACTTCCAGAAAGATTTATCATCGCACATGGAAGTCTTATATTGCGTGGTGTGAATCCCTTGGGTTCCCTCCATGTCTTTATTCGGTAGCCCGAATATTGGCTTTTCTGCAACAGGGAGTTGAGCAGAAGCTGGCCTTGAGTGTTATCAAGGGTCTGTTTTCAGCATTAGCTATCTTCTTTCAGAAGGTTTTGGCTACTCATTCCTTGGTGTGGAATTTCATCCAGGGGGTGCGACACCTGGCTCCGCCAGTGCGCGCGCCGTTACCATCCTGGGATCTTAACTTGGTGCTGTCGGTTCTTCAGAAACCTCTTTTTGAAGATATCAGGGAGATTCCCTTGCTTACTTTATCCCAGAAGGTGGCCTTCTTGGTGGCTATCACTTCTGCACGCAGGGTGTCAGAACTGGCTGCATTATCCTGTTCCCCATATCTGGTGGTTCATAGGGATAAGGTGTTCTTCATCCGAATCCATCCTTCCTTCCTAAGGTGGTTTCAAGGTTTCATTTAAATGAGGACATTGTATTGTCCTTCCTATGTCCTAAGCCCTATCATCCTCGAGAATTTGCGTTTCATTCCTTGGATGTAGTTCGGGCGATCAGGATATATTTGAATACTACGGATTCAATTTGTAAGACGGATTCACTGTTTGTGGTCACGGATGGCCCTAAGAAGGGGTTGCCTGTTTCTGCCGCGACCATCTTTAGATGGATCAGACAGACGGTGGTATAGGCTTATTCTATTTAAGGGTCGGGATCCCCCGTTCCCTGTTAAGGCGCATTCTACTCGGGCGCTTAGTGTTTCCTGGATCTTCCGCCATCAGGCGTCAGTGGTTCAGGTTTTCAAGGCGACTACTGGGTCGTCGGTTCATGCCTTTACATATTGTATAAGGTTTATGTGAGGGCATCGTCAGATGCCTCTCTTGGCCGCAAGGTTCCTGCAGGCCGCGGTTTGAGGAGACTGTTGGTCTACCTCGAGGGTTTGTTGGGTAGGTCTCATCTGTTTGCTCGATGAGTCCCTTGATACTTCTGGTTGGCTCCGGTTGGGCCTTCTAGATTGGATTTTGATTTCCGTCAATCCCACCCCTCATTTGTGGCACTGCTTTAGGACGTCCCTATTGATGAGAATCAAAGAGGACTACGTCTGTCAATGAGCGATAGAGAAAATTGGATTTTTGTAAGATCTTACCGTAAAATCCTTTTCTCTTAGCTCATTGACAGACGTAGTACCCGCCCCTCTATCATTGAGTTGGGTTGGGTTAAATTCTCTGACACTGCTTTGTAACAGAACTGATTCCCTGTAGCAGACAGGAAGAGGATATACCCTCTGGGACTGCCCCTAAGGTGTGGCCAGAACGTTTTTCTTTCTGCCTAGTCCTACTCCTGTAGAGGCAGCATAACCCTATTGATGAGAATCAAAGAGGACTACGTCTGTCAATGAGCTAAGAGAAAAGGATTTTACGGTAAGATCTTACAAAAATCCAATTTTTTTGTTTTTACAGTAGTTTTTAAAGTTATTTTCTCTAGCGCTCATTGACAGACGTAGTCCTCGGTGATACACCACCTTCGGGTTATGTTGCCTCCACAGGAGCAGGACTAGACAGGAAATTAAAAAGCTCTGGCCACACCCCAGGGGCAGTCCCAGAGGGTATATCCTCTCTCTCTCTGCCTCAGCAAATCAGTTATTTTCTGTCTAGTTAGGAGTAAGGACCTAGATACCTTGCTGGGATCTTAGGTCCTGGCAAGAATTTTTTCTTAAAGGATTTTTTAGACAGCTTTTTTTTTCTCCAGTGTTCCTGTGAGATCTTCAAGCAAGAAAGCTGAACTGGGCGACGGGCTGGATGTTGAGATCCGGTGGTCACCCCAGTTCAGCCTACGAGCGCGTGCAGGCCATAGCTCCGCGCTGGGTCGGCCGCGACAAAGTCCCATTAAAGGACTGTCCACGCGAGTTAAACGTCTCGCTGAAACGCCAAAGACCATGAGTCACGGCGCCCGGTGGAGAGGGGTACTGTCAGGAGTTGGTGCCCGCCTGGTTCCGGTATGGTGAGTAGTATGTTCCCCCTTTCCCCCTGACGGGTTTTGTGGTGAACGCGGGCCCCTCTCTGTATGGTAAGATAGAGTCCCTTTCTATCCTACAACATGTCACAGATCCTCCTACTTTGAGTGTGATTTTATGTGTGCAAAAAGCCAGGAGGCTTGGTTTGGGAGCTAACAATCTAATTGTATACATGTTTTAAAGATGTAATCTGTGGCATTCTGGGAATCTTATGTGTTAAGAATAAGCTACCTACCAGTCAGAAGTCACGGACATGTAGACTGCCTTCCTAATCAGATCTCCAGCTATTAGCAGGCCTCCCGAACGGCCATGCGGTCCGCCAGGGCCGGTACCGCCAACCACGCCATATCCCCATGCAGAGAGAGTGTTGTGTGCCCTGCAGCACACCGCTATTCAGTACGGGCCGCCGCCATTTTTTTTGCTGGATCGCACGAGCCGCCATTTTGGCGTAGCCTCGTGTCTCCAGCATGGGGGCGGCCATGTTTGAGGTGATCCAAACACCTCGTGGAGCTTGGGGGAGGCGCCGGAAGGCGTACAAAGGGGCGGAGCCGCCTCCTTTTTTCCTGGGCAGCCAGCCAAAAGACTTCCTGTTTGTCAAGACAGCGCTGTAACCTGTTGCAGTTAAACTCTGAGCATCAAGTGGTGAGCCTGGGGGTCTATCTCTCTCTCTCTCTCTCGATCGATAGGGATCCCTAGCAGGTAACACTAAGGGGCTTTTGTGGCGCTGGGGGTCGAAAAAAAAAAAAAAAAAAGTTTTATTTTTGAATTATATTATCCAGGAAGTAACTGGAATTATCATGGACCCTGCCACACATATTCCCCCACCTGTTTCCCTCGAGGGGGCCACGGGACCCGCCGGTGCACAGAGTATAGAGTCATTTACAGCAATTTTGGAGTCTATGGTGGCTCGGGTGGAGGCGGCCTGTCAGGGACGGGGGTCAAGGAAGCGACCCCCGCCTACCCCTATACCATCTGACACCTCTGACTCAGATTCAGAGGTGGTCACGGCAATTGCAGGTTCCTCTGCAAGGGCTGTTATCCCAGGTAAAGCCCCCTCAGACAGTGAGGAGGACGCTTCTTCTCCTGCTATTATTCAGGAAGAAGCATTGGTGGACGCACTAGTTGTGGCAGTGCAGGAAACTTTAAAACTTGAGGCTTTACCGGCAGAGGCAACTGAAACAGAGATTCCTTTTGGTACTAATAAGCCCATCAAGACGATGAAGGCTTTTCCTGTACCTAAATGTTTCGGTAATCAGATTAAAGGAGAATGGGAGCATTCTAAACGTACCTTTACTATTTCCAAGCGTATTGCTAGACGCTATCCGTTTGAGGAATCCATCATTAAGAAATGGACGGTACCACCAGTCGTGGATCCGCCTATTTCCAGGCTGAATAAAGCCACGGTTATTCCAGTGGAGGACACTTCGTCCTTTAAGGATCCGGTGGATCGAAAGATGGAAGCAGAGTCCCGCACCATCTTCTCTCTGATAGGGTCAGCTTTTAGACCAGTAATTGTTATTGGTCTAGTTTCCCAGACACTTACGGAATGGGCGAAAATGGTACGCCAAGAACTTAGGGGAAAAGATATTCCCCAGGAGACATCTGATTTGATGGAACAGATTATACAAGGGCTACAGTTTATCTGTGACGCAGCCTTGGACACTACTCCCTTATTAGGGCATGCATCTAAGACAGCGGTGATCCTCAGACGTGTGCTGTGGTTAAAATGCTGGTCAGCTGACCTAGGTTCCAAGAAGACCTTGACAAATCTCCCCTTTCAGGGGAATCGTCTATTTGGGGCCAACCTAGATGAAATCATTAAGGATGCCACTGGGGGCAAGAGCACTTTTTTGCCACAGGCTGCTAAAGCTAAGGGACCTCGCAACAAGCGAGGACCTTTCTTTACCGCCCATAAAGGGCGCCCGGCTGGTACTAGCGGGAAAGGCAAGACTCCTCCAGGAGGGTTCAAGAAGGGGACCAACCCAGCCAAACCCGAAGCAAAGGAGTACACAGCCTGAAGGTGCGCCCCCACCCGGTTTCAGGGTGGGGGGACGTTTTCACCGGTATTTAGGACATTAGATCGAGCATCAACCACTACTACCGGTGCGATTCTTCCCTTCCAACATTTAAGTACTACAGGAAGCGGTAGTTACCGTTCCCTGAATAGATCTTTTCCTTTACCTTTTCCCAAGATTAGTCCCGATACCTCACAGGAATCGGATCTGGTTGACCAGATAGGCCAAGTAGCCTCTAGTCGGGTGACTTCGGTCCCTGAGGTTCAACCAGAAAAGATCACCTTTCCTGATAACTATCAGGTATCTGATAAATGTGTGGGAACAGAAAACGACCAGACTTTCTCGGATGGTCGGGGCCAGATACCTCTAGGGACGCCTGGTTCAGATTCTATCAGCGCCAGTGGTCCTAGAAATTCTAGGCTGGCCTCCTCAAGCCGGCATGGCCGACTTGGACATGTTAGTCGTACACGTTCCGTGGGAACTTCGTCTCAGGGAGTGTCTGTGGTCTCAAGGACCAATTTACCATCATGCTTTACAGTCGCTGGGTTTAATGGCCTGGCCATTGAGACCCACGTACTGAAGGACAGAGGTTTGTCAGCTTCAGTTATTCCTACCCTTATTAAAGCAAGGAAAGCGACTTCCAGCAAAGTCTATTATCACACATGGAAAACTTATATTGCGTGGTGCGAATCTTTAGGATTTCCTCCACGTACCTATTCGGTGTCTCGAATATTGGCCTTTTTGCAACTAGGGGTTGAGCAGAAGCTAGCCTTTAGCACTATCAAGGGTCAAGTTTCAGCATTAGCAATCTTCTTTCAGAAGCCTTTAGCTACCAAATCCTTGGTGCGGAATTTCATCCAGGGGGTGCGGCACCTGGCTCCTCCAGTCCGCGCGCCCTTACCGCCTTGGGATCTTAATTTGGTTTTGTCGGTTCTACAGAAACCTCACTTTGAAAACATCAGGGAGATTCCCTTGTTTACTTTATCCCAGAAGGTGGCCTTCTTGGTGGCTATTACTTCTGCTCGCAGGGTGTCAGAACTGGCTGCATTATCATGCCAGTCACCATACCTAGTGATTCATAGGGATAAGGTAGTACTTCATCCTAAGCCATCTTTTCTTCCCAAGGTGGTTTCAGATTTTCATCTGAATGAAGATATTGTACTACCTTCCTTGTGTCCTCAGCCCAAGCATCATCGGGAACATGCGTTGCATTCCTTAGATGTGGTTCGGGCAATCAGGGTATACCTGAAAGCTACGGAATCATTCCGTAAGACGGATTCACTTTTTATGATCACGGATGGCCCCAGAAAGGGTTTGCCTGCATCTGCCGCGACCATTGTCAAATGGATTAGACAAACGGTGGTACAGGCTTATTCTATTAAGGGTCAGAGTCCTCCGTTCCCTGTTAGGGCGCACTCCACTCGAGCGCTCAGTACTTCCTGGGCCTTTCGCCATCAGGCGTCAGTGGTCCAGGTATGTAAGGCGGCCACCTGGTCGTCGGTACATACCTTTACAAAGTTCTATAAAATTGATGTGACGGCATCGGCGGATGCCTCATTTGGCCGCAAGGTTTTGCAGGCCGCAATTTGAGGAGACCGGTGGTCTACCTCGAGGGTTTTTTCTGTTTGAAAAAAAAAAAAAAAAATTTTTTCTCTTTTTTTGTTGAGTCTCATCATTAAGGATGAGCATTGTAAACTTCTAGTTGGCACCGGTTGGGCCTTCTAGATTGGGATTTGATTTCCATTTTCCCACCCCTCAGTTGTGATACTGCTCTGGGACGTCCCGAAGGTGGTGTATCACCGAGGACTACGTCTGTCAATGAGCGCTAGAGAAAAATGGATTTTTGTAAAATCTTACCGTAAAATCCTTTTCTCTTAGCTCATTGACAGACGTAGTCCCCGCCCCTCTGTTTTTTGAGTTGGGTTAAAATCTCTAAAGACTGCTTTTTCACATAACTGATTTGCTGAGGCAGAGAGAGAGGATATACCCTCTGGGACTGCCCCTGGGGTGTGGCCAGAGCTTTTTAATTTCCTGTCTAGTCCTGCTCCTGTGGAGGCAACATAACCCGAAGGTGGTGTATCACCGAGGACTACGTCTGTCAATGAGCTAAGAGAAAAGGATTTTACGGTAAGATTTTACAAAAATCCATTTTTAAATCAACTCAGCATTCCATGTTGCCTGGCTTTTTATGACCTGAAACACCAATGCAACAAATTAGTCATATTGAGACTATATTGAAGCTTAAGCATCATGATAACATCCAAGAAAATCAACATATATTTACTGTGTTTATGCACACTCACTGGCCACTTTTTTAGATACATCTTGCTAGTACCAGTTGGTATCCCTTTTGCCTTCAGAACTACCTTTATTCTTCATGGAATATATTAAACAATGTGTTGGAAACGTTCTTCAAGCCCAACCCTTCACCCTAACCCCCCCCCTCCATTAAATGATTTGGACCAGTGCACAAAGCAAGGTCCATAAAAACATGGATGATCGAGTTTGGTGTGGAAGAACTTGACTGGCCTGCACAGAGTCCTGACTTCAAGCCGATAGAACACCTTTGGGATGAATTAGAGTGCAGACTGCGAGCCAGGCCTTCTTGTCCACATCAGTGCCTGACCTCACAAATGCGCTTCTGGAAGAATGGTCAAACTTTCCCATAGACACACTCCTAAACTTTGTGGACAGCCTTCTCAGGACAGTTGAAGCTGCAAAGGGTGGGCCAACTCCATATTGAATCCTACGGACTAAGACTGGCATGCCATTAAAGTTCATGTTTGTGTAAAGGCAGCTGTCTCAATACTTTTGGTAAGTGTGTGTACAGTATCTCACAAAAGTGAGTACACCCCTCACATTTTTGTAAATATTTTTATATCTTTTCATGTGACAACACTGAAGAAATGACACTTTGCTACAATGGAAAGTAGTGAGTGTAAAGCTTGCATAACAGTGTAAATTTGCTGTCCCCTCAAAATAACTCAACACACAGCCATTACTGTCTAAACCGCTGGCAACAAAAGTGAGTACACCCCTAAGTGACAATGTCCAAATTGGGCCCAATTAGCCATTTTCCCTCCCCAGGGTCATGCGACTCGTTAGTGTTACAAGGTCTCAGGTGTGTTAAATTTGGTGTTATCGCTCTCACTCTCAAACTGGTCACTGGAAGTTCAACATGGCACCTCATGGCAAAGACCCTGAGTGGCAGCACAGTGGCCAAAACCATACAGCGGTTTAACAGGACAGGTTTCACTCAGAACAGGCCCCGCCGTGGTTGACAAAAGAAGTTGAGTGCATGTGCTCAGCGTCATATCCAGAGGTTGTCTTTGGGAAATAGCGTATGAGTGTTATCAGCATTGCTGCAGAGTTTAAAGGTGTGGGGGGTCAGCCTGTCAGAGCTCAAACCATACACTGCATTAAATTGGTCTGCATAGCTGTCGTCCCAGAAGGAAGCCTCTTCTAAAGATGATGCACAAGAAAGCCCAAGATAAACTTGATGAGACCAAGATAAACTTATTTGGTTCAGATGGTGTCAAGCGGGTATGGCGGCAACCAGGCGAGGAGTAAAAAGACAAGTGTGTCTTGCATTCAGTAAAGTGAATGGTGATGGGAGTGTCATGGTCTGGGGCTGCATGAGTGCTGCGGGCACTGGGGAGCTACAGTTCATTGAGGGAACCATGAATGCCAACATGTACTGTGACATAGTGAAGCAGAGCATGATCCTCTCCCTTCAGAAACTGGGCCGCAGGGCAGTATTCCAACATAACAACCCCAAACACACCTCCAAGAGGACCATTGCCTTGCTAAAGAAGCTGAGGATAAAGGTGATGGATTGGCCAAGCATGTCTCCTGACCTAAACCCTATTGAGTATCTATGGGGCATCCTCAAATGGAATGTGGAGGAGCGCAAGGTCTCTAACATCCACCAGTTCCGTGATGTCGTCATGGAGGAGTGTAAGAGGCCTCCAGTGGCAACCTGTGAAGCTCTGGTGAACTCCATGCCCAAGAGGGTTAAGGCAGGGCTGGAAAATAATGGTGGCCACACAAAATATTGACACTTTTGGTCCAATTTGGACATTTTCACTTAAGGGTGTGCTCACTTTTGTTGCCAGCGGTTTAGACATTAATGGCTGTGTTATTTTGAGAGGACAGCACATTTACACTGTTATAAAAGCTGTACACTCACTACTTACATTGTAGCAAAGTGTCATTTCTTCAGTGTTGTCACATGAAAAGATAAAATATTTACAAAAACGTGAGGGGTGTACTCACTTTTGTGAGATACTGTGTATGTGTAAATTGACGGCACTATGGAAGTACCTGTAATAAATAAAATTAATAAAAATACATTTATAGGTTGAACTGATGGACTGGTGTGTTTTTTCAACCTCCCTAACTATGTAACTATGCATTTTTTGTAATGCTTTGGTGGCTTACTTCAACCATTCATTATAGTACAGAAGAGAAGATGTTGTTGATCTATAGCTAAAGACGGATCTAGACAATATACCAAGGTGTTTTTTTTTGTTTATCTTTTGCAGACTTGGGAATGGAACATTTTGTGAAGAAGGTTGAAGCTGCTCATTGTGCTGCTTGTGATGTATTCATTCCCATGAACTTCTCAACACTGCAGCGCCATATCCGGACCCCGCTGCACAATCAGAACCGCAGGGTGAGTCACCTATGTGGGGCTTCATAGATGGGTAAAACATAACCCTTCATATAATTGTAGCTGTTAGTACTAAAGACCTGGGTTGTGTGATTTTTATCTGAGTTTGGATACATTAAAGCCTGTTACACACTATGATTTTTTTTTTTTTTTTGTTCAACCCGCTGGGGGTTGGAGCCACTGTACTAACTATGTGAAATTATATCTTGCACTGGCACTTTAAAGCATTACATTTTTAGTCCACCCAAAAAATTATTTTTGCTAGAGTTGGGTCTAAATAGAATTTGCGCTAGTTTTATTCTATGGTCTTTATACTAATTACTATGTGGGTTATGCGCCACCTATAGGTGAAAGGACACTGACAGATCAAACAAGAAGTCCTCCCCTATATAATCCCTCCTACAAAGGAAATACCAGTTTTTTTGCCAGTGTCTGTAAGGTGGTGGTCACTTATGTTATACATGTGCTCTTAGAAGTCTGGAAAGTTTTGTTAAGAATCAGGGACTTCAATCGGATACATTCCAAAAAACGGTCAGCTAAAATGGATGGTATCTGAGCCTCTTTGGATAGGAGAGAAGATTCCTCGAGGCTTGCCTGTAATGCAGCCTTATGGCGCTGGACCCCGCGAACCCTGAAGAAATGACACTTTGCTACAATGTAAAGTAGTGAGTGTGCATAGATCTCAGGTGTGAATGGGGAGCAGATGTGTTCATTTTGGTGTTATCGCTCTCACTCTCTCAAACTGGTCACTGGAAGTTCAACATGGCACCTCATGTTAAAGAACTCTGAGGATCTGAAAAAAGAATTGTTGCTCTACATAAAGATGGCTTAGCCAGTGATGGTGAACCTTTTTGAGGCCGAGTGCCCAAACTGCAACACAAAACCAACTTATTTATTTCAAAGTGCCAACACTGCAATTAGCATGAGAGGGGGGCTGAGAGAGAGAGCGGGGTTGAGCGAGAGTGAAAATTAGGTGGGCGTGAGAGAGAGGGTGTGGGGGAGTGAGAGAGAGGTGGGGGGGGGGGGGACAGAGAGAGGGGCTACCTTTTGAACCAATTTGAGAAACGGTTATTCCTTTGACTCAGAAGGTGGCTTCTTTGGTTGCTATCACTCCAGCAAGTGGAGTGTCAGAGCTGACAGCTCTCTCATGCAAGGAGCTGTTCATGGTCCTACATCATAAGGTGATGTCCTCATCCATCTTTTTTGCTTAGAATGGTTTAGAGCAGGGGTCTTCAAACTATGGCCCTCCAGTTGTTCAGGAAGTATAATTCCCATCATGCCTAGTCATGTCTGTGAATGTCAGAGTTTTCCAATGCCTCATGGGATGTGTAGTTCTGCAACAGCTGGAGGGCCATAGTTTGAGGATCCCTGGTTTAGAGTTTTCACTTGAATCAGGCAGTGTCTTGCCTTTCTTTTCAAATCCTTCGTTGGCAGGAGTAAGATCACTGCATACTCTGGAGGTAGTTCAGGTGGTCGGGATTTACTTGAATTGTCAACGCAGGGCAGGAAACCTGGTTTTGTGCTGCCAGCAGAGCCCAGGAAGGGCAGGAGGAATCCTAGTTAACTATTTTTCGTTGCATCTGCCAGTTAGTTATTCAAGCCTATGGCTTGAAAGGGCAAAGTTCCCACCCTCTTTTGGTGCCAGCACTCGCTACCAGGTGTGTGGGGGCATCTTGGGCCATCTGCCATTAGTTGGCAGTGGCTCAGGTTTTAAAGGCCACTACATGGTCTTTCGTTCACATATTCACAGGATTTTACCAGATGGATATCAAAGCCACGAAGGATACTGCTTGGCCACAGTATGTTACGGGCGGCAGAAAATGTCCTCCTTAGGTGACAGTTTCTGTGATTGTCTCGCTCCCCTTAAGGGCATTGCTTTAGGACATCCCACATAGTAATTATTATGGCTGCTCTGTGTCCCGTGATGTACAATAAGGAAAATTGGATTTTCTCTAGCGCTCATTGACAGACGTAGTCCTCGGTGATACACCACCTTCGGGTTATGTTGCCTCCACAGGAGCAGGACTAGACAGGAAATTAAAAAGCTCTGGCCACACCCTAGGGGCAGTCCCAGAGGGTATATCCTCTCTCTCTGCCTCAGCAAATCAGTTATTTTCTGTCTAGTTAGGAGTAAGGACCTAGATACCTTGCTGGGATCTTAGGTCCTGGCAAGAATTTTTTCTTAAAGGATTTTTTAGACAGCTTTTTTTCTCCAGTGTTCCTGTGAGATCTTCAAGCAAGAAAGCTGAACTGGGCGACGGGCTGGATGTTGAGATCCGGTGGTCACCCCAGTTCAGCCTACGAGCGCGTGCAGGCCATAGCTCCGCGCTGGGTCGGCCGCGACAAAGTCCCATTATAGGACTGTCCACGCGAGTTAAACGTCTCGCTGAAACGCCAAAGACCATGAGTCACGGCGTCCGTATCGGTCGACAGCCCTCCCGCCCCGGTGGAGAGGGGTACTGTCAGGAGTTGGTGCCCGCCTGGTTCCGGTATGGTGAGTAGTATGTTCCCCCTTTTCCCCTGACGGGTCTTGTGGTGAACGCGGGCCCCTCTCTGTATGGTAAGATAGAGTCCCTCTCTATCCTATAACATGACACAGATCCTCCTACTTTGAGTGTGATTTTATGTGCAAAAAGCCAGGAGGCTTGGTTTGGGAGCTAACAATCTAATTGTATACATGTTAAAAAGATGTAATCTGTGGCATTCTGGGAATCTTACGGTGTTAAGAATAAGCTACCTACCAGTCAGAAGCCACGGACATGTAGACTGCCTTCCTAATCAGATCTCCATCTATTAGCAGGCCTCCCGAATGGCCATGCGGTCCGCCAGGGCCGGTACCGCCAACCACACCATATCCCCATGCAGAGAGAGTGTTGTGTGCCCTGCAGCACACCGCTATTCAGTACGGGCCGCCGCCATTTTTTTTGCTGGATCGCACGAGCCGCCATTTTGGCGTAGCCTCGTGTCTCCAGCATGGGGGCGGCCATGTTTGAGGTGATCCAAACACCTCGTGGAGCTTGGGGGAGGCGCCGGAAGGCGTGCAGAGGGGCGGAGCCGCCTCCTTTCTTCCTGGGCAGCCAGCCAAAAGACTTCCTGTTTGTCAAGACAGCGCTGTAACCTGTTGCAGTTAAACTCTGAGCATCAAGTGGTGAGCCTGGGGGTCTATCTCTCTCTCTCTCTCGATCGATAGGGATCCCTAGCAGGTAACACTAAGGGGCTTTTGTGGCGCTGGGGGTCTGGAAAAAAAAAAAAAAAAAAGTTTTTTATTTTTGAATTATATTATCCAGGAAGTGACTGGAATTATCATGGACCCTGCCACACATATTCCCCCACCTGTTTCCCTCGAGGGGGCCACGGGACCCGCCGGTGCACAGAGTATAGAGTCATTTACAGCAATTTTGGAGTCTATGGTGGCTCGGGTGGAGGCGGCCTGTCAGGGACGGGGGTCAAGGAAGCGACCCCCGCCTACCCCTATACTATCTGACACCTCTGACTCTGATTCAGAGATGGTCACTGCAGTTGCAGGTTCCTCTGCAAGGGCTGTTATCCCAGGTAAAGCCCCCTCAGACAGTGAGGAGGACGCTTCTTCTCCTGCTATAATTCAGGAAGAAGCATTGGTGGACGCACTAGTTGTGGCAGTGCAGGAAACCTTAAAACTTGAGGCTTTACCGGCAGAGGCAACTGAAACAGAGATTCCCTTTGGTACTAATAAGCCCATCAAAACGGTGAAGGTTTTTCCTGTACCTAAATGTTTCGGTAATCAGATTAAAGGAGAATGGGAGCATTCTAAACGTACCTTTACTATTTCCAAGCGTATTGCTAGACGCTATCCGTTTGAGGAATCCATCATTAAGAAATGGACGGTACCACCAGTGGTGGATCCACCTATTTCCAGGCTGAATAAAGCCACGGTTATTCCAGTGGAGGACACTTCATCCTTTAAGGATCCGGTGGATCGAAAGATGGAAGCAGAGTCCCGCACCATCTTCTCTCTGATAGGGTCAGCATTTAGACCAGTAATTGTTATTGGTCTAGTTTCCCAGACACTTACGGAATGGGCGAAAATGGTACGCCAAGATCTTAGGGGAAAAGATATTCCCCAGGAGACATCTGATTTGATGGAACAGATTATACAAGGGCTACAGTTTATCTGTGACGCAGCCTTGGACACTACTCCCTTATTAGGGCATGCATCTAAGTCAGCGGTGATCCTCAGACGTGTGCTGTGGTTAAAATGCTGGTCAGCTGACCTAGGTTCCAAAAAGACCTTGACTAATCTCCCTTTTCAGGGGAATCGTCTATTTGGGGCCAACCTAGATGAAATCATCAAGGATGCCACTGGGGGCAAGAGCACTTTTTTGCCACAGGCTGCTAAAGCTAAGGGATCTCGCAACAAGCGAGGACCTTTCTTTACCGCCCATAAAGGGCGCCCGGCTGGTACTAGCGGGAAAGGCAAGACTCCTCCAGGAGGGTTCAAGAAGGGCTGGTCGGACAAGTAAGGACCAACCCAGCCAAACCCGAAGCAAAGGAGTACACAGCCTGAAGGTGCGCCCCCACCCGGTTTCAGGGTGGGGGGACGTTTTCACCGGTATTCAGGACATTAGATCGAGCATCAACCACTACTACCGGTGCGATTCTTCCCTTCCAACATTTAAGTACTACAGGAAGCGGTAGTTACCGTTCCCTGAATAGATCTTTTCCTTTACCTTTTCCTAAGATTAGTCCCGATACCTCACAGGAATCGGATCTGGTTGACCAGATAGGCCAAGTAGCCTCTAGTCGGGTGACTTCGGTCCCTGAGGTTCAACCAGAAAAGATCACCTTTCCTGATAACTATCAGGTATCTGATAAATGTGTGGGAACAGAAAACGACCAGACTTTCTCGGATGGTCGGGGCCAGATACCTCTAGGGACGCCTGGTTCAGATTCTATCAGCGCCAGTGGTCCTAGAAATTCTAGGCTGGCCTCCTCAAGCCGGCCTGGCCGACTTGGACATGTTAGTCGTAGACGTTCCGTGGGAACTTCGTCTCAGGGAGTGTCTGTGGTCTCAAGGACCAATTTACCATCATGCTTTACAGTTGCTGGGTTTAATGGCCTGGCCATTGAGACCCAAGTACTGAAGGACAGAGGTTTGTCTACTTCAGTCATTCCTACCCTTATTAAAGCAAGGAAAGCGACTTCCAGCAAAGTCTATTATCACACATGGAAGACTTATATTGCGTGGTGCGAATCTTTAGGATTTCCTCCACGTACCTATTCGGTGACTCGAATATTGGCCTTTTTGCAACAAGGGGTTGAGCAGAAGCTAGCCTTGAGCACCATCAAGGGTCAAGTTTCAGCATTAGCAATCTTCTTTCAGAAGCCTATAGCTACCAAATCCTTGGTGCGGAATTTCATCCAGGGGGTGCGGCACCTGGCTCCTCCAGTCCGCGCGCCCTTACCGCCCTGGGATCTTAATTTGGTTTTGTCGGTTCTACAGAAACCTCCCTTTGAAAACATCAGGGAGATTCCCTTGCTTACTTTATCCCAGAAGGTGGCCTTCTTGGTGGCTATTACTTCTGCTCGCAGGGTGTCAGAACTGGCTGCATTATCATGCCAGTCCCCATACCTAGTGATTCATAGGGATAAGGTAGTACTTCATCCTAAGCCATCTTTTCTTCCTAAGGTGGTTTCAGATTTTCATCTGAATGAAGATATTGTACTACCTTCCTTGTGTCCTCAGCCCAAGCATCATCGGGAACATGCGTTGCATTCCTTAGATGTGGTTCGGGCAATCAGGGTATACCTGAAAGCTACGGAATCTTTCCGTAAGACGGATTCACTTTTTGTGATCACGGATGGCCCCAGAAAGGGTTTGCCTGCATCTGCCGCGACCATTGCCAAATGGATTAGACAAACGGTGGTACAGGCTTATTCTATTAAGGGTCAGAGTCCTCCGTTCCCTGTTAGGGCGCACTCCACTCGAGCGCTCAGTACTTCCTGGGCCTTTCGCCATCAGGCGTCAGTGGTCCAGGTATGTAAGGCGGCCACCTGGTCGTCGGTACATACCTTTACAAAATTCTATAAAATTGATGTGACGGCATCGGCGGATGCCTCATTTGGCCGCAAGGTTTTGCAGGCCGCAATTTGAGGAGACCGGTGGTCTACCTCGAGGGTTTTTTTCTGTTTGAAAAAAAAAAAAATTTTTTTTTTTCTCTTTTTTTGTTGAGTCTCATCATTAAGGATGAGCATTGTAAACTTCTAGTTGGCACCGGTTGGGCCTTCTAGATTGGGATTTGATTTCATTTTCCCACCCCTCAGTTGTGATACTGCTCTGGGACGTCCCGAAGGTGGTGTATCACCGAGGACTACGTCTGTCAATGAGCGCTAGAGAAAAATTGATTTTTGTAAAATCTTACCGTAAAATCCTTTTCTCTTAGCTCATTGACAGACGTAGTCCCCGCCCCTCTGTTTTTTTGAGTTGGGTTAAAATCTCTAAAGACTGCTTTTTCACATAACTGATTTGCTGAGGCAGAGAGAGAGATGATATACCCTCTGGGACTGCCCCTAGGGTGTGGCCAGAGCTTTTTAATTTCCTGTCTATTCCTGCTCCTGTGGAGGCAACATAACCCGAAGGTGGTGTATCACCGAGGACTACGTCTGTCAATGAGCTAAGAGAAAAGGATTTTACGGTAAGATTTTACAAAAATCCATTTTTTCCTGCAGCTTACCTGTAAAATCCTTTTCTTGGAGTACATCACAGGACCCAGAGGTCCCTCCCCTCTTTTTTGGGATATTCATTGCTTTGCTACAAAACGGAGGTGCTTCCTGTGTAGGAGGGGTTATATAGGGGGGGACTTCCTGTTTGATTGATCTACCAGTGTCCATTCACCTATAGGTGGTGCATAACCCACATAGTAATTATTATGGCTGCTCTGTGTCCCGTGATGTACTCCAAGAAGAGGATTTTACAGGTTAGCTGTTATCTCAATGTGCATAAAATGAGGTTACGGAAGTAGTTGAGTCCCAGTAGTAAAACTAAGTTCAAATAAATACCAATTGATCCTGGCAGAAATTCAGTGATCTGAAAATGTATGCCTGTGCTGATTGTTGCCAGCATTGTTCTCAGTTCTCTCTGTGGAAGAGAAGCGGGAAAGGTGTTTAGTAGTCCTGGGGGTGCCATTGCTGCTCATCCAAGAGTAAAGTACATGAGCATTTTCACCCTTGGACAGAAAGTATGTTACTGACAGGATCTTCGGATGGAAATAAAGGCAAAAAAGCCTAGAAAAATAGTAAAAATAATGCAGTCATCACAGCCAAAGTACTAGTAAGCTGCACTATATTAAATTTCAGTTTTTGGTATGAGATGCACATTCATCCCAGCCTCCAAGGAAGGATAACTACAGACAGCAAAGCACATTTAGGAAGCTGTCAAGCTGCAGAACAGAAGGTTTCTGCAGGTCCTGCACATGAAAGATATGCTAGGACTTGCAGTTCTTGTTGCATGTGTCTTCTCTAGTGAGTTTGGTAAATGTTGTAACAAGATCAGTTGTGAACAGTGTCTGAAAACGCTTTAGTCATTTTTTCCTTTTTCCTCCTCTCTGCTTTAGAACATGATGGAGAACTCGAAGAAGACAGCACTGGTTGTAGCAAGAAGCATACTGAATAACAAGCTGATCAGTCAAAAGCTGGAACGCTATATAAAGGTGGTGATGACCTAACGCATGCGCAGGATTCAATCATCCCTGCACATGGGGACCGTGCCAGGGATGTAAGCTGAGCTGCCCATGTGTAGTTCAGTGTACATGCTGGAGACCACTGCAAGCAGGCAGGTAGGTGTAATTTATTGCAGAAGAGACATTGGATGTCTCTTCTGCAATAAATAGCCTGCCTGCTCGCTCGTGTTTTAAAAATGCCTTCCTGTCTCCCTCTCTATAGCCATATGCAGTTGCATGTTATGAACTGATTTTCAGTTGGAAAAGCCTTCAAAAATACTTATTCATAGTTGAAATACTGACCAGGTCTGTTATATTATGGAGTGCGCTCAGGGTCGGTGCTAGACTATTTTGCGCCCTTGGCGCGGCACCAGCTACTTGCACCACCACCCGCCCCCCCTTGAAAAAATTCAAACTTCTAAATTTTTAAAAACGGTAAAAAATATTAAAACATCCAAGCATGAAACTGCTAAATTTCCTTTAAGAAAAAAAACAAACAGTGCAATCCAGCAAAGAGAAGAGACATCCCTATATAGTAAAGAGACTTTCCCATGTAGCAAACAGACATCCCAATCCTGCAAAGAGACATCCCCATATAGCAAAGAGACCTCTTCATCCAGCAAAGAGACATCCCAATCCAGCAAAAAGGCAGCCAAATTCAGCAGAGACATACCTATATAGCACAGAGACATTTCAATCCAGCAACATACAAAACAAGAGTGCAACAGTCAGGATGAGCCCTGTGTTTACATCAGAGTCCCCCCTTATATCAAAGTCCCCAGCATTACCTATACATCAGCACTCCAAGAGCCCCGCCTTACCTCAGAGTCCCCAGTGTTCCCCCCTTACATCAGAGTGCCCAGTGTTCCCCCCTTACATCAGAGTTCCCCCTTACATCAGAGTCTCAAGAGGTCCCTGGTACATTAGAGTCCGCAGAGTTCCCCCTTACATCAGAGTCTGCAGGGTTCCCCTTTACATTGCAATGGGGAACTTCACTAAATGGGAACTCTGCAGATCCTGATGTAGAGGGAAACTCAGCAGACTCTTGATGTAAGGGGGAATGCTTCGGACTGTGATGTAAAGGGGAACTCTGATGTAAGGGGGTCTCTGGTCACCAGAGTCCCCCCCTTACATCAGAGTTCACAGAGTACCTCCTTACATCAGAATTCTCCTTTACATCAGAACCTTACAGTACAAAGGGGAACCCTGTGGACCTGGATGTAGGGGAACCCTGTGGACCTTTAATGTAAAGGGGAATTCTGCAGACCCGGATGAAAGGGGAACCCTGCAGACCATAATGTAAGGAAGGGGGAATGCTGGAACTCTGATGTAAGGTGGTCTCTGGTCACCAGAACCCCCCCACTCCTTACATAAGAGTCGACAGGGTCCCCCCTTACATCTCAGTCTGCAGCATTACCCGATACATTATGATCTGCAGAGTACCCCTTTACGTCAGAGTTACCTTTTACATTAAGGTCCACAGTATTGCTCTTTACATCAGGGTCCCCAGTGTTCCCCCATGCACTGTAAGGGGGAACCCTGCACTTACTGATGTAAATAGGAACTCTGAGTTAAGGGGGAATTCTAGGAACATCGATGTGGGGGGGGGGGGGGGCTCTGGTGATCACATCTCTGTAGAGTAGGTGATGTTGCAGTCAGTGACTTGTACAGTGTGATCCCTGTCCCTTCCCCCTTCTGTGTGCAGAACAGGTTAGGAATCAATGTGTGAGGACACTCATGCCCTCCTCACTGACAGCTCCTGTGCCCTCTCCGCTGCTTCTCCCAACACACTGACCCCGACCTGGACTCCCCCACTCACCTCCCTCCACCAGTACCGTCACTCGCATGATCATCATCCGTCACTCCCAGACCGGCAAGCAGGTCCCCTCAAGTGGAAAGGAAGCTAGGACGTGCAGCGCTGGAAGGCAGAGCAGCTAGTAGAGGAAGTTACAGCTTCCTCCACTCAATGCCTCCCTGTAGTTGATTGGTTGCTAGGATGCTAAGCGGGTCCAGCAACCAATAGTGCTAACAGGTAGGCAGCAGGGGCGAGATTAGACAGGCAGTCCGCCACCATAGAGGCTACAGGGGGAAGCCGCCTCTCCCAACTTCTGCCTGCACGCTGCACCACCTACTATGCTGGCGCCATCCCTGTTTTAAGGCAAGTCTGTGGTGGCCAGCCCAGCTAGCCCCTCCCAGGTGGCCGTGACTGCGCCCTAGGCGACTGCCTAGTTTGCCTAGTGGTAGCGCCAGCCCTGAGTGCGCTGGGCAGAGTGATCAAACATGGGTGCCCATTGAACTGCACCTATTTATTTAGACACGCTGCAAAGATGCTATGACAGTAAAGTGGATAGGCTATTACCGCAATGTCAAGTGACTATTTTTCCTGGGGTGTGCTAGCCAGGGTTTTAGAGGGAACTTGAGAGGGTATGCTTAGATGCCTTTTAGTGACTGATATTTGGCTAGTATGTACATTTCATTGCTGAACCAGAATGACAAGTTTGCCTTCTTATTTGTTATGCAGGGTCAGAATCCTTTCATTGAAGAGCAGGATGAGGCCACAGGAAGTAGCAGCACTGGCCTGGAGGCCTCTGAAGGTCAGGAAATGGTAGATACAGCAGATGGTTCCTGTGAAAATCAAGACTTGCTGGCATGCAATTCTTCCACAGCCTCTCCACCAGAGGCCATGAATTCAGAAGATGCCTTTAATGGAAAAGTAGCAGATGACAGTGAAATGTGCGCTGCTAGTGGTCAGGAAGAGCATACAGATACCGGGGTTATTGGTGATTCTGTTCATGAGAAATGAAATATTGGAAGACAGAGAGCGATGCTGAGGATCTTCCTGGAAGACATGGAGAAAGGGGGCTTGTCTCCTCACTAGAACCTTCCACCATTCACAATACAATACAGCTATTTGATATACAATAAAGCCAATAAAAAGACACAATTTGTAAAGGTGGCCTGTTATGAGAGAAATAGGGAGGCTTCCATTGCTACTTACCATTCTGCAAAAACTAGTTTCCTGGCTGTTAGGCTGACTTTGTCACTGACTGCAACAAGTATTAAGGTCAGGACTTCTTACTTTTGTTTCTGCACACTTGTGCCATGTCAGAATAATAGCCAGGCCATTGGCATCCCTAGAAGGATGTGCACAGTTATGGCCCTCATATTTCTCTCAGGAAAGCTTTGCTTTAAGGAAGTCCTATCTAGAGAAGGAAATAGGCACCTGTTGCTGGCATTCTTTCTGAAAATGTCTGTCGTCTGGCTGTAGTAGTCCAGCAGTAGCAGCCTTTGTCTTTTTTGTGACCGGTTTGCTTCCAATGAGATTTATTGAGTTTAAACCTGAATTATTTTACCTGTACAGGCTCCTTCCATGTAGTAAACTGTCATTTCATCTCCGTAAAAAGCATTATTTGAAATCTTTTATTTTTTTTTTTACTTTACTTTGCTTGGCTTGCTCTCTGGCCATTCAGGTACAAAGTGCTCCTAGATGACCACAGCAGCTGTCTGGCCGCTATACAATGCCAAAATTCAACAGCAAATTTAAATCTGTAATCTTAGAATGGGAAAACATCATAATTTAAAGTCCCCAAGCAGATTGAGGTATTCCAATTTTTAAAGTAAAAATCCCTTTTTAAGGTGCTTGTAAATCTGGGAAGCATTCTGACAGATAAAAGGCTCAATCTACCCAAAACTGAAACTTCAGTATTTACTAGCTGCATGAGCTTTAAACCATCTGACCATTTCTTTCATCTGTTGAAAAGAGAGCCCAATTGGTTTTGGAGCATGTATTGAATAGCGGCAGGGGTCACCTTAAATGTTTAGTGTTTATAAAGCATTCTTCAGCATGAATTGAATCATAGGTGACCCGTGCGCCTATTTAATAACAAAGGTTACTGCAGTATAAAGTGCAGTGATACATTTTATTTTCTGACTTATTTGCTGTGATGCACTAGACCAGCGCCCGGGATGTTGCAGCCGAGGCTGTGATCAGCCACTCAATTTGAGCAGTATACAGTTCTTTTTATAAAATTTCTTATATCTCTAAGGCTTTGTTCACACCTAGATGATGTGAATCACCACGATATTGCCCACGATTCCAAATCGCAGAAGGCATGTGCGATACTGTTAATGGCAAATTGCAATGCGTGGCGCAGTCGCTCAAAAGAAGCTCCTGCTCCTTTATGAGCAACAAGCTTTGCGATTTTCCAATTTGCAAAATCGCAGCACAATTGGGGCGCGATTAAGAAGTAAAAAGGCACCACACACACGTCCCGCAATTTGCAGCAATGCAGAATCACGGCGATTACAACCGTGATTCAAATAGCCCAATTGTAAAGGGAGCCTCAGGGACTTTGTTAGTGGGACTGCTGAGCTCCCGGATCTGCACACCTTTTTCGACCATTGGGAGTCTCCCTGGTAAATTTTTTTAGAATATTGAGAATGCAGCACAATGAACAGAACACCCAAAGTATTATAGGGACAAGGAAATCTTTAGGGATTATGACTACTGGAACTATCCTACACATTTAAGACATTTCATTTGACTGAAATGTCACTGTTGGATTTACTAACCCTTGAGCTGTTTTATACTTGACCTGCAGTTATCGTGTATATGGTGCAAACTCTGATGCCATCTCTGTGTGTGTAATCATCTCACCTCTGTTCTAGAGCTTTCATGCAGGCTATAGAAGTAGATTGCCATGCATGTACACAACTGAATTTTTTGTTAAACCAAGGTGTGCAAACCTGGGCACTTAGATTATATGACTGGACTGTGTTAATCTGAAAAGTAGGTCAGGTTGGAGTTTTGTACCTTACAGACTTTTCGTTCCAGGCAAAATCTAAGGAGGCACATATCCTAAGAATTACAATTTGATCTATCTGAAAACTGTCACAATAGATACCAATCATCTAATGTTTTTGGGTGTCTATCATTGTTTTGGCCAGATTAAAAGTGGCAGCCATCTCTGTTGATACAGTCTGGTTTTGCTGGTGTGTAGCATTTATTGGATGTTTTTTTTTTATCAACGGAAAGAATTCATACATATATTTGTGTAAGGTAAATTCAATACAGTAACAGAAAATGTGCCATAAAGATACTGTGACTAGCAATTTTCTTGTCAGAAAAACTCTGTCTCAGAGTAACTCCGATACAGGTGCACATATATAAAGGGATGAGTGTGACATTCACCAATCATGGGTGGTTAATCGTTCCCTGTAATTTAGAACTCATGCACCAGGAAGGTTTACCTACAGTATGCCTCTTTAGTGTTAGGATTTCTTGTTTTGTAATAGGTGTAACAGAATCTGTGTGAGTCTTTTTAGCAAGTTTACGGTGTTAAATTGATGGTTAGAACTGCTATAGTAAGTTCCATATTTTGTAACTTATCTGGGAAGTGATAAAGTGGGAATTCTGTAATGTATATTCTTTAAAGGGGTTTGCTTTGCAGAAATGTTGTGTATGATAAATCCAAACATGAACCACAGCGAATGATGTATATTTCTTATGTCCTTCCACTTTCTGTATGTGCATGGCTGATTTCCTTATATTGCTAAAGAAAGCAGATCGGGATGGCTATTTACATAGCATTAGTGAAGTCCTGTAGTCCAGGACCAGTATGGAACTGTACATGATGCTGCACAGTTGAGTGCTGTCCTGATACTGCTACTGTACTGCCTACTGCGGACTCCACTAATGAATGAATGAGCAAGGAGCCTCTGTTCAAATATACAAAAAGGTTCATTTTTATTTCTCTGGTTCAGTGGCATTGCATGTATTAAAATAAAGAAAATGCATATTTTATTTTGTTTTATTTTTTTTGCTGATGTGGAATAAATTTCTTTAATGCAAACTGTGCTTTGATAATGAAACATAGTTACCTTTCTCATTGCACCCCTGTCAATATTGATAAATGTTCTGTACATGCCTCACTTCAATCTGAAAGCACTGGTGATTTGTTACTGGCCTGGTGCGGTTACATAATGGAGTGGTGTTGGTATCCATCTGTATGATCTGACTTGAGTGACTCAGAGCTCACACTGGACTCTTTCCTTGCTCACGGCTACTTGGAATGGGAGTTGTGCGAAGGGAGTTGGAGTATGTGCTGCTGGGGAGGAAGAAGGGCATTAAATAAATGTACGTATATAGTGACGATCAGTGCAATCAAAAATATCTCAACATACTATTTTACCAAAAGTATTGGAACGCCTGCTTTTACAAGCACATGCACATTAATGGTATCCCAGTCTAAGTAAAGGTTCAATACTGAGTTGGCCCACCCTTTGCAGCTATAACAGCTTCAACTCTTCTGGGAAGGCTGTCCACAAGGTTTAGGAGTGTGTCTATGGGAATGTTTGACCATTATTCCAGAAGCGCATTTGTGAGGTCAGGCACTGATGTTGGACGGTAAGGCCTGGCTCGCAGTCTCCACTCTGTCTCATCCAAAAGGTGTTCTATAGGGTTGAGGTCAGGACTCTGTGCAGGGCAGTCAAGTTCCTCCACCCAACACGTCATTTATACTATATTGCCAAAAGTATTGGGCTACCCCTCCAAATCATTTGCTTGGGGGGGGGGGGGGGTTATTGTGTAGGGTTGACTGAATTTATTTGTTTAACACCAGTGCTGACCTGCAAATGTGCTTTTAAGGCTGCTTAGTAAAAGTGGCTTTAAATGGGAAGACAGAAATCCAGGTCTCATCAGCAGTATATAGCAGTCTTGTGACTTCTATCAGTGTCTTGATAAAGCTTGTAGGGGGAGTTTTTATTCTCCTCTGACTGTCCTATGAGGCTGCGGGACCCCTGACCCTCTGTTTAGACAGTGCTGATTGGCCCTGTGCCAATCCCATGCACTCTCCCAAGAAAAAAAAACCTCTCTAGCAATACACACCAAATTGATCATGTGCAGTGTGACCTTCAAAGGCTCTGTGTTATCAGCAGATGGATTGGGGACCGTAAAATAAGGATTAACCCCCTTAGGTTCCACAGCGTGTAGAACAAGCAAATTTTATTGCATATACAGACTGATTTTACTTTTGTGGGTTTAGTAACACTTAAAGGAAAATCTATTTGAAGAAATAGGATTTCATCTCTGACCGGTCAGCCTGGTTGTCTTTCTGCCACGCTGACCCCTCAGCCTTTCTGAATCTCTGACCAAGTAGACTGATCAGGCATTCCAACTCAACTGGCTGAATACTTGTTCTAGGTCAGTAACTGAAACCGTATCAAAACCAGAGACAGCAAAGATGTCAACGTTAGCTTATTTGTCTTTTTATGACAAACTTTCTTTAACTTTTTTTGAGATGTTTTTCTGAACAGCGTTTTTTTCTGCCTCTGAAAATCTACCTGGTCTCTGTGGTTCAGGATTTATTACCAAAGTGATGAGATGGGAATCACATGGCAAAACAGCAAAAAATATTTTTAGCTAATTTTGCCTAGTTGTGCTAAATTGTGAAATTAGTGGACAGTTTTGACATTTTAATATTAGGCAAAATCAGCAGCTCATCTCTAGTAAGCAGAAAGTGTTTGACTTCATTCATATAGATAGATGTTGAGGCCCGTACACTGTTATAATGGGCCGTCTGTTTAGGGAGCTGGTGCCACCCAGTTCAGCTTACAGGCACCCCATGAAAATCCATGGGGATTCAGCGGAGGCAGAGACACAGCCGCTTGTCCTAAATTAACAGGCATGCAGATGTAGTTGAGCAGCCCCAAACACGCTGTAGATAGTACCCTGTTTCAGTTGCAAGGAGTTCACTGTACTGATATCCAAAGTTTGTCTATACATTCTTCTGGTAGATGTTGTTGACACTCGAACCTGATGGTGAGATCTACGAACAGTTCATAAGAATCTTTTTATTCCAAGAAATCTAGGATGTCCTGCTACTTGCTTTTTATAAACCCCAAAAGGCTTGTAGGCAAAGTGGTTTCCTGTCAATCTTTGCCTGCATACTTCTGTCTGTTATGTAATCCATCCACTAGAGGAGGTGTGCAGCACATGGAGCACTTATAAAGGTAAGTGACCACAGAACACCAATGCTAGCGAGATTTGGGGGCTTTCCTAACCATTGACACCAGCAATAGACACTATTTCTCCCACTAACACCAACAATGAAGCACTATTGCTTTCTCTGACAATAACAATGGGGCATGATTCCTTCACCTAGTGACCCCAAAAATGGAGACACAGTCCACCAACTGACACTAATGATCGGGCACTATTCCTTCCTCCTCCCATGGACACCAAAAATGGGACTCCATTCCTCGCACTGACACTAGTGAGTGGACAATATTCCCCTCACTGACGCCAAGGATAAGGGGCAGTATTTTTCCTACTGATATAAGTCGTGTGACGCTATTCTTTCGAATGACACCAATTAATGGAATAAGCTTTCTTTTTCAGTCATTGAAGGACATAGGAAGTTAGTCAAACAAAATTATCCACTTTAAGACGGGAAGGATTTGCCCTCTTAATGACCAGGCCCTATTTTGCGATTCGGCACTGCGTTACTTTAACAGACCATTGCACGGTCGTGCGACGCTGTACCCAAATAAATTTTTTTTTCACAAATAGCTTTCTTTTGGTGGTATTTGATTACCTCTGCGATTTTTATTGTTTGCGCTATAAACAAAAAAAGCGACAATTCTGAAAAAAAAAAATTGCTATATGACATTCTCTTTTAAAAATCAAAATTTTTTAACATTTTAGGCTAATTTGTTTTCTGCTACATATTTTTGGTAAAAAAAAATCGCAATAAGCGTTTTGATTGGTTTGCGCAAAAGTTATCGCGTCTACTAACTACGGGAAAGATTTATGTAATTTTTTTTTTTTTTTACTAGTAATGGCGGCAGGGAAGGGGTTAACAGTATAGGCAATCAAGGAGTTAAATGTCACCCTAGGGGAGTGATTTTAACTGTGGGGGGCGTAGCTTCTGAGATGACCATAGAGACGTGATCCTATGTAGAAGGATCACATGAGCTCTGATCATTTCAGGGAGAAGGACGGTCAACGGCCGACTGTCCTCTCTCAGCGGGGAGCGATCGTGGGTGTCAGTCGGTAATCGGAACCGTCTGACCCGTTCTTAGGCTTCCCCGCTGCCGAGTGGGAGCAGAAGTTCATTGACGGACACCGCTTCGGATCTTCATAACCGTTGGGTTATACTGCCCCCTACAAGAGTAGGACACTAGGCAGAAAAAAAGTCTGGCTACGCTCATGGGCAGTCCCAGGGGGGTATACTCCCTCTCTGCTGTGGCACTCAGTTTTTGTCTGCCTAGTCAGGATTAAGGACCTAGTTCCTTGCTGGGATCTTTGGTCCTGGCAATTTTTTCTTTTTAGATAGACATTTTTTTTCTCCTTAGATCTTTGCTTTGAGATCTACAATCATCTGCTGGACTGGGCGACGGGCTGGTAAATCTAGATCTAGTGGTCATCCCAGTCTGGTCAGCAAGCACGTGCAGACCTCGGCCACGACATAGTCCCATTGGACGAGGGCTGGCGGGCAAGTTAAACGACTTGCGAGGTCGCATATGACCAGGTCTCGGCCCGAGTGGCAGCATTCCTCCCGGCCGACAGCCCCCCATTTTGATGGAGAGGGGTTCTGTCTGGAGCGGTGCCCACCTGGTTCCTGGTATGGTGAGTAGCTGTCCCCCTGGAGGGTTTTGGGGTAGACGTGAGCCCCTCCTTGGGATGGTCAGACCCCCAGGTTCTCCTCCTTGTCAGGCACCCCCTTGTTATCTGTCCCCTATTCTACCCCCTCAACATATGTTGGGGCTGTTTAGGTGGCCTGTTCCACCTCCTGGGGTGAGGACAGGGTGCTGTGCTAGCGAAGGGGGCCGGGGGGGTGCGCTGCCAGCAACCGGACGATCGATGTGCAGGGGGGGGTTGTGCCTGATGGGGGCTCCCGCCAGGGCCCCCCGCGCTGCCTGGGTCTGCCCTTAAAGCCTGGATCCCGGTAAGCCTTGTGGTGCTGCCGTTTTGTTGTAGCCTGTGTTTTCTATACATGGCGGCCATGTTTGTGTAGTCTGGTGGCCATTTTGCGGTGGTTTGCCATTGAAAATAGCGGTGGCCATGACAGTGGAGCTCTGTGGGCGGCGATTTCGGTGGCGGGAGCCCTTCCTCGTCCCCTGGTGCTGACTCCTAGATTCATTCACTTCCTGATCACTGTGCGTGGAGTGCAGATTATCCTGGTGGCTGCAAGTGCCTGTTTCTGCTGGGTGGGGTTCTCTTCCCTCTCTGCTGAGTATCACTTGGTGCTTGTGCCTGGCAACCTGGTGGTGCTGCCAGTGTGGTGGGGGTTGTCCCTTGCAGTGTTTTAGACTTTTTGTGGGGTCCCCCTGGTGACTCATGGAGTCTTTGGAACACATTTCCCCACCGTATCCCCTCTCTGAGGCTGCGGGGCCCTCCAGGTCCCAACCATCCATCAATGCACTGATGGCGGTCCTGGAGTCCTTTGTGTCCAGGGTGGAGGTGGTCTTCGGACGACGGTCTAGCAAAAAGCGCCCCCGCCTTCCCCCTACCTCATGTATCTCGTCAGATCCTGAATCTGATTCGGCTCTGCAGATGTGGGTCACCCTGCTGGGTCTGCAACTACGCGCCCGGAATCCTCTGATAGTGAGGATGATTCCTCCACCTCTGCAACTGCACATGAAAAGGAGCAGGTGCAAACACTGATTGTATCTGTGCGTGAGACCTTGAAGGTGGAGGATGCAGCTGCGATGGAGGCGCAGGTTCCCTTTGGCACTCACAAGCCATTTAGAGCGGCAAAGGTGTTTCCTTTCCCCTCCTATTTTGACAGAATTGTCGCTAAAGAGTGGGCACAACCAAAGCGCCCCTGTGGGGTCCCTAAGCGCTTTACTAGGCATTATCCCTATGAGGAGTCCCTTCTTAAGAAGTGGACTGTTCCACTGGTGGTGGACCTTCTGGTTTCCAGATTGAACAGGGCAATCATGATTCTGATTGAAGAGTATCTGGCTGACAGGAAGGTGGAGGTTGTGGGCCTGCGATATGTACACTGTGGCTGGTTCGGCACTGAGGCCGGTATTCACCATTGCCCTGGTGTCGCAAATTCTTGACTGTGTGAACTAAGCTTGTACACTGTGACATGGAGGGAGAACAGCTTCCCCCTGCCTTTGCTGAGTGTAACGCTCCGGCGTTTATTTGTGTGGTGTGGATTTGCAGCTGCGGAAGTTACACTCAGTAGTCATGTAGAGATGTGTTGAACTACATATCCAACTCTCAAGACTCATCATTGTGCATCAGCCTGTCTCAGCAAGCACATACACAAACACAGACACTCATTAAAGATGTTCCTGGAGTGATATGTTTGTGTTAAAGTATAGAGGTGATACTGAGGGGACAGGCGTGGATAGTGATAGCAATGGTAAGAGGTAACAGATGGTGATAGTAAGCACTTAGGATAGCAATCATGTACAGGTAACAGGTGGTAGTGAAGAGCAGATGAAGTGTACAGGAGATGCTAGGCTAGTGCAGTGACAAGATGGTAATAGGCTCAAGAGCTTGCAATCTAATTAGCGGTGCAGATGTTAGATGTAACAGTATAGTTCTTAGAGTAGCAATAGTCTTTAGTAAGCAGAGTAGTAGTGAAAGTAGATTAGGAAGGTATTCCCCTGTGGGGTACTTATCACTGGTAGGTTTGTAAGGAGAGGGTTCCGGCGGTGAGGTAATGATCTTGTAGCGAGATACAAGATGTTGTAGCAAGTCTTCGGTCAATCCAGGTATTAGGGAATAGCTGGAGGATTCGGCAGCGTTAGGTAATGCTGTAGCAAGCGGTTTGCACGAACACATGTGAGTGAATGCCGGCGGTTGAAATAGCCGCTCAGAGCGGCACTCACTGATGAGGTCATGGAATTTAAAGGGACAGGTACTAGATGCGTTCCACCTATCTATATGGTGGAACGTAATGTACAAATAATAGGCTGGAAGGGTACCGCAGGTACCAGGATCTTACACTGAGTTGACAGACCAGTTGGTCCAGGGGCTGCAGTTCATCTGTAATGCCTCTTTGGATCCGGCTCCTCTAGTGGCTTTGCTCTCTGTTTTGGCAGTGGTCCTTCAGGGTGTCTTTTGGCTCAAATGCTGGTCTGTGGACCATACTTCTAAAAAGGCCTTGACTGATCTTCCCTTTTTATGGAGATCGTCTGTTTGGAGCTACCCTGGATGACATCATAAAAGGTCTCACAGGAGGGGAAGAGTACCTTTCTTCCACAGGTTACTAAGAGCAAGGAACTTTGTCGTAGACGTGGGCCTTCCTTTTCGGCTCATAAGAAGTTTTCTCTATCGTCCATTGACAGATGCAGCCTCCATCTTCATTAGCCATTGGGTTATGTTGCCCCCTGCAGGAGTAGTTCTAGGCAGGAAAAATGTAAATCTCCACGCCCATGGGGCTGTCCCCACAGGCATAACCCCCAAACCCTCTGCTGCAGCAAACCAGTTTGTTTCTGCCTAGAGGAGGAGTAGGACCTAGGTTTCCTGCGGGGACTTCGGTCTCGGTTTTTTATTCTTTTCAGAATATTTTGTTTTTATTTCTCTTTACTCATTTTGCTAGCTAGTGTTCCGGGGGATCCTCCTGGTGATCTGCAAGCAATGCTGGCTAGGGTTTTGCACTGGATAATCTAGATCCTTAAGGTCTCCCAAGCCTGGCCTACGAGCGTGAGCAGGTTATAGTCCTGCACTAGGCCTCGCCACGACGGTGCCCCTTTACGGATGGGGACAAGCCTGTGAGTGACTGTCTCGCCGGGACGTGACAACCTGGAAAGCCCTGAGTTGCAGCGTACCCCTCGGCTGGCAGTACCCTTACTTCGGGTGGGAGGCGGTCTGCCTAGAGCGGAGGCTCCCGGTCCATAGTATGGTGAGTGAATGTGACCCCCTTGGCCCTTGGTTGTCTTCGGGGGATGTGGGCTCTCTCCTGGGGATAATAGGACCTAGACTTCCTAAAAGATCCCCTTGGCCTGTCAGGTAACCGCCCTGTCTTCCTCTCCCATCCCCACAGGGGGCTATGTAATTGGTGCGCCTGGCGTCCTGAGGGGGGTGGCAGTCGTGCCTTGTTTCTTGCTGGGTCTGGTTGTAGATCCTTGAGGCCTTCATTTTGGGGGTCCCTGGCCGTATGGCACGCCGTGGGCGCCACCATCTTAAGTGTGGGCACTGTGTAATTTTTCCCATTGACTTGTATGGGGCAGCCATTTTCCCTGTGCTTCCTATTTAATTACATTAACATCCATTTTTGTGTGGTCCTGTTGAGCTGCACAGTTAGCGTGACCTTTCACATCCAGGCAGAGTTCACTTTCTGTGATTCTTCTTCCTGCTGCACAGTCTAATTCAGGAGGTGGTACAGTACTGGGGTCTTTGTGGGCATATCCCTGCACACTTTGCATTCAGTGTATATTTGAGGGCCTCCCGACCGCTGTGATCGGCGGTGGGAACCGCAATCGGCGCTTCTTAAAGTGGCAAGTACTCAGTTTTTCTGTTACATTGATTATGGAGTCCCAGGCTGTAAATTCACCCTCAGGCCCGCTCAGTGCGACACCCGGATTGCAGTCGCTGGCTGCGATTTCAGCACCTCTGGAAAGCCTGGCGACAAAAGTTGATTTTGTAATGAAAAAGGTTACTAGCCGAAAATGGCGGCTGCCTTCTCCATCTGTGGTGGGGTCCTCTGATTCAGAGGCTGATATGGTCGGCACAGACGCCCCTACCTGGGGGGCGCTGTCCTTGCAATCGGGTGGTTGTTGTGCGTTTTACACGCTTGAGAATATTATTCTGAACGAGTATAACAAGTTCTTTTTGATCGATTAATTTCTTTTTAAAAGCATATACCAATCTTAGTGAAAACAGTCTACAGCAGGGAATATATAAGAATATTTATTCACAAGACATGTATTCACAATAATTGATCAGACTTAAGTGACACAAAGAGATAACTCTACATAAAATACAAACTTAAAACGATAAATGCAATATGATGTGTAGCTCAATAATGAAAGTAAAAATAAAGCAAGATTATGTTTTCCCAGATGTAGTAAACCATATTTAAGTGTGCTATATAATCAGACCACAATTGTCTGCAAATTGCGCAGCCGACAGTCACTCCACTGCAGATGGAGCGAGAATAGGTCATGCAAAACGAGAGACTAATACGCCAATATACGCTAAATCTGATATTAATAAAAATGTATAAAAAGCAAAAATCAGCTCTTAGAGAAAAATCTACATATGGTTAATACGGCTGGGACTGTAATCTCGTTACCCTTAAATATGAAATATAAAACGTATAAGGAAGAAATATTTACCATATTTAAAATGGCTGCTAGCTTAGAATGGTCGTTACCAGAGTCCTTAAGATGGCTGCCTTCCCAAAATGGTGGCCAGTTAAGGAGGAGTTTCGTTAGGCGTCCTTCAAAGTTTTAGATACATGATGGAGCAAGATGGAGTCTGTATAGATGAGTATATGCATGGCTGTAGTAGCGTGTGTGTTGTATGTGTAATGTATGTTGTGTAATGCAATGTGTCGTGATGTGTGTCTCTCTCATCTGGGCTTCCCTTTTTATATTGTATTGAACAAAAGGGCTGTAAAATTACCATAAGTCAAACCCAAAAGGAGTAACCTTATCCCCATTGGTTGGGAATGGATAACTTAACCATTAACTGACGAGGTCATTGGGCGACACCTCTTGGTTGTCCAGTATATGGAATATTAAAAACTATATGATAATGTCTCCATTTAAGACTATCATAAAAACAACATAATAATTTATCCATACTCTCATCCTCTATACATGTCCATCTAATATCCATCATGTATAAGTAAGGATTGGACCTGGTAACACCATTGAATTAAGAATATTACTAATACAATATATATATATTTCTCTTACGTCCTCCGACAGTCGCCGCCCCTTCCCAAGTCTTCGCCAATGGGTATTGACCTTTGCTCCGCAGGAGTAGCTAGGCACAAGATTTGTTAATAACAAAAGCTTTTAGCATAGACACACCCCTAGGGGCTGTCCCCTTAGTCAATACCTCCCTGCACCAGCATTCCCAACTCAGTTTGATCTTGCCTAGCTTAGGAGTAGCAGGCTTTCCTGTGCTGGGGCTTCAGTCTCAGCCTTCTACCCTTTTTTTGATTTTATTTCAAGTATTTTTCTTTTCTTTACTAGCTGTTATTTTGTCAGCTTTAGTTTAGGGATCTTCGGATGAAGATGATCATGTGGAGCTGGGTCTCGGACTGGCCGCCCTGGATCCCAGGGCTGAGGGCCAGATGGATCCCCAGCCTGCCATCGAGCGTTCAGCTATGGTTCGCCCTGGCGCCATGAACGACCCATCCCTGTTCGCTGCAGGGATGCTGCCTGTGAGGTGGCTACCTCACTGGACGCCATTCTGCGGTCCCGTGCTGCAGTCCACTGCGTCCTGGCTGCGGCACTCCCTGTCATCCTGATAGCGGTTTGTCGCTTGAGACGGCTCCCCACGCCATCCGGTACGGTAAGCACCTTCTGTGTGGGGACCATCTGTGTGGGTGTCAGTCTGTGGCTGTGTGTACCCCATGTCTGTGTACTATGCGGGCTCCCTGTCAGATCCCTGTATGGATGCATGCCTTTGTGGGCTGCGAGGGGGGGGGCCCTCCCGCTCTGCTGTGAATTCTGTGGGGCAGATTGGACGGACATGCTTGAGCAGCGAACGCTGTTGCGGCCCGCCATTTTTTTGCAGAAATTGCTATGAACGGCCCTGTCCCTATACAGCGCTGTGTTTTTAGCGCCAATCGCCGCCATTTTGGCGGGCCGCGCTCGTTCGAGCACATGTCGGCGCCATTTTCTTGTAGCCTCGATCCCTCAGCCGAGCGGCCATTTTTGCGGAGCCTTCATAGGCTATATAAGTCAGCCGGTTATTGCATCACTTCCTCTTTCTCTGGGACAGCGATCGGTGGCAGCAACCTGTTTGTGCTCTCTCCAGGTTTTTCCTTCATTGTCCTGTCATTCCTTGCTCAGTGTTCTCTATCCCTGCGGGATCGGTGCATACAGTAGTATACGGTGGGCTGCGCTCGCCGTGGTGTTAAAGGGACAGTACCCTTTTTTTCCTTTCATTGCTGTGGGCATGGATTCTCAGGATAGCAAGTTCCCCCCCCCGCCCTGGTGGGGGACCAGGGGCTGCTGCACCCCCCGAGGGGGCTGATCTGGCCACGGTAGTGGCATCATTGGTGTCTCAGGTGCATATGCTGATGGCTGAACGATCCGCAAAAAGGGCCAGGTTATCCATTTCTTCTGATTCAGAGGGCGATGTGGCTGCTGTGGCTGGCGTGCCCTTCTCAGGGTCTCGCTCATCTCTGGACCTCATGGGGTCTGAGGGGGAGGCGGAGGTGGCAGGGGTTGATGCTTCTCCCCCTGGCTCGCCTGAAGAGCTTGCACTCATGGATGAGCTGATCGCCTCCATAAAGGATACTTTGCACTTGGAGGATTAGCCCACTGCTCCTGCTAGGGTGTCCTCCTTTGGGACGCAAAGGACCCGCAAATCAGCGCAGGTTTTTCCCTGCCCTGCTGAATTTCACCATACTGTTAATGAGCAGTGGCGCAATTTAAAGAAGCCCTTTACAGTGCCGAATAAGTTTAAACTGCTTTATCCATTTGCGCCATCCACCGACGAGCGTTGGTGTGTGGCGCTTCAGGTGGATCACGCGGTAGCCGTTTTAAACAAAGCTACTGTGATTCCTTCTGAGGATACCCCGGTTTTCCGGGACCCTACGGACAGGAGGTTGGAGTCTCTTGCCCGTCATGCCTATATGGTTGCTGGTTCTATGCTAAAACCTATTTTTGCTTCGGTTATGGCGGCCCAGGCGGTTGCCGATTGGACGAAGGTGCTCAGGCGCACCCTGGTGGCTGATTCGGCTCCGCCTACCACATTGGCCATGGTGGATCAAATCCATCAAGGCGTCATGTACTTGTGTGATGCGGACTTGAATTTAGCTCCTTTGGCTGCATGCCTGTCTGCCGTGGCGGTGCTCAACCGTCGCCTGATATGGCTGAAGAATTGGTCGGTGGACCAATCTTCTCGCAAGACGTTGGCGGATTTTCCCTACGTGGGATCTCGCCTTTTTGGCGAGGCTTTGGATACTCTGATTAGGGGTGTTATTGGGGGCAAGAGTACTCTCTTGCCCCAGAATCCCAAGCACAAATCTTTCCGTGGCAAACGGAATTCCTCGTTTAGGCCCTCCCAGGGGTCCTTTCGTGCCTTTCGGTCACAATCCAAGGGCAAGCCCTTCAAGGGCCAGGGCTCCCAGAAGAAGCCGTGGGCGGGTAAGCAAAAATCCGGCCAGTCTAGTTCGACAACCCACGCCAGTTCCGCCTGAAGGGGCGGCGCCCTCACCCGTTTCTGGGGTGGGGGGGTGTCTGCGCGGTTTCCTCCAACCTTGGCTGATCCGCATTCAGGACAGATGGGTTCAGGAAATCGTTCGATCTGGTTACAAGATCGAATTTCTCTCTCGGCCAGCGGGCAGATTTTTTCCCTCAAATATTCAGCTGTCTCGAGCGTTTGCAGGATCTGCATCTGGCGGTGCGGGCCCAAGGAGTGGTGGTTCCGGTGCCTCATCGGGACAGATTTCGGGGGTTTTACTCCAATCTGTTCACTGTGCCCAGAAAGGAGGGCAAGGTGCGTCCGATTCTGGATTTGAAAGCTCTGAACCGCTTTGTGCGGGTTCGCAAGTTCCGCATGGAATCCCTGCGCTCAGTGGTGGCTGCCCTGAGTCCGGGGGAGTTCATGGCCTCCATCGATCTGAAGGATGCGTACCTACACATCCCCATCTTCGAGGGTCATCAACGATACCTTCGTTTCGCCAGTGCGGAGGAACACTACCAATTCGTGGCGTTACCTTTCGCTCTCGCTTCGGCTTCCCAGGTTTTTACCAAGGTGCTGGCGCCGGTCCCGGCCCTGTTGCGGGCACAGGGCATTGCGGTCTTGGGGTATCTGGACGATCTCCTCATACGGTCCAATGCCAGCCAGGGCCTGATGGCCGACCTGTCCACCACGGTGCAGACGCTGCAAGAGTTTGGTTGGACCATAAACATTCCGAAGTCGACTCCTTCGGTTCGCCTTCCCTATTTGGGGATGGTTCTGGACTCTGTTCAGGCAAAGGTTTTCCTTCCAGAGGACAAACTCCGGACGCTTCGGGACGAGGTCTGGGCCCTCAGGGTCATCCAAAGCTCGTCCCTCCAGACATGCATGAGATGTCTGGGGTTGATGGTCTCGGCCTTCGAGGCGATTCCCTTTGCCCAGTTTCACACGCGGGGTCTCCAGGCAGAGATTCTGGCCAAGTGGGACAGGCGTCCGCAGTCCTTGGATCTGCGGATCTCGTTGAGTCACCGCACTGGACAGAGTCTTCTGTGGTGGCTCCAGTCCCCGACGGTGTCGGGGGGGCAAGTCTTTCCGTCCGTTGTTGTGGACGGTAGTCACCACGGATGCCAGCCTGTCGGGCTGGGGTGGTGTCCTGGGCATCCTGTCCGCCCAGGGGACTTGGTCGGAGGAGGAGTCCTCCCTTCCGATCAACATTCTGGAATTGCGAGCGATAAAGCTTTGCCTTTGGCATTGGTCTGAACGGCTTCAGAGCCGTCCAGTTCGGGTTCAGACGGACAATGCCACCGCGGTGGCCTACATCAACCATCAAGGGGGCACCAGGAGTGCCCGAGCGGCTCGGGAAGTGGCCGATATTCTGTCTTGGGCCGAGAGGCACGTCCCGGCGATAATGGCAGTTCACATTCCGGGGGTGGAGAACTGGCAGCCGGATTATCTGAGTCGCCAGACCCTGGACCAGGGAGAATGGTTCCTTCACCCGGATGTCTTCCAGATGTTGTGCGCGAAGTGGGGTTCCCCAGATGTGGACCTGTTCACGTCTTGTCTAAACGACAAGGTGGAAAGGTTCGTGGCAAGGACGCGCGATCCTCAGGCGGACGCCTCAGACGCGTTAGTGGCGCCCTGGCATCAGTATCGTCTGATGTATGCCTTTCCACCGATTCAGCTGCTGTCCAGGCTCCTTCGCAGGTTAGCCTCGGAACCGCACCCGGTGATTCTGGTGGCACCGGACTGGCCTCGCTGGTCTTGGCACGCAGACCTCATCAATCTGGCAGTCGACGCTCCGTGGCGCCTGCTGCTTCGAGAAGACCTTCTGTCTCAAGGGCCGATATTCCATCCTGCTTTACAGTCGCTGGCTTTAATGGCCTGGCTGTTGAAAGCCAGGTCCTGAAGGACAGGGGTCTCTCCCCTGATGTCATTCCCACTTTGATCAAGGCTAGAAAAGCCTCTTCGGGAAGGATTTACTACCGTACTTGAAAAGCATACTTTGCTGGTGTGAGTCCAGAGGGTTTTCCCCTCGCTCATACTCGGTGTCCAGAGTGTTGGCTTTCCTCCAAACTGGAGTGGACCAGCGTTTGGCGCTGGCCACGATAAAGGGCCAGATTTCTGCGCTGGCCGTTCTTTTTCAGCGCCCTGTGGCGTCAAACTCGTTGATCCGCACCTTTGTTCAAGGGGTGCGCCATTTTGCCCCTCCACGGAGGGAGCCTTTGCCTCCGTGGGACTTGAACCTGGTTCTGTCCGCATTGCAACATGCTCCCTTTGAAAAGATCAGGGAGATCTCGTTGCCTCTGTTGTCCAAAAAGGTGGCCTTTTTGGTGGCGATCACGTCGGCTCGCAGGGTGTCGGAGCTGGCGGCTTTGTCCTGCAGCTCTCCCTACTTGGTGATCCACAAGGATAAGGTGGTCTTGCGACCTAACCCGTCCTTTCTGCCGAAAGTGATCTCGGATTTTCACCTTAATGAAGAAATTATCTTGCCTTCGCTCTGCGCGAAGCCGAAGCATCCTAAGGAGGTTGCCTTACATTCCTTGGATGTTGTCCGGGCGATCAGGGTTTACCTGTCGTCCACTAAGCCTTTTTGCAAGTCGGATTCCCTCGTTGTCCTTCCTGAGGGACCTCGGAAGGGCATGGCGGCATCGGCCGCGACTATCGCCAAATGGATTAGACAAACCATTGTGCAGGCCTATGCCTTGAGGGGGAGGGTTCCTCCCTTCCCTGTAAAAGCGCACTCTACCAGGTCTTTGAGTACGTCTTGGGCTTTCCGGCATCAGGCTTCTGTGGCCCAGGTGTGTAAGGCGGCGACTTGGTCGTCCATTCACACCTTCTCAAAGTTATATAAGGTGGATGTTCAGGCATCGGCCGATGCCTCCTTTGGCCGTAAAGTTCTCAGTGCGGCAGTGCCTTAGGGACCCTTGTTTTTGAGTCCTTGGCTGTTGGGGTGTTTTACCCCTGGGTTACTTGTTTTTCCTGGGTTGTTGCTCCTGTTGAGCACGTTTTCCTGTTGCCCAGTTGGTTCTCTTACTGTGTGTAAGGTTCCTTTCTCTGATGTGGGTACTGCGTTGCTTTTTCTGCGGCTGCGTCTCCCACCCCTCAGGTCTACACTGCTTTGGGACATCCCATTGGTGAAGACTTGGGAAGGGGCGGCGACTGTCGGAGGACGTAAGAGAAAACTGAATTTTTGTAAAATCTTACCGTAAAATTCCTTTCTCTGAGTCCTCCGACAGTCCCCGCCCCTCTTTTGGGGTTTTTGTGTACTCTTACTGCTATGCTACCAAACTGAGTTGGGAATGCTGGTGCAGGGAGGTATTGACTAAGGGGACAGCCCCTAGGGGTGTGTCTATGCTAAAAGCTTTTGTTGTTTAGTGCAAAGATTAATGCCGCGCTATGTTAATAAATTATGCTAAAAAACACCAAAAAGTGCTGCTGTGCATAAATCAAAATGATTTAAAGAAATAATGTGCAAAATGTAAACAGCGCAAAAGTTGGTGTGGCCAACCTTGTGGGGTGGTCAGTGCAACAGGAATATAAATATTCAAAAAAATTAATAATTATATGAATATAAAGATTATATAAAAGTATATCTCCAATGGTGGTTACAACCCAGTGAAATAAATATTAAAGATATGTGAATAAATATAATTGGTGCTAGTTGATAGTCCAAAAATAGTGTGCAATGCATACAGTGGGTACGGAAAGTATTCAGACCCCCTTAAATTTTTCACTCTTTGTTATATTGCAGCCATTTGCTAAAATCATTTAAGTTCATTCTTCTTCCTCATGAATGTACACATAGCACCCCATACTGACAGAAAAACACAGAATTTTTGACATTGTTGCAGATTTATTAAAAAAGAAAAACTGAAATATCACATGGTCCTAAGTATTCAGACCCTTTGCTCAGTATTTAGTAGAAGCCCCCTTTTGATCTAATACAGCCAGGAGTCTTTTTGGGAAAGATGCAACAAGTCTTTTACACCTGGATTTGGGGATCCTCTGCCATTCCTCCTTGCAGATCCTCTCCAGTTCTCTCAGGTTGGATGGTAAACGTTGGTGGACAGCCATTTTTAGGTCTCTCCAGAGATGCTCAATTGGGTTTAAGTCAGGGCTCTGGCTGGGCCATTCAAGAACAGTCACGGAGTTGTTGTGAAGCCACTCCTTCGTTATTTTAGCTGTGTGCTTAGGGTCATTGTCTTGTTGGAAGGTAAACCTTCGGCCCAGTGTGAGGTCCAGAGCACTCTGGAGAAGGTTTTTGTCCAGGATATCCCTGTACTTGGCCGCATTCATCTTTCCCTCGATTGCAACCAGTCGTCCTGTCCCTGCAGCTGAAAAACACCCCCACAGCATGATGCTGCCACCACCATGCTTCACTGTTGGGACTGTATTGGACAGGTGATGAGCAGTGCCTGGTTTTCTCCACACATACCGCTTAGAATTAAGGCCAAAAAGTTCTATTTTGGTCTCATCAGACCAGAGAATCTTATTTCTCACCATCTTGGAGTCCTTCAGGTGTTTTTTAGCAAACTCCATGCGGGCTTTCATGTGTCTTACACTGAGGAGAGGCTTCTGTCGGGCCACTCTGCCATAAAGCCCCGACTGGTGGAGGGCTGCAGTGATGGTTGACTTTCTACAACTTTCTCCCATCTCCTGACTGCATCTCTGGAGCTCAGCCACAGTGATCTTTGGGTTCTTCTTTACCTCTCTCACCAAGGCTCTTCTCCCCCGATAGCTCAGTTTGGCCGGACGGCCAGCTCTAGGAAGGCTTCTGGTCGAACCAAATGTCTTCCATTTGAGGATTATGGAGGCCACTGTGCTCTTAGGAACCTTAAGTGCAGCAGAAATGTTTTTGTAACCTTGGCCAGATCTGTGCCTTGCCACAATTCTGGCTCTGAGCTCTTCAGGCAGTTCCTCATGATTCTCATTTGCTCTGACATGCATTGTGATCTGGAAGGTCTTATATAGACAGGTGTGTGGCTTTCCTAATCAAGTCCAACCAGTATAATCAAACACAGCTGGACTCAAATGAAGGTGTAGAACCATCTCAAGGATGATCAGAAGAAATGGAAAGCACCTGAGTTAAATATATGAGTGTCACAGCAAAGGGTCTGAATACTTAGGACCATGTGATATTTCAGTTTTTCTTTTTTAATAAATCTGCAACAATGTCAACAATTCTGTGTTTTTCTGTCAGTATGGGGTGCTATGTGTACATTCATGAGGAAGAAGAATGAACTTAAATGATTTTAGCAAATGGCTGCAATATAACAAAGAGTGAAAAATTTAAGGGGGTCTGAATACTTTCCGTACCCACTGTAAAATGAAATAAATGACAATAGTTCCGATTTGTTCAGCAGATGCCCAGTGACAGTTTCAAATGTTGATCAAATAAAATGCTCAAGTGCTAGAAAGGCAAACACATGCTGCAGTGGTGCGATGCTAAAAGTGACTCCTCTCCCCAAGAGTGATTCCACTTACCGGACGGCGTGGACCCCTAAGCCGTACGGCGTAAAGGTCTCACAGGCAAAGTCCGGTATCAAATCCGGGCAATGATCCTTGAAATCAACCTGGCAGCCAATATGCGTCTCCTAGGTTCTCTCACCGGATGGTGGTCATATAGGGGAAGAAAGTATACCAATAGCGTAATCCTGCTACAAATAAGTTTATTTTTGCCAAAAACAAAGTATAAAACTCACATTTCATGTGAAAAGGACAAGCGATGGGTTTACAAGGTGGTAGATCCTCTTTGGATGACGGTGTGCAGCGGGGCTTGGCTCCGGCGTGCGTTCCACCGCTACCGGAAGTGACGTTGCTACGGGCGTAAGCCGGAAATTGTGTCGACTCGTTTCGCCAGCCAATGGCGTTCTCACAGACGTATTTCCGGCTTCTAGATAGGCGGTCTCTTTATACCGCTCCTAATTAATTGGACATTTCCTTTTCCCGTTGGGTGTACCTGACCTCATGTACACCCAACCGGAAGTCAGCTTCGGCATGTTTACTTCCAAATTGGCTTACAAATATTCACATAATAATATCAGAAACAATATAAAATTATATAAAAACCCTTAATATTTCGTAAGAAGCCGTACTCAACCAGAAAATGCTCCCATTTCTAATGTTGGTCCGCTTTTAATCACGAGGGTATTTTGAGTGATATTTGGGCCAAATTTTATAACAGGTGTATAATTAATGGACTATTTAAATAATCAAATTAAAATTCATATTCATTAAAATTAATAAACTGTATAGATTCTGAATACATATATGGGTATAATACAGCATTCTATGTAATAGAGTTACTAATAGGGATAATTCCCACTTATTGGGTGGTTCTGGTGGGGATGACCATCTCCGCAATATCCAGCCCCCAAAGAATAGGGTCCCCCCTTATCTAGAAAAGGTACTTTATAAATATATTTACAAATGATGAAGTATATGATCTGCTATATATGTAAGGATAAATGGTGAAAATACATAAAAAATGTGTTAAAAATGTTGATACTAGTAAAAATACAAATACAAAAAATGATTAAAAATTCAATTGGATATTAAATTAGAAAAAATTAGGCCATGCCTTAAAAGCAGGTTTAAAAACCTCTGCAAAAAAGTTTGGTGAATGTTTCACATATAAAAAGGCAATGAGATAAAGAACAAGAAAAAAAAGAAAAAAAGGGGACTATGGAGTGAAGCCATGGGCAGGACCTAGACAGGATTTTGAAAAGGCTTTAAAGAGGTGGACCGCAATGGGTACATCCCAAAACATAGTTGCCACCATCCAAGGTGGCTAAATGCTGTACCCAAAAGCCAACTGATCAGGATCAGACGTAATTGTGGTGATGAAGATGATTATAATACACAAGCTGATACCATCATCAGGAGATTTGAGGAAAAGGGGTATAACACACAGTCTCTAATCAAAACTAAGGAAGAGGTCCGCCAACTAGACAGAAAAGAAATGATTAGGACACATCAAAGAGTAACCAATATGGCACTGCCTTTATGACAGGTTTCACCCGACAGTATAGGGACGTAGAAAAAATAATTAAAAAACATTGGCACATACTACAGAAAGACAACATCCATGCACAACTATTGCCACAACGACCACATTTTATTTACACCAAACCTACCACCTTGAGACATAGGTTGGCTAGAAATGCGGTCAACCCTCCCAAACCTCTAGGGACTTTTTTAGACTTGGTAGGGTTTTATTCTTGTGGCAAATGTGTCATATGTAGGACGTCTAAAAATAGGGTCAGAAAAACTACTAATTTTAAATCCAACAGTAACGGCAGGTCTTATACTATTGACAAATTCATCACATGCAGTACCACACATGTGACATACCTTTTGGAATGCACATGCAAACTCCAGTATGTGGGACGGACCACCCGCCCACTAGGGGTCAGGCTAAGAGAGCATGTCACCAATATCAAAAACGGTTTCAAAAAACATAGTCTCTCGAACCATTTTCGATTGTTTCATAATAACGACCCCCACCGAACTAAAATTTTGTGGTATTGACAGAGTAATACCCAACTGGAGGGGGGGAAATCTGACCCAGGGTATTTCACAGAATGAAGGGAAATGGATATATTTTTTAAAGACCCTTCACCCTCATGGGTTAAATATAGATTTTGATCTAAACTGCTTTTTATCCAACTGGTAATGATTTTTGTGTTTTTATCCTGCCAGCGACCCTATTTTAAAATTATCGTAAAACCTTTTCAAAATCCTGTCTAGGTCCTGCCCATGGCTTCACTCCATAGTCTCCTTTTTTTCTTTTTTTTTCTTGTTCTTTATCTCATTGCCTTTTTATATGTGAAACATTCACCAAACTTTTTTGCAGGGGTTTTTAAACCTGCTTTTAAGGCATGGCCTAATTTTTTCTAATTTAATATCCAATTGAATTTTTAATCATTTTTTGTATTTGTATTTTTACTAGTATCAACATTTTTAACACATTTTTTATGTATTTTCACCATTTATCCTTACATATATAGCAGATCATATACTTCATCATTTGTAAATATATTTATAAAGTACCTTTTCTAGATAAGGGGGGACCCTATTCTTTGGGGGCTGGATATTGCAGAGATGGTCATCCCCGCCAGAACTACTCAATAAGTGGGAATTATCCCCATTAGTAACTCTATTACATAGAATGCTGTATTATTCCCATATATGTATTCAGAATCTATACAGTTTATTAATTTTAATAAATATGAATTTTAATTTGATTATTTAAATAGTCCATTAATTATACACCTGTTATAAAATTTGGCCCAAATATCACTCAAAATACCCTCGTGATTAAAAGCGGACCAACATTAGAAATGGGAGCATTTTCTGGTTGAGTACGGCTTCTTACGAAATATTAAGGGTTTTTATATAATTTTATATTGTTTCTGATATTATTATGTGAATATTTGTAAGCCAATTTGGAAGTAAACATGCCGGAGCTGACTTCCGGTTGGGTATACATGAGGTCAGGTACACCCAACGGGAAAAGGAAATGTCCAATTAATTAGGAGCGGTATAAAGAGACCGCCTATCTAGAAGCCGGAAATAAGTCTGTGAGAACGCCATTGGCTGGCGAAACGCGTCGACGCAATTTCCGGCTTACGCCCGTAGCAACGTCACTTCCGGTAGCGGTGGAACGCACGCCGGAGCCAAGCCCCGCTGCACACCGTCATCCAAAGAGGATCTACCACCTTGTAAACCCATCGCTTGTCCTTTTCACATGAAATGTGAGTTTTATACTTTGTTTTTGGCAAAAATAAACTTATTTGTAGTAGGATTACGCTATTGGTATCCTTTCTTCCCCTATATGACCACCATCCGGTGAGAGAACCTAGGAGACGCATATTGGCTGCCAGGTTGATTTCAAGGATCATTGCCTGGATTTGATACCGGACTTTGCCTGTGAGACCTTTACGCCATACGGCTTAGGGGTCCACGCCGTCCGGTAAGTGGAATCACTCTTGGGGAGAGGAGTCACTTTTAGCATCGCACCACTGCAGCATGTGTTTGCCTTTCTAGCACTTGAGCACTTTATTTGATCAACATTTGAAACTGTCACTGGGCATCTGCTGAACAAATCGGGACTATTGTCATTTATTTAATTTTATGCATTGCACACTATTTTTGGACTATCAACTAGCACCAATTATATTTATTCACATATCTTTAATATTTATTTTCACTGGGTTGTAACCACCATTGGAGATATACTTTTATATAATCTTTATATTCATATAATTATTAATTGTTTTGAATATTTATATTCCTGTTGCACTGACCACCCCACAAGGTTGGCCACACCAACTTTTGCGCTGTTTACATTTTGCACATTATTTCTTTAAATCATTTTGATTTATGCACAGCAGCACTTTTTGGTGTTTTTTAGCATAATTTATTAACATAGCGCGGCATTAATCTCTGCACTACATTTCTTCTCAGTGATTCACTGAGCACTTGCTGCAGCAATGGAAGTTTTCTCATTTATTACAGCTAGGAAAATTGATGCTGATGAACTATTTTCCAGTACCACCACCAATAGTGACCTTACACAACATTTCAGACAACTTAGAAACACCTTAGATAAACAGGTCAGAACATGGTGGGACATTTTCACCCTCAAGAAATACATAAAGGAGGGGATGACACCAAGGAGACTTAGGTGGGAAGTGTCTCCCAATGATGGTATGCTTGGAAAAGATTTAGAAGATGAGTGGTATTCCTTTTTCAACCACTCTGAAAGGAAATTGTTACAACTCATGGTCTCCAGAAAAGAGAAAAAACTCAAAGCATTAGAAGAAAAGGTTAAAGGTTTCAAAGAAACCATGACCCCCTTTCAAGAAACAGGGGAATATAAAGACAAAATGAAACTCTTACAGAATTTTATAGGGAAAGTGGATAAAGATACCCAAAATAAAAAAAATAAGAAATTCAATAGAGACACTATTGATTATCAAACAAAAAAAGTTTACAAATGGCAAGCAGATCCTGCCAACCCTCCAGAGATTTCCAGGGCATCATTGGGCACAAGGAGCCCCTCTCTCCAAACAACACCTGCCACTAGGGGGCATATAAATCCCAGGAATACTAGAGATAGTAGTTCCAGTAGTGATGAAGTTTTTACAACTCCGCACCAAGGGAGGTATCCATCAGAAACACCCTATCCAGAAACATCCTACTACAGGGAACGAGAGTTTAGTACCCCGCAGTATAGATTACCTGTCTATAACAGGTTTGACGCCCTTAGGAATGAACCTCCACCCCCCCAATATGGAGAGAATGGTGGGTATCACTATGGGAACCAAGGGGGCTACCCTAACCCCCCCCCCCCCAACACCATTATGGCAACCCCAGGGGGAGAGGAAGAGGGAGAGGGAAACCTCAGGGCCCCTCTAATCAAGGGTATTACCAGCAATATAACCCTCCACCCTGGAACTACAACCAACCACGTGGGGGTTTTCCCCAGAGGGGGCAAGGAGGACCCCCTGGGAGAGGGAAAGGCCCGAATCCACCCCGGGGCCGGGGGGGGCCAGGCCCGGAACCCACCAAGGGAGGAAGACTGGACCCCTTGGGAATACACACCAGTACCGAGCAGGGACACAGAAAAAAGAAGCAGAGAACAAGAGGATGCCGAGGAGGGCGCAGGAAAACGAAAAAGGGAACATTAGGCATAGGTATCTTCAACCTGAGTAATGCCACTTTCTCAGAAGAGGAACTCAAGGTTTTAGAACTAGGGTTGAAGTTTGCTCCCAATAAGCAACTAAATAAATTTGAAGTTTTTATTGATCTGCAAAAGTTTTTAAGGAAAATTAATATTAAAAAACAGTATTTTAACAAAGGAGATTTTAACCAAAACAATATTGGAAAATATCAGCACACTGAGTTAAGGAATAAGTCAATTTTCAACCCCAAAAGCAAAAATCCACATTTTAGTGAAGTTTTCAAAACTCTAGTGGAACAGGAGATTGAACAACTCAACACAAAGGCCGGGAAGAAGCAATCTGATATTGATCGGGGGATCAAAGCATTAGAAAGTAAAAAGAATGTAGTTATCAGACCAGCTGACAAGGGAGGGGGCCTTGTGATTCTTAATAAACAAGACTACCTTGATGAACTAAATCGGCTTGTGGGAGACCAGGAAACTTATGAAAAACTCAAAGGAAATCCAACCAACAAGAATAAGGCGAAATTGAAAAGAATGATCAAGAGAGCACGACATGATGAACTCATCAATAAGAAGGAGGCAAAATATTTAGTTCCAAGTGCCCCCCGGATTCCTGTCATCTACCAGATCCCCAAGGTCCACAAAAATAAAGACAAACCCCCGGGCCGCCCTATTGTTAGCGGGATTGAATCTGTTTTCAGTAGGCTAGGGGAATATCTGGACTGCTATCTACAACCCCTGGCAAAAACCTTCCCAGCTTACTTACAAGATAGCAAGGAGGTTATACAAACATTGGATCAGCTAGGTACCAATGCTCATCAAATCCTGGCAAGTGTTGATGTAGATTCCCTCTACACAAACATACACCAATCGCACGCGTTGGAGGCAGTCAAATGGGCCTTCACCAGATCTGAGATGCCTGAGGAACAAATTGATTTCCTTCTGCAAGCATTAGAATTGGCAATGAGCGAAAACTATTTTTGGCATAGTGGCAGCTACTACAGACAAAAGAAGGGTGTCGCCATGGGCGCCAAATATACACCTTCGGTAGCGAACATCTTCCTTAGTAAATGGGAAAAAGAGGTAATTTACAGTAAAGAGAGACCAGAATTGCGCCTATACAAACGCTATATAGACGATATTTTGATCGTGTGGGAGGGAAGTTCTGAATCTTTTCAGGAATTCATGGATGAAATTAGAACCAATGATTATTCCATCTCCTTCTCTGACACTTGGAACAAGGAAAGTATCAACTTCTTGGATCTGGTCATCTCTAAGAACAATGGCAAGTTCTGTACAAAGACCTACTTTAAAGAGGTGGAACGCAATGGGTACATCACAAAACATAGTTGCCACCATCCAAGGTGGCTAAATGCTGTACCCAAAAGCCAACTGATCAGGATCAGACGTAATTGTGGTGATGAAGATGATTATAATACACAAGCTGATACCATCATCAGGAGATTTGAGGAAAAGGGGTATAACACACAGTCTCTAATCAAAACTAAGGAAGAGGTCCGCCAACTAGACAGAAAAGAAATGATTAGGACACATAAGAAATCAAAGAGTAACCAATATGGCACTGCCTTTATGACAGGTTTCACCCGACAGTATAGGGACGTAGAAAAAATAATTGAAAAACATTGGCACATACTACAGAAAGACAACATCCTTGCACAACTATTGCCACAACGACCACATTTTATTTACACCAAACCTACCACCTTGAGACATAGGTTGGCTAGAAATGTGGTCAACCCTCCCAAACCTCTAGGGACTTTTTTAGACTTGGTAGGGTTTTATTCTTGTGGCAAATGTGTCATATGTAAGACGTCTAAAAATAGGGTCAGAAAAACTACTAATTTTAAATCCAACAGTAACGGCAGGTCTTATACTATTGACAAATTCATCACATGCAGTACCACACATGTGACATACCTTTTGGAATGCACATGCAAACTCCAGTATGTGGGACGGACCACCCGCCCACTAGGGGTCAGGCTAAGAGAGCATGTCACCAATATCAAAAACGGTTTCAAAAAACATAGTCTCTCGAACCATTTTCGATTGTTTCATAATAACGACCCCCACCGAACTAAAATTTTGTGGTATTGACAGAGTAATACCCAACTGGAGGGGGGGAAATCTGACCCAGGGTATTTCACAGAATGAAGGGAAATGGATAAATTTTTTAAAGACCCTTCTCCCTCATGGGTTAAATATAGATTTTGATCTAAACTGCTTTTTATCCAACTGGTAATGATTTTTGTGTTTTTATCCTGCCAGCGACCCTATTTTAAAATTATCGTAAAACCTTTTCAAAATCCTGTCTAGGTCCTGCCCATGGCTTCACTCCATAGTCCCCTTTTTTTCTTTTTTTTTCTTGTTCTTTATCTCATTGCCTTTTTATATGTGAACCATTCACCAAACTTTTTTGCAGGGGTTTTTAAACCTGCTTTTAAGGCATGGCCTATTTTTTTCTAATTTAATATCCAATTGAATTTTTAATTTATTTTTTGTATTTGTATTTTTACTAGTATCAACATTTTTAACACATTTTTTATGTATTTTCACCATTTATCCTTACATATATAGCAGATCATATACTTCATCATTTGTAAATATATTTATAAAGTACCTTTTCTAGATAAGGGGGGACCCTATTCTTTGGGGGCTGGATATTGCGGAGATGGTCATCCCCACCAGAACCACCCAATAAGTGGGAATTATCCCCATTAGTAACTCTATTACATAGAATGCTGTATTATTCCCATATATGTATTCAGAATCTATACAGTTTATTAATTTTAATGAATATGAATTTTAATTTGATTATTTAAATAGTCCATTAATTATACACCTGTTATAAAATTTGGCCCAAATATCACTCAAAATACCCTCGTGATTAAAAGCGGACCAACATTAGAAATGGGAGCATTTTCTGGTTGAGTACGGCTTCTTACGAAATATTAAGGGTTTTTATATAATTTTATATTGTTTCTGATATTATTATGTGAATATTTGTAAGCCAATTTGGAAGTAAACATGCCGGAGCTGACTTCCGGTTGGGTGTACATGAGGTCAGGTACACCCAACGGGAAAAGGAAATGTCCAATTAATTAGGAGCGGTATAAAGAGACCGCCTATCTAGAAGCCGGAAATACGTCTGTGAGAACGCCATTGGCTGGCGAAACGCGTCGATGCAATTTCCGGCTTACGCCCGTAGCAACGTCACTTCCGGTAGCGGTGGAACGCACGCCGGAGCCAAGCCCCGCTGCACACCGTCATCCAAAGAGGATCTACCACCTTGTAAACCCATCGCTTGTCCTTTTCACATGAAATGTGAGTTTTATACTTTGTTTTTGGCAAAAATAAACTTATTTGTAGCAGGATTACGCTATTGGTATCCTTTCTTCCCCTATATGACCACCATCCGGTGAGAGAACCTAGGAGACGCATATTGGCTGCCAGGTTGATTTCAAGGATCATTGCCCGGATTTGATACCGGACTTTGCCTGTGAGACCTTTACGCCGTACGGCTTAGGGGTCCACGCCGTCCGGTAAGTGGAATCACTCTTGGGGAGAGGAGTCACTTTTAGCATCGCACCACTGCAGCATGTGTTTGCCTTTCTAGCACTTGAGCACTTTATTTGATCAACATTTGAAACTGTCACTGGGCATCTGCTGAACAAATCGGGACTATTGTCATTTATTTAATTTTATGCATTGCACACTATTTTTGGACTATCAACTAGCACCAATTATATTTATTCACATATCTTTAATATTTATTTCACTGGGTTGTAACCACCATTGGAGATATACTTTTATATAATCTTTATATTCATATAATTATTAATTTTTTTGAATATTTATACTCCTGTTGCACTGATCACCCCACAAGGTTGGCCACACCAACTTTTGCGCTGTTTACATTTTGCACATTATTAAAAGCTTTTGTTATTAACAAATCTTGTGCCTAGCTACTCCTGCGGAGCAAAGGTCAATACCCATTGGTGAAGACTTGGGAAGGGGCAGCGACTGTCGGAGGACTCAGATAAAGGAATTTTACGGTAAGATTTTACAAAAATTCCGTTATATTGATTGGAAATGACTGATTTACCCATATACTTTACATTTAGTAGCAGTAAGAATTATATAGATACATGTACAGTTATATATATATATATATATATATATATATATATATATTGCTACACAACAACTTGTTGTTTTATTGTATATGTAAACTTTTCTACACATGGGTTATTTCCGATCAGAATATTATCCATTAAGGGATTATTATGTTAACAACAATTCATTCATGATTTGGGACTGGACATAAAATATGGGAGAAATTCTGACCATTTGACACTACTATATAAAAGATATGTACTTCTCAATAGAAGATTGTCATAACATCATAAGTTCCACACCCCCCCCCCCCCACCCTTTGGTATATGATGGGACAAGGCTGTTGTATAAGCTTATGATTATATGAAATTCATTTGAAGATGCAGTTCTCATCATTCTAAGTGACAATGTTTATTTGACAGCATCTAGCTTGCAATGGACAATTGTCTGTATGACACAATCTCTACCCTCGTCTTTGGTGTAGGTAAATGAGTTACAGATTCTAGTCTTTGTCCGGGCTGTTTCCCATTTGTTTGACTTCTCAGGGTAGGAACAATAGTTTATTTACTAGTGAATGGGTGAACACAGGTGTGATCCTGAATTTGAGTTTTGGCCATTGTGTGTTAAAACGTCTCATGGCCAGAACATAATGTTTTATGATCCCCCCTGGATTCTCTCTTTTCATGTCCAGGGGAAAAATGGCTTTTTATCCTTTGAGGTCCTTTGTATGTAAACCTTCCCCCCAAGGCCGTTCCACCTGGGATAAGCAATTTAGTCGCCTGCCTCTCCAGAGTATTATATTCAAAGTTTACAGAACACAATTTCCTTTTGGGGCAGATGACATAGCTTCTCATCTCAAAGTACATGTAAATAAAACAATTTCAACAATGGACGCAATCTGTGCTTTAAACTGAAGGGGTTTTGACTGAATCAGTAAAAAGGTAATTTGAGGCCTCAAAGTTCACAATTCTTGATCTGTAATAGGAAAAATGTATTTCTATTTCGTACTGGAAGTCTAACATGGTGAAGAGGACCTGTCTTCTTCAGCTGCAGTGCGGCAATGCACTCTGGTGGAAGCCCTGATTGTTTCAGTAAGGAAAACTTTAAAATGAGCCCATTCCGGTAGTAACGCGGGTGTCTTTTGGCTCCCGCAAAACCCAAAAGTCGGGCAAGGTTTTCCCTTGTCCTGAGACTTTCATGATATTGTTAATGATCAATGGCGGCGCATCAGGCACGTGCTAGGTAGTGCCTAAGCGATTTAAAGGACGGTATCCTTTTGCTGAGACGGTTTCCAACGGTTGGACGGTGCCACCTGTGGTGGACCACAAGGTCTTCAGGTTGAACAAATCTACTATTGTGCCTGTGGAGGATTCCCTGTTTGTTACGGATCCGGTGGACAGGCGGGTGGAATCCCTTTCCCGCCATCTTCTCGTGTTGGCGGGTTCTATTATAAAACCGTTTTTTGTGTCTTTTTTGGTATCACAGACAGAACGGATAAAGGTTCTGAAAGGGAACATGGACCCTGACATAATTCCCAAACTTTTGGACCAGATAGCTCAGGCCCTGGTGTTCCTGTGTGATGTGCCTCCTGGGTGCAAGAAAAAGCTAAGCAGTTCAGAGCTTCTGGAGGGACTAAGAAGCACTGGGGCAAGCCCAAGGCCAGTCGAAGCCTCTGCAGAAAGGGATTCTGGCAAAATGGAACAGGGATCCTCAATCATTGGACCAGAAGATTTGTTTGAGCCATCTCACGAAGTCTGCTCTATCCTGGTGGCGCCAGTCACTGGCTTTGTGTCAGGGCAAGTCCTTCCTGCCAGAATAAAAAGATAGAAAACAATCAGTGCAGACAGATGAACCTAAAGACTAAAATTGCAAGCTGGACACCAAAGATAAATCCCTCTTATCTCATACAGAACCATTAATATATATAGTGCAGCGCAATCAACATATCATTTTATGAGGTCCATAATAAAAGCCAGAAGTCCCAGAACAGTCCATATGGTGCAGGAAAAATGGAAACGGATATATCCCCTCCACCTGTGATTACACCAAGCTCACCTGAAATATAAAATTCAGCCTAAAAATTCCTCACACCCACGGCTTTATACAGGAAACTGGTTAACTGGTCAAATCCAGGCTGATTCCACTCACCGATAATCACAACATAAAATAAAAAGGCAATCTAAGTGCTCTCCGTTTTAAACTGTTTATTTAAAACATAAAAGACAGGACCGCACTTACATGGATAAAAGCAGATGATAGCATAACAGCTCTCTCCGGTAACACCGCGCCTCTGGTGAAGGGAGATGCAGTGCTGCTGCGAGAATCACAGCTTCCGACTACAGCTGATCAGAGGGTGGCGGTGGGTGATGAGCGGCTACACCTTCCGTACATGTATCGTCCAATGAGGGACTTCATCAGCGGGGGTCTCGGGATCCTCTGGCTGACGCCACAGGCGCCTGGTGGCTCCTTGGAGCCAGTATCGACTAATTTATGCCTTCCCCCCCGCCCGTCCTCCTGCTGAGGTTTCTTCGCCGGGTGGAGGTGGAAGGCTTTCAGGTTGTTTTGGTGGCACCAGACTGGCCCTGGTGGTCTTGGTACGCAGGCCTGGTAAAAATTGTCATCCTCCATGGAGACTTCCTCTGCGGGAACATCTGCTGTCTCAAGGACCGATCTTCCATCCTGTTTTACAGTCGCTGGCTTTAACGACTTGGCTGTTGAAAGCAAGGTATTGAGGGATAGAGGCCTTTCTGACTCGGTGATCCCTACTCTTTTGAAGGCTAGGAAATTGACGTCAAGGAAAATCTATCATTGTACGTGGAAGTCATACATTTCATGGTGTGAATCGCTGCAGCTGCACCCTCGCTTGTTTTCTATGGTTTTGGCCTTTTTACAAATAGGGGTTGTGCAGCGATTGGCTTTGGGCACTATCAAGGGCCAAGTGTCAGCCTTGGCTTTTTACTTCCAACGTCCATTGGCTACTAATAGCTTGATTCACTCTTTTATTCAGGGGGTGCGTCATCTGGGGGTGCGTGCCTCCGTGGGATCTCAATCTGGTTTTGTCTGTTCTTCAAAAGCCTCCTTTTGAGAATATCGGAGATTTCTCTGCTTTCTTTGTCACAGAAGGTTGCCTTCCTGGTGGCTATTACTTCTGCTCACAGAGTATCTGAGTTGGCGGCGCTGTCCTGTCATTCGCCTTATTTGGTGGTACACAGAGATAAAGTGGTTCTCTGACCTAACCCATCCTTCCTCCCTAACGTGGTGTCGGATTTTAATCTCAATGAAGACATTGTATGGCCTTTCTTAATGTCCTAAGCATCCCAAGTTTGCCTTGCATTCTTTGGATGTGGTTCAGGCGATAAAGGTTTATCTGACGGTTACTGAGTCTTTTAGGAAAATGGACTCTCTCTTTGTCCTTACGAATGGCCCATGAAAAGGTTTGGCTGCGTCTGCTGCGACCATATCAAGATGGATCAGGCAGATGGTTGTTCGGGCTTATTCACTCAAGGGTCAGGTTTCTCCTTTCACCGTGAAGGCGCATTCTACTAGAGTGCTGAGTGCCTCTTGGGCTTTTCGCCATCAGGCCTCTGTTTTACAAGTTTGTAAGGCAGCGACTTGGTCGTCTGTGCACACTTTTACAAAATTCTACAAGGTGGATTTGTTGGCATCTTCAGGTGCCTCTTTTGGCCGCAAGGTTTTGCAGGCTGCTGTTTCGTAAGAGAATGTTTTGTTTCTCTTAGGTGTTTTTTTCGCCTGGATGAGCTCCTGTTGTTTTGGTTGAGCATTATGTTACCCAGTTGGCTAAGTTTAGCCTTTGGAGTTTGCGTTACTTTCTGGTTGCGTTCTTCCCACCCCTCATACCTACACTGCTTTGGGACGTCCCAATGGCTAATGAAGATGGAGGCTGCGTCTGTCATTGGACGATAGAGGAAACAAGATTTTTGTAAGATCTTACCATAAAATCTGTTTCTCTGAAGTCCATTGACAGACGCAGCATCCGCCCCTCTGATATGGGGATGTTTTTTTCTCTCTTCTTCACTGCTTACAATTAAATTGGTTTGCTGGAGCAGAGGGCGTGTGGGCTATGCCTGTGGAGATTTAATTTTTTCCTGCCTAGAACTACTCCTGCAGGGGGCAGCATAACCCATGTTTTTTCTGTTTATCCTACAGAAATTTCCTCATAAAAAATTATTCTACCCAAAATCACAAGGAATATTAATTAAATTGCACATATTTTATTTGCCAATATAAGGATTCCAGATAATAAATAGTTATGTCTACCCTGACCATTTGCTGTGGCTCTAGCTCCCTCTAATCTGATGTAATCAATATTTCTTATTTTGTTATCCCTTATCCCAACATTAAATTTGCATTCTTGGTTTCCTAGCTAGCGCGCTATTTACAATTTACTGCTTAATGTAATAGCAATCTGTAAAACAAATTAGTTTAAGTTACTGCTATAGGTATTATTGGTTCATGGCATACACTAGGAAGAACCATAGCATACATATAACAGTAAAGCAAAATTTATTGAGTACTTGAAATTGGATCATTTGATTCAAGAAAGCTTGATTCCCCCATAGCTCTCATTTACCAGCCAAGGCCCCTCTCCACCTTCCAGGGTCCTTGGGTTTACTTTGCCCACCTGTAGGACTGAGAAAAACATAATTAGTACTGAGTAATGTCTTGCTGTAGACACAAATTACCAATTAGGAAATAAGTATCAACCCCGATCAAGACCCAATGGGGTTGATTTACCAAGACTGGAGAGTGTGAAATCTGGTGCAGCTGTGTATGGTGGCCAATCAGCTTCTAACTTCAGCTTGTTCAATTACACTTTAACAAAAAACTAAATATAAATCTGGAGGCTGATTGGTTTCTCTGCACAGCTGCACCAGATTTTGCACACTCCAGTTTTCACAAATCAACCCCATTGCATCATAATGACTATTGTAGCAGCAGCTGGTATCATCAAGGGTGGTACCCCTCAACCAAGCACCAAGTCACACCTGATAATGTCCCCCACCACCATTGAGTCCCAGTCCTTTCTGGTGTTCATCTGCCTAAGGTGGTTGTGTAGCTTCATCAAATAAGCAATAGGATAATACTTCCCACAGTTGCAGAAGCCTGTGGAGCATAACCCATTATACTATGTTCCCACGTTGCTACTGGCTTTTGGATTGAATTGTGTATGCAGTTAACAGCAATCTAAAGTCTCAGAACTGGGCTACCGTGGCATGTTCAGTGTGGCAGGATCTGCTTTTTCAGATAAGCATTAGAAGACGCTAATTTGGCTGACTGCCGGGGATCGATTTCTTAAATTACAATCTCAAACAAGATACATATGTCAACCATAAGCGTGACTATTTTTATAAAATTATAAGCTCACTCAAGTATTGCAAAAATCCCATACGCTCCCCTCTCCATATCAGAATACAGTCGCTCAGCAGGGAAATCACTGTACTAACATCGCTTGCATTAGTAAAGGGATGTCCGATTTTTTTTTTGTTAAGCCCGCTGGGTTAATGAAGAACAAACTCCCTATGTGTTCCTGCCATTAGTGTCTCTCTGTGTCAGAAGGAACAGATTAAGTTTTTTCTGACTTCAAACTGTTCAGAGTTGTCCGAGGCCTGCCCCAAATGCCTAGAAAGGTAAGAAATATTTTAAAAAATATATATTTCTCTTACGTCCTCCGACAGTCGCCGCCTCTTCATATTCGTCACATATGGGGTATTAGACTTTGCTCCGAAGGAGTAGCTAGGCAACAGAATATGTTAACATTAAAGCTTTTAACATATCCCACCCTCAAGGGGTGGTCCCCTCAGTCAATACCCTCCTACTTCCTGCAACCATATCCCAGTTTTAATGTCTAGCTTGTCAGGAGTGGCTGGCTTTCTCTGTGCTGGGGCTTTCTGCCCCAGACTCTTTCTTCCTTTTTTGAATTTTTGTTTGAGTTTTCTCTCTACCTTTACTTAGCTGTTCTTTTTGTCAGCGTTAGTTAGTTCTTCTGATGAAGAGGATCATGCGGGCTGGGTCTCGGGATGATCCCCCTGGTCGCAGGTCGTGGGTCAGTGGCTTCCCAGCCTGCCATTGAGCGTTCAGCCAGGTAACGCTCCTGGCACAGTGAACGACCCATCCCTGTTCGGTGCAGGGATGATTGGTGAGGTGGCTACCTCACTGGACGCTGTGCGGTTTCTTAACCCCCATTCTGTGTGTTATATTCTCCGTGTTGTGAGAGACACAGGACTCTGGTCTGGAACAACGGTTGTTTATTCAGGACTCACTGTACAGCAGCATTACAGGACAGCTCTGCATATCAATACATCTCTACATGTGTCTAAAGATGGCCACTCTGCCCCTTGACCCTTGTCATCACTCCTGGGTGGAGCCAGCCTTAAAGTGACAGTACATGTGAAACCCTTCAGGTATAACACCTTCCATCCATACCTAAAAAAAAACAAAAAACAAAAAACAAAAAAACAACAAAACGAGAACAGGCATAAAACAGTAACTCATAATTGTCCAATACAGTCCTCCAACTCAAACAGATTTACATGGTTTCTTCCATGTCCGGATGTGAGAACAACTTCCAGAGAAGCTCCGGGGAGAAAATGGCAGCGGATCACTTTCGGCGGGCCCGTCGAAAGTCTCGTAACCGGTCTTGCATTTGAAACCGGTCAGGAGGGCGACAGTGTCGTTGAGGACGGGCACCCAGCGACTCGGGGCTGGAGGAAGCAGGGCTGGCCGGAATGGACACCGGCGGGGCCAAGAGGGGATTCCCTAGCTCAGAGGGTGAGCAGACCTCTGGACCAGGGCTGGAGGGCTCTGTTGGAGCTGAGTTCAAAAGTTCAGAGTCTCCCCAAGCATCAGTCTCAATGCCTCCTGATCCGGTAGGAGCAGATCCTTGAGACACTGGAGGTGCAGCCGATGTCAGGGATTCGGGCAGCTGAGAACGAGGACGCAATTGGTCCGCATGCCTTCTGCAAATGGAACCATCTTCCAGGCAGACCCTATACATTTTGGGTCCCAAAGTCTCTGCGACGATAGCAGGAAGCCAACGAGTGTTGGAAGCGCCATAAGATCGGGCCCATACCTTTTGCTGGGCTGTAAACCGGGGAATCTCGTCGTGTTCGACCCTCTTGTCTTGGGACTGCCGTACATGTTCCTGGACCGTTTGAGGGCGGAGCATATCCAAAACAGTCCATGGCTGCCGACCCAAAAGAAGTTCAGCTGGAGTTTTCCCAGTGGTTGCATGTGGTGTGGTTCTGTAAGCAGAAAGGAAGGAGTCCAGCTGCCTGGGTGACAGGGACTGTTGTTTACTTGTAGCCACAGTAGCTTTGAAATAGCGTTTGAAGGTCCGTACAAACCTTTCTGCTTGACCATTTGTAGCCGGGTGGTAAGGTGCGGTCAACTTGTGTTTGATGTTGTGGGCAGTCAGGAAACCCTGAAACTCCTGGCTTGTGAATTGTGCACCGTTGTCTGTGACAATTTCTCTGGGGTATCCAAACGTAGCAGCGAGATGTAACAGTATGGAAATCGTCGCCTTAGTCGTTGGCTGAGTAACAGGAACGACCTCAGGCCACTTTGAATGGGCATCAATAATGATCAAAAAGGTGTGTCCTCTGATCGGGCCTGCAAAGTCCAAGTGTAGGCGAAACCAGGGAACCGTGGGCCAAGTCCAGGGCTGGACGCACCCTCGAGGAGGGTCTCTCGCAGTTTGTGCACATCCAGCACACGCATTCACATATGTCGTGATATCGGAGTCGAGGTTCGGCCACCACACATAGCCTCGGGCCTTTTGTTTCATACGTGTGTCCCCGGGATGACCAGTATGTAGCAATTCCAGAATGTGTCTCCGGAGGGTCTGTGGAACGATCACTCGGTCTCCCCATAAAACACAGTTGCCAGACACAGTTAATTCCAGACGCCTACGGAAGTAAGGCTCATAATCCTGTGTGACAGTTGCAGGCCAACCGTACCGTACCCAGGAGAGTATTGTCTTAAGGAAGGTATCCTTGGCTGTATGGGCTGCTACTTCCCCGGAAGACAGAAAGGACAGGCTGGTGTAACGACAACTCTTGACAGGTGGAGAAGAGTCTGTTAATGTCCTTGTCAGACGGGACATGGCATCTGCATTAGCGTTGGCATCATGGCTGCGATACTGGATTTTGTAGCTATATGCTCCCAAGAATAGGGCATAGCGTTGAAGACGGGCTGCAGTAGTCTGGGAGATGCCTTTGTCAGGGCTAAAGATCTGAAGGAGTGGTTTATGATCAGTCAGTATGGTGAATTCCCTACCATACAGGTAAAGATGAAACTTCTTAATTGCCCATATGAGCGCCAGAGCCTCTTTGTCAATGTGAGAGTAATTGCTTTCTGCTTTTGTCAAGGACCTGGAGGCGAATGCCACAGGTTTCTCTGACCCATCTGGTAAAACGTGAGATAGTACAGCCCCTAGACCATAGGGTGAGGCATCACAAGCCAAGGTGAGAGGCCTTTGGAGGTCATAGTGCACGAGCATGCGTGACGCCAACAGCTTTCGCTTAGAAACTTCAAAAGCACGTTGGCATGCAGCCGACCAGTTCCATCTGGAGTGTGTCTCCAAAAGCTTGTTTAATGGAAACAAAGTGTGTGCTAGATCCGGCAGGAATTTGTGGTAATAGTTCAGCAAGCCCAGGTATGATCGCAGCTGCTGGACGTTGGTCGGGGCTGGAGCTTTTACTAAAGCATCAACTTTGGCTTCCGTGGTGTGTATACCCTCTGCATCCACAAGGTGGCCACAAAACTCCAATTTAGGTACCATGAATTGGCATTTCGCCAAGTTCACTTTTAGACCCTGCTCTTGCAGTCTCGCCAACACAAGCTCCACGTTATGCTTGTGTTCCTGGTCCGTCAGGCCCGTGATGAGCATGTCATCTAACAGGCACTGTGTGAAAGGAATGTCCGCCAAAATCTCATCCATTTTGCGTTGCCAAATGGCTGGGGCGGAGGCTACCCCAAACACCATCCGATTGTATTCATACAGTCCCTTGTGAGTGTTGATTGTTAGAAACTTGCGGGACGAAGGGTGGACCTCAAACTGTAAATAAGCTTGCCTGAGATCAAGCTTGGTGAACTTTTGACCTCCTGCAAGAGAGGCAAAAATGTCATCTACTCTGGGTAGGGGATACTGGTCTATCTCCAGTTGAGAATTTAGTGCCATGCGGAAATCGCCACAAATGCGTAAGTCCCCATTCGCTTTCTTTACTGGTACAACTGGTGATGCCCACTCGCTGTGCTCTACCTTTGAGATGACACCTTGTTCCTCCAGCCGGCTTAGTTCAGCTTCCACACCTGCTCGGAGTGCGAAAGGTACCGTCCGAGCTTTGAAGAACCTAGGCTGGGCATTGGGTTTCAGCCTGAGTCTCACACAGTCATGCTTTATTTTTCCCAAATGGTTATCAAAGACTTGCGGGAATCGCTGTTTCAGGGACTTCACCCATCCCTCTTCATCCCCTGATGGGATGGTCACGCTGTTGCAGGGGTTAATGGCGATGTCTGGCATGCCAAAGTGAGCAATCCAGTCTCTCCCAAAAAGAGGGGGTCCCCCATGTTCTAGGATATATAATGGCATTCTCTTTGTCTGACCCTTGTAGGATACCTGTACTTTCACGTACCCCAGTGGGTGGAGTATCTGCTTTGAATATGTCTGCAGTTTGATTGGTGTTGGACGGACAGTTGTTCGGATCAGAAGTTTTCTCCATTGTTTCTGGGTGATAACTGAAACTGCTGCTCCTGTGTCTACATCCATCTTGAGTTTCTTTCCTTCCACGGTTACCTCTACAGTCATTGCTGAGGGTGCTGAATGCATATGATGTATGTCCAATCTGTGGAGCACTTCCTCATCCTCTGATTCAGATGACGATGTATATCTTCCCACCATATATGCCTTTGTCCTGGTGTTCAGAGGTTGTTTATTTCGCACCTTCTTACTACGGCAGACTCGTTTCAGATGACCTGCCTTTCCACAATTATGACAGAGCTGATCCTTAAACCGGCAGACTTTGTGATCATGGTCTGTATTCCCACAACGGTAGCAAGCTGACGTCCTGGTTGGTGAGGTTCTATATTTACAGTTAGCTGCAGTTTGCTTGACTGCTGTTCTGAAAACTTCCTCTTTAACCTCTCCCCTTCTGCTCTGGGGGTTCAATGCCTCTGTATCTTTCACAGCCATTTCCATCACTGAAGCTATCTCAATTGCCTTTGTAAGGGTAAGGTCTTTCTCTGTTAACAGTCTCTTTTGGCTAGACTCACTATTCAGTCCCATGACAAACTTATCCCTCAGTGCAGTTGGTAAATACTCCCCAAAAGAACAGGTTGAGGCTAGTCTGCGAAGGGCGAGCACATAAGCCTTAATATCTTCACCCGGCTGCTGCTGCCGCTGATAGAACCGGAATCTTTCTGCAATCTCTAGTGGTTTAGGCTGGAAGTGATTCCCTAACAGTGTCAGGAGCTCTGCCAAAGTCTTAGTTGCTGGTTTTTCAGGGAAAAGGAGATCCCTAAGAGTGTCATATGTCCTAGCACCAACCAGTGTCAGAAAAACTGCTACTTGCCTGTCGTCTGGGATGGCATTTGCACAGAAATATTGTTCTAATCTTTCAATCCAAGAAATCCACGTTGTCTGTTCTCCATCAAATTCACTTAATGTCCCGATCAATGACATTTTCCTGCTGGGCTCTGTGGGTTTTGTATTCCTGACAATCCAGAGTTTTTTTCTTCCTTTCCTTTCTCACACGGATAGTAACCTTGTAAATCCCATCCTCGTCACCACTGTTATATTCTCCGTGTTGTGAGAGACACAGGACTCTGGTCTGGAACAACGGTTGTTTATTCAGGACTCACTGTACAGCAGCATTACAGGACAGCTCTGCATATCAATACATCTCTACATGTGTCTAAAGATGGCCACTCTGCCCCTTGACCCTTGTCATCACTCCTGGGTGGAGCCAGCCTTAAAGTGACAGTACATGTGAAACCCTTCAGGTATAACACTGTGCGTCTTGTATGCGACTCTCCCTGCCTCATGTGCAGCGGCTTGTTCGCCTGTGCGGGTCCCCCACGCCATGTGAGGTAAGTGTATTTATGTGGGGACCTGTCTGTCTGGGGGGGTGTCAGTCTGGGACTGTGTAACCTGCCTCTATTCACACTGTTTGTCTCCCTATCTCTCGGCTGCATGCTGTGGGCTGCAAGGGGGGGGGGAGCTGTGTGACACTGTGTGTGTCAGCCTGGGCAGTGTGAGAAGCTGTGTGCTGTGGGGCATGTTTTATGGCATGTTTGGGCATTATACAGCGATCGCTGCGGCGATCTGACATGTGTTCTTATACATGGATGGCATGTGTGCATTACTGCACTGTGGAGCGGCGGTTTCGGCGCCAAACGGCGCCATTTTGCCTACACTCGCTCCGGCCGCATGTTTTACATGCATGGCGGCCATTTTCTTGTAGCCTCCATAGGTTTTCATAGAGCGCCCTGGCAGCATCACTTCCTCTTCTCCAGGAACACCGATCGAGGCAGCAGCAGCGGCGAGGGTCTCCTCAGGTTTTATCCTTCTGTTCTTGCTATCCATTGCCTGTGTTCAGTTTGAATATTCCCTGTGGGGGTCTCATTGTGCTTGAGTGTGGTGCGGTGGGCTGCGCTCGCCGCGCTTGCTTAAAGGGGCAGTTAACCCTTTATTATCCGGCATTATAGGGGCAATGGATTCTCAGGAGGGCAAATTTCCTACCGCCTTGGTGGAAAGCCAGGGGACCGCTGTTTCCCCCCCAGGGGGGGATTTAGCCACTATTGTGGCTGGCCTTGCTGCTCAGGTGCAGATGCTGGTGGCTGCTCAATCTACTAAAAGACCCAGAATTGCTCTTTCCTCTGATTCTGAGGGTGAAGGTGATGGGGTTGTTATGGCAGGGGCCTCCTTATCGGGGTCCCGCTCCTCCCTAGATCTAGTGGGGTCCGAGGTGGAGGCTGAAGTTGAGGGGGTTGATAATTCTCCCCCTGGCTCGCCTGAAGAGCTTGCAATCATGGATGAATTGATTGCTTCCATAAAGCAAACACTGCGTTTGCAGGATGAAGTGTGTCCCCCCGCTGCCTTGGCGGCCTATGGGACGCAGAGAAAACGCAGGACGCCGCAGGTTTTTCCCTGCAATGATGATTTTCAGCGCGCTGTTAAGGAACAATGGCGCAATCTGCGCAAACCTTTTGCTGTACCAAGTAGGTTCAAGCTGCGTTATCCTTTCTCGCCTTCCACTGATGAAAGGTGGTGTGTGCCTCCCCCAGTGGATCACGCAATTGCGGTTTTAAACAAGGCCACTGCGATTCCTGCAGAGGATTCCCCTGTGTTCCGTGATGCCACGGATAGGAGATTGGAGTCTCTTGCCCGTCATACTTATTCTGTTACGGGTTCTATGCTTAAGGCTCTGTTTGCTTCTCTCATGGCGGCCCAGGCGATCGCAAGTTGGACGCAGATGCTTAGGCGCGTCCTAGTGGCCGATTCGGCCTCGCCAGCGACACTGGATATGGTGGATCAAATCCACCAGGGTGTCATGTATCTGTGTGATGCGGACCTGGACCTGGTTCCGTTGGCTGCACGTGTGCACAGCGTGGCGGTGTTGTCTCGCCGCCTGGTTTGGTTGAAATGTTGGTCGGTGGACCAGTCTTCACGTAAGACCTTAGCCAATCTACCTTATGATGGGTCTCGCCTTTTTGGGGAGTCCTTGGATGTGTTGATTAAGGGGATCACCGGGGGTAAGAGCACTCTCTTGCCCCATTTCCCCAAGGCTAAGGGGGCTTCTGGGAAGAAGCATGCTAATTTTCGGCCCCCTCAGGGGTCCTTTCGTGCCTTTCGGCCGCACTACAAGGGCAAACTGTTCAAAGGTCAAGGCTCTCAGAAGAAGCCCTGGTCTCGGGAAACAGAAGTCCGGTCAATCCGGATCTGCAGCCCATAACAGTGCGGCCTGAAGGGGCGCCCTCACCCAGTTGCTGCTCGGTTTTCTTCAGCCCTGGTTGGCCCGTGTGCGGGACAGATGGGTTCAGGAGATCGTTCGATCTGGTTACAAGATCGAGTTTCTCTCTCGGCCGGAGAGCAGATTTTTTCCCTCAAATCTTCAACTATCTCCAGAGCGTTTGCGGGACCTACACCTGGCGGTGCGGGACCTGAGGGCTCAGGGAGTGGTGGTTCCGGTGCCTCATCGGGACAGATTTCGGGGGTTTTATTCCAATCTGTTCACCGTGCCCAGAAAGGAGGGCAAGGTTCGTCCAATTCTGGACTTGAAGGCTCTGAACCGCTCTGTGCGGGTTCGCAAGTTCCGCATGGAATCCCTGCGGTCGGTGGTGGCTGCCCTGGTTCCGGGGGAATTCATGGCCTCCATCGATTTGAAGGATGCGTATCTTCACATCCCCATTTTCGAGGGTCACCAGAGGTACCTTCGATTTGCCATTGCGGAGGATCACTACCAGTTCGTGGCGTTGCCTTTTGGTCTCGCCTCGGCTCCGCGGGTCTTCACCAAGGTGCTTGCAACGGTTCTGGCATTGTTGAGAGCCCAGGGCATTTCTGTCCTGGGGTATCTGGACGACATTCTGGTTCGGTCTGCGACCAGCCAGGGTCTGGAGGAGGACCTGTCTGTCACGATACAAACTCTGCAGGAGTTTGGTTGGACGATAAATTATCCAAAGTTGACGCTGAGTCCGTCGGTTCGTCTTCCCCACCTGGGAATGATTCTGGACTCGGTGCAGGCGAAGGTCTTCCTGCCGGAAGACAAACTCAGGACTCTCCAGGAGGAGGTCAGGTCCCTCAGGGACGTTCCGCACTCGTCTCTAAGGACATGCATGAGATGTCTGGGATTGATGGTCTCGGCTTTCGAGGCGATTCCCTTCGCCCAGTTTCACACGCGGGGTCTCCAAGCGGAGATCCTGTCCATGTGGGACGGGCGACCTCAGTCTCTGGATCTTCCAATCTCGTTGAGTCATCGCACCAGAAGAGCCCTTCTGTGGTGGCTCCAGTCCCCGATGGTGTCCGGGGGCAAGTCGTTTCGTCCTATCTCGTGGACGGTAATCACCACGGATGCCAGCCTGTCGGGCTGGGGTGGTGTTCTGGGCGTTCTGTCCGCCCAGGGGACTTGGTCGGAGGGGGAGTCCTCCCTTCCGATCAACATTCTGGAATTGCATGCGATAAATCTAAATCTCTGTCTTCATCGCTGGACGGACCGGCTGCGGGGCTGCCCGGTTCGGGTGCAGACGGACAATGCCACGGCGGTGGCCTACATCAACCACCAAGGGGGCACCAGGAGTGCCCGAGCGGCTCGAGAAGTGGCCGACATTCTGACTTGGGCCGAGACTCATGTCCCGGCGATAACGGCGGTTCACATTCCGGGGGTGGAGAACTGGCAGGCGGACTATCTGAGTCGCCAGACCCTGGATCAGGGGGAATGGTCCCTCCACCCGGCTGTCTTCCAGATGTTGTGCGCGAAGTGGGGTCTTCCAGATGTGGACCTGTTCGCGTCTCGTCTCAACAACAAGGTGAGAAGGTTCGTGGCAAGGACGCGCGACCCTCGGGCAGACGCGTCGGACGCGTTAGTGGCCCCGTGGCATCAGTACAAGCTGATGTACGCGTTTCCACCGATTCAGTTGCTGTCCAGGTTCCTTCGCAGGTTACACTCGGAACGCAGCACGGTGATTCTTGTGGCACCGGACTGGCCTCGCCGGTCCTGGTACGCAGACCTCGTGAATCTGGCGGTCGACGCCCCGTGGAGTCTGCCTCTTCGAGACGATCTCCTGTCTCAAGGGCCGATATACCATCCTGCTTTACAGTCGCTGGCTTTGACGGCCTGGCTGTTGAGACCGAGGTCCTGAAGGAGAAGGGTCTCTCCCCAGAGGTTGTTCATACATTGATCAACGCGAGGAAGTCTTCCTCGGGGAAGGTTTATTACCGTACTTGGAAGGCCTATTTTGCCTGGTGTGAGTCCAGGGGGTTTTCACCCCGCACGTACTCGGTTTCCCGAGTGCTGTCCTTCCTTCAAACGGGTGTTGATCAGCGTTTGGCGCTGGCTACGATAAAGGGTCAGGTGTCTGCGCTGGCCGTTCTGTTTCAACGTCCCGTGGCTTCCAACTCCTTGGTTGGCACTTTTGTTCAGGGAGTGCGGCATCTGGTTCCTCCTAGGAGGGATCCTCTGCCCCCTTGGGACTTGAATCTCGTTCTATCTGTGTTACAACGTGCTCCTTTTGAACAGATCAGGGAGATCTCGTTGTCTATGTTGTCCAAAAAGGTCGCCTTTTTGGTTGCGATCACTTCGGCTCGCAGAGTGTCGGAGCTGGCAGCTTTGTCCTGCAAGTCTCCGTATCTGGTTGTTCATTTGGATAAGGTGGTCTTGCGACCTAATCCTTCTTTTCTTCCGAAGCGAGTTTCGGAATTCCATCTAAATGAGGATATTGTCTTGCCTCCGCGCGAAGCCTGCACATCCAAAGGAGGTGAGATTACACTCTCTGGATGTTGTTCGGGCGATAAGGGTTTACCTTAAATCGGCTGAGTCTTTTCGAAAGACGGATTCCTTGTTTGTTCTTCCAGAGGGTCCTCGGAAGGGCATGGCGGCGTCGGCTTCTACCATCGCCAAATGGATCAGGCAGACCATTGAACAGGCCTATGCCTTGCAGGGGAAGGTTCCCCCTGTGCCTGTGAAGGCGCACTCTACTAGATCTCTGAGTACGTCTTGGGCCTGTCGTCATGGGGCTTCTGTAGCCCAAGTGTGTAAGGCGGCAACTTGGTCGACCGTACACACTTTTACAAAATTCTACAAAGTAGATGTTCAGGCATCGGCAGATGCTTCCTTTGGCCGCAAGGTTCTTAGTGCGGCAATTCCCTAGGGTCCCTTATGGGGCCCTCTGGCTGTTGGGAAAAATTTTTTATCCCATGGTTATTTGTCTTTTCCTGGGTTGTTGCTCCTGTTGAGCACCTGTTTGTTCCTGTTGCCCAGCTGGTTTCCTTCCTTTGGTAAGGTTCCTTTCTTTGATGCGGAGACTGCGTTGCCTTTTCGGCGCGGATGCGTTTCCCACCCCTCATGTTTGCACTGCTTTGGGACGTCCCCATATGTGACGAATATGAAGAGGCGGCGACTGTCGGAGGACGTAAGAGAAAACGGAATTTTTGTAAAATCTTACCTGTAAAATTCCTTTCTCTGAGTCCTCCGACAGTCGCCGCCCCCGCCCCTCTTTTGGGGTTTGGTTGTATACTCTACTGCTATTCCACTAAAACTGAGATATGGTTGCAGGAAGTAGGAGGGTATTGACTGAGGGGACCACCCCTTGAGGGTGGGATATGTTAAAAGCTTTAATGTTAACATATTCTGTTGCCTAGCTACTCCTTCGGAGCAAAGTCTAATACCCCATATGTGACGAATATGAAGAGGCGGCGACTGTCGGAGGACTCAGAGAAAGGAATTTTACAGGTAAGATTTTACAAAAATTCCGTTATTTTTTGCTAAATCTGCGTGAATGGGAACACATAAACATTTACTTTTTTATTTTTATTTTTTTTACAATCAGATTCTCCACAGCAGTTGAGTGCCACATGTGGACCTCCCGAAATTCTAGTTAAAATACATACTGAACAAGCTCATCCTCAAGTAGAAGAGTCTTTTAGTGGTTACTAAATGCCCTGATGACTTCATAGGATGCTCTGTGGAATCTAACACTTTGTTGGATTCCGGAAGTCAAGAGCATCATTAATCTGTAATTCCTACAATGCTTGTGGATAGGTAGGTAATTACTGTGAAGTTTTTCTACGGGTATCACTTCAGATGTGTTCTTTTTGTAGATTGGTTTGAGTTTTTGTAGAAGGATAACCTTCTACCTCCCACCTATTCTTGCATAGGGAGTCTCCATATCCCTTACCTAATTTTATCACTAAACTGGGCTCTATATTTCTTCACTGGATTCCTTGGAGGTAAATCTTCCCTATTCTACTAAACAGGTTTTTTATCTAGTAGTACTTACCAAACTTCTGTAAGATGAGTATCTGTCCTGACAACCTTTCAGGCATGGAACCCCATTTCTCAATAAACTGCAATGGGTTCAGGTAAATTGAGGTTTAGGACCTTCTTCTGACCTTGGGAACTTCTGTTCTTCCTCAGCCAGGACTTCATTTTCTAGTCCCCCAATCCAACATCAGCTCTCTGAGAGGAGCTCCCCTTCCTTGCTTGACCATTATTATTATACAGGATTTATATAGCACCAACAGTTTTCGTTACAATATGAAGGGAGACAGTACAGTGGAGCTTACAATTTATAAGGGAGGGTCAAATGGTACAAGTGGTAATAGTCACAGGGAATGGGGTGATGGAGATGGTTGAGGTATAGTTTTTATGTGCAGGTGAAGGACCATGACTCAGGATATGAGTTTTCAGCTTGTTACGTACTTCCTGTTCGGTCATTTGGATGGTTCCTTGGGGTGATTCATTTTTTCATTCCACCATTCTTGATCGGTCAGGTAGACAAACTTCCAGCTTTTGGATCATATGTTTTCTGTCACGTACCTGGTCAGTGAGCCTGGCATGAAGAGGAAGGCCTCTCATGCAGCTCTGGCTCAGGTGCCACTGGTAGTGAGATACTGCGGTGAGGTATGAGTGCCTGTGATCAGTTCAGCAGTCTGCATGGCAGCAGCAGGTGGATGTGGCAGCAGAACAGGCTGGGGGCAGATGAGCTGGCACGGAGTTTGGCTGGAAGCAGACTGGGTAAGTAGCTGGAAGCTGGAGCCAGCTGGACCAAAGAGCTGTAGCTGGCTGGATGAGCAGGATGCATGGTCAGACGAGCCGGGTCTGTAATGGTTCAGGCATAGATGGCAGGCAGCAGGATAGTCTGGTCACAAGCCAAGTCAGCAACCAGAGGTAGATCAGGCAAAAACAGGAGGCAGAATCCAGAGACAAGCCAAGATCGAGGTAGGTAGCCGACAAATGCAGGTCAGAAGCAAGCCGGGTCAGGATGAGAGGTCAGACCAAGGAATCAGGAATCAAACACACATAGGCTGCAGACCAAACAGCAATAAGCCTATACTGTAGCCTGTTTAAATAGCCCATTTGGCGCCAGCATTGGTGACAGGCGTGCATCTGGATGTACGATGCTCGCATTCATGCACATCTGCCCAGCCAGTTGCCGGTCTGTGCATGCGCATACACTATATTGTCAAAAGTATTGTGACACCTGCCTTTACACGAACATGAACTTTAATAAGTTTTCCCAGTCTTAGTCCGTAGAATTCAATATTGTGTTGGCCCATCCTTTGCAGCTATAACAGCTTCAACTCTTCTGGGAATGCTGTCCACAAGGTTTAGGAGTGTGTCTATGGGAAGGCCTGTGAGCCAGGCCTTCTCGTCCAACATCAGTGCCTGACCTCACAAATGTGCTTCTGGAAGAATAGTCAAACATGCCAACATTAAATAGTCAAACGATCATGATGGTTTTCCTATTTAAATTCAGCATGATTTTGGGTTCTTCATTGATCTCTGACTTGATATTGCGGAGATTGTATTCTGTCCTGTTAGAACTTGAAAAACAATCAAAACGCTCCCCAAAAGGCACAAAGACAAAAATAATTTAGAACATCTGGAAACAAGAAAGACAGCAGGGACAGTACTCGTGGCTCAACTGCAGAGAAAGTTGTACAAGAGGAAATTGCCAAGAATACACAGTGGCGTAGCGTGGGGGTTGCAGGGGGGGCCGGCCGCAACATCTGGGGGGGGGGGGCGCATTCGCTCCGCAGTGTCATGTCACAGTTGTCACTCACACTCTGTCTGTCATAGGCTGGCCGCCCAGCTCTCTGCCCCTGGCTCACTCACAGTCTCTGCAGTGCTGGCTGTGCAGTTCGGCTCCCGAATCCGATCCGAGCCGCCGGGTCGCCCACTGTGGAGGGGGGGGGGGTGGAGAGACAGGCCAGGTGTGCGGTGCGGAGAGCGAGTGACTATCTGGGGGAGGGACTGACCCGTGCAGCGGCCGCCCAGCGCAGCGCTGAGCGCGGGAGAGAACCACCAGGCCAGGCAGCAGCAGAAGAAGCCGGCAGCGGCGGCAGGTGAGAGGCCAGAGAGGAGAGAGCCAGTGGTGACGGACGTCAGATGGTGCTTCAGGAGGAAAACCTAGCCTGCTGTGATCGGGTCCAGGAGTCGGGACTGGAGTGAAAAAAAAGGTAGGAGTCAGGACTGGAGTAGTACTGGACTGGCTGTGCTAGTAGTGACTGACTGACTGAGTGTGTGAGAAGAACACTGAAAAGACTATGTAGGGCTGGAAGGCAATATGTAAGTCTCAGCAAAACAGCAACCACATCAATGGCAGTATCAAAATCACAGATCTATGGCTTCTGCATAATAGTAATTCCATAGAAGACCAGGTTATGGCACCACTTTGTCCCATCAAATTATATGCTACTACTAGTTGTTTTCTCATGTAGTAGTATTATAGTACCACTGCGCTTTAGTTTCCACTCAATTTCAAGGCTGTCATCTTTAAAGCAATTCAGTACATTTTATGAGGGTGATGTAAATTTGAAGGATTATAGAATACTTCCTATACTAGTATTCAGTGAAAAAGCATGTTTCCTTTCTAGCCTACATAAAAACAACTACAAAATTACCAGTAATTGTTATAGAAGGATCTGTCACTAACAGTGTTGGTCATCTTACTTTAAAAAAGTAATTAGTTACAGTTACAAATTACTTTTCCCAAAAAGTAATTGAGTTACTGACTCAGTTACCACATTGAAAAAGTAATTAGTTACTCAGCAAAGTAACTGTGACTTTTTTTTTACTATTCTATAATGCAATTACGTTCTATGAGATCTTTAATAGTGGTGGCGGTGTGGCACACTGTGGGGGTCTGAGTCCTGAGTCCTCCTGACTGTGAGTAACTGTATTTTGTTTTGTTTTTTGGTACCTGCTGCCTGGAGTGGCTGGCTGTTGGTGGTGTGGCACACTGGTGGTGGTGGCAGTGTGGCACACTGGTGGTGGTGGCGGTGTGGCACATTGGTGGTGGTGGCGGTGTGGCACACTGGTGGTGGCAGTGTGAAACACTGGTGGTGGCGGTGTGGAACACTGGTGGTGGCGGTGTGGCACACTGGTGGTGGCGGTGAGAAACACTGGTGGTGGCGGTGTGGCACACCGGTGGTGGCGGTGTGGAAGACTGGTGGTGGCGGTGTGAAACACTGGTGGTGGCGGTGTGGCACACTGGTGGTGGCGGTGTGGCACACTGGTGGTGGCGGGGTGGCACACTGGTGGTGGCGGGGTGGCACACTGGTGGTGGCGGTGCGGCACACTGGTGGTGGCGGTGCGGGACACTGGTGGTGGCGGTGTGGGACACTGGTGGTGGCGGTGTGGGACACTGGTGGTGTGGCACGCTGCTGGCGGTGTGGTGGCTGGTGGCTGGTTGGGGTCTGAGACCTGACTCCTGACTGTCTGTGACTGACTGTGAATTTTTTTTTTTGGTACCTGCTGTGCTGGACTTGCTGGTGGTGGTGGTGTGGCCTGGGCTGGCACACTGTTGTCTGGGTCCCTCTGGCTCCTCAGGCTTGCCTGTCTGTGCCTGAGCCTCTCTCCTCTTCTTCTGGGCTGTGCGTTGGTGGAGTCAGTGGTGGACTTCTTGCTGATTGTTCAGCAACACTGGTGGTGGCACTGGTGGAGTCCTGGGCTATGTTTTATTTTATATTATATAACAGCCAGGCTGGCAGTGACACTGATTCTTCTGACTGCAGTGCCTGCCGCCTGGTCGGCTCGCCGATCCGCTGCCCTGCCCTCTATGGCGCGCTTCCTGTTGGCCTGTAGCTGTGCTGTGTCCCCCCGTCCCCCACGAGAGGATCGTTCGTGACTCACTCCTCCGTTCTGAGTCTCCTCCTCTTCTCTCCAGTACCGCGGACAGCGGTCATAGAGAAGAGGGGGAATACAATTACATCTACTGCCATCTAGTAGCGGTAGATGTAATTGCAGTAACGCAGCCGAAAGTAACGGTAGCGGCATTACAGGGATAGGACGAGTAATCTGATAGATTACTCGTTACCCTGAAAAGTAACTGCGTTAAGTAACGCCGTTTACTTAAACGCAGTTACTTCCAACACTGGTCACTAATAATGCAATCTGCTGTCTGGTAAGTCTAGGGGGGGCAAAACACATTGTATTAACTGTACAGTACATTGTATAGTATGCAACTATATGTGGACATAAAAGGCACAGAAGAGTGTATTTAGATGGACCCATATGATTATGTAGCGCTACTCATAGAGGATCCTCAGAGGGGATCTATTTTATGGGGAACCTGGCCTGCTGTAAGGGGGGAGATCTAAATGGGGGACGGGACCTCACCTCACCCTCGCCTGCTGTAAGGGGGGGATCTATATGGGGGACATGATCCCCCATATAGATCCCCCCTTACAGTAGGCCAGGGTGAGGTGTGGTCCCCCATATAGATCCCCCCTTACAGCAGGCCAGGGTGAGGTTAGGTCACTCTGGGGTCCCCCATATAGATCCCCCCTACAGCAGGCCAGGGTCCAGACCTCACCTCACCCTGGCCTGCTGTAAGGGGGGGATCTATATGGAGGACCTAACCTCACCCTGTCCTGCTGTAAGGGGGAAGATCTATATGGGGGACCTGCCCTGGCCTGCTCTAAAGGGGGATCTATAGGGACCCTGCTCTAAAGGGGATCTATGCCATAGATCCCCCCTTTAGAGCAGGATCCCCATAGATCCCCTTTAGAGGAGGCCAGGGTCCCCATAGATCCCCTTTAGAGCAGGCCAGGGTCCCCATAGATCCCCCTTTAGAGCAGGGTCCCCATAGATTCCCCACTTTAGAGAAATGTCCCCATAGATTATACGGGGACCATTCTCTAAAGCAGTGGTTCTCAATTCCGGTCCTCGGGACCCACTAACAGGCCAGATTTTAAGTATTACCTTGGGGGATGCAGACTAGAATACTGCAATCACTGAGCAGCAAATTAGATCACCTGTGATGTAATTTAGTTATCTTGCAAACCTGGCCTGTTGGTGGGTCCCGAGGACCGGAGTTGGGAACCACTGCTCTAAAGGGGGATCTATGGGGACCCTGCTCTAAAAGGTGATCTATGGGGACCCTTCTCTAAAGGAGGTTCTATGGGGGACCCTGTTCTAAAGGGGGATCTATGGGGACCCTAGCCTGCTCTATAGGGGGATCTATGGGGGACCCTGCTCTAAAGTAGGCTCTTTGGGGACCCTGCTGTAAAGGGAGATCTATAAGGACCCTGCTCTAAAGGGGGATCTATGGGGGACCCTGCTCTAAATGGGATCTATGGTATACATTGATAATTGTTTATTTAATTAAAAATGTTTTAATACCGCTTAAATGTTTGTTTACATTTATTTATAAAAGTGTGTGTATATATATATATATATATATATATATATATATATACACACGCACATGTGTTTGAGGTGCACACCCTAATGCCATAGGCTGCGCACGCCTATGCACTCTGTCTGACATAACAGTTCGCTCAGTCAGTTTAACAGCGAGTGAGCAGAGTCAGCAGTCTGGCGCTGTCACAGATTTCGCTAAAATTTCGCTATTGTCACACGGATCCTCCTCCTAGCCAATCAGGAAGCGGGATCTGCTTCCTCATTGGCCGAGAGTCGAATGCATGCAATTGGCCGAGCTGCCGAGCAGGAGGCGGGAGGACTCGAGGAGACGCAGGGAACTGAGGAGAAGCCGCCGCTGCAGGTAAGTCTCTCTGCATTGAAAGGGGGCACGCTGGTCTCTCTGCATTGAAAGGGGGCACACTGGTCATTCTGCAATGAAAGGGGGCACGCTGGTCTCTCTCTGCATTGAAGGGGGCATGCTGGTCATTCTGCATTGAAAGGGGGCACGCTGGTCATTCTGCATTGAAAGGGGGCACGCTGGTCATTCCCCATTGAAAGAGGGCACGCTGGTCATTCCGCATTGAAAGGGGGCACGCTGGTCATTCCGCATTGAAAGAGGGCACGCTGGTCATTCCGCATTGAAAGGGGGCACGCTGGTCTCTCTGCATTGAAAGGGGGCACGCTGGTCATTCCGCATTGAAAGAGGGCACGCTGGTCATTCCGCATTGAAAGGGGGCACGCTGGTCATTCCGCATTGAAAGGGGGCACGCTGGTCATTCTGCATTGAAAGGGGGCACGCTGGTCATTCCGCATTGAAAGGGGGTACGCTGGTCATTCTGCATTGAAAGGGGGCACGCTGGTCATTCTGCATTGAAAGGGGGTAAGGGTTTTCTAATCTAGTGAAAGAGACTCGAGTGCTAAAATCCGCGGGTTAGGGGGCGCAAATTACTTGCCTTGCCCCGGGTACTGGCAACCCACGCTACGCCACTGAGAATACAACATCTGTTTAGTCCTTACCTCTTCTATCAAACTCAAGTAAAAGTGATTGTCCTGGAAAGAAAGAGACGCACACGTTATGTCTCACAAATGAGATTAAGGGCCAACTTTTGATAGTCTTGCCAGAGATAGGAAGTAAGAGTAAACAATATCATGGGCAGCCTACACTCCTTGGACTACAACTTCATACAGACACATGCACATTGGTTGTCTATCATGCAGGTGGTGCCATGCTACCTTCACCCTCCAGTCATCCCACATATCAATATACTACAAAACCATACACAATGCACCTATAATCACAGCATTCTATTTACACCAATGCTCCACCACGACCACATTAACAGCACTCATAAACATACACATCATATAGATTTTATCTTTATGTTTTTTAAGTTTGTAATGCCTGTTTGTCTTCTATTTGCACTCTCTTTTTATCCAGTCTGGGGTTAACTTTCCCATTGGACCACATCCAGAGGTTGTTTATTTTCCTATACTTTACTAAAATTACTAATAAGCTTTGCAATTGCTGTCGCAGGCACATTAAGGAATTTAAAATGGCTCTAATAGCACTATTCCTTTATCCAAACAGGGGTTGCTTTTTCTCCTGTGACCACATTGGATGAACTCCCATGGACCATTTTAAACATAAATGTTGCAATTAATGTCACAGGAACATCCAGCTGCTCTGAGACAGACCTAACAGAACTAACCTTTTGTTTAATCCAGAATGTATATTCCCCTGCAGCCACGTCGCCTACACTCTCATGGACCGTAAAAAAACCTATTAACTGTATTGCAACTGCTGTAACGGCAACATCAAGCTCCTTGTAGATGGGCATAATAGTGTTCCTCTTCAAAATTAAACGATATAATTTTTTTAATATTTGCTAAATTATATTTGCCTTTTATGTTCTGGTTTGGTTGTACTTTATGACATAACAAAGGCATGCAGGTATACATATGGCAATATCTGTGTTTTTTTTTTAATATGTATTTTATTTTAACCACTTGCCAACTGCCTGCCGCAGATATACTGCAGCAGGTTGGCTCGGCTGCGCAAACCTGTACGGCGGTTCGTGCGACTGCTCCTGGGGGCGCGCGCCTGCCCCTAATAGAAAGCTGGCAAGCTATGATCACAGGTCTCTGTGTTGATTCCACAAATCTCTCCCCCATACAGTTAGAAAACACTACATAGGCTCACACTAAACCCTCTGATCGCCCCTGGGTTAACCCCTTCCCTGCCATTGTCATGATTAAAACAACAGTGCATATTTTTAGCACGGATTACTGTAGTAATGTCACTGGTCCCCCCAAAAGTGTAAAAAATCGGGGTCAGATCTGTCTGCCGCAATGTCGCAGTCCTGCTAAAAATTGCAGATCGCCGCCATTACTAGTAAAAAAATAAATAAATAAATAAAAATGACATAAATCTTTCAACTAGTTTGTAGATGCGATAATCTTTGCACAAACCAATCAAAATTGTTTTGTTTTTTACCAAAAATATGAAGCAGATTTCAAATTGGCCAAAAAGGATGAAAAATTTTGATTTTTAAAGTTTTTTTTGGGAAAGTTATATAGCAGAAAAATATAGTTTTTTTTTTTCAGAATTGTTGCACTTTTTTTGTTTATAGCGCAATAAATAAAAATCGCACAGGTGATCAAATACCACTAAAAGAAAGTAACGCAGTGCCAAATCGCAAAAAATGGCCTGGTCATTAAGGGCGAAAATCTTCCGGTCCTTAAGTGGTTACATAAATATTTCCTTAGGTGCTAATAAGTCACATGTTTTTTCTGTCCCTTTATGCAGTAGCTCTTAGCTCAATGTTATAGATTTTACTCCTGTGATAGAGGAGGTGATCAGTAATAGCTAGGTCTCACTTAGCAATGTTCTAGAAACATTCTGAGAGTATTCCAGTCAGGCTTCAGAAGGTAAATATATGGCCTACACCTAGAGCAAGGGTATCGATCACCTTTAGTCAAAGCTTTGTTTTTAGTATAGATGTCCCTTATCTGCATAGGCAGTTTGGTTTTTTAAAGATGAATTTGCCCTTTAAAGTGGAATTAAACTCTGCTGTCCTTTAACCACGTCTGGACCGGAAGGATTTGCCCCCTTAATGACCATGCTATTTTCGGCACTGCATTACTTTAACAGACAATTGCGCGGTCATGCGACGCTGTACCCAAATAAAATGTATGTCCTTTTTTCCCACAAATAGAGCTTTCTATTGGTGGTATTTGATTACCTCTGTGATTTTTATTGTTTGCACTATAAACAAAAAAATAGCGACAATTCTGGAAAAAAAAATGTTTTTCACATTCTGCTATAAATTATTCCCAAAGAGTAAAAAAAAAATTAAAAATCAAATTTTTTTTAACATTTTAGGCCAATTTGTTTTCTACTACATATTTTTGGCAAAAATCGCAATAATCGGAATTTGATTGGTTTGCGCAAAAGTTATTGCGTCTACTAACTACGGGAAAGATTTATGTTTTATTTTGATTGTTTTTTTTTTTTTTACTAGTAATGGCGGCGATCTGCGATTTTTAGCGAGACTGCGACATTGCGGCGGACAGATTGGACCCCTAACTGACATTTTTGACACTTTTGGGGGGGACCAGTGACATTACTACAGTAATCAGTGCTAAAAAATATGCACTGTTACTGTAATAATGACACTGGCAGGGAAGGGGTTAATCTGATCGTGTGTACAGGCCTTAAGAATGCCTCATGGGACGTGTAGTTCCACAACAGCTGGAGGGCGTAGTTTGGAGGTCCCTGCTAGATGGTATATAAGGGAGAGGAAGCTGTTTCCCAAGGCTTGTTCCTTTGGAGGCGGGAGGAAGGCCACATATGTAACAATGTTAGTCGCTACAGAGCAGAGCAAATCCACCCATCTTAGGGTACCCGTATGTAGGGATAAGGACAAATGAAAAAGTAATTTGCATGGGAAGTGCCACAGCTAAAGGTATGTGCACCACTGTCAAAGCCAAAGATTATGTTGCCATTAAAGGGTGTTTTAATCGCTTAATGAACAAGGATCCTTGCATAAAATAAAAAAAGTGTTGCACTGCTGAACTGTATGAGACCTGTAGCACAAGTGTAATGATTTCTACTTCAGTAAACTAGCTCTGTTTATTCAAGCATGTCTGGTCTGGTCACTATATGAAGGAGTGTGTGCGTCTGCAGTGAATGCTAACAGGGAAAGAAGTGTAAAATTATGGTAATGAAGCGCTACCCCCTAGAGGGCCGTTGGATTTTGAGTCTCCCGTTTTACATAGTTACAGATCAGCAGAAATGGCAAAGAAAACCGCTCCAGTGATAAGGTAATCCCAAACCATCAAAATAAGGTGCAGCAAGGATCCGCAGTCCAGACAATTGTAGTGTATAGAGAGAAATAGCCGCTCCAACTTGAAGGTGAAAAATATTAAATCTGTTTTATTCGTATCCAAAAGATAAAATCAATTCAAAGTGTATCCATAATACAGTCAGAGACAAGAGATGAGCGCATAGTAGTTGACGCGTTTCACGGATAAACGTCCGCTTAGTTGTAACCAAGGTTCATGGTTACGACTAAGCGGATGTTTATCCATGAAACGCGTCAACTACAATGTGCTCATCTCTTGTCTCTGACTGTATTATGGATATACTTTGAAATGATTTTATCTTTTGGAGACGAATAAAACAGATTTTATATTTTTCACCTTCAAGTTGGAGTGCGGCTATTTCTCTCTATATACTACAGTGCATAGTTAGTCTGGTTGAAAAAAGACAACAAAAACAAGTCAATCTAGTTCAACCAATAATATCCTGCACAGCCAGGCAACAAGCATTTTCCAAATTTCATTTGAAGACAGGAAACAGGCCATGGGCTTGTTTTTGTATTTTCATTGGGGGAAAACAATTCGGATAGGGAAAGGGGATTATGGTATGTACAACTTGACTAAAAAAAAAAAACAACTTGAGGACAACTTCTTTCACTATGTATACAGCAAAAATTACAAATCCTCAACTCTATTCCCTCTGGAAAAACAGTTTCCTGGAATTGGCAATGAGAATTCCTCTTGTAGGAGCTCTTTGTCCCCTTAGCATAATTTAGCAATGTCCCAAACTTGCAGGAGCTCTATGTCCCCTTCCTTGAAAATACCAGCCATCTGGCTGCTTGGTAAAGTATCCCTGAACAAGGGATTGGGTTTAGCTTGTTGGCACTGTTTCAAAAAAGCTTGCTGGATATTGCATTTGGCAACTTTCTCCCTTTTAGGCCCTGGGGTTGTAGAGGTACTCACACTGTCTCTGGAATCCTGCTGCTTTTGAGAAGATTGCTTTCAGACCTCCTGCTGTCAATGTCCTCCCATGCTAGCCAGGTTGTCCTCTAGAAGAGACTGTAGGGTAATGGAAATCCCTCTGTCCTTCTTCTCTTCTTCTTCAGCTGCAGCCTGGACACAGAGCCCCCTCAGCCCCAGGGTCCCCTCCCAGGCTACACGACACAGCATTTTCCACCAAGCTACAACAGTGCCTGTTGGCAAGGCTCCACAATATTTATGGGCCAGTTCTGCCCACCCTGCCTGGCCTCCTGTCTGGGGATTGGCCAGATTCCCATAAATATGCAGATCTCAGCCTCTTGGCCTTCACCCACTATCTTCTAGAAAATTCCAGTAACTTCTATAACCAGGGGGAGGTACCAGAGGCCTTACCTGTAGAGCCCCCCAGCCTGACCTACAGTAACCCTGACCAATGAACCAGATTTACACAGGCTACTGTGAGTCAAAAAAAGTTTCCTCGCTCTAAGCTGTACACTAGAGCAAGGGTCTCCAAACTTGAAATAAAGGGCCAATTTACTGCCCTTCAAACTGTAGAGGGGCTGGACTGTTGCCAGTGGGAGTAGAAAATGCCCCGGCATTGGTGGAATTAAACTATGCCATAGACTTGTATGAGGGGATGAGAGACACCACATACCACTAGCTCAACAGGTGAAAATAAATGTTAAGCAGTCTTGAGCTGCTCCTGAGCCCTGTCTCTAATGCATTTCGCCCTGTCCATCAGAGCTTAATCATACAGCACCTTGAGCGGTGCTATAAGTGGTATAGGATATAAACTTGGTGGTCAGTGGGAGTAAAAAAAACAACATCATTGGTGTCAATGAGAGGAATAGTGCACCATAATTGGTGTCAGGGGGAGAAAGAGTTCCCTGTCTTTAGTGTGAGTGGAAAGAATAATACCCCAAGGGACAGATAGAGGCAAGCAAAAGGCCACATCTGGCCCCTGGGCCACAGTTTAGAGAGCCCTGCACTACAGGGTGCAACAGTAGTAATCAAGTAAGAGAGTAACATCTGCAACAAGAAGGAGAAGCAGCCAGTTTGGGAGAGGGAGCAGTGGTGGCCGGTGACAGGACTTTTGTCAGAGGGGTAGATTGATGCCCGTTTGATCTGTTTTTCTCAGCAGTGGAGACCCTATTTTACGGCCCACTGTGGAACAGTGTTTCCCAGGGACTGGGCCTGGACTATAAGGCTCCATTCACACCTGAGCGTATCGTTTTCAGGTGTTTTTTTTGGGCGTTTTTCAGGCATTTTATGCAGGTGTTTGGAGGCAAGCATTGACATCTAACAAAAGTGCTTGTATTCTGCCAAAAAAGAAATTCATGTACTTTTTTGAGCTTCAGGCGTTTTGCTTCAAGTGACAAAACGCTCACATGTGAACAGGGGCCATTGAAATGAATGGGATTTTGCTTGTTGGGCATTTTGGGACTTCAGAGATAAGCGTTTTACGAGCTGAAAAACACTCAGGTGTGAACAGGGCCTAAATGTGCTGGGCCTTGCAGGTGAGCGTGGCTTTTTTTTATTGCTTTCAGGTTGACGTAAGGAAAGGGAACTGTTCATTTAAAGCGTCACTAGTGAGTGAGAAGACACAATCCTCTGGTGTGAGGCCTGGTGAGGTTGTCTAAACAGAAGGATGCTAACTAGGCTTGGCTACTGGGTCACTGATTCGAATCAGCGAATCAACTCACTACAGAGTTTTAATGAATCGAATCATGAAAGTGAATTGGATTCAATTAATTGTCAAAGATCCTTCCCTTTCAGGATGAGTAAATAACAGTAGCCTCAGCTCATGATTTGTAAAATGAGCTACAACGTGATTAGCTAAGTGAGCCAGCAAGACTCAGAGTCTCTGAATAAATCACAGATCACACAAGATTCTGTTTTATAACATGAGCTGTCCGTGTGTGAGGCAGCAGCAAGACTCTGAGTCTGTGCTGTGAATGACTCAGAGAGCTCACAAGATTCTGTTTTGTATCATAAGCGGTGTGTGACGCAGCAGCAAAACAATTGTTACAATTGTACATGTAAAACAACTCTCAGACCCCGTTCACACTGGGGCGACCTGGTCGCCTGACAGGTCGCCTGCCATAGAGAAGCTGTGGACCCGTTCTAATAGGAGCGACACAAGTCGCTCCGACTTAGAAAAAGGGTCCGGAGCTTCTTTGGGGCGACCTGGAGCGACCTGCATTGACTTCAATGATATGAAGTCCGTGTCGGCCGCTCCGAGGTCGCGGTGCGAGCTGTTCACCGCAACCTGTGAGGTCGCCCCGGCAAGTAGCGTCGCCCCAGTGTGAACGGGGTCTTAATCTAAAGAAGTGCTGAGTTGATACATTGAGTACGGAGTGTAAGACTGGAGTTCATGAATCCTAGCTTAGCTTGGAGGAAATGAGTCGTGATTCGAATCATTGCACTGAACTGATCCAAAGGATTTGAATCACTAAACAGAATCACTTTGCCCAAGTCTAAAGTGGGGTACACACTATAAGAAAATCGCGTGAACGATCGTCCAATTTTCCTCGTTTCACAGCGAATCAGAAGTGATGAAAAAAAACTTGTATGAAAATTCTTGTACAACAAAGGCTTTTTTGTTGGTTATTGTTTCTGATCATACGCAGTCTTTTGTTTCTCGTACGAAAATCGTATGAACACAGTACACATATACAAGAAACATTTTGGAGCTTGTCCCTTTGCAAATTTTTGTTCAGAAGGTCAGAATTGGCTATAGAAAATTGTGTACACATTATACGAAAATCTTACTAAAGTTCTTTAGATGAAAATTCTTGCCCGATTTTCTTATAGTGTGTACGAGCCTTTAGCCATGTACACACGATCAGATTATCGGACTAATATTCGCCCAATTTTTGTTGCATGCCTATCTCATATGGAAAGTGAAGAGGTTACTCAACTTACGAAAATTCTCATACAAGAGAATACAACTTCGGAAGTGATGTAATGTGTTGAATTGCTTTGTATGTGTTCTTTCCTTTCAGAGCATGTGCAGTCTTGCTCTTACCATTTTTTTTGGATGAATTCTGTACTAAATAAATCGGACGTTGTGTTTACGTACGATAACATTTTATAGCCTGCACATTGTTTTTGACATTTGAAAATTCGGAATCGGCTGTCGAAAGCGCAATACTAACGATCTGAAAATCAGCCGATTGTTCGTCAGACGAAATTTTACTTCCGATTTTCTTATAGTGTGTACGGCATTTAATGCTAACTTATGGTGACCAGACGTCCCTGGTTTCCGGGAACAGTCCCCGAACTGAGGACACTGTCCCCAGACCAAGTCTGTCCCCGGTTTTGTCCCTGTATTTAGTCCTGTGCCAGCGCAGTGTGTATTATGCAGTCCTGTGCCCAGCGCTCTGTGTATTATGCAGTCCTGTGCTCAGCTCTCTGTGTATTATGCAGTCCTGTACTCAGCTCTCTGTGTATTATGCAGTCCTGTACTCAGCTCTCTGTGTATTATGCAGTCCTGTGCTCGGCTCTCTGTGTATTATGCAGTCCTGTGCTCGGCTCTCTGTGTATTATGCAGTCCTGTGCTCAGCTCTCTGTGTATTATGCAGTCCTGTGCTCGGCTCTCTGTGTATTATGCAGTCCTGTGCCCATCGCTCTGTGTATTATGCAGTCCTGTGCCCAGCCCTCTGTGTATTATGCAGTCCTGTGCCCAGCGCTCTGTGTATTATGCAGTCCTGTGCTCAGCTCTCTGTGTCTTATGCAGTCCTGTGCCCATCGCTCTGTGTATTATGCAGTCCTGTGCCCAGCCCTCTGTGTATTATGCAGTCCTGTGCCCAGCGCTCTGTGTATTATGCAGTCCTGTGCCCAGCCCTCTGTGTATTATGCAGTCCTGTGCCCAGCGCTCTGTGTATTATGCAGTCCTGTGCTCAGCTCTCTGTGTCTTATGCAGTCCTGTGCCCATCGCTCTGTGTATTATGCAGTCCTGTGCCCAGCCCTCTGTGTATTATGCAGTCCTGTGCCCAGCGCTCTGTGTATTATGCAGTCCTGTGCCCAGCGCTCTGTGTATTATGCAGTCCTGTGCCCAGCCCTCTGTGTATTATGCAGTCCTGTGCCCAGAGCTCTGTGTATTATGCAGTCCTGTGCTCAGCGCTCTGTGTATTATGCAGTCCTGTACCCAGCGCTCTGTGTATTATGCAGTCCTGTGCCCAGCGCTCTGTGTATTATGCAGTCCTGTGCTCAGCGCTCTGTGTATTATGCAGTCCTGTACCCAGCGCTCTGTGTATTATGCAGTCCTGTGCCCAGCGCTCTGTGTATTATACAGTCCTGTGCCCAGCGCTATGTGTCTTATGGAGTCCTGTGCCATTTGCCAATAAAAAAAAAAATATGTCCCTGGATTTCATTTTAAAAATCTGGTCACCTTATGCTAACTCGCATATCATTGAAGCAAATATAAAACTTTATTCGACTGCATGCAGTTTACACCTAAATGATAACCAAGCAGCAAGCCTTGTCAGAGAAAAGTGGACAACCATGGCAACCTGCACACCTGTCAGCAGAAGTTTACTATCAGAGGAAACACAAGCCGCTCTCTGAATACATTATACATATACACGATATGACTGAGCTCTTCTAACTCTAAAACACTTAGTCCGACCTAGGATAACACATTATCATAATCTCAGCTCGGCCATGTCTCATCTTTGGCTCCCCCTCAGCCCACACTAAGCATGGCAGAAGGAGCTTCTAGAACGTCGCATCCTTCTCCCGACAGCCAATAGCGTTCGAGCTTTCAGTTTACGCCAGCTTCTGCTAACGTGAGAATTACCTACCCCGTGAGAAAAACCTACCTCACGTCACTTCCTGTCAGTTCCTGCTGATTGCGCATGCTCACAGCTGAACTCACGTTCACATAAGCTGTTGGAGAGCACGTCCACACTTGCACTCCCACAGGAAGCAGCTGCTAGCCTTCTGGCAGGAAATGACGAGGGGTAGGTTTTTCTCACGGGTAGGTAATTCTTACGGAACACCGAACCTACCAATGAGCGTGTGTTGTGCTGTGCGCAGGCGCTGTGGCTGCTTTGGAAGTTCTTCCGCTGGGCTGTGGACATGGATTACGGTAATGGCAGAAAAGATGGGGATGGAAGCTCAGGGGGTGGTGACTGGCAGGAGGCATGTGGAGCTGTGACTGGAGTGGAAGTGCAGTACCTAAAGTGTTAGAGAGGCCAGTCTGTCTGCATTCTTAGTGCAGGAGGAGAGGGTTCAGTATCATGATAAGTGTATGGTCAGCCATAAAAAATCTGCCCCCTCTTTTTGGTCCTCTACTTGTTTTATTGAGAAAAAAAAAAAATCCCCCCGTTTTCCATAAAGAAGCTTGTGTTTGCTGAACCCAACCATTTAGTGATCTGGTTTCCATAGAAATGCAAGTGCTGGGGCGACCGCTTTAGCTTGGCGCCTGCAATTGGCAGCCCCATAGGCGGTATGCCTAGTATTACATATGTACATGTCTCGGGTACAGCAGCCCATTCATTTGACCCACTGGTAACCTGAGGAAAGAAGTTCCTGACCACTTTTTAAACACATTCCACGCAGGGCCGCGTGTGCAGTAGCACAATATGGTTTTGCTTAAAGGAGATCAACAGCCAAAGCTCGTTTGACTGTACATCTCCTATGGATCACAGGAGTGCATTGCGTTCTGCATTCCTGTGACCCGTTTTCAGCAGATAGTGGGCTGAAGTCCGCACTCTGCTGACATCACAGAAGTCGGTCCAAGCACTGGGTCATCGTGACCACGAAGTCTGCATCCACAAGGTACTTGGACCTACACCCGGCTCAGACTCTCAGCAAGCCGCTGAGAGCTTGAGCCGGGCGCTCCCTGCCCCTCCACAGCCCAGCGCTCCAATGAGCGAGGAGGGGGCAGAGCAGAGAGCTGCCAGAGCTGAGTGATCGGCTGTGTTCGATCGCTCGGTTCCTAAAGCGGTAGTATCCCGCTTTTTGACACTTTTACCTACAGGTAAGCCTATAATAAGGCTTACCTGTAGGTACAAATAATATCTCCTAAACCGGCACGGTTTAGGAGATATTTACAGTGCATGCAGCCGCTCGCGCGAGCGGCGCATGCGCTCTGAAGGTCCGGGGGGACCTTCAATTAAGTTGCCGGGAGCTTGCCGGAAACATCACTCCCGCGCGCCGGAGCCGTCTCTTTCGGCCAATCAGCGCGCCGGAGCCGCCGAACCCGGAAGAGACAACGAGGGATCATGGCAGCGCCTGCAGCGATGTCCGGGGGTCCGTGTCGGGGCTTCGTTTTAAGGTAAGTTACACATAATGGGCTAGTATGCGATGCATACTAGCTCATTATGCCTTTGTCTTGCAGGTTTTTTTTTTTTACTTTTTTTGTTATAGGGTTTACAACCGCTTTAATGTTGGAGGCACCGGGGGCAGATGCTGCATCCACCTTGGGTTAGTATGAATGGGGGGGGGGGGAAACCCCATACTTTGCTTGCCTTCTAAAGAGCAGTGCATTTCTGTGCAGGTGGAGAACACGCGTGGTTAGGCAGACATTCCCTACCCACACTTATGTCAACCAAGCCTAAGGGTTCATTCACACTAACGTCACTGTCTGCAGAGTGATCTGCGATCACTCTTCAGAGAGCATTTGACAGGCAGTGACTTTGGACAGGGGGTGTAATTCCTGCTGTGGTGCAAAGCATCATGGTTGTGGAACGTGTAAACCCCTGGCCTATGCAGCTTGAGGGGGAGCAGTAAAACCACAGCTCAACTGCAGGGTTTTAGCTTAGGTTCACGTGTGTGGGTAAAGGAATGCGTGCAACACCATTTTAGAAAAGGTTCCAAACTTTTTTTATCTGCCATTCAAAAAAACGGGCTGCTGTACCCACCCCCCACACGTGCACTATTTTACCAAAAGTATTGGTATGCCTGCCTTTACACCCACATGAACTTTATTGGCATCCCAGTGTTAGTCCATAGGGTTCAATATTGAGTTGGCGCACCCTTTGCAGCTATAACAGTTTCAACTCTTCTGTCCGCAAGGTTTAGGAGTGTGTCTATGGGAATGTTTGACCATTCTCCCAGAAGCGCATTTGTGAGGTCAGGCACTGATGTTAGGCGAAAAGGCCTTGCTTGCAGTCTCTGCTCTAAATCATCCCAAAGGTGTTCTGTTGGGTTAAGGTCAGGGCTCTGTGCAGGCCAGTCAAGTTCCTCCACCCCAAACTCACTCATCCATGTCTTTTTGGACCTTGCTTTGTGCTCTGGTGTGCAGTCATGTTGGAACAGGAACGGGCCGTCTCCAAACTGTTCCCACAAAGTTGGGAGCATAAAACTGTCAAAAATATCTTGGTATGCTGACGCCTTAAGAGTTCCCTTCACTGGAACTAAGGGGCCAAGCCCAACCCCTAAAAAACAATCCCACACCATAATCCCCCTCCACCAAATGATTTGGACCACTACACAAAGCAAGGTCCATAAAGACATGGATGAGCGAGTTTGGGGTGGAGGAAGTCCAAATAGTTTGGTGGAGGGGGGGATTATGGTATGGGGTTGTTTTTCAGGGGTTGGGCTTGGCCCCTTAGTTCCTGTGATAGGAACTCTGCTATCAGATTGTTTTGGATTGAGACTACGTATATCGCTAATTTAGCGGTGGGATCGCGATTTGGCGACTTTTAAAGTGACACTGCATTATTTTCATCTCAGTGTAAAATGGAGTCCCAGAGTACTATTTCACCTACAGACCCCCTAGGAGTGGCTGTGGAACCTTCTGGGTCGCAGCCCCTGTCTGCCATTACAGCAGTCTTTGAAAGCCTGGTGTCAAAGGCAGATTTTGCATGTAAGGCTCCATGTACACGGGACGTTGTTAAAAGTCCCTTTGAATGCTGGAATTTTTAGGACGTTTGAAACGTCCGTTCGGTTGCGTTTGTACCCGCGTTTAGCGGGCGTTTAGCAGCGTTTGCGGGCGTTTGCGTTTAGAAGCGTTCCTAGAGGTCAAAAAAAGTATTCCCCTTTAAAATGGAAAAACGCGAACGCTAAACGCGGGTCATCGCGTTCAGACGCGTTCGGACGCGTTCGGACGTGTTTGTGCGTTTGAAACGCCGGGAAACACACGTTTGAACGCAAATAATTGCGTTCTAAAAACAGTCCCTGAACGCAACTGCCTGCAAATTACTGTAAACAACCTGGTGTACATGGACAGATAAGATAAAATGTAGATGGGTTCAGGGGCTTCTGAAAAAAACGCCCAACTGCTCCTAAACGGCCATTTCCAGCGTCCCGTGTACATGGAGCCTAAAAGTGTTGCTAGCCGCAAACGTCCTCTGCCTTCGCCTCCCTCGGTAGTACCCTCAGAGTTTGAGGCAGATATGGCCGCCGCAGACGCGCCCCACCCTGAGGGGTCGGTGCCGTTGCATTTTGATGTTGAACAGGACCTGTTCTCATCCGCCGCGCGGGAACGCGAATTGGTGTCTTTTGGTTCCCGAAAATCAGGCAAGGTGTTTCCTTGTCCAGAGCTTTTTGATGATATTGTCAATGAATAATGTCGGTGTATCCAGCACATGCTAGTGGTGCCTAAGCGCTTTAAACGCCATAATACTTTTGCAGATGCAGTTTCCACTAGGTGGACCGCGCCACCAAAGGTGGATCAGCCGGTTTCCAGGCTGAATAAGTCTACTGTGGTTCTGGTGGAAGAATCCCGGCCTTCACGGACATCTACACGTGCTAGTGGGTTCCATATTATAACCAATATTTGTGAATGTTATGGTGTCACAGACGTGTGACTGAATGGGTGAAGTTACTAAAGGGTAACTTGGAAGCTGAGCAGCTCCCCTCAGCGGTACTGGAACAAATGGACCAGATGGCTCAAGCCCTGGTGTTCATGTGTGATGCGGCTACCCTAGTGGCCAGAGTGTCGGCAGTGGGGATTGCGATTAGACGCATGGTGTGGTTGAAAAGCTGGTCTGTGGACCAGGCTGCCAAAAAGGCTTTGACGGATCTTCCCTTTATAGGGGAGAGGTTGTTTGGATCCTCTCTGGACGGGTTGATCAAAGGCCTTACGGGGGGGAAGAGTACTCTTCTTCCTCATCCCTCTAAGGGCAAGACACCACGTCATAGACTGGGGCCTTCCTTCACGCTGCTATCTTTTCCCTCGTAAACCAGGAAACGACATGTATAGCCTGTTGCCCTGTCACAGAGCTTATACAACTTGACCCCATATCTGGCACGCTTGTTGGAGAGAAACTGTTTGAAAGCAAGGCGGCCAGAAAACTTAATCTGGGACTCCTCAAAGCAGACATCTTGTTGGGGGATAAACAAATAATATTTTTGATTGAAGTCGTTTACGAATTGCCGAATTTTGTGGAGCCGGTCATATCCAGGGTCACCCCGAGGACGACAGAGTTCATTGTCCTTGAAGTGCATGAACCGCAATATTTGCTTGTATCTAGCCCTGGCTATGGCAGCAGGGAACATGGGCATATGATGAATTGGGTCAGTGGACCAATATGAATGCAACTCACTCTTTTTAGTTATGTTGAGGGATAGGCCCAGAAATGTCTTAAATTGAGGAACCGTGAGAGGTTTCTAGCTAAATTGTCTGGCAAGGGTCAAATTTGGGTTTGCTGCGATAAATTGATTAGCATACAAACTGCTTTGGTCCACAATAAATCTGTACAGATCTTCCATGAAAAACAGCTAAAAAAAATCAAGTGGGGTAAAATATGCTGTTTCCACCTGAATTCCGGATTGGCCAGTGAATGGGGGGGAAGTACAGGTGCTCCAGACTCTGTGGACTGCCAATCAGGATTTGCAAGCCCATCAGGAAGGGCACTTTGGGCTCTAGGGGCCTGTGTTCCAGTTCTTGTTGGCTGCGGGCCACTACTTGTGCTAGCCACCGCACCAGCTTGAACTGCACCTATGGGACTCGCCACATCACCAAATGATAGTTTATTGCTGGTTTGTCTATGACCAGGGTGTACTAGGCCACTGGTGTTTGCCAGTTCACCATAAGGTAGAGCGGCACTAGTACCGACACTCTGTTGCATATGAGAATCATGCGGTTGTTGCACCTCAGTAACAGAAGAACGGGATCCAGTATGGCTTACCTTAGCAGAGACTTCTACTGTCACCAGAGCTATCTGTCAGGGTGCCGCTGCTCTCTACAGGTTCGTATACTGAGCCTGATTCTGACATTGAAGCGTCCCCATCGCTCTTATTTGTCATGTTCAGTATCCTGTAGTGCTCTTCGCTAGTGTACCTTTCGTATTTTGGCCACTAAATTTACAGGTACCTAGTGTGACTCGCAGGTAAAAAAGCACCTGGTTGTCGAGAACTGTTTGAACCGCTACAAAAAAATTACCTGCTAGTGCTAGTAGAGATCAGGCCTGACTCGGCTAACACTGGGGTTTTGTGTGCTGTGTATTGGAAGTGACAGTGATCTATTAATACTTCACTTACTTGGGTGGGCTGGGTGGAGGGTCTGAATGCAAGTGCTGGCAGGTGTCAGGGCTGATCCTTTTGGGAACACTATACTAAACTATTGGGGACTCTAGTATAGTTCTGATCAGATCAAAGATATTGATCCGTTCAGACACTATACTAGTAATGGAGGTATATAGTGTGTGTGTTAGTGTTACTGACAATCAAAGGGTTAAAATCTGATGCTGTCTGGGATTGGCGCTAACTGGTGTCACCCATGACATTAAGGGCCGGTTCACACTTTTGGGAGTGCGGCGATCGCATGTAATTCGGAGCGCACTGCTCCTTCATTACATGCGATCGGATGTGCGGATGCGAATTCAGCCATACACTTTGTATGGCTGAATTCGCACTGCACCCACACAGAAGACGCACAGGACCCTTTTTTCCAGCCGCATCAGGATCGGATCGCACAGTGGTTCACACTTGTGCGATCCGATCCTGTGCGAACTGTCAGATCGCACTGCGATATGCGATAAAACTGGGGGTGTCGTTAACATTTCATTGACACCCCCTGCGTATCGCATATGGCAGTGTGAACTGCCAGATGTGCGTTTGCGATGCGCAAACAGGCTGCGAATTCGCAAGTGTGAACCGGGACTAATACAGTAATCAGAAAAATGATCTGTATACTTTACTAGTGACACTGTGAAAGGGTAACTTGGGGGTGATCAGGGGGTTAAAACTTTATTAGGGAATGTGGCAGGACCCTGACGCTATACTAAGACTAACTGATGCTGACGCTAACTAGCGCCACTCGTGACACTAATCCAGTGATCAGAAAAAAAATCTGTATACTGTGCTATAGAAACTGTGACAAGGAGTGAAAGGGGTGATCAAGGAGGTAAACCTTTATTAAGGAATATATAGCAGGTACCCTAAACCTATCTGGGACTGACGCTAACTACCACTAACTTTGGCTGACGCTAACTGGCGTCACCAGTGACACCAATACAGTGATCAATAAATTATCTGTACACTGTATTTAGTGAAACTGTGACAGGGAGTGAAAGGGTTAACTGGGTGGTGACCAATGTGCCTATATGTACTTGTCAGTGTAGTGCTTGTGTACTCCCTTTGATGCTCTCTCCTCGCCTACTGGAACCGAAAAGGGCTCCAGGAAGGAAGATTGCATCATTTCCTGTGCCTGTGTTTACATTACACAGGCACAGGGGGTTCCATTGGTCAGAACCGATCGGTAGGTCCAGGCCATAAATCATTGGCCTGGACCTGATGACTGATCAGCTCTGAACCTGTAGATGATTTTGCGCAGCCGGGCCGCCCTGCTGCAGTAAATGTACGTGGGGCGGTCCAGAACTGGTTAAGTTATTTCTTGCTAAGGAAATCATAGTAATTTAATCACTTACTCACTGATTTTACCAGGGCTGTGGAGTCGGTAGATAAATGTTCCGATTCCGACTCCTCAGTTTTTGTACTTCCGACTCCTCTGTATTAATATGTATTAATCTTTCGAAACACTGACTTGGTTGGGTGGCATTGCAGTAACTATTCTGGCCACATAACTAACGATCTCTGGATAAACAAGGATGGCTTCTTCAACAGTAAGTTTTGATGAGCGATCATACTTTTCAACTTCTTTTAGTACTTTAGCAACTTCCATTTTGTCTAAGAAGGTATCAAAGTCTAATTCTTCGTTTAAAGAAGATGATCCTGAGTTACCACTATTGCTTAAAAGAACTTCATCATGTGGAGGTTTTTCAGGTCGTAATCCCTTCATGCGAACTGCTACATCATAGAGGGCCTTTTTCCCAGTAGCAGTCTGTTCACTGTTCAGCAAAAGTCGGCTCATTGGTTCAACATAAATAGCCGCTAACAAGATTTAATTTTCCAGCAAAAGAATCTCTCTTTTCATCATTGAAGATGCAATGCCCTCAGGTATTAACCCTCCATTTTTGTTCAGGCGATATAACAGGCTCTTCCATTCCAAGAGGAATTTATCCAGGGTTAGATCGTCACATTGCAACCTCTTGGTGACAGTGAAGGGGTGAGAAAGAAGGTTCTCCAGCTCTTTTGTTTGTGTCCACTGGCTTTCAGTTAATGCAAGATTTTCATTGTCCATTTCTTCTATGAAGTTTTTAAGTTCAAGCAAACACTTCACCATTAAATAAGTGCTTCCCCAGCGAGTTGTTTAATCCAAAATCCTTTTCCTGCACATCTTTTCAAAATTGCATCTGTTTTCGGGGCCCTGGCTGCAACAGTTACTTGCCGTAATTTGCCAATTAGTGTAGCTGCATGGCGATCTTTTAATCCATCTCTTATGGCAAGTTGCAGTGTATGAACAGCACATCGCATATGATGAATACTAGCAAGCTTCAATGCTTCTTCAACAAAGTTGTCTAAAAAAAAAATGTCAGCATTCTCTTCAGTTTCTAAACTTTCTCCAATAATAGCAGAGCTGTCTTCCTCTAACTCTAATATCTGTTTGTTACCTTCTTCATCTGCGTTCATCTTCTCAATTGTGCTCAACATGTTAGAAGCGTTATCTGTCACAACACATAAAATCTGTTTGTGATTTCAAAATCTTCTAGAACACCCTCCACTAACTTCTGAAGGTAATCACTGGTGTGATGTGCCTGATTGTCCTTTAATCTGAGGGTCCGTGTTATTGTTTTGTTATTTTCATCCACAAATCTAACATTAAAAGCAAAATAATTGACTCTGTGACGTGTGCATGCATCCATTTTAAGGAAGACAAAACGTCCTTTCAGAACTTTCTGTAGTTCTTCCTTTTTACATTTGGCCTCCTCAATTATGAATTTCCTTATACTAACTCAGGGGTGTCAAACTCAAATTCATTGGGGGCCGCATCAGCAGTATAGTTGCCCTCAAAGGGCCGGTTGTACGGAGTGCAGAGTTCAGGAGTGCGCTGGGTACAGAGTGCGGAGTTCAGGAGTGCGCTGGGTACAGAGTGCGGGGTTCAGGAGTGCGCTGGGTACAGAGTGCGGGGTTCAGGAGTGCGCTGGGTACTGAGTGCAGGGGTCAGGAGTGCGCTCTGCTCCCATCCTCCCACCTGCCTCCATAGCCCTCACCACCCCACCCCGGCCCCCCAAAAAAACTCACATCTGTAATTTCTCCTACCTTCCTATCTGGCCCAGCTCTGGTACAACCCCATATAGGCGGCTCCCTGCCTGTGTATAGGTAAACAAGCCCGCTTTCAGGGTGCAGCCCGCTGATGAAAAAAAAAAGAGGCACTGACACTAATGGCAGGCGCCGCTAGAGGGACTGAGGAGAGAGAGCAGGTGTCTCGTTGGAGACTGGCCGGCCAGCCGCACATGCGCTCATCTCAAACAGCTGGCGCAGCTAGAAGGACAGAGAGCGGGAGATGGTTCCTTGGAGACCGGCCGGCCGCGCATGCGCTCACACAAAGCCGGTGCCGGAGGATGTTTTCACTTCTTGCCTGGGAGATGAGTAGACAAAGAGGTGGAAGGCAGCGGCAGCTACGCGGGCCGCATGAAAAGGTCCAGCGGGCCGGATTTGGCTCGCGGGCCTTGTGTTTGCCACCTGTGTACTAAGTCATTAATTATAACTTTTTGTGAATTGGGACATTTAAACTTGCTTTTTTTAAAATTCCAATCTAAATTTGGTAGGAGTCGGTGCATTGTTTGCCGACTCCAACTCCGACTCCACAGCCCTGGATTTTACATTGGTTTGTTGCTCAATGATTTTGGGCAATGTTTCATGTTCCTGACAAGCTTACCAGTGATCATTGCTCTGCATTCACCTCTATTACTTAGATAAAAACTGCTGAAGAAGAGCAATTTGTAGCAGTGAATGTTAACATAATGGCATAACAGAAGTTTTTCCTGTAGCTGTAACAAATTGCTTCTTAGTTACAAAAGTCACCAGCAATAATAGCGATTACACCGCTAGCTATTGCTGTTAATTGCTATCCTTAGGAATGTGTAATGAAGAGGAACCGCTGCTACAAAATCCCTATTCTGGCATGGCCCATGGACTGCACATGGAAAGGGAAAGTGCTGAACCTGATAAACTTTGGCTTTTGCTACAATCTTTGTTCTTTGGCTTTAATGAATTTTGCAGCCATACATTTAAATGATTTGTAATTTTTCCACTGCTATTTTTGTCACAATTGTATCATTGCTATAAAATGAGATAAGGGGCAAATATTAGACTGAATAAACTTAGAATGAGGGCTTAGATTACATTCTGCCATTTTTATACCATGAGAGTTGCAAATAGCAGAAATAAGGTCAAGTTTTACAGATTGTCAAGTAATGGTAAATCAATTGATTGAATATTTATTTTTTATGTATTTTATTTTTATTTTTTCTATAACAGGATTTGGACCTTGGGGTCGGGGAGGAAATTATCAAGGAGGTAAGGACTGCTTTGTGATATTTATAAAATATATATATATATATATATATATATATATATATATATATATATATATATATATATATATATATATATATATATATATATATATATTTATAAATAATTGTAATAACCCTTTTTTTGGGCCTCCTAAATTTCAGTGCATTACTAGCGTCAAGTGCTTGGGCGTCCATTCATTCCATTGGCCAGAATATTTATTTATTTATTTTTGGTATTGGACTAAACGTACACCCAAGCACTTCACACGTCTAGTGCTGACGTGCGTTTGGACATGTTTACATACATTTAGGCATGTCAAGCCTTTTTTGACATTGAAAAGCTTCTCTCCTGAATGCGAGGGCCCTAGGTTAATTTTCTGCCTCAAAGCCTGTAAACATATGGACATGTAGGGGGAGATTTACTAAAACTGGTGCACACAGAATCTGGTGCAGCCGGGCATAGTAACGAATCCGCTTCTAACTTCAACTTGTTACATTAAGCTTTGACAATGAAACCTGGAAGCTGATTGATTACTATGCACAGCTGCACCAGATTCTGGGTGCATCGGTTTTAGTAAATCGTCCCCGTACGCTAACATTAATGGGTGTTTAGAGGCAGAAAAAAACACCAAACTGCCTTTAGAACCGGCATTTTTAATGTTCTGTGTGAATGAGGCCTTATATCTGTAACATTTTAGGATTTGTGTATACAGAAAGAACCGAAAAAGTAGGGGGAGAGCAGTTGTCACCAGGACATAAAGGTGTCAACATTTTCAGAATATGTAACCCTTACTCATTCCACCAAAAGTGTGTTTTTGTCTTTGTTCCTTGTGGCAGTTAATTTTGTGTTCTTCCCTGACAGGAAGTAAGTGGAAATCTCCCCCCAATAAAAAACACCAAAGGCGATAAAAAACCTGAAAGAAGTTTTAACCTGTTTGTGGCCTTCTCCTTTCAAAGCTGTTGTTGACCTGGTCACAGCAGGGGGAAAGTGGGGAGGGTGCAGATTGGAACTTGTATGGGGATAAGGATGTATGTAATGCTGTAAGGGCTAATCTAAGGAGAGGCATAGCTAAATTAGCTTAAAAGGGAAAAAATTTAAGAATATCTCAATGAGAACAGAGGAAGGGAATTACAACATATTACTAATTATAGAGAGAAAAATCAAATCAAGAGTTTATTCCAGCGCTACATTAGTTGAGGAATTGAATAAGCACTTTAGATGCTTTGAAATTTCACTACAGCAGTGTAATGCGGGGCTTTCATTAGATCCTGGCAGTTAGGGCTCTTTCACACGGGCGTTCCTTTTTTTTTTTTGCCCGATCAGGTCCTTTTTTTTTTTTTTGTAACGGACACGGATGACATTTGTGTCATCCGGTCCGTATGTCCGTTTTTCATCCCATCCGTTTGCGGATGAAAAACTGACATAATGCATGTCTATGTAAAAACGGATGTCTGCGGATGACACCACTGACATCCGTTTTTGCTTCAGTTCCGTTTTTTGAAAGGAAGAAAAAATAGGGTTCTCCTCCGTTCAAAAAAACTGAACTGAACTGACAAAAAACGGATGTCAGAGGATGATCATCCTCTGACATCCGTATTTACATAGAGCTACATTATGTCCGTTTTTCATCCGCAAACGGATGGGATGAAAAATGGACATACGGAACGCCCGTGTGAAAGAGCCCTTATAAACTCACTGTGCAGGAACTTGGCGGGTCCAGACGGAGTCCCAGGGAAGGTTGTCAAGGCATGTGAAGAGTAATTGGCAGGGGTTGTCACGAAGATCTTTATTCTACTGCTATTACAGGTATCCCTATCCCCAAAAAGTACGTTATAGACAGATGGGATGATAACCGGCCTATAGCGGTTACTTTAGCAATTATGAAGTGCCTGGAGAGATTATTCTTGAATTCTGGAATTGGTATGTTAAGATATCTTAACCAAGTAATCTTGACCCCCACAAATTTGCCTTTATAGCAAGTACAGAAGATGCCATTGCGTTAACACTGCATATGGCATTGAGTCATGGAGGCCCTGGGAAATTTTGTGAGAATGTTTATAGACAATAATTGTCCTTTAACACCATTTTACCAGATTTATTGTGTGAGAAATTGCTGAAGCTGGGTGTGCCACTTTCCATCTGCCTTTGGAATAATCACATGCTGTCATATGACGTCTTTGGTTGGCTGTGATTATACCAGGATGATGCCTGCAGCTACAGGCATCAATCATCCTGGTATTATAATTTGCAGCCGGTGGTTAGCTTTAATGCAGAAGTGATAACTTCTGCAGGTTGCGCAATGTGGCCCCCCCCCCCCCCCCCCGCCGTTACTACCTCCTCTCCAAGGCTCTGCCGCCTGACAGCGGAACTTGGAAGCGCTGTGACCGGCAGGGACGGCTGCACAGAACAGAGAGAGAGGAACTGTCATTGTTCCTCCCTCTCTTTGAACCTGGAAACCGGAAGCAATGAGGATTTTGTCACTTCCCGTTCCACCTCTCTGTTTACCAGGCCACTAGTGACCATAAAAGCAGCTGATCAGACCGATCTGTGTCTGATCGGCTGCATTGGAGGCTGGAGAAGAGATTTGGGGTCTAATAGTACCTGTCACGGCCTATGCTGTCACAAGGGATGTTGTTCATTTCTTGTGATAGCAATAAAGTTAATACAAAGAAAAAACATTTAAGAAACAATGTACAAAATTGTTTAAAATTAATTAAAATCCTCTGTGGCATTAAACCGGTAACCTGCAAACATTTTTAAAGCGTCACCTATGGAGATTTTTAAGCACTGTAGTTTGGCGCCATTCCACGGACATATGCAATTTTAAAGAGTGACATGTTATGCATGGGGTTAAATGTCTAGGGAAATCGAAGGGTTAAATATTTGCCTAGCCAGTGTTTGTGTACTTTGTGTGGTGCTTTTACTAGGGGAAGTAATCGATTTTATTCCCTGCTTTGCGGGGAAAGCAAATCTATTACTCCTCTGCTGACAGGACAGGGCTCTGCCTTGTTTACATAGGCAGGGCTCTGTCCTGTGTGAATTCATGACAATCACCCGGTGCTGGCGGTAATTTATTGTCCGGCACCCGGTAAACGATGTGTTTAATCACAGTGCGGCCGGGTCACCATCAGCACACGTGCACGCCCCCTACCCGGACGTGTCAGATCACTTTCTAGGAACGTGATCTGGTGCAGTCAAGCCGCCTTGCTGCCATATATGTAAGTTATACGGTCGGCAAGCTGTTAAGCTCTACCAAGTGGATGTTGAAGCCAGTTTCAGGCAAAAGGTCCTTCAGGCAAAAGGTCCTTCAGGCAAAAGGTCCTTCAGGTGGCTCCTTGAACTGCAAGCAGTCCGGTTTTTTTTTTTTTTCCTTGGGCCTGTTAGCATGGGTTGCTGTGTTAGCCACCACTCAATTGGACTGCTTTTGGACATCCTAAATGTTAAGACTTCCTGTGTCTCTCAATGGGCAAAAAAGAAAATAGGATTTCTCTTACGTCCTCCGACAGTCGCCGCCCACTCATACAGTCTTCACCAATGGGGTATTGACTTCCTCTCCTTAGGAGTAGCTAGGCAAAAGACTTGTTAAAACAAAAGCATTTCCATAGACACACCCATGGGGGCTGTCCCACTGGTCCAATACCCCTCCTGCAATAGCCATCCTAACTCAGTTTGTCTTCTGCCTAGTTCAGGAGTAGTCAGGCTTCCCTGTGCTGGGGCTTCCTCTATTTTATGATTTTATTTTCTGAAAATGTCATTTTTTTTCTTTGCATTGCTAGCTGTTTATTTTGTCAGCTTTTAGTTAGTCGGATCTTCGGATGTAGATGGATTTTGCGGAGCTGGGAATCGGACTGGTCTTCCTAGTTCTTCAGGACAGAGGATCAGATGGAATCCCAGCCCGCCATCGATCGTTCGCAGGCTATGTGTTCGCCCTGGCCTCATAAACGACCCATCCCTGTCCTCAGGGATGCAGCCTTGTGAGGTGGCTACCTCACCGGACACGTGCACAGTTCGTCCGTGCACTCCTGGTGTCCTGCGTTTTGGCTGGCGGCACTCCCCTGCCATCAGAGTGGGCGGTTTTCTGTTTATTATGAAGCACCCCACGCCATCGGGTACAGGTAAGTACACTCTGTGGGGCCTCTGTCTGGGGTCGGCAGTCCTCTGTGTCTGTGGTGTCCCCTATGTCTGTGCGTTTTTTGGGCTCCCTGATCCTGGTCTCTGCGGGGGTTTTTTCTCTCACAGCCTGCGCTGTGTGGGGTTTGGGGGATCCCTCTCCTGTGTCACTAAGGTGCTTGGATGTACAGACTAGCGTGGCGACCACTGCGGGGTTAAAAAACCGCCGGTCTGCAATTTTAGGTGTGGGCAGCATGTCTGGCTTCACTGTGGGCGCTTGTATAGCATTGTGTGTAGTGTATTTTGGCGCCTTACGACGCCATCTTGTGTGTGGCAACGATCGTTCCGAGCACATGTCAGCGGCCATCTTGCCGAAGCCTCCCATTGCTTTGCATAGGTATCCATGTTTCCTTAGCCTGCAGCCTCTGTTCAGTCTCTGCGTTGACATCACTTCCTTCCTTTACTCAGAAGCGACCGAAGGAGCTGGTAACACTCTTCTGGGGCTCTGTCCTGTTGTCCTTTTTCTTTTTCTCCATTGTGCAATCTTCCTGGCTCAGTTTGTCCCTGCGGGGGGGGTCTTGTTCCACAGCCATTGTAGCGGTGTGCTGCGGGGGTTCGCGGCGCTCTTAAAGGGCCACTACCTCATAAAAAAAAAAAAAAAAAAAGCCTTTTTTGCAATGGAATCTCAGGACAGCAAATTCCCTCCAGCTTTGGTGGGGGATTAAAGTTCTTCTGAATCCTCTACTCTGACTAATTTGGCTGCTGTTGTGGCGACTTTAGTGTCCAAAATGGATGTGCTGATGTCTGAACGTGCTGCTAGAAAAAGGCCTAGGATTTCTTTTTCTTCTGATTCTGTGACATGGTTGCTGTAGGTAGCGTGTCCCTTTCAGGTTCTCACTCTTCTCAGGACCTGCAAGAGTCTGAGGGGGAGGCGGAGGTTACAGGGGTGGATGATTCCCCCCTGGGATGCCGGAGGAACGTGCGGCTATGGATGCGCTGATTTCTGCCATTAAAGAAACACTACATTTAGAGGATGAGCCCAATCCTCCGGGCATTGTGTCATCTTTTGGTACACACAGGACCTGTAAGACAGCGCAGGTTTTTCCCTGCCCCGCTGAGTTTCATCACACTGTGAATGAACAATGGTGCAATTTGAAACACACCTTCACGATGCCTAGGAGGTTTCAACTTCTCTATCCTTTTGCGTCTACTACGGTTGCACGCTGGTGTGTGGCTCCTCAAGTGGATCACACTGTAGCCAGATTGAACAAGGTTACACTGGTTCCTACCGAAGATTCTCCGGTATTTAGGGATCCTACGGATAGGAGGCTGGAATCGCTTGCCCGCCACACTTATGTGGTGGCGGGTTCCATGCTCAGGCCTATTTTCGCCTCTGTCATGGCGGCTCAGGCTGTGGCGGACTGGACCAAGGTGCTCAGACGCACACTCGTGGCTGATTCTGCCCCTCCCACTACCATGGAGATGGTGGACCAGATTTATCAAGGGGTCATGTATTTGAGCGATGCGGCCTTAAATGAGGCCCCTTTTAGCTGCGCGCCTGTCCAGTGTCGCTGTGCTTAGCCGTCGGCTGATCTGGTTGAAGAGCTGGTCGGCTGACCAGAAGTCTAGGAAGGCAGTGGCTGACATTCCCTATGCGGGGTCTCACCTTTTTGGGGAATCCCTGGATGAATTGGTTAAGGGAGTCACTGGGGGCAAGAGCACTCTGCTGCCCCAGAATCCTAAGGGCAAGTTTTTCTGCGGCAAGCGTGGTCCTGCCTTTAAACCTAATCGGGGTTCCTTTCGTGCCTTCAAGTCACAGTACAAGGGGAAACCCTTCAAGGGCCAGGGTGGCCAGAGAAAGCCCTGGGCCGGCAAACAAAAATCCGACCAAGCTGGTACAGCGGCTCAGTCCGCCTCTGCCTGAAAAGGGGCGCCCTCACCCATTTCAGGGGTGGGGGGACTTTTGTGCGGTTTCCTCCAACCTTGGCTGCTCTGAGTTCAGGACAGGTGGGTTCAGGAAATCGTTCGATCAGGGTACAAGATCGAATTTCTTTCACGGCCGGCGGACAGATTCTTTCCCTCAAATCTTCATTTGACCTCAGGGCGGTTACAAGACCTGCATCAAGCGGTGCAGGATCTCCTCGCTCAGGGGGTGATTGTCCCGATGCCTCATCGGGACAGGTTTCGGGGGTTTTACTCAAATCTGTTCACTGTGCCCAGAAAGGAGAGCAAAGTGCGTCTGATTCTGGACTTGAAAGCTCTGAACCGCTTTGTGCGCGTTCGAAAATTCTGCATGGAATCGCTCCGCTCGGTGGTAGCTTCTCTGAGCCCGGGAGAATTCCTGGCCTCTATCGACCTGAAGGATGCGTATCTACACATCCCCATATTCGAGGGTCATCAGAGGTACCTCCGATTCGCTGTCGCGGAGGAACACTATCAGTTTGTGGCGTTACCTTTCGGTCTCTCTTCGGCTCCAAGGGTGTTTACCAAAGTGTTAGCGCCTGTTTTGGGACTGCTGCGGGCGCAGGGCATTGCAGTCTTGGGTTATCTGGACGATCTCCTGTTAAGATCGAGTGCCAGCCAGAGCCTGCTGCACGATCTGTTCACTACGTCCAGACGCTCCAGGAGTTTGGTTGGACGATCAACGTTCCGAAGTCGACCTTGTCTCCTTCGGTTCGTCTCCCGTATTTGGGAATGGTTCTGGACTCTGCTCAAGCAAAGGTGTTCTTGCCGGAGGACAAGCTCCGGACCCTACAGAACGAGGTCAGGTCCCTCAGGGACAACTAATCTTCGTCACTCAGGACCTGTATGCGGTCTCTGGGGTTGATGGTATCGGCCTTCGAGGCGATACCATTTGCACAGTTTCACACGTGATCTCTCCAGGCGGAGATCCTGGCCAGGTTGGACAGAATACCTCAGTCCTTGGACGTGAGAGTGTCTGAGTCGCCAAACCAGAATGGATCTCTCGTGGTGGCTTCAGTCTCCGGCTGTATCGGAAAGAAAATCCTTCCGGCCGTTACTATGGACGGTGATTACCACGGATGCCAGCCTATCTGCCCAAGGCACTTGGTCGGAGGAGGAATCCTCCCTTCCAATCAACATTTTGGAATTGAGAGCGATCAGGCTGTGCCTGCTTCATTGGTCGGATCGTCTTCAGGGCCGCCCTGTGCGGGTGCAGACGGACAATGCCACAGCGGTGGCGTACATCAACCACCAAGGGGGCACCAGGAGTGCCCCGGGCGGCCCAGGAAGTGACCAGAATTTTGTTTCGGGCCGAGGCTCATGTCCCGGCAATCTCGGCAGTTCACATTCCGGGTATGGAGAATTGGCAGGCCGATTATCTGAGCCGCCAGACCCTGGACCGGGGGAATGGTCCCGGCACCCGGAGGTGTTTCAGATGCTGTGTGCGAAGTGGGGATCCCCGGATGTGGATCTGTTCGCGTCTCGGCTAAACCACAATGTGGACAGGTTCGTGGCAAGAACGCGCGATCCTCTGGCAGATGCCTCGGATGCGCTGGTGGTGCCTTGGCATCAGTATCGTCTGATCTATGCCTTTCCTCCGATTCAGTTGTTGTCCAGGTTCCTTCGCAGGTTAGCCTCGGAACCAACATTGGTGATTCTGGTGGCGCTGGACTGGCCACACCGGTCCTGGTACACGGACATCGTTCACCTGGCCATCGAGCCTCCTTGGCGGCTGCCAATGCGGGAAGATCTGCTGTCTCAGGGTCCAATCTTCCATCCTGCTTTACAGTCGCTGGCTTTAACAGCGCGGCTGTTGAAAGCCAGGTCCTGAGAGACGGGGGTCTCTCTTCGGAGGTCATTCCTACTTTAATCAAGGCTAGAAAAGCGTTGTCTGGTAAGATTTATTACCTAGAAGGGAGCCCTTACCTCCATGGAACTTGAACTTGGTTCTGTCCGTGTTACAACGTTCCCGGTTTGAAAACATCAGGGAAATTTCGTTACCTCTGCTATCTAAAAAGGTTGCCTTTCTGGTGGCGATCACTTCTGCTCGCAGAGTGTCGGAGTTGGCGTCGTTGTCTTGCCGCTCCCCTTACCTGGTGGTTCATAGGGATAAGGTGGTCTTGCGACCTAACCCGTCCTTTCTTCCAAAGGTGGTTTCGGATTTTCACCTCAATGAGGACATTGTCTTACCTTCGCTCTGTGTGAATCCTAAGCATCCTAAGGAGATTGCCTTGCATTCTTTGGATGTTGTCAGGGCGATCAGGGTTTACCTGTTAACTGAATCCTTTCGGAAATCGGATTCCCTCTTTGTCCTTCCTGAGGGACCTCGAAAGGGTATGGCTGCGTCTGCGGCGAACATTGCAAAATGGATCAGACAGACAATTGTTCAGGCCTATTCGTTGAGGGAAAGGGTACCACCCTTCCCTGTCAAGGCGCACTCTACCAGGTCGGTGAGTGCGTCCTGGGATTTCCGGCATCAAGCCTCGGTGGCCCACGTGTGCAAAGCTGCGACTTGGTCGTCAGTGCACACCTTTTCCAAATTCTACAAAATTGATGTTCTAGCATCAGCTGATGCCTCCTTTGGCCGCAAAGTTGTGCGGCAGTCCAGTAGGGGACCCAGGTTTTATGCGGGTCCCTGGCTGTTGGGGTTGTTTACCCCTTGGTTATTTGCTTTCCTGGGTTGTTGCTCCTATTGAGCCTTTTTTGTTACCCAGAGGGTTACCTTTCTGTTCATGTAAGGTTCCTTTCTCTGATATGGGTACTGCGTTGCCTTTTCTGATGGTTGCGTTTCCCACCCCTCATGTCTACACTGCTTTGGGACATCCCCATTGGTGAAGACTGTGTATGAGTGGGCGGCGACTGTTGGAGGACGTAAGAGAAAACAGAATTTTTGTAAAATCTTACTGTAAAATTCCTTTCTCTGAGTCCTCCGACAGTCGCCGCCCCCGCCCCTCTTTTTGGGTTCTTATACACTTAACTGCTTTTGATACCAAACTGAGTTGGGATGGCTATTGCAGGAGGGACCAGTGGGACAGCCCCTATGGGGGGTTTTGCCTAGCTACTCCTAAGGAGAGGAAGTCAATACCCCATTGGTGAAGACTGTATGATTGGGCGGCGACTGTCGGAGGACTCAGAGAAAGGAATTTTACGGTAAGATTTTACAAAAATTCAGTTTTTTGTATTCGCCATAAAATCCTTTTATTGGCATCCATTGAGTGGCACAGGTGTCACCCTTCTCTGTTTATGATCTTGCACTTGGTACTGCTTTGCCAGGATATTTTTTTATGGTTTGCCAGTGTCCAATCCTGTAAGTGGCAGTAAAACCAAAGGGTGAGGCATCCTATGTCCTCAGTGAATTAAGCACAAACATCCCATTTTGTGAGTTTAGTTTTGCTAAAATTAAGTTGTGTGAAAATCACTGAAAACCAACTTTGTCCTAATGAATTTCATATGTTTTCACATGTAAATAGCCCAGCTAGTGGAACACTAAGAATCATTAGTTGTACTGCGGCTTGTAAGAAATTATTTTAGTGCATCGGGGAATGGAGGTGATGGTAGTTAGCCCTGCAGTAGGCAGTATATGCGTGAAATGTCACCTGATACAGGAACATGTCATGCCTACAGAGCAGAGGAGTTCAGTTGGGTCAATACATCTGTGTCTAAACTAGGGATCAACCGATTATCGGCAAAGCTGATACATTGGGGGCCGATATGCACTTTCCCCGATATATCGGAATCGGCCCCTGAGGTTACCGATATTGCCGATATTTCTGGAAAGTGCTTGTACCGGAGTGATGCCTGCAGCTAGAGGCATCACCCCGGTACTGGCGTCCATAGCCGACGGCCGGCTGTCTTGTAATGACAACCGATGTGGCTGAGAAGCTCGGCTGTCATTACAAGGAGCGGGAGGGGACGTTCCCTCCCCGCTGCCGCCGCCTTCTGCCGCTCGCCCGGGTCGGGAGACCCGGGCAACCTGCCTGCACGGCCGCCAAAGAGAAGACCTGATCAAAGCCGCATTCGGCTCTGATCGGGTCTCCATGTAAAAACCCGGAAGTGATTCTGGGTACGCGGTGCCAAATTCAAAAAAATTACAGCATTCAAAACAGCCAAACTTGGCGTTTTGAATGCTTTTAAGTCCAGAGGAGGGGTTTGGGGGTCTTTTAGACCCCCAGATCCCTCCACAAGAGTACCTGACAAAAAAAATTTTAATGTACCAAAATATCGGTCGATATGCGATGACCAAAATATCCGTATCGGCAATAAAAAAAACTAAATCGGTCGATCACTAGTCTAAACCTTGATCTGTGCCAAAATGAATGCTTTAGGAGTAATGTGTGTTGCTTCAATAGTCTTTGCTTTGATTGTGCTCGACTCTTATTCCACTAAACCAGGGATGGGGAACCTACAGTCCGCGGTCCGTATGCGGCCCGCAAAGTCATCTTGTCCGGTCCCCCGTGCAGCTGAGTATGTGTCTCTCAGCTTATCTGTCAGACCAGAGCTGATGCTTCCTTAAAAATTCCGGCTACATTCTGACTGTCTGAGTGAGTCACAGGTGGAGTGATATCAAATGCACTCCGCCTGTGACCAATACAGGAAACATCACCGCGCCGCTGCATGCTACACTTCTCCTAGCCAGCATTTCCCACCAGCAGCACACACAGCAGTACCAGCCAGAGCCAGCAGTACTCGCAACAGTATCAGCCAGAGCCAGCAGTACCCACAACAGCAGTACCAGCCAGAGCCAGCAGTACCCACAGCAGTACCAGCCAGAGCCAGCAGTACCCACAGCAGTACCAGCCAGAGCCAGCAATACCCACAGCAGAACCAGCAGTACCAGCCAGAGTCAGCAGTACCCACAACAGTACCAGCCAGCAGTACCTACAGCACAGTACCAGCCAGCAGTACCTGCCTGAGTCAGCAGTACCCACAGCAGTACCAGCCTGAGTCAGCAGTACCCACAGCAGTACCAGCCTGAGTCAGCAGTACCCACAGCAGTACCAGCCTGAGTCAGCAGTACCCACAGCAGTACCAGCCTGAGTCAGCAGTACCCACAGCAGTACCAGCCTGAGTCAGCAGTACCCACAGCAGTACCAGCCTGAGTCAGCAGTACCCACAGCAGTACCAGCAGCACGGTACAAGCCAGTTGTACTCACCAGCAGTACCAGCCAGCTGTACCAACCATCAGTACCCATCAGCAGTTCTATTCAAAACTTACCACCACAAAGAGTCGACTACGCTCCAGACTGATCTACGCAAACCTGGAAAACCAGTTGCGAGTAGCAACATCATCAATACCAGCTAACATCACACACCTCACCAAAGAGAAGCAGTTGCAGCCATCACATTAGGGTGAGTTAATTAAATGTTTGACCAAATAGAACAGGCACATTTTTAAGTTGATAATTTTGTACGGCCCCCAAAGGATTTTATAAATACCCAAATTGCCCTTGGCAGAAAAAAGGTTCCCCACCCCTGCACTAAACGAATATCAGTTGCTGAACAGTACATTTTTTTTATGAAGTATTTATTTGAAGTATATAAATGATCACATAAATATTTTTCTCCTACATCTTATTTAGGGCCTTTCGTGGATCATGGAGGTCAGTGGCAAGGTAAGTGTTACAGCCTTTCATTAATGAGTATAAATAATAAATTGGCTCTTTTTTTTTTTTTACTGACTTACAATTTTTACATATTTAGAAATGTTATGCCTTCATATGTAAAGTAGAACTCCAGCCAACCCCTCCCCCTTCCCACCAACTGTGCCCACTGAAAACTAAAATTTGGCCTTTGGCGACATTGGTCCTCAGAGTCTGGTCTCATATGCTCCCTACACAACTGATGATTAGTAAGAGCCATCCAAAGTTAGGATGGGTGTCTAGGATGGTGCATATTGTCATTGTTCAGCCTCCACAAATCCTGTTGTTGTTGCACAGGGTATGAATTTCATGAACCAGTGATGGATATGGGTGGCCCTGGTCCCAGCTTCAGTCAAGGATTTGGAATGCCGCCTGATTTGCCACCTATACCTGACAGGTAATCTTATTGTACAGCTTTCATCATTCCCTTGGCTCCTACATTGGGTTGAATAAAGTCAAGCAGTGTACAGGGTTAGTCTCTGAAGATGACCATTCATGCAAGTTTCAAAACTGCATGCAAGAAATCTGTGCCTTTTTTCTTGTTTCATACAACACTAGAAGGGCATATAGGGTTCACACTGCTGAGAATTCTGATGAGATTTTGATTAGTTAGAAATGCATAGATTCACACTTCATCTGAAATAACATTGTCTTCATTGAAGACCATTCACATCAATGCGTTGCGATTCTGATGCGGCGTAAAAAAGAGTCCTGTGCGTGTTTTGATCTGGTTTAGCTCCCCAGGCTTTAAATTTGCTTTAGAATCACGCTTTGACACACAAAAATTGCACTGTGAACTCTCACTGCAATTGCACTCAAAAAATGAATGTAATTCGCACCACAGCAGCGTGAACCAAGCCTAAATGTTCCAAAATAAAGTATAGTTTTTTCTTTTATTATTTAGGTGTATCATAGTAGTCCATAAGATCTTGGTATCACTTTGAAAGGGATGTTCTGGGGAAATGTGATAGGCTATGTTTTTCGTGATCCTTTTGAAGGTCTACACATTCTGTCCAAGTGCATCAAGAATGTAATTAACTGCACCAGAATGCCCATCAGATAAATATTTTTTTTAGATTGGGGAGCAGGTGGAAGTCTGAGGTGTCAAGATCAGGTAAGATATTGAAGATCTAACTCAGTTGGCAAATACAGATATGTTGCTTTTGAGCATTATAAATTGGTAAATCAACAGCTTTTGGTCAACTTCTCTGATCTTTATCCTTTAAAGTGATATTAAACGCTTTCTTTAAAAAAAAAAAAAAAACAAATCACGTCATACTCACCTGTATGTGATTTTGCAAAGTGCAGTGGTTTTTCACAGAGCAGCCCGCATCCGCCTCTTCTCGTGTCCCTCTCCGGCGCTTTGCCCCTCCCTCCTGCTGAGAGCCCCCAGAGCAAGCAGCTTGCAATGGGGGCACCCAAGCAGGCTTGTTCCCAAGCCAGGGCTCTTCGTGTCCATTCCCACACAGAGCCGCATGAACGTGATGACGTGGGGGGGAGGGGGGCGGTAACCGGTTTCGGAGCATGCGTGAACTCCTGAAGAAGGAGCGGTTCACGCATGCTCCGAAACCGGTTAACGCCCCCCCCTGCATCATGACGTTCGTGCGGCCCTCCAGTGAGGTATGCGCTTCAACGCTGCCTCGATCTGACTGAGTCCCCTCGATGTAAGTGGCGCATTTGTGCATCTGTGCCATCCATACCAGTCCGTCTGCACCTTATACATCACGACTGCCTGAACTGAAGCTTCATCCCCAGGCAGGAGCGCCCATCAAATCTTTTTCTTTCTCCAGTATATTTGCATATAGTTGATAATATTGGTTAATTACAATAGTTACATAGACATTTTATGAAACATTAAGTCATGAATATTTACTTGAAGTCATGGAAAAGTCATGAAACTTTATTGGTAAAAATGCGTACGAACCCTGCCACACGTGAGGTATCGCCGCAAACATAGCAAGAGCAATAATTCTAGCACTAGACCTCCTCTGTAACTCTAAACTGGTAACCTATAAAAACTTTTAAAGCATTGCCTATGGAGGTTTTTAGGTATTGTAGTTTGTTGCCATTCCACAAGCGTGCGCAATCCTAAAGCAAGACATGTTCGATATCTATTTACTCTGTGAAACATAATCTTTTATATTTTACAAAAAAAAAAATATGGTTTAAAAATCTGTTTTTTTTTTTTTTTTTGCATTAAAACTCATTAATAAATGTGTATTTTTTTCCAAAACTTGCGCTTAAAAAACTGCTGTGCAAATACCATGTGACATACAAAATTGCAACAATCGCCATTTTATCCTCTACTAAGAAAATAAAAAATATAATATTTGGGGGTTTTAAATAATTTTCTAGCAAAATATACTGAATTTTACTTGTTAACAAAAAGTGTAAAAAAAAAAAAAAAAAAAGCCTTACGTTTAAATGGTTAAATTTAATAATGCAGGCTGGCATATTATGGTATGGTGATTGTTTAGCCCCTGTCAATGTAATTCACCATTACTATTGCCTCCATATCCTAGAAACCCGTTATTGTTGCTAGTCTAGCAAAAGTCAAAACCTTTTTCTCTTACGTCCTCCGACAGTCGCCGCCCATTCACACAGTCTTCACCAATGGATATTGACCTTTGCTAGGCACAAGACTTGTTAGTATCAAAAGCTTTTAGCATAGACACGCCCCTAGGGGCTGTCCCACTAGTCAATACCTCCCTGCACCAGCATTCCCAACTCAGTTTGATTTTGCCTAGCTCAGGAGTAGTCAGGCTTTCCTGTGCTGGGGCTTCAGTCTCAGCCTTCTACCCTTTTTTGATTTTATTTCAAGTGTTTTCTCTTTACTTTACTAGCTGTTATTTTGTCAGCTCTTAGTTGGGGATCTTCGGATGAAGATGCATCATGCGGAGCTGGGTATCGGACTGGCCGCCCTGGATCCCAGGGCTGAGGGCCAGATGGATCCCCAGCCTGCCATCGAGCGTTCAGCTACGGTGCGCCCTGGCGCCATGAACGACCCATCCCTGCTCGCTGCAGGGATGCTGCCTGTGAAGTGGCTACCTCACTGGACGCCTTCTGCGGTCATGTGCTGCGGTCTCCTGCGTCCCGGCTGCGGCACTCCCTGTCATAAAGGATAGCGGTTTGTCGTTTTGAGACGGTTCCCCACGCCATCCGGTACGGTAAGCACCTTCTGTGTGGGGACCATCTGTCTGGGGTGTCAGTCTGTGGCTGTGTGTTCCCCCCCATGTCTGTTATGTGCGGGCTCCCTGCTGCGATCCCTGTTGGGGTTAAATGCCTTTATTTGTGTTGCGGGGGGGGGGCCCTCTCGCTCTGCTGTAAAAATTCCTTTTGGGGCGATGTGAGTGCAGACATGCTGTGGCGGCGACCGCTATTGTGGTCCGCCATTGTTTTTGTACATACTGTGGGCGGCCTGTTCCTGGGCCTTGTGCAGAGTGCGATGCGGTGTGCTTTGGCGCCAATCGGCACCATTTTGGCGGCGACATGCACGCTCGCTCCGAGCACGTCGGCGGCCATCTTCCTGTAGCCTCTATTCCCTTATGCCGAGCAGCCATTTTCCCGGAGCCTCGTGGGTTATATAGTTCAGCCTCTTCTTGCATCACTTCCTCTTTCTCTGGAACAGCGATCGGTGGCAGCAGCCTGCTGGGCTCTCTCCAGGTTTTTCCTCTGTACTGTCCTTCCTTGCTCAGTGTTTTCGGTCCCTGTGGGGGTCGGTGCATACAGTTGGGGTACGGTGGGCTGCGCTCGCCGTAGTGTTAAAGGGCCTGTGCCTTTTCTATCTCATACCTGTTTTGGGCATGGTTTCCCAGGATAGCAAGTTTCCCCCCGCCCTGGTGGGGGACCAGGGGACTGCTGCAGCCCCCGAGGGGGCTGATCTGGCCACTGTATTGGCGTCCTTGGTATCTCAGATGCAGGTACTGATGGCTGAACGTTCTGCAAAGAGGGCCAGGTTATCCATTTCCTCTGATTCAGAGGGTGATGTGACTGCTGTGGCTGGCGTGCCCTTTTCAGGGTCTCGCTCATCTCTAGACCTTATGGGGTCTGAGGGGGAGGTGGAAGGGGTTGATACTTCTCCCCCTGGCTCGCCTGAAGAGCTTGCACTCATGGGTGAGCTGATTGCTTCCATAAAGGATACGCTGCACCTGGAGGATGAGCCCACTCCTCCTGCTAGGGTGTCCTCCTTTGGGACACATAGAACTCGCAAATCAGCGCAGGTTTTCCCCTGCCCTGCGGAGTTCCATCATACTGTTTAATGAGCAATGGCGCACTTTAAAGAAGCCCTTTACAGTGCCCAGTAGGTTTAAACTGCTTTATCCCTTTGCGCCTTCCACCGACGAGCGCTGGTGTGTAGCACCTCAAGTGGATCACGCTGTAGCCGTTTTAAACAAGGCTACCCTGGTTCCTACTGAGGATACCCCAGTTTTCCGGGATCCTACGGACAGGAGGTTGGAGTCTCTTGCCCGTCATGCATATATGGTGGCTGACTCTATGCTCAAGCCTATTTTTGCTTCGGTTATGGCAGCCCAGGCGGTGGCCGATTGGACAAAGGTGCTCAGACGCACCCTGGTGGCTGATTCAGCTCCGCCGACCACGCTGGCTATGGTGGACCAGATCCATCAGGGAGTCATGTACTTGTGCGATGCGGCCTTGAATGAGGCCCCTTTGGCTGCACGCCTGTCTAGTGTCGCGGTACTTAACCGTCGTCTGATATGGCTAAAAAGTTGGTCGGCCGACCAATCATCTCGCAAGACGGTAGCGGATTTTCCCTACGCTGGTTCTCGCCTTTTCGGTGAGGCTTTGGATACTCTAGTAAAAGGAGTTACTGGGGTTAAGAGTACTCTCTTGCCCCAGAATCCCAAGAACAAGTCATTTCGTGGCAAGCGGAACCCTTCATTTAGGCCCTCTCAAGGGTCCTTTCGTGCCTTTAGGTCGCAATCCAAGGGCAAGCCCTTCAAAGGCCAAGGCACCCAGAAGAAGCTGTGGGCAGGTAAGCAGAAATCCGGACAAGTCGGTTCTGCGACCCACTCCGCTTCCGCCTGAAGGGACGCCCTCACCCGTTTCTGGGGTGGGGGGACGTTTGCGCGGTTTCCTCCAACCTTGGCTGCTCCGCATCCAGGACAGGTGGGTTCAGGAAATCGTTCGATCGGGTTACAAGATCGAATTCCTTTCTCGGCCGACGGGCAGATTTTTTCCCTCAAATCTTCAACTGCCTCCGGAGCGTTTGCGGGATCTGCACCTAGCGGTGCGGGATCTGCAGGCCCAGGGGGTGTTGGTTCCGGTGCCTCATCGGGACAGATTTCGGGGATTTTACTCCAATCTGTTCACTGTGCCCAGAAAGGAGGGCAAGGTGCGTCCGATTCTGGACTTAAAATCTCTGAACCGTTTCATGCATGTTCGGAAGTTCCGCATGGAATCCCTGCGCTCAGTGGTGGCTGCCCTGAGCTCGGGGGAATTCATGGTCTCCATCGATTTGAAGGATGCGTACCTACACATCCCCATTTTCGAGGGCCACCAGAGGTACCTTCAATTCGCCATTGCGGAGGAACACTACCAGTTCGTGGCGTTACCTTTCGGTCTCGCTTCGGCTCCGTGGGTTTTTACCAAGGTTCTGGCGCCGGTTCCGGCCCTGTTACGTGCCCAGGGCATTGCGGTCTTGGGATATCTGGACGATCTCCTGTTAAGGTCGAATGCCAGCCAGAGCCTATTGACCGACCTGTCCACCACGGTGCAGACTCTCCAGGAGTTCGGTTGGACCATAAACGTTCCGAAGTCGACTGTGTCCTTCGGTTCGCCTTCCCTATCTGGTAATGGTTCTGGACTCTGTTCAGGCGAAGGTTTTCCTGCCGGAGGACAAGCTCCGGACGCTTCAGGATGAGGTCGGGTCCCTCAGGGACAACCGATTCTCGTCTCTCAGGACATGCATGAGATGCCTGGGGTTGATGGTCTCGGCCTTCGAGGCGATCCCTTTTGCTCAGTTTCACACGCGGGGTCTCCAGGCGGAGATTCTTGCCAAGTGGGACGGGCGACCGCAGTTTCTGGATCTGCGGGTCTCATTGAGCCACCGCACCAGAAGGAGTCTTCTGTGGTGGCTCTAGTCCCCGGCGGTGTCGGGGGGGCAAGTATTTTCATCCATTGTTCTGGACGGTGGTCACCACGGATGCCAGCCTGTCGGGCTGGGGTGGTGGTCTGGGCAATCTGTCCGCCCAGGGAACTTGGTCGAAGGAGGAATCCTCCCTTCCGATCAACATTCTGGAATTGAGAGCGATAAAGCTTTGCCTTCTCCAATGGTCGGGACGGCTTCAGGGCTGTCCAGTTTGGGTTCAGACGGACAATGCCACCGCTGTGGCCTACATCAACCACCAAGGGGGCACCAGGAGTGCCCGAGCGGCTCGGGAAGTGACCGCCATTCTGTCTTGGGCCGAGACGCACGTCCCGGTGATAACGGCAGTGCACATACCGGGGGTGGAGAACTGGCAGGCGGATTATCTGAGCCGCCAGACCCTGGACCAGGGGGAATGGTCCCTACACCCGGATGTCTTCCAGATGTTGTGCGCGAGGTGGGGTTCACCGGATGTGGACCTGTTCGCGTCTCGTCTAAACAACAAGGTGGAAAGGTTCGTGGCAAGGACGCGCGATCCTCGGGTGGACGCCTCGGACGCGTTGGTGGCGCCCTGGCATCAGTATCGTCTGATGTATGCCTTTCCTCCAATTCAGCTGCTGTCCAGGCTCCTTCGCAGGTTGGCCTCGGAACCGCACACGGTGATTCTGGTGGCACCGGACTGGCCTCGCCGGTCTTGGTACACAGACCTCGTTCATCTGGCAGTCGAACCTCCGTGGCGCCTGCTGATCCGTTAAGACCTTCTGTCTCAAGGGCCGATATTCCATCCTGCTTTACAGTCGCTGGCTTTAACGGCCTGGCTGTTGAAAGCCAGGTCCTGAGGGACAAGGGTCTCTCCCCTGAGGTAATTCCCACTTTGATCAAGGCTAGAAAAGCCTCTTCGGGGAAGATTTATTACCGTACTTGGAAAGCGTATTTTGCCTGGTGTGAGTCCAGGGGGTATTCCCCTCGCTCATACTCTGTGTCGAGAGTGCTGGCTTTCCTCCAGATGGGTGTGGACCAGCGTTTGGCGCTGGCCACGATAAAGGGCCAGATTTCTGCATTGGCCGTTCTTTTTCAGCGCCCTGTGGCGTCAAATTCCTTAATTCGCACCTTTGTTCAAGGAGTGCGTCATTTGGCCCCTCCTCGGAGGGAGCCCTTGCCTCCGTGGGACTTGAACTTAGTTCTGTCAGTGTTGCAACACGCTCCCTTTGAAAATATAGGGAGATCTCGTTACCTCTGCTGTCCAAAAAGGTCGCCTTTTTGGTGGCGATCACTTCGGCTCGCAGGGTGTCGGAGCTGGCAGCGTTGTCCTGCAGCTCTCCCTATTCGGTGCTTCACAAGGATAAGGTGGTCTTGCGACCTAACCCGTCCTTTCTTCCAAAAGTGATCTCGGATTTTCACCTTAAAGAAGACATTGTCTTGCCTTCGCTCTGCGCAAAGCCAAAACATCCTAAGGAGGTTGCCTTGCATTCCTTGGATGTTGTCCGGGCGATCAGGGTTTACCTGTCGTCCACTAAATCTTTCCGCAAGTCGGATTCCCTCTTTGTCCTTCCTGAGGGACCTTGGAAGGGCATGGCGGCGTCGCCAAATGGATCAGACAAACTATTGTGCAGGCCTATGCCTTGAAGGAAAGGGTTCCGCCCTTCCCTGTGAAGGCGCACTCTACCAGGTCTTTGAGTGCGTCTTGGGCTTTCCGGCATCAGGCTTCAGTGGCCCAGGTGTGTAAGGCAGCGACTTGGTCGTCCGTGCACACCTTCTCCAAGTTTTATAAGGTGGATGTTCAGGCATCGGCCGATGCCTCCTTTGGCCGTAAAGTTCTCAGTGCGGCAGTGCCTTAGGGACCCTTGTTTTTTTTGGGTCTTTGGCTGTTGGGGTGTTTTACCCCTGGGTTACTTGTTTTTCCTGGGTTGTTGTTCCTGTTGAGCACGTTTCCTGTTGCCCAGCTGGTTCTCTTACTGTGTGTAAGGTTCCTTTCTCTGATGTGGGTACTGCGTTGCTTTTTCTGCGGCTGCGTCTCCCACCCCTCATGTCTACACTGCTTTGGGACATCCCATTGGTGAAGACTTGTGAGTGGGCGGCGACTGTCGGAGGACGTAAGAGAAAACTGAATTTTTGTAAAATCTTACCGTAAAATTCCTTTCTCTGAGTCCTCCGACAGTCGCCGCCCCCCGCCCCCCTTTTGGGGTTTTTGTGTACTCTTACTGCTATGCTACCAAACTGAGTTGGGAATGCTGGTGCAGGGAGGTATTGACTAGTGGGACAGCCCCTAGGGGTGTGTCTATGCTAAAAGCTTTTGTTACTAACAAGTCTTGTGCCTAGCTACTCCTGCGGAGCAAAGGTCAATACCCATTGGTGAAGACTGTGTAAATGGGCAGCGACTGTCGGAGGACTCAGAGAGGAATTTTGCGGTAAGATTTTACAAAAATTCCGTTATCTTTTTTTGCGGATGAGTGAACCATCGTGGTTTCATTGTAGCCCCTGGGATATAGCAGTATGCCAAAGTTTACAGGATAAAAAAGTGTGCATTTATTAATACTTTTTTTTTTTTTTTTTGGACGTGTAAAGCATTGCACCAGTGATCAACAGATTGTTGGTGCTATGTAGGTCTCCTGCAGATCTTTCTGTGTATCTGTGTGCTCGTACATCCCATAAGGGCAGGCAGACACACTGACAGGAAGAATCAATGAACTACCCTGGCACTCTACAGCGGTGTGGTAGTTCATTGAGAACTACAAGCCGACAGCTGGAGCTGTCTGAATGAATGTCGCGGCCATGTGGGCCGAGCCCTGCACGGTCACACTGATTTCAAAAAGTGCTAGCTAGCACAGGAAACTTCTCCCCACCCTGCTGTCACAGTGAGGGGGGGGGGGGGGGGCTGCAGCATTGGGAACATAAAAGCAAACGGCTGTAAACACTTTCTAGGCTAGCTTCACACAATGAAAGATTGTCCTGTGCTATGTTCTGTCTTATCAGTTCAAATTCTGTTTTCAGATGTCTTGTGCCCCAATGAGTGGCAACCTTTGTTCTTTTAGAATGCAGTTTAACTTCTTTTTACATTTAAGGTGCCTTTTTTTAGCTGCTTTCTCATTTTTAGTATTTTCTCTGTACAGAGCTTCTTTATCTGCTCAATGGTACACTAATTTGGCTGCAGAATGCTTTTTTTTAATGTCCACCAGAGTAATCTTGTAATGTCCTTACAATTTTTTCTTTTCTAGGCCCCCTTTCGAACCTGAGTTTGAGTACTCCGATGGTAGAAATTCTGGATGGCACCATGAAATGGGAAATCCATTCTGGGACAGAACTGGTGGGCCCCGTAAAGGCTTTCGAAGGCCTTTTGACCGCAGCAATTCTAGAGGAGTAAGTCAGTACAAAAATTACAATCAAATGTATGACATTATGTTTGGACGTGCATAACTTAATGGGGGAATTGTCCAGGAATTTAAAAAAAAAATGTGTTGAGCCTCTAGTCTTTTCTTGGCAGGCTGTTTATATGTACAGTCAGGTCCATAAATATTGAAACATTGACACAATTCTAATCTTTTTGGCTCTATACACCACCACAATGGATTTGAAATGAAACAAACAAGATGTTCTTTAAATGCAGACTTTCAGGTTTAATTTGAGGGTATTTACATCCAAATCAGGTGAAAGGTGTAGGAATTACAACAGTTTGTATATGTGCCTCCCACTTTTTAAGGGACCAAAAGTAATGGGGCAATTGGCTGCTCAGCTGTTCCATGGCCAGGTGTGTGTTATTCCCTCATCCCATTTACAAGGAGCAGATAAAAGGTCCAGAGTTCATTTCAAGTGTGCTATTTGCATTTGGAATCTGTTGCTATCAACTCTCAAAATGAGATCCAAAGAGCTGTCACTATCAGTGAAGCAAGCCATCATTAGGCTGAACAAAACAAAACAAAACAAAGCCATCAGAGAGATAGCAAAAACATTAGGTGTGGCCAAATCAACTGTTTGGAACATCCTTAAAAAGAAAGAACACATCGGTGAGCTCAGCAACCCCAAAAGACCCGGAAGACCACGGAAAACAACTGTGGTGGATGACCGAAGAATTCTTTCCCTGGTGAAGAAAACACCTTTCACAACAGTTGGCCAGATCAAGAACACTCTCCAGGAGGTAGGTGTATGTGTGTCAAAGTCAACAATCAAGAGAAGACTTCACCAGAGTGAATACAGAGGGTTCACCACAAGATGTAAACCATTGGTGAGCCTCAAAAACAGGAAGGCCAGATTAGAGTTTGCCAAACAACATCTAAAAAAGCCTTCACAGTTCTAGAACAACATCCTATGGACAGATGAGACCAAGATCAACTTGTACCAGAGTGATGGGAAGAGAAGATTATGGAGAAGGAAAGGAACTGCTCATGATCCAAAGCATACCACCTCATCAGTGAAGCATGGTGGTGGTAATGTCATGGCGTGAGCATGTATGGTTGCCAATGGAACTGGTTCTCTTGTATTTATTGATGATGTGACTGCTGACAAAAGCAGCAGGATGAACTCTGAAGTGTTTCGGGCAATATTATCTGCTCATATTCAGCCAAATGCTTCAGAACTCATTGGACAGCGCTTCACAGTGCAGATGGGCAATGACCCAAAGCATACTGTGAAAGCAACCAAAGAGTTTTATAAGGGAAAGAAGTGGAATGTTATGCAATCGCCAAGTCAATCACCTGACCTGAATCTGATTGAGCATGTATTTCACTTGCTGAAGACAAAACTGAAGGGAAAATGCCCCAAGAACAAGCACGAACTGAAGACAGTTGCAGTAGAGGCCTGGCAGAGCATCGCCAGGGATGAAACCCAGCGTCTGGTGATGTCTATGCATTCCAGACTTCAGGCTGTAATTGACTGCAAAGGATTTGTAACCAAGTATAAAAAAGTGAAAGTTTGATTTTATGATTGTTAATCTGTCCCATTACTTTTGGTCCTTTAAAAAGTGTGAGGCACATATACAAACTGTTGTAATTCCTACATCGTTCACCTGATTTGGATGTAAATACCCTCAAATTAAAGCTGAAAGTCTGCAGTTAAAGCTTATCTTGTTTCATTTCAAATCCATTGTGGTGGTGTATAGAGCCAAAAAGATTAGAATTGTATTGATGTCCCAATATTTATGGACCCGACTGTATGTATTGTACTGAGGCAGTTTTATTGCGTCCTCTCCATAGTGTTGAGCGTCTGTACTACTTGTAGCAAAGTGTAATTTCTTCAGTGTTGTCAAATGAAAAGATGGAATAAAATAGTTACAAAAATGTGAGGGGTGTACTCACCTTTGTGAGATACTGTAGGTAAAAGCCTGAGATGGAAATTTACTTCCACTTTAAAGAGTATCAGATTATTTATCAAGTTTGATATTACTTTGCAATTTTGACACTGCCATGTGTAATACAGAGGTAGGTTACTCTTTGCTGTGAATTTTTCCGTTATGATTTACAAATAGGTTTCTAATCCTGTGTTTTTTGGCCTGGGGTGTACTGTTTGCATGTCATAGCTGACAAAATTATCACATGATCAGGAACCACTCTGATTCGTTTTTAATCATTAGTGTGGGCTGGAGTTGTCAGTGCAGTGTCAGCTGCTGACTACAAAAGAAACTTTATGCTACATATTGCAGACAGGTAGAGGATAATTACATTTGGAAGACTGAGTGACAAGCCAAGCATCTGTATGAAAACCAAACCATAATATTTTCTACCCCCTACACTTTAATCCCAAGCATTGCCAATACAGATATCTTTACAGTACTTGATTACCTGCAAAAGAGTTGCATATTTACCTAAAAAATATATATTTCTCTTACGTCCTCCGACAGTCGCCGCCCACTCATACAGTCTTCACCTGTAGCTAGGCAAAGGACTTGTTAAAAACAAAAGCATTTCCATAGACACACCCATGGGGGCTGTCCCACTGGTCCAATACCCCTCCTGCAATAGCCATCCCAACTCAGTTTGTCTTCTGCCTAGTTCAGGAGTAGTCAGGCTTCCCTGTGCTGGGGCTACAGTCTCAGCCTTCTTCTGTTTTATGATTTTATTTTCTGAAAATGTCATTTTTTTTTTACATTACTAGCTGTTTATTTTGTCAGCTTTTAGTTAGTCGGATCTTCGGATGAAGATGGATTTTGCGGAGCTGGGAATCGGACTGGTCATCCTGGTTCTCCAGGACAGAGGATCAGATGGAATCCCAGCCCGCCATTGAGCGTTTAATAGGCTATGTGTTCGCCCTGGCCTCACAAACGACCCATCCCTGTCCTCAGGGACGCAGCCTTGTGAGGTGGCTACCTCACCGGACACATGCACGGTTTGTCCGTGCACTCCTGGTGTCCTGCGTTTTGGCTGGCGGCACTCCCCTGCCATCTGAGGGTGGGTGGTTTTCCGTTTATTATGAGGCACCCCACGCCATCGGGTACAGGTAAGTACACTCTGTGTGGGGCCTCTGTCTGGGGTCGGCAGTCCTCTGTGTCTGTGGCGTCCCCTATGTCTGTGCATTTTTGGGCTCCCTGATCTCCTGGTCCCTGCAGGGGTTTTTTCTCTCACAGCCTGCGCTGGGTGGGGTCTGGGGGATCCCTCTCCTGTGTCACTAAGGTGCTTGGATGTACAGACTAGCATGGCGACCGCTGCAGGGTTGAAAACCGCCGGTCCGCCATTTTAGGTGTGGGCAGCATGTCTGGCTTCACTGTGGGCGCTTGTACAGAATTGTGTGTAGTGTGTTTTGGCGCCTTACGACGCCATCTTGTGTGTGGCAACGATCGTTCCGAGCAAGTGTCGGCGGCCATCTTGCCAAAGCCTCCCATTACTTTGCATAGGCATCCATGTTTCCTTGGCCTGCAGCCTCTGTTCAGTCTCTGCGGTGACATCACTTCCTTCCTTTACTCAGAAGCGACCGAAGGAGCTGGTAACACACTTCTGGGGCTCTGTCCTGCTGTCCTTTTTCTTTTTCTTCATTGTGCAATTCCTGGCTCAGTTTGTCCCTGCGGGGGGGTCTTGTTCCACAGCCATTGTAGCGGTGTGCTGCGGGGTCTGCGGCGCTCTTAAAGGGCCAGTACCTCATTAAAAAAAAAAAAAAAAAAAAAAAAAAGCTTTTTTTGCAATGGAATCTCAGGACAGCAAATTCCCTCCAGCTTTGGTGGGGGATTCAAGTTCTTCTGAATCCTCTACTCTGACTAATTTGGCTGCTGTTGTGGCAACTTTAGTGTCCAAAATGGATGTGCTGATGTCTGAACGTGCTGCTAGAAAAAGGCCTAGGATTTCTTTTTCTTCTGATTCTGAATGTGACATGGTTGCTGTAGGTAGCGTGCCCCTTTCAGGGTCTCGCTCTTCTCAGGAACCGCAAGAGTCTGAGGGGGAGGCGGAGGTTACAGGGGTGGATAATTCCCCCCTGGGACGCCGGAGGAACGCGCGGCGATGGATGCGCTGATTTCTGCCATTAAAGAAACACTACATTTAGAGGATGAGCCCAATCCTCCGGGCATTGTGTCATCTTTTGGTACACACAGGACCCGTAAGACTGCGCAGATTTTTCCCTGCCCCGCTGAGTTTCATCACACGGTGAATGAACAATGGTGCAATTTAAAACACACCTTCACGGTGTCTAAGAGGTTTCAACTTCTCTACCCTTTTGCGTCTACTATGGTTGCACGCTGGTGTGTGGCTCCTCAAGTGGATCACACTGTGGCCAGATTGAACAAGGCTACACTGGTTCCTACCGAGGATTCTCTGGTATTTAGGGATCCTACGGATAGGAGGCTGGAATGCTCAGGCCTATTTTCGCCTCTGTCATGGCGGCTCAGGCTGTGGCGGACTGGACCAAGGTGCTCAGACGCACACTCGTGGCTGATTCTGCCCCACCCACTACCGTGGAGATAGTGGACCAGATTTATCAAGGGGTCATGTATTTGTGCGATGCGGCCTTAAATGAGGCCCCTTTAGCTGCGCGCCTGTCCAGTGTCGTGGTGCTCAACCGTCGGCTGATATGGTTGAAGAGCTGGTCGGCTGACCAGAAGTCTAGGAAGGTGGTGGCTGACATTCCCTATGCGGGTTCTCGCCTTTTTGGGGAATCCCTGGATGAATTGGTTAAGGGAGTCACTGGGGGCAAGAGCACTCTGCTGCCCCAGAATCCTAGAGGCAAGTTTTTCCGCGGCAAGCGGGGTCCTGCCTTTAAACCTAATCAGGGTTCCTTTCGTGCCTTCAAGTCACAGTACAAGGGGAAACCCTTCAAGGGCCAGGGTGGCCAGAGAAAGCCCTGGGCCGGCAAACAGAAATTCGGCCAAGCTGGTGCGGCGACTCAGTCCGCCTCTGCCTGAAGGGGTGCCCTCACCCATTTCAGGGGTGGGGGAACGTTTGCGCGGTTTCCTCCAACCTTGGCTGCTCCGAGTTCAGGACAGGTGGGTTCATGAAATCGTTCGATCAGGGTACAAAATCGAATTTCTTTCACGGCCAGCAGACAGATTCTTTCCCTCAAATCTTCATTTGACCCCAGGGCGGTTACAAGACCTGCATCAAGCGGTGCAGGATCTCCACGCTCAGGGGGTAATTGTCCCGGTGCCTCATCAGACAGGTTTGGGGGATTTTACTCAAATCTGTTCACTGTGCCCAGAAAGGAGGGCAAAGTGCGTCTGATTCTGGACTTGAAAGCTCTGAACCGCTTTGTGCGCGTTCGAAAATTCCGCATGGAATCGCTCCGCTCAGTGGTAGCCTCTCTGAGCCCGGGAGAATTCCTGGCCTCTATTGACCTGAAGGATGCGTATCTACACATCCCCATATTCGAGGGTCATCAGAGGTACCTCCGATTCGCTGTCGCGGAGGAACACTATCCGTTCGTGGCGTTACCTTTTGGTCTCGCTTCGGCTCCAAGGGTGTTTACCAAAGTGTTGGTGCCTGTTCTGGGTCTGCTGCGGGCACAGGGCATTGCGGTCTTGGGTTATCTGGACGATCTCCTGTTAAGATCGAGTGCCAGTCAGAGCCTTCTGCGCGATCTGTCCACTATGGTCCAGATGCTCCAGGAGTTCGGTTGGACGATCAACGTTCAGAAGTCGACCTTGTCTCCTTTGGTTCGTCTCCCGTATTTGGGAATGGTTCTGGACTCTGCTCAAGCAAAGGTGTTCCTACCGGAGGACAAACTCCGGACACTGCATTCCGAGGTCAGGTCCCTCAGGGACAACGAATCCTCGTCACTCAGGACCTGTATGCGGTCTCTGGGGTTGATGGTATCGGCCTTCGAGGCGATACCGTTTGCACAGTTTCACACGCAGTCTCTCCAAGCGGAGATCCTGGCCAGGTGGGATAGACTACCTCAGTCCTTGGACGTGAGAGTGTCTCTGAGCCGCCAAACCAGAACGGATCTCTTTTGGTGGCTTCAGTCCCCGGCTGTGTCGGAAGGAAAATCCTTCTGGCCGTTACTATGGACGGTGATTACCACGGATGCCAGCCTATCAGGTTGGGGTGGCGTCCTGGGCAACCTGTCTGCCCAGGGCACTTGGTCGGAGGAGGAATCCTCCCTTCCGATCAACATTTTGGAATTGAGAGCGATCAGGCTGTGCCTGCTCCATTGGTCGGATCATCTTCAGGGCCGTCCTGTGCGGGTGCAGACGGACAATGCCACTGGGGTGGCATACATCAACCACCATGGGGGCACCAGGAGTGCCCGGGCGGCCCAGAAAGTGACCAGTATTCGGTCTTGGGCCGAGACTCATGTCCCGGCGATCTCGGCAGTTCACATTCCGGGTGTGGAAAATTGGCAGGCCGATTATCTGAGCCGCCAGACCCTGGACCAGGGGGAATGGTCCCTGCACCCGGGAGTTTTTCAGATGCTGTGTGCGAAGTGGGGATCCCAGGATGTGGATCTGTGTGCGTCTCGGCCTAACCACAAGGTGGAAAGGTTCGTGGCAAGAACGCGCTATCCTCTGGCAGACACCTCGAAAGCGCTGGTGGTGCCTTGGCATCAGTATTGTCTGATCTATGCCTTTCCTCCGATTCAGTTGTTGTCCAGGTTCCTTCGCAGGTTGACCTCGGAACCAACATTGGTGATTCTGGTGGCGTTGGACTGGCCACGCCGGTCCTGGTACGCGGAAATCGTTCACCTGGCCGTCGAGCCTCCATGGCGGCTTCCAATGCGGGAAGATCTTCTGCCTCAGGGACCGATCTTCCATCCTGCTTTACAGTCGCTGGCTTTAACGGCATGGCTGTTGAAAGCCAGGTCCTGAGAGACAGGGGTCTCTCCTCAGAGGTCATTCCTACCTTAATCAAGGCTAGAAAAGCCTCGTCTGGTAAGATTTATTACCGAACTTGGAAAGCTTATTTTGCCTGGTGTGAGTCCAGGGGCTTTTCTCCTCGTTCATACTCGGTGGCGAGAGTGTTGGCTTTCCTCCAATCGGGTGTAGACCAGTGCCTTGCGTTGGCTACGATTAAGGGCCAGGTTTCTGCACTGGCTGTTCTTTTTCAACGCCCTGTGGCGTCCAATTCTTTGGTTCGCACCTTCATTCAAGGTGTGCGTCACTTGGCCCCTCCTAGAAGGGAGCCCTTACCTCCATGGGACTTGAACTTGGTTCTGTCCGTGTTACAACGTTCCCTGTTTGAAAACATCAGGGAAATTTCGTTGTCTCTGCTATCTAAAAAGGTTGCTTTTCTGGTAGCGATCACTTCTGCTTGCAGAGTGTTGGAGTTGGCGGTGTTGTCTTGCCGCTCCCCTTACCTGGTGGTTCATAGGGATAAGGTGGTCTTGCAACCAAACCCGTCCTTTCTTTCAAAGGTGGTTTTGGATTTTCACCTCAATGAGGACATTGTCTTACCTTCACTCTGTGCGAATCCTAAGCATCCTAAGGAGATTGCTTTGCATTCTTTGGATGATGTCAGGGTGATCAGGATCTACCTGTCGTCGACTGAATCCTTTCGGAAATCGGATTCCCCTCTTTGTCCTTCCTGAGGGACCTCGGAAGGGTATGGCTGCGTCTGCGGCGACCATTGCAAAATGGATCAGACAGACAATTGTTCAGGCCTATTCGTTGAGGGAAAGGGTACCACCCTTCCCTGTCAAGGCGCACTCTACTCGGTAAGTGCGTCCTGGGCTTTCCGGCATCAGGCCTCGGTGGCCCAGGTGTGCAAGGCTGCGACTTGGTCGTCAGTGCACACCTTCTCCAAATTCTACAAAATTGATGTTCTGGCATCAGCTGATGCCTCCTTTGGCCGCAAAGTTCTCTGTGCGGCAGTCCAGTAGGGGACCCCGATTTTATTGCGGGTCCCTGGCTGTTGGGGTTGTTTACCCCTTGGTTATTTGCTTTCCTGGGTTGTTGCTCCTGTTGAGCCTTTTTTTGTTACCCGGAAGGTTCCCTTGCTGTTCTTGTAAGGTTCCTTTCTCTGATATGGGTACTGCGTTGCCTTTTCTGATGGTTTCGTTTCCCACCCCTCATGTCTACACTGCTTTGGGACATGTATGAGTGGGCGGCGACTGTCGGAGGACATAAGAGAAAACTGAATTTTTGTAACATCTTACCGTAAAATTCCTTTCTCTGAGTCCTCCGACAGTCGCCGCCCCCACCCCTCTTTTGGGGTTTTTATACATTTCACTGCTTTGATACCAAACTGAGTTGGGATGGCTATTGCAGGAGGGGTATTGGACCGGTGGGACAGCCCCCATGGGTGTGTCTATGGAAATGCTTTTGTTTTTAACAAGTCATTGACACTTCCTGCCTACAGCTTTCTATCAGCTCGTATAGAGGTATGGGCAAGAAAGCTGCAGGGAGAGTGTGCAGGAGCCTGACATTTGTCCTAGTCTGTAGGGTTCAGTATTGAGTTGGCCCACCCTTTGAAGGTATACCAGCTTCAACTCTTCAGGAAAGGCTGTCCACAAGGTTTAGGAGTGTGTCTATGGGAATGTTTGACAATTCTTCCAGAAGCGCATTTGTGAGGTCAGGCACTAATGTTGGACAAGAAGGCCTAGCTCACAGTCTCCACACTAATTCATCCCAAAGGTGTTCTATCTGGTTAAGGCCAGGACTCTGTGCAGACCAGTCAAGTGCCTCCATCCCAAACTCTCTCATCCATGTCTTTATGAACCTTGCTTTGTACACTGTTCCAAATCATTTGGTGGAGAGGGAATTACGGTGTGGGGTTGTTTTTCAAGGGTAGGGCTGTGGAGTGGTCCAAATCATTTGGTGGTGGGGGGGTTATGGTGTGGAGTTTTTTCAGGGCTTGGGCTCAGAACAGTTTGGGGTTGGCCCCTCCCTGTTACAACATGACTGCACACCAGTGCACAAAGCAAGGTCCATAAAGACATGGATGAATGGGTTTGGGGTGGAGGAACTTGACCGGCCTGCACAGAGTCCTGACCTTAACCCAATAGAACACCCTTGGGATGAATTAGAGCAGAGATTAAGAACCAGACCTTCTCATCCAACAGCAGTGCCTTACCTCAAAATGCGCTTCTGGAAGAATGATCAAACATTCCCATAGACACACTCCTAAACCTTGTGGCCAGCTTTCCCAGAAGAGTTAAAGCTGTTATAGCTGCAAAGGGTGGGGCAACTCAGTAGTGAACCCGTGTAAAGGCAGGCATCCCAATACTTTTGACAATATAGTGTATGTAAAATCTTTATAAGAAAAAGAAAAAAAAAACTTTTGCTGTAACTGCTTAATAAGTGTTAGCAGGCATTCAGCTTTATTTTGTTTTTCAAGTTTATCTAAATCTGCTAGTGCATCATCTCCCCACATTGACCGTGCTGCTGGTCAAAAGTGTCTCCGTTGGTCCTCTATTTAGAGGTGAAAATAAAGTAAATCAAAATGTAGTAAAGCAGTCACATTTAACTACTTCTTCTGGACCAGAAGGATTTTCCCCCTTAATGACCAGGCCATTTTTTGCGATTTGGCACTGCGTTATTTTAACGGCTAATTGTGTGGTCATGTGACGCTGTAACTATATAAAATTTATGTCCTTTTTTTCCCACAAATAGAGCTTTCTTTTGGTGGTATTCGATCACCTGTTTTTTTTTTTTTTTTTTTGCGCTATAAACAAAAAAAAAAGTGACAATTCTGAAAAAAAAAAAAAAAAATATATATATATATATTGTTCATATTCTGCTATATAACATTTCCCAAAAAATTTAAAAATCAAAAGTTTTCATCCTTTTAGGCCAATTTGTATTCTGCTACATATTTTTAGGGACCAAAATTGCAATAAGCGTATTTTGATTGGTTTGCGCAAAAGTTACAAACTAGGGAAAAGATTTGTAATTTTTTTTATTTTTTTACTAGTAATGGCAGCGATCTGCAATTCTTAGCGGGACTGCGACATTGCAGCGGACAGATCGAACCCCTAACTGACATTTTGACACTTTTGGGGGTACCAGTGACATTACTACAGTAATCAGTGATAAAAATATGCACTGTTACTGTAATCATGACATTGGTAGGGAAGGAGGGGTTAACCTAGTGGGTGATCAAAGGGTTAAAGGTGAGCCTAAGGGAGTGTTTACTAACTGTGGGGGGAGGGGCTTGTGAAATGACCATTGAGACCTGTGATCCTAGAAGGATCACAGGCACTCTGTGATTATATCAGAGAGAACGGTCGGCTGTGTTTACAACAGCGGACCGTCCTTCTTTCTCAGTGGGGAGCGATCGCGGGTGCCCAGCGGCAATCGGTGTCGCTGGTCCCATGCATCAGCATCCCCGCTGCCTAGTGGGGGGCGTGTGCTCCCCCCCCCCCCCCGGCGGCGCACGCTCCTCCCCAGGAGCGCTCCTGTGAGCCAACGTACCCCTACATCGGTTTGCACAGCCGAGCCAGCCTGCCGCAGTAAAACCCCTAGTACACACACAATCATTGACTTTTAGTGATGCCCCTCATTCAGCTATCACCAGTTCATATTGGGGTGTAACACTAGCTCTTTTTATATATCTGACTGGAGAGGTGGATACATAGTTATGTAAAGTCAGCCAGCAAGTGTGTGCACAGCCTGTTGGTTCGGTGCATCTGCCAGAAGTGGGCAACTGAGTGTGGTTTATCTTGTTGGTATATCCATGTGTCTGCCAGTGTGTGTGAACACACTATGTCAAAGAGTGCTGGTGCACTTTCTGTTTGTTCTGTAGGGTTCTGCCTGGAGATAGCTTGAAGACAATTTAAATAAACCATACCTTTTGTAAAAACTTATTTCTTTGCGCCTTACACTGCATTATTTGGGGTTTTTAAAGATATTAGAATTTATTTTTATATTAGCACATTTGATTTTATGGCCTTTTTTCCCCACCAACCTATGAAACCTTTTCTGCTAAACATGCAAAATGTCTCTTTTACTTACGCAACCATCTTTGCAAACTCCACAGATGGATGAACGCTTCCAGAAAAAAATAAGAAAGAGGATCTTTTCTGAAGTCCAGCCGGCCCCAGAAAATTTTTACAAGAAAACTGTTGGTACAGTAGCTATGAGAGTCTATTAAACATTTATTATGTCTTAAATTCTCCTGTGCTCTTGAAAACCTCTCCCTCTGTCAGCTTGCCACCCTGATCTTTGAGTCCAGCAAGCACTCCCTAAAAAAAGACACTAAGTCCATCCAGTTTAAATAAAAAAAAGGAAAAGAAAAAATGTACAATCCTATACCCACAGTTGATCCAGAGGAAGGCAAAAAACCCAGCAAAGCATGATCCAGTTTGCTCCAGCATGGGAAAAAACTCCTTCCTGATCTCCCGAGAGGCATCCGGATATTCCCTCGATCAACTTTACATATAAATATTAGCATCTAGTTATAGTGTGTCCACTTAGGAAATAATCCAGGCCTTTTTTAAAGCAATCTATTGAGCTGGACAGAACCTCCTCTGGAGGGAGTCTATTCCACATTTTCACAGCTCTTACGGTGAAGAAGCTTTTCCATATTTGAAGATTAAATCTATTTTCCTCCAGACGTAAAGAGTGCCCCCTTGTCCTCTGTGATTTTTTTGTTTAATTTATTTTTATTGAAAATGGTTAAACAGAACATAAAGAGAAAAACAAAATTCGGTGTAACCGAAAAAAAGAACTGCGCAAATGGAGTGATATTTAACAATAAATAAATAAATGTGAAAAATTAGGGAATTTCTTCCTCTAGCGAGCAGCAATAAAAACCTGAAAACGCAATATGTGATAGTGAATATGGGTTATTGCGCTCAGCAGTATACTCACAATAAAGTGCTAATGCATAAATAACATAAACATATGAACCAATTATTTAAAGGTGAATATTCCAATGAATATAGCAATAATAAAATTAATAAACATAGTCCTTGAAAAGTGCTCGGTGCAAACTTTAAGTTCCAGCAGCAAATACAATTGGACTTGATGTCAAATGCCTTCACCAATCACCATACACCCAGTGCTCGGATAAAATACTTCTTACCAAAAGAAGTTGACCCCTTAGTTATGGGGGGTCATGATCGCAATGTATCTCCACAAGAGCTCCAAAATCTCCTATTACAGTCTTCACATCCAGTGTATGATAAGCCAGAGGTAAACAGATGACTCCGAGACTCCGGACTGCTCGGTGCGTAAAATGCAGGGAGATCGTACTGTGCCCGGCCAGCTGGCCGGGCACAGTACGATCTCCCTGCATTTTACGCACCGAGCAGTCCGGAGTCTCGGAGTCATCTGTTTACCTCTGGCTTATCATACACTGGATGTGAAGACTGTAATAGGAGATTTTGGAGCTCTTGTGGAGATACATTGCGATCATGACCCCCCATAACTAAGGGGTCAACTTCTTTTGGTAAGAAGTATTTTATCCGAGCACTGGGTGTATGGTGATTGGTGAAGGCATTTCACATCAAGTCCAATTGTATTTGCTGCTGGAACTTAAAGTTTGCACCGAGCACTTTTCAAGGACTATGTTTATTAATTTTATTATTGCTATATTCATTGGAATATTCACCTTTAAATAATTGGTTCATATGTTTATGTTATTTATGCATTAGCACTTTATTGTGAGTATACTGCTGAGCGCAATAACCCATATTCACTATCAAACAGAACATAAACAACACAATCCGACACAGCAAATTGCGGGAGAACTACAAAGTCATAACAATAGAAATACAAATGACCAACATATGCCATGCAGTGCCAGAAAGTACTGTAGAACACAAATGCATACATCATATCCTGCACAGCTCTAACTCGAGACGAGCAATCCGATCATAAACAATATGAGCAGAGAGGCGTAAACCATGTCGGAGGAAAAGCAGAAGAAAGAGAAAAAGAAAAGGAGGAGATAAGAAGGGTGGGGGAGTGGGGTTGTCCTCTGTGATAACCTTAAAGTGGAACTAAAGATGTGCTGGTTTTCGGTAATGCAAAAAATTGCAGTAATGCATAAGCACAGTTTTGTTATCGTGGGCAGTTTAAAATACCGTATTTTTCCGGCTCATGCTCGGCCAAACCATTTTGTCTGTACGGGGATGTCTATGGATATCACGCATTTCATGGTCTTTATGCTAGCTCAGCTTTTTTATTCGGCGGTTCTATTCTGAAATATAGTGTCTTGTGGTCATTTTACTGAATTTAGAAGTTTCGGCGGAGCTCTGTGGTAGTTGTCACCTGCCCTCCCGGCAGTGGAAGCACCCTCTAATGATAATGGTAGCGTCGCTGCTACTTCCTTTCCTTTCTGAGCTGGAGTAGAGCAGCAGCCATGAGGTGAGAGCCTGGGAGGACTGGGGGAAAATGGGTCAGGGCGGGCTGGAGAGTGGCGGGGAAGGGATGGTGACCCCCTGGGGAGGATGGGGGGGAGAGGTTGTGTGTGACTAGCTGTGGCTCGGGACTGGGAATAGTACGCGGTGTGTGGTACAGGCCTGTGACGTGTTTCAGTCTGCAGCCTATATCACTCCTATACCGGGGCTGACCGCACCAGGCCCTGTGTGACTGCAACTAGTACAGATGTTACCTGTAATCTTCACTGTATACCGCCATGTCTTCCCGTCTATGGATCGTACTGTTATTAATAATGCAGTCTTATGGTCCTCTCCTTTACTGTCCTATCATGGTATCCTCTCCTTTACTGTCCTATCATGGTATCCTCTCCTTACTGTCCTATCATGGTTTCCTCTCCTTACTGTCCTATCATGGTTTCCTCTCCTTACTGTCCTATCAAGGAGTCCTCTCCATTAGAAGATCTGTGATGGAGTGTGAGATTCATTCACCTCATGTCAGTAATGGAATGGCCCACCACTGAAGAGTTCTGCCTGTCACTTAACATGAGAGGGAGTTTACAAGGACTATCCCTGAGGACCTGTCTGTTCCTGTTCTTGTGACAACCCAATATTTGGGATTTTCTTTAGCTTTCAATGATGACAGTAAGCATGACCAATGGAGAGAGGGAATCCCCACCAATAAAAACCTAATCGCATCCATCTCCGATATATGGTATGTATGTGTATATATATATATATATATGTATGTGTATATATGTGTATATATATATAAAATCACAGGCATAGCAGCCCATTGATTCGAATGGGCTGCTATGCCTGCGTTTTCGGCTGCAAAAAAGGTGCATGCAGAATTTTAAAAAATGCAGTCTGTATCGGAGTAGCCGTACGATCCACGATATCTCCACTGGTAGTCAGGCAGAGCATACAATAATCCTGGTAGCGTATAATATTAACAACCCTATAATAACCAGCAGACACATGGCTTGAAGGTCAAAACTAGACTGCCTTGTTTATTGAAAAACACAGGGATTACACTCAGCCAAAACCCCTCCCCTCTTCGAGACATTCCACACACAAAACTGAACATCCCATAATACCTTACTCTGCCAGACAAACAATAGGACAATGTCCAGTGGCTGTGTTTGCCACACGGGGTCTCCACAGAGGGACAGCAGGGGTTTCCAATACACATTCATGAGCCAGCAGCTAACACAATACAAAATCCTACAGGTGCTGCACGGGTTACGTTTGCACATACAATACACACATAATACAGTTGGACAATCATTCCTGACAGAATACTCTGTAAGTGGCGATGTTTGCCACACAGTCCCCATAAAATCCATCCTGCTTTTGCACCATGTGACTTACCTGCAGTTCCTGCACACGCAAACCGTGTTTTTAAATGCTGGGCCCACGTATATAAAAAAGAAAAAAGCTTGCCAGAGCAGGAACTGCAGGTAAGTCGCAGGGTGCAAAAGCAGGATGGATTTCAAGGCCACTGCAATTTTTTTTTAAATGCTGCATGCACCTTTTTTCTGCGGAAAATGAGGGCATATCAGCCCATTCAAATCAGTCGGCTGCTATGCCTGTGCAAATGTGGGCCGCCAACACGCATACATGTGAACCAGGACTAAAGCAATAGTAAAGTAATTTATAAATAAAAACACCGGTCCTCCTGCAGGTTTAACCACTTCTGGAACGCAAGGATTTGCCCCCTAAATGACCAGGCCATCGAATCAAGGCCACTTGAAATCATATAATTGTATACCATGATAATACTGTGGCAAAACCTTAATCAATTAATCGCAGCATGGAAATCTGATACCGTCACATGCCTAAGTGGAACTACACTTCATCTGAGTACTACAAACCAAAAATGCTGATCAATTAATTTTTAATATTCAAAGCAAACTCATCCACCCATCCATTTTTCCATGCTTTATTTTGTTGACAAATCTTTTTGAAAAACACCTGCTATAATTTCTGTCTGTGGCCATCTTGCGTAAGGGCAATTGATTAATTTACAGATGAGGTCTTACTAATTTGTACAGGGGCAAACCCCTACGTCACTTTGCCTGTGAGGGGCTGACTGCCGCCGTATATAGTCGGGCGGCAGTTGGCAAGTGGTTAAAAGTTGGAGACATCCTGTAAAGATGTTATTTAACTGTGAAGACTAAAATAGTACTTTTAATCCCAGAGCCTATATCATTTATAAATATATTAAAAAGTAAGGGTCCCAAAATAATCTTCTTAAAGGAGGTCTGTTTTTTAAACTTGAATAAGCCTGGTTTTTGAACTTTTCATTTAAAATGGGAACTCTGATCCCTTTTACCCCTTTTGTTGTCTTTGAATGATGCTGCTTTCTTTAAAATTTTGTTGTGGTTTTCATGTTCATTTTGTATGTCTGATCAATAGATTGTTCACATATTTATTATTATTTTTTTTTTTTTTTTGTTCACATATTTCTTTTAGAACCTTCAAAGACACAACAAAAACAAAGCATACAAGGGAGTCAACCATCAGCAGAACAGGTTAAAGACATGAGCATATTACTTACTACCTTTGCCAAAAGATATATATATATATTATATATAATTTTTTTTCAAACTACTGAACCTGGCACAAGCCTCTAAAACTAAGACAAGAGTATATAAAATGACAAAATTCATAATCTGAGGTTACTTACTGCATGTCAATACATGCAAAAATATTGGCAGATAGTTATATGCAGCTCACAGGTTTTGACCCAGCCCCTTCTGAGTTCAAAGGCTGATGCACATGGGCCGAATATCAGCCAGTTCAACAGAAACCAGTCAACATTCGGCCAGTGTGTACAGCAGCCTGTCTGACAGAAGCCAGCCTTAAACCTCGTACACACGCGTCGAAATTCGGCTGGGAATTTTCGTCCGACCGATCCACCGATTTTCGGCTTGTTAGTATGATGCTTCCGACAACCGACTCCGACTTTTCGGCCGAAAAAATCTGGTGTGCAGGCTATAAAATTTTTGTCCTCCGTCAAAACACGTCCGATTTCCGTGCAGTCAGTACAGATTTCGACAGGGAAAAATCTTATGAGCAAGACTGGGCATGCTCAGATAAGAAAGAACACAAAGAAAGCAAACCAACACATGACATCACTTCAGAAGTAGAATTTTGTTGTGCGGGAAAATTGGTGTGCAGTCTAGGCACATTCCAACCAACAAAACACCACTCTGGACAAAAGATGGACGACCAGTCGGCGGAAATTTGTTGCGTGTGTACTAGGCTTTACATTCGGCTTCTGTCGAATGGGAATGCTGGAAGACCAGCAGCTGACCCGTATCCGATCAACGCTCGCAGTCCCCCTGTCAGAACACAATAGCTCAGCAGGGAGATTGTTGTACTAGCATCACATAGTTAGTACAGCAAGCTCCTTGTGAACGCCTCCGTGTTTTTTTTTTTTTTTTTTTTTTTTTTTTTTTTTTTTTTTTTACCTTACGTTCAGCCTGCTGGGTAGAACAAAAAAAAAAAAAAATGACCTGTGTGTACCAGGTTAAGCTGTTTTTTATTTTATTGTGATGGGCTGCTTCCAAACAGCATGATGATGTACAAGGTAGTTGAACTAGTTTTTATAGGATAAGTCGGGGTATTCAAATAAAGTCAGGTGTCTATATCTCTGGACTTAGGCCGCTCATAGATGGGTCATTTTTTTTTTTTTTTTATGTTCAACTAGTGGGTTGAACGAAAAAAAAACGGATTCAGTTTTTCCCATCCACATCCCTAATGCTATTGTATTCTGACAGCGGGGAGACTTCCCCCACTGTCAGAATACACTGATCAGCATTAAGTATTTAGCCTGCAGTGCTGATTAAGTGGGGAAAATCCAACAGGGGAGCTGTACAGAAGTCGATTGTAGATCAACTTCTGTACTCCTCAGTGCCCATACATGGATCAAAATTTGGTTAGTACCTCCTGAACCGGCCAAATATCGATCCATTTATGGCCTGCTTTACTAATCATTTTGGCATTTTCAGTGAAAGATTGTAACACACCAACAACCACAGCTTTAGAGAGCACATATCCTTTTTCTAATCCATCAATTCATTATGAAATCTTTCTTTCTAAATTATGCATGAACTTTTTTTTGATGGGTCTCCATTTTTTACTTTAGAAGTTCAAAAAGACCACAAAACTGAAAAGAAAACAAACTGTTCTGACTACCTACCACATTTTTTGAGGACCTAAAATGGTCCTTAAATTGTGGTCAGTGGGAACAGTACTACTTATGTTAGAAGCACCAAGAGAGGAGAAAGAGAATATTCATTAATGTAAACACGGGTAGGGTTTACGTTTGTGATCGGTCTTTGCAGCCATCACAAGGCACAGAGCCACTTTTACTTGCTCTGTGTATTTTGTCTTTGATCTGAGCTATAAACCTCTTGCTATTGCCCTCTCCCAGTGGTCCCTTACATGGGTGTAATGATGGAGGCTTTCCGATCATGTGATTGCTTTGATCGGCTGTCACAGTAGTCACATAATAAGAAGCCTCTCCCGATCTCAAACAGTGACCTGCAGCTGTCAGTGACCACTTGGTTGGTTTGCTGTGAGTGTGCTTTCAGCAAAGAACCCCAGGCCTCCATGGATGCATATGTGTAAGGCCTGCCCCACTGCCGCATGTCTTCATTGCTTGGCGGGAAGAGGCTAATGACTGCTTGATCACAGGTTTTCAAAGGGTGCATGTGCCACCCATGTGTGTTTTTTGCAGTGCAATTTATGTATAGTGTTCCAAAATACTGAGTCCACCTCTCTGCTGTTTTTAATATAAAGGTCATATAAAAATGGTGACGAAAACAAAGTATTTGTGCGTTATCTGTATTTTTTTTATTTGTATGTTTGTTTTTTTTTTGCAGATAAAGCAACGGAACGGAAACGCAAAAAAAGGGGAAGAAACAAAACTGGAGTCTATGCAGGAAGTTAAAGGTAATACATAAGCATATAGATAGATAATTCACATTGTTGTATTTGAACTTCCAATAATGAGTATGAAATTATTATTTCCCAGATGACAAGACAAAGCAGCCATTTAAGAATCCTAACAACGAAGAGGCTAACACAAAAGTGTAAGGGTCATTTTTTACTTATTTAACCTTTTTTCTTTTCTTAACACCTTTTATCTTATGGAGCAGAGGGCAGGGGGAGTTTTTAGGTACTCTAGCAGAGAGGACCTGGGAAGTCTGTCAGCACTACTTAGAATTTCAGCGCAGTAGAAGAACTTTGTTGTCAGGTCTAGCAGTAAGTTAAGAGCTAAGTGCATTTCTGGCAGAATCAACCAAATAATTTCTTCTCTACTTGAGTGTTTTAACGCTTTTGCTGCTGGAGCAATTTGCTAATTTCTTTTGCACACATTTTAACCACTTTGCCACTGAGTACCGTAGTACTACTGCGGCAAAGTGGCTCGTTATCGTCTGATGACGTAGACCTACGTCATCAGACACTCCCCCTTGTGGGCGGAGCTCGCGCGCCGCCGGAGGCTCGCTCCCGCTGTATCCAGCCCCGATCGCCGCTGCTCTGCCCCGATCGTCGGGGATCTAGTGTGGAGATCCGCCCGCCTGTGTAAACACAAGCGGGCGGATCTCCCAAGTGACAGGGAGTGACAGATCGGAGTGTTCAGCATAGCTGAACACTCCGATCTGTCCCTGGCTCACACAGTCACCCCCCCACCCCCCCACACGTCAGTAAGCACCAGGCATACATTAACCCCTCCCTCTCCAATAAAATTAACCCCTTCCCTGCCAGTGTCATTTTTACAGTAACAGTGCATATTTATAGCACTGATTACTGCAGTAATGTCACTGGTACCCCCAAAAGTGTCAAAAATGTCAGTCAAGGGTCCGATCTGTCCGCCGCAATGTCGCAGTCCCGCAAAAAAAATCGCAGATCGCCGCCATTACGCGTTAAAAAAAAAACACCAAAAATGACAAATCTTTCCCTTTTTTAGTAAACGCAATAACTTTTGCGCAAACCAATCAAAATACGCTTATTGTGAATTTTTTTACCAAACATATGTAGCAGAAAACAAATTGGCCAAAAATTAAAAAAATTTTTGATTTTTACATTTTTTTTGGGGGGAATTTCATATAAAAAATGTGAAAAATAATGTTGTTTTTTCAAAATTTACGCTCTTTTTTTGTTTATAGCGCAAAAAGTAAAAAACGCACAGGTGATCAAATACCACCAAAAGAAAGCTCTGTTTGTGGGAAAAAAAGGATGTAAATTTCGTTTGGGTATGGCGTCGCACGACCGCGCAATTGTCAAATTGTTAAAGTCGCACAGCGCCGAATCCCAAAAAGTGGCTCAGACGTAAGACAGCAAAATGCTCTAGTGGTAAAGTGGTTAAAATCCACATTTTAGCCCTGAAGAGTACTTGAAACCCCCAAAGCATTTATTTTGTGATCGCAGAGACCCTATAAAATAGAATGGTGGTAGTAGAAAATATGTCATGTGATATTTGTGCCATTGTTTATCACATTTTTTTGGGGGTAAAATATAAAAGACGTGGTTGCGCTGAGTAAATAAATATCAAATATGTCAAGCCTCAAAATTGCGCCTGCCCATAAATTGACAAAAAACTACCCAAATTTGTCCCTAGGTGATGTTTTTAAATGTTTACATCTCATCAGTTTAGACTCAATAGTGAATGATGGCCTTTGAATGATTGATCTCTCTCTGGCGTGCACGGTGATATGCAATATATGTGGCATGTTCCTAATTTTCAGACATCTGCTCACCCAATGCACATGTTTGCATTCTTGTGGGTAGCTTTTAAATTGTCTTTTTAAGGTTCACAGACTGGGCTCAATCAGCTTCTTCTCCAGCAAGAGCAACTGGAGATTGACACCTCTAAACCCGGAGGTATTTACACCTGTGTGCTTCAACGTTGATACTACCCAGGAAAGATAGTGAATTGATATTTTCTGATCTCCCGCTGCTCTCTATCCTGACAGCCGCCATGGAGGTCTCGGGCATCCAGGGGGGACAGGTAAGCCCAGGACACATAGGGAGGGTTGGGGGTGGTAGGCACCGCATAGTATGTGTAGAAGTGATCAAGCCTGAATCACTTCCACCAGAAAGCTGGCAGCCAGGACTAAAAAGGTAAGTAAACTCTCGTCTGTTAGTGAACAGCAATCAGGCCATTTACATGATACCCAGATTATCACTTATTCTGCGAGAGAGAGAATAATTTCCAAACTCTTTAAAGGTTATCTTAACTGCTTGCCGACCGCCAACAGTAATATTACTGCAGCAGGTCGGATCCCCTGGGTCCAGCGATTTCGGAGCTGCCGGAGCCGCACTCCCGCCGCCGACACACACACACACACACACGTAAGCATGAGGCATACATTTAACCCCTTGATCACCCACAGTACTAACCCCTTCCCTGCCAGTGTCATTATTACAGTAACCGTGCATATTTTTAGCACTGGTACCCCCAAAAGTGTAAAAAATGTCAGTTAGGGGTCCGATCTGTCCGCCGCAATCTCGCAGTCCCGCTAAAAATCGCAGATCGCCGCCATTGCTAGTAAAAAAAAAAAACAATAAAAATGACATAAATCTTTCCCGTAGTTAGTAAACGTGATAACTTTTGCGAAAACCAATCAAAATACGCTTATTGCGATATTTTTGGTAAAAAAAATGTAGCAGAAAACAAATTTGACTAAAACGTTAAATTTTGATTTTTAAATTTTTTTTGGAAATGTCATATAGCAGAATGTGAAAAATACAGTGGGTACAGAAAGTATTCAGACCCCCTTAAATTTTTCACTCTTTGTTATATTGCAGCCATTTGCTAAAATCATTTAGGTTCATTCTTCTTCCTCATGAATGTACACATAGCACCCCATATTGACAGAGAAACACAGAATTGTTGACATTGTTGCAGATTTATTAAAAAAGAAAAACTGAAATATCACATGGTCCTAAGTATTCAGACCCTTTGCTGTGACACTCATATATTTAACTTTCCATTTCTTCTGATCATCCTTGAGATGGTTCTACACCTTCATTTGAGTCCAGCTGTGTTTGATTATACTGTTTGGACTTGATTAGGAAAGCCACACACCTGTCTATATAAGACCTTCCAGATCACAATGCATGTCAGAGCAAATGAGAATCATGAGGTCAAAGGAACTGCCTGAAGAGCTCAGAGACAGAATTTTGGCAAGGCACAGATCTGGCCAAGGTTACAAAAATATTTCTGCTGCACTTAAGGTTCCTAAGAGCACAGTGGCCTCCATAATCCTCAAATGGAAGACGTTTGGGACGACCAGAACCTTTCCTAGAGCTGGCCGTCCAGCCAAACTGAGCTATCGGGGGAGAAGAGCCTTGGTGAGAGAGGTAAAGAAGAACCCAAAGATCACTGTGGCTGAGCTCCAGAGATGCAGTCAGGAGATGGGAGAAAGTTGTAGAAAGTCAACCATCACTGCAACCCTCCACCAGTCGGGGCTTTATGGCAGAGTGGCCCGACGGAAGCCTCTCCTCAGTGTAAGACACATGAAAGCCCGCATGGAGTTTGCTAAAAAACACCTGAAGGACTCCAAGATGGTGAGAAATAAGATTCTCTGGTCTGATGAGACCAAAATAGAACTATTTGGCCTTAATTCTAAGCGGTATGTGTGGAGAAAACCAGGCACTGCTCATCAACTGTCCAATACAGTCCCAACAGTGAAGCATGGTGGTGGCAGCATCATGCTGTGGGGGAGTTTTTCAGCTGCAGGGACAGGACGACTGGTTGCAATCGAGGGAAAGATGAATGCGGCCAAGTACAGGGATATCCTGGACAAAAACCTTCTCCAGAGTGCTCTGGACCTCAGACTGGGCCGAAGGTTTACCTTCCAACAAGACAATGACCCTAAGCACACAGCTAAAATAACGAAGGAGTGGCTTCACAACAACTCCGTGACTGTTCTTGAATGGCCCAGCCAGAGCACTGACTTAAACCCAATTGAGCATCTCTGGAGAGACCTAAAAATGGCTGTCCACCAACGTTTACCATCCAACCTGACAGAACTGGAGAGGATCTGCAAGGAGGAATGGCAGAGGATCCCCAAATCCAGGTGTGAAAGACTTGATGCATCTTTCCCAAAAAGACTCCTGACTGTATTAGATCAAAAGGGGGCTTCTACTAAATACTGAGCAAAGGGTCTGAATACTTAGGACCATGTGATATTTCAGTTTTTCCTATCTTAAATCTGCAACAATGTCAACAATTCTGTGTTTTTCTGTCAGTATGGGGTGCTATGTGTACATTCATGAGGAAGAAGAATGAACCTAATCTCTCTATATATCTATCTATCTTTATTTTTTTTTTCAAAATTGTCACTCTTTTTCAAATACCACCAAAAGAAAACTCTTTGGGGGAAAAAAAGGATGTACATTTTTCTTGGGTACAGCGTCGCACAAACGCATAATTTTCCATTAAAGTAACACAGTGCCGAATCGCAAAATAGGGCCTGGTCAGAAAGGGGGCAAATCCTTCCGGTCTTAAAGTGGTTAACTTAGACCTGTGTTGTACTTGTTCCTGTAATTGTAGAAATGTGATTACCATTGTTTTTTTTGTTTTTTTTCTTTCAATTAAATCACTCTAGCTAAGTCTGTCAACACACTCCCTTTCCTAGGGCAAAAACACTTGCTTAGTTCAGCTTCAGCATTTTCAGCCTTATCTCTGCACTCCTGAGATGGACTGCAAGTAGTCATGCCCACACACAGTAGTGCACTGGCTGCTGAACATGCACCTTTTCCCCAAGAGGCTAGAGCATATGCACGGGGGAAAAAAACATAAACACCGTAAAGGGAAATATATATATATATATATATATATATATATATATATATATATATATATATATATATATATATATATATATATATATATATATATATATATATATATATATATATATATATATATATATATATTTCTACGATTCAGCCAATTATATTTTCAAGGACAGGAGAGAAGCATATGATAAACAAATTTGGTGCTGCACTTTACATAAATGAAAAAAGTGCATGTGTTAGATAAATAAACCAAGTCCTATATGTAACCAAATGTCGTGAACTGCCAATTCTTTCTTTGTTGAAAAGCCTACTGTGACAGTGCGATGTGTCAAAACACTCACCAGAGAGCAAATAATATCCAGCATTCAACTATAAACACTTGCGCCCAAAGTGTTGCACAGTGATCCTTATCTGTGATAACCCTCCACTATTCTATACACTCCCAGTCCCAGCTGACGTCTTGTGAGGGGAAACGCGTCGGACGGAGCAGTCGCGCTGTCACATAACGTGGTCCGCACTGCAGACGGCCTCGCTTATCTTCAGAGGAACCGTTCATGCATGTTAAGATCCATTGCCGTGTAAGTGTCTGTCTTTTTTTAAATAAATCTGTGTAAAGGATATCGCACTATTGGCGCTTTATTTCCTATTTGGGGAGCTACACATCTGCCAGGCACAGTTCATCCATACATGTGAGATATATACCATCGTGAATGGAATAGATCCATATTGTCCATGCATTGGAGCCAAGCCTGTGTCATCTGCATTTGGGAATCTTTGCACCAGACTTACGGTTGAAAGCTTACCCTCTGTTTAAATCTGGTAAGAAGCAATCGCTATTACTGGGTGACGCCTGATATATCTGGCTATCACTGAGATTGGGATTTTTGGTCACTTTATTGGAAGTGAATTTTGGTAAGGGGCCACCCTTTTCTTTTGGTATCTGGATCACGTGGTGCTAGTCTATCACTTCAAGATTTGAAGACGTCACTATATATTATTTATTTGAGAGACTCTTTAATTAGAGACTTTTTCTTTGTTCACAGCATTTGTTCACAGTTATCACGTTGGTGGTTCATTTATATTTCACATATATTATTGTTGATTTACTTTTTGTATGAATTTCTTATCTATGCATTTTAATGTATAGTTTTTTGTAGAGCATACTATTTCTTCTATACACATATATTCATTTCTCATTTTCTAGTGCTGCCACAACTTTTATATTTCTGGTTAGCGCACCCTTTATTTTTTTATTTATTCTATACACTCACCAGACAGTAAACCATTGGCATAGAACCTGGTGATATCAGATCAAGAACTGTAGGGGGTTAAGAGGACTTCACGAGGAACCGGCGATAGATGACCTATTAGGCGGATCCCTTGAGAACATGCATGCACACGAAATACGTGAGGAGTGGCCTACCGCTGATATCGTTGCTGCCCCAAACTCGTGGTAGAAGCGGCAGCCATCTATCGCCAGTTCCTTGTGAAGTCCTCTTAACCCCCTACTGTTCTGGATATGATGTCTCCAGGTTCTATGGTAATGGTTCATGGCTTGTAGTGGCTTACTGTCTGGTGAAGGGTTATCACGAATGAGGAGGACTGTGCAACACTTTGGGTGCAAGCGTTTATAATTGTATGCTGGATATTATTCGCTCTCTGGTGAGTGTTTTGACAAATGGCACTGTCACAATGGGCTTTTGTATCAAGAAAGGATCGTCGGTTCACTGCAGTTGGGGTTACACATAGGACTTTGTTTATTTATCTAACACAGGGACTTTTTTTTTTATTTATGTAAAGCGCTGCACCAAATTTTTTATCATATGGTCTATTGGAGGTTGTATATTCACATTTGTGTGTGCTAGCTGCTACATTATTATCTTTTCAGCCATCTTGTTTGATTGAAGCAAAGAGTATTATGTCTTATTTTATTGCCATCTTGTTTGATAACCTAATGATCAGGGGTTGTAAATCTTTAAAATAAAAAAGTTCTTCAGAATTGAGAGACAATCGTGATCTTTATTCTAAGCAAATAAATCGTGATTCTCATTCTATCCAGAATCATGCAGCTCTAATTATATAGGGTTACAAAAATAATCTTATTTTTGCAGTGCTATACAAACATTTTTTTTTTTTTGTCAGAGTTTAGTTCTCTTCTAATTTGTGTCATTTTTTTATACTTCTTTCACTAGCTTCTGAAGAAGACAATAATAGAATGGCATCATGTCTTAGGATCTGTTCAGTTGTATTATAAATGGCATTTTATTGTTTTCCCAGTGCCCCAGGAAAGATCGAGCCTATAGATGGGCAGTCACTTAGCCATACTCCAAGCACAAGTTTTACATGTAAGCTGTGCAAATATGAAACCCAAGATGAGAATGAAGTTCAGAAGCACTTCATTTCCAAACAGCATTTGGAGGTCATTAGGCACCTCTACATCTTCCTGCCAAAACAGAGCGTGGACCTTATACAGGTAAGAAATGAGCTCTGCCCTGGCATATCACTCACTGTCTATTAGTGTGATAGTGTAAGTTATGTGTATTTCTTTTTGAATCTGATCATTTTTAATGAGTTTTCAGATTTTTACACAAACAAAACAACTTTTCGTAACAACAAACTTCTTCCGCACAAGATCTATGTTCACAGAATAGACATTGACACTACAGTCACAGGGTTAGCTATCACATTAATGGGAGTAACAAGAGAAACTATACATTCCTTGTTAGGACCTCTGTGAGAACACGGACCTTTTTAATAGCACAAACTAATAAAAGACAATGCCCTCTGTAACTGCTGGTATTAAAAATACATCATATATGTTAAGCCTTATAGCTCGTGAGATTATTATGTGTAGTGTCAGTAGAGAAAAAGTCAGTTCTGGAAAAACTTAAGAGAAAAGTGGTCAGCCATAAAAGGAGGTTTACAAGACACATCATTGACTAAGCATGATAGTCTAGTTAAAATAAGGGAGGTCGGGGCTAGGCCTGGGGTGGATAGCCACTGATCCCAAATCTTTTCAAATTGTGTTGTGTCCATAGAGTTGTGGTAACTTGAGCTTTACAATCCGTGAATCCGCCCAGGTAGGGGGGTGGGGAGATAGCCACTTTTGGGCAATTAGCTTGTGCGCTTGAAAAAGTACCCTAACAATGGTATCTGGCAAGGTAGGTTCATCTATAGTACTTAGCAGGTAAATACTTGGATCTTCCACTAGGGATACTTAAAAACATATTGTTTACAGTTGCTAGTACCCCTTCCCGGTATCAATATAGTTTGGGATACCTCCAAATCATGTAAATAGGATTTGTAGGGCCACCGCCACACTTAGGGTGAAGCAGGGTGTCTCTTTGTCGCCAAGCGTACAGTTTTTCTGGAGTATGGTAAGTTCTGTGTAAGAGAAACAGTTATGTAAGCCTATGGGTAGTCTCGGGCCTGTTTCACTTTGTTGAAATTTAGCATGTAGGACAGCATACAATTGGGAGATAAGCCCCTTTTTAGAAAGAATAGTGGCTTCGAAAGAATAGTGGCTACGGACGATTTCTGAAATTGCATAAGTTATGTATATTTCTAATGAGCATATATTACATTACTGTGTTTACATGTGTTATAGGGCTAAATTGCATTTAATATATTTTATAACTATGGTCAAAGTGTGTGTAATTTTTGTTCTCAATCTTAGAGTTATCTTCATTTTGAGAGAAACCGAGTGTCCCAAGAGAGGAAGAGGCAGAATCTACAAACTAGGAGAGACTTCTTTGAAGGTATATAGCAATACAGTATTAATGACTGTTCACTTCTTTTTTGATAGTTGCTTTGATGCCATGTTTTATTCACTAGTTTTGGCTATTCTGTATAACTTTTTTACCACACCTTTATATTTTTTTTATATATATATATATATATATCTCATTTTATTCCAGGCATTTACACTGAACAAAATTATAAATGCAACACTTTTGTTTTTACCCCCATTTTTCATGAGCACAAAAGGCCTATTCCACTCAAATATTCGCAAATCTGTGTTAGTGAGCACTTCTCCTTTGCCTAGATAATCCATCCACCTCACGGGTGTGGCATATCAAGATGCTGATTAGACAGCATGATTATTGCACAGGTGTGCCTCAGCTGGCCACATTAAAGGCCACTTCAAAATTTGCAGTTTTACTGTATTGGGGGGGGTCCGAAAACCAGTCAGTATCTGGTGTGACCACCATTTGCCTCATGCAGTGCAACAGATCTCCTTCGCATTGAGTTGATCAGGTTGTTGATTGTGGCCTGTGGAATGTTGGTCCACTCCTCTTCAATGACTGTGCGAAGTTGCTGGATATTGGCAGGACCTGGAAGACTCTTTCGTATATGCCGATCCAGAGCATCCCAAACATGCTTAATGGGTGACATGTCCGGTGAGTATGCTGGTCATGCAAGAACTGGGATGTTTTCAGCTTCCATGAATTGTGTACAGATCCTTGCAACATGGGGCAGTGCATTATCATGCTGCAACATAAAGTGATGGTCTTGGAGGAGTGGCACAACAATGGGCCTCAAGATCTTGTCGTGTATCTCTGTACATTTAAAATGCCATCAATAAAATGCACCTGTGTTCGTTATCCATAACATATGCTTGCCCATACCATAACCCCACCGCCACCATGGGCCATTCGATCCACAACGTTGACATCAGCAAACTGCTCACCCACACTATGCCATACATGCTGTCTGCCATCTGCCCTGTACAATGAAATCCGGGATTCATCTGCAAAGAGAACACTTCTCCAAAGTGCCAGACGTTATTGAATGTGAGCATTTGCCCACTCAAGTCAGTTACAACGACGAACTGCAGTCAGGTCGAGACCCCGATTAGGACAACGAGCATGCAGATGAGCTTCCCTGAGACGGGTCCTGACAGTTTGTGCAGAAATTCTTTGGTTATGCAAACTGATTGTTGCAGCAGCTCTCCAGGTGGCTGGTCTCAGACGAGGTGAAGATGCTGGATGTGGAGGTCCTAGGCTGTTGTGGTTACACGTGGTCTGCGGTTGTGAGGCCATTTGGATGCACTGCCAAATTCTCTGAACACCTTTGGCGATGGCTTATGGAAGAGAAGTGAACAATCAATTCACGGGCAACAGCTCTGGTGGACATTCCTGCAGTCAGCATGCCAATTGCACACTCCCTCAAAACATGCTACATCTGTGGCATTCTGCTGTGTGATAATACTGCACATTTTAGAGTGGCCTTTTATTGTGGCCAGCCTAAGGCACACCTGTGCAATAATCATGCTGTCTAATCAGCATCTTGATATGCCGCACCTGTGAGGTGGATGGATTATCTCGGAAAAGCAGAAGTGCTCGTTTACACAGATTTAGACAGATTTGTGAACAATATTTGAGAGAAATCGACCTTTTGTGTACATAGAAAAAGTCTTAGATCTTTGAGTTCAGCTCATGAAAAATTGGGGCAAAAACAAAAGTGTTGCGTTTTTTATAATTTTGTTTAGTGTATGTAGCACAAACTGTCCCTATCTGATAAGGGTGTGTGGGTGTATGTATGTGCACTATATAACATGCACACAAGCGGGCCAATATTTAGACAGGAGCCAAGTAACCTACTATAATGTCTGTGGAGTGTGGGAGGGAATGCACGCAAGCACAGAGAGAACATGCAGATTCCATGTAGATAGTGCTAACCACCAAGCCATTGCAAATACCTTTCTATACTGTTTTGTTTAATACTGCCTAAACCCCTACCTAGTTCTTCTCCTAGCATTTCATAAGGCATGCAGTCATGACAAGTTGCCTTAATATTTTTCTGTGAAGGTTTGCATTTTGTGAGTAAAGACAGATATTTTTGTGGGTTCATGTGCACCTCTGCTTTCAGGCCATTAGTGTCCCTGATGCATCATCTGGCTTAATAGTTAGCAATGCTGTATGCTAACACAAAGATCCTGGCTTCAGTTGGTGCACCATCTGCTTGGGGTTTGTTTGTTCTGACCACTCATATGGTATTTCCTTCTGTCCTAAAATCCTGTTGGTGGTGTTTTTTTTTTTTTTTTTTTTTTGCCTTTTGGAGAAATCCTTTGTATTTGGAGGCTTGTTTATGTGACTGATATGAAAGTTAGGATCTCGGCTTCTCTGGGGCAGAAACTGATTAAGTTGGTTCAAGAAAAATGAAACGCATTCAAATATTTCAAAGTTTATTCTAGCAAAAAGCACTTTTTATTAGCAGGGTGGTTGAAGGGTAGAGTCTTTTTATTGCTGTCTGTATCCCCTGATTTTGCTCAATTTATGTCCCAGTGACAACATTTTTACCAGGAGAGAAAGTCAGGGAACCTCTTTTCAATGGAACTCAGGAAAAAAAACAGATTTGATTCTCAACACTCCTAGTCTATCCAAAAAAAAATATATAAAGTTTTGACATTTGCTATAGACATAGTAAAGTTCTTTTTCTTTTTTTTATTCTATGTCCATAGTAAAAAACTTTTACTTTAAGATCTTTGCAAGCCCATTCACCACAAAATTGTGTTTGGGTAAAGCATGCAGCATCTGTCTGTGATCATCTGGCACACATCTGCCACATTTGGCAATGATCATCTGGTGTGTCTGGCCATTCTAATCTGCCTCATCTGTCCATGATAATATGCCACATCTGTCCGTGATAATATGCCACATCTGTCTGTGATCATCTGCCACATCTGTCCATGGTGATCTGCCCAACCTACGATACCACTCCATCCCTGCGAGGTTTCTAGATCTCTAGTATCTGTGACACTTGTGTGGTCCATTCTGTCTTGGTGGCTATGTGCCTTGCCCTTCGGCTGTATTAGTGCATATTATTTATATTTTATAACAAATACTGTTTTTTAACGTACTATCCTATTAGCCTTTGCGCTGGCTTCTCTCTGTTTATCTTTTGGTTTTGTTGACAGCCCATCCATTTTTAAAGAGCTGTTCTAACACAACGCAAATTGACACACTGCATAACATGTGGCAATAGCGTGCACTGGTGTGAATCCATAAGTGACGACTGTCTCTAGAAACCAAGATGGCAGCATGGCTACAAAATTTGTACCTTTACACAGGCTATCCCAACTTCAGTCTATCATGAATGCTGCTTCCAGACACATCCATGTTACCATCGGTTCAGTATTCACCATCCCTCTCTGCCAATCCATGCATTGGCTTCTGTTCACTCAGTCGCTAAGCCTCAGTTTTTCCACCCACCCGAATTGAGCTTGGGTTGCAGAGTTTGACAGGCGGAACTGCCTGTCAAGCCTGTCAAACTCACCCATTGAAGTCAATGGAGCCACAACTACGAACAAAAAGCTTGGATCACTGTTGCGGTGCTGTCCCGCATTGTAAAATTGTTGTTGTCAATTAAAAAGTAAAAGTAATAGGTGTCAGGACAGGCAGTAGGGTTTGGGGGCAAAAAAAAGTGCATTTAGAATTAAATGGTAATTATTTTTTAAATTATTCTTTAAAGTGTAAGTTTACCTTTCATACCATGTTACACCAAATATTTAGAGTGAAACGTGTAATATGTTATGAATGCACCAATCTCCATGCCCAATCCTCTCTCCCCCCCCCCCCCCCCCGATCCCCGCTGTGACAGCAGACCGGAATCCTCTCCCTGTGTCTGCTGCCAAAATTCAACAAAGATGCTGCTGTACGGGACTCTGCCCACCAAGGCCGCATTACTTATTAACAGTCCTCTGTGAATGGAAAACAACAAGGTCCAGCAGCCTTTGTGGCTTGTAGTTCTCAGTGAACCACCACGGTGCTGTGAGCCTTGTGGTAGTTCATTGAGTCTTTCTGTCAGAATGTATCGGATTGCTCATATGAGGTATGAACAAGCCAAAACACTGACAGATCTGTTGATCGTTAGTGCAATGGTTTACAGGCTTCTGCAACAAAAAATGAACTTTTATCTTTTAATGCTATGAGTCACTATTCAGATAAGGATTTTTGACTTTATTCCATCCAACTTTCCTTACTTGCATACTTGTCCCAGCTTATTCTAGAAAACCGTAGACCCAGAGCTTCGGCATGACGGGCTAAATTTAAATGTTAAATAACATGTTTCCTGCAAGTAAGAAAAATACCTGTTAACCCAGTTAGAAAATCCTTATAGCCAGTATCCTTTGTAGCTTTTTTTGTGCTATGAACTCAAATTTAAAAACTATTTTATTAGCTTTTTTCTATGAACAGAACCTCTCCCCCTTTGTGATGGAGATAAGGAGTTAAGGTTTGGGAGGGGAACTTTTACATCCAAAATCAGGAGGAGACCAACGTAGGGTGATGTAGGGTCCCCCTAAGATGGGAACTGATTTACTGGCAGGATCACCAAGTGAACATAAAGGGAAAAAGTTAACGAATAGCCACCACATTTAAGGACTGGTAAGCTGCAATAGATTGTTTTTGTTTTTTTTGGTTTAAATACACTTTAGGGGAATTTTGTAGGTACATTTTACTAAATAGCCTCTTTTTATCTTCAAATATGAGCTAAAAACAGAAAAAAGAACTCATGGTTTCTATGGGTGACATCACGTTTTAAGACATTTTGAGGATTGTTCTATACACAAATGGTAAGAGACCCACTTAGTTGTTCAATGGGGGCAGTCTGCAGTCTCTCCTTCAAAAATCTTTATTCAAAATAATTTCAGTCAAGTCACCACAGACAATAGGTTATAAGAACAACAGTAACACAAGTGACCAATGAAAAAAAACGCCTGTAATCTGCCAAAAAAGATCATGTTCTTTTTGGAGGGACAGGCGTTTTACTTAAGGACTAGAGAATGCTCGGTTGTAAACGGGACCATTAAAATGAATTGGATTTGTCCTGTTGTGTGTTTTTTATAGCTGAGGCTTAGAGCAGAAAATCGGCCAAAAATGCCTAGATGTAAAGAGAGCCTTAAGCTTTATAGCCACCTCCGCTCAAGTTTGACTACCTAGACCCGAATGACTGAAAACATTTGAAGCTTGCGCAGCAATAGCTTGGAACTGATAGGTGAATGGCCAGCAGTGGCTAACACCAGTGATTTCCTAAGACTCTTTCTGACCCCTGCAATTTAGTATTGCTTTCTTCCTATCAGATGGTATAGTGTATGAGTGCGGACATGACTGAGATGCAGGGTGTGTTTTAAATGACAGCATTGTAAATTTGAATGCTACTGTTGTGCTTATAATCTATTGTTTGTGGTGACTTGACTAAAAATTTTTTGAATAAAGATTTTTGAAAGCGAGACTGCCATCTGCCCCCTATTGAACTAAGTGGATCTCTTCCTATTTGTATATATAGTGTTCTTTTGTTCTGTGGGTGCCAGCAAGTACTACAGGGTGAGTCAGTACTCCATATGTGACTGGTCCTGAATCTTACTGTACCAGTCTGGATACTGCTATTTTTAATTCTTAATATATATTCTGAGGATTGTGCCTGTTTTGTTTTTTTCAGGCATTGGGCAGGAACATTTTTTCCACCGAATTGAAGTAGCTCACTGTTTGGCATGTGATACCCTTATCCCTGATGTCCCAGAACTTCTAATCGAACATACAAAGTCAGAGAGTCATGCGCAAAAATGCAAGGTGAGGACATTACTGTTCATTAAAAAGGATCTTCTGTTTTGCACTATTAATACATGCATATTCTACACATGCAGGTTATTTTGAAATCACTGGTATCCCTCTTTTGCCAATAAAATGTTAAATCTTCCTCTTTTCAAGATAACAATTTGTGATCTTTATATGACTTTTACAGACATCTTTCAAGGAAATCAAGAACAATTGCCTGGCGATGGCAAAGGCAATGCTACAAGATGAACATGTCCTAAGAATGCTTAGAGTGTACAAAAAGGTGAGGAGGACCACTTCTGAATGATCATAGTCTAAAAGAAACATGTAGTAGATTGGGGCACACAATGATCAGCCATTGTAAAAGAACATTAAACTTGGAAGTCCCAATGCAAGCGTCCAAAAGCTAGGCACGAGCGGGCCAAAAACAGTCTGTTTGGCAGTTACTGGTCAACTTTCGGCTGATGTGTACAACTCCTCGTCTGGATGTTTTAGTACTGCGACCTGTACATTTTTATATATTTATTTATTTATTCCGTTTAACCCGCTGGGTTGAATGAAAAATAACTTCTTATGTGTACCCAGCATAAAACTAATGCAACCATCACATCCAAGAATCAGTAAGGGGCAATTAGTTCGCTTTTGGGTTTATTACCGCTTTAAGTAAATTAGTTCTGCACATTACTGAGAGAGGAAGCTTACACCAAACTGAACCCTGTTTTTCTTTTTAAATAAGTGGAGAAAAGTTAAGGGAAATGTATTCTGTAACCAACTACAAGAAATGAACAGCCAAGTACTTAAACACTGAAACCACTGGAATATTAATCAGGGTCTGGCAGTGGTGACAACATCAGGTTGACTGGCAAAAGAGTGTACCTCTCCCCATTAATAACCAGACCAGGGCACCAAGCAAAATTCTCTAAAAAAACCAAAGTACTAAAGAGAGATAATTATCTGCTAGAAACAGGAATGTTTCATCAGCAAATATGGACAAACTTGCCTCTAACCCCTGCCTGCAAAAAATAGAAATCAGGTCCGGTTGGCAGATCAGGGTTGTCAATAGCCAGGAAAAAGAATGAGGATCAAGAATTACTGACCCTGACACATACCAGAGGTTATACAAAACTATGCTGCACTAGCAATAAATCAAATCTTCTCAAACACATTATTCAAGTAAAAAAACGCTAGTGTAAAACTTGCATCAATCTGGCAATAGAATTTCTACAATACCCAGAATGCAAAGAAACTTGTGCACAAAACATGGTGACGTCATAACTTCCAGTCACGCCCTACATGTTTCATCAAAATTGACGACATTGGGGGTACAGAAGAAACGGGAGTCACCACAGACCCTTATATACAATCACACTAGGGCAGGGATGACAAACTCTGTTCTATTAGCATTATGGTTGCCCTCAAAGGACCAGTTGTATCTGTAGGACTAGATGTCCAGAGCACCCCATACATCAGATGTCAAGAGCCCCCCCCCATCCTCCATTACATCACAGTCCACCCCCTTACCTTGCACTTCTGCCGTAAATAAGATGGGTTGGAGTTGGGAAGTAGAAAGTGCAGGGTCTGGAGGAGGACCAGAGGAGGGTTAAAGTCAGCTGCAGGATCTGGCGAGTAGTTCTCTCCTCTCTGCTGCTGACTATCGAGACAAGGTAGGAGTGGAGATGAGGGGGTGCCGCAGCTGCAGTAGAGGTGCAAAGGCCCCATTAAATGGCCTGGTGGGCCGACTTCAGCATGCGGGCCTTGTGTTTGACATATGTGCACTAGGAGAAGCTCAGGAATAAGATGTACTAGGCATGTGCATCAGAATGCCATCTAGTGGTAACACTACATATAATTCAAAAACCATTTACACATAGATGGAATTAACACAACCATGTGTCACCTAGTGGAAGTGTTCTAAATTGTGCAAAAATTGCATATTAAAATAAGCTTGTGAAGCTCAAAAGATAACTTCCAGGATAAACCAATAAAAAAAACTTTAAAAATTTGAAAAAAAATTGTATCATATATAAACATTGTTTTCATATATATTAAAAAAGGTGTATAATGCCTGTGATCTTCCCGTACAATAATATTTACCGCTTTTAATTGAACCGCCCCTCCAATGTGGGACAAATTTATCAATAGCTAATAGGAGGGTGCCAGAAGGGTCATTATTGTGTACCTGTGCGTAATGCTTGCATACGCTATGACCCTTGAAGCTCCTCTTTATATTCCCCACGTTTCCCTAAGCGCACCAGAAGGGTTCTCATTTTACGTCCCTCATACTCCAGGCCACAGGGGCACTGTAGTAAGTAGACAACATTTTGTGTGGAGCAGGTGACAGACGATTTAATCAAAAGCGACCAGAGGTAGTATTAGACTAAAAAGTCGTAACTTTCTTGTTACCTAACTTATGATTCTACACAAATAAAAGCACAAATAAATGTCCTGGAAAAAACAGCCCCCACATGGGGGTTCAAAACATTAGGAGCAATCATATGCCTCAATGGAGGAACATTTATGAACACTAGCTGATGAAAGTAAGTAAAAAAAAATGTGTAATAATTTTATTTCTCTATCGTTCATTGACGGACGCAGTTCTCTCTGATTCATATCAGTAGGGTTATACTGCCCCCTACAGGAGTAGGACACTAGGCAGGAAAAAGTTCTGGCTACGCCTATAGGCAGTCCCGGAGGGTACACCCTCTCTCTTCCTGCATAGGATGTCCGTTTTAATCTGCCTAGTCAGGAATAAGGACCTAGTTCCTTGCTGGGATCTCTGGTCCTGGCATATAAAGTATTTTTTATGTAGAATTTTTTTAGCTAGCCTTTTTTCTCCGGAACTTTTTTTCCTGTGTGATCTTCAAGCAATTATGCTGGGCTGGGCGACAGACTGGACCCCCATATCCAGTGGTCACCCCAGTCTGGCCAGTGAGCGTGTGCAGGCCTTAGCTCCGCGCTGGGTCGGCCGTGACATAGTCCCACTGGATGGGGACTGGCCCCGCGAGTTAAACGTCTCACCAGGACGCACACGACAGGGTCTAGGCTGATGTCGCAGCATTCCTATTTGGCCGACCGCCCCCCTACTTCGGTGGCGTGGGGTCCTGTCAAGAGATGGCGCCCGCCTGTGTTCCCGGTATGGTGAGTAAATGTTCCTCCCCTTCCCTGGCGGATTTTGGGGTGGACGCGGGCCCTCTCCCTGGGATGGTCGGACCCTCGCACTCCCTCTGTCCTATTGTGACCCCCCTCATGTTCATATCCCCTACCCCCCCACCCCCCCATGTGGGGGACTGCTTGGGCCTACCTGAGCCTGGGGCCTAGTGTGCAGGCCGCATGGGGGGCCGGGCGAGTGTGCGCGGTGCTCAATGATCGTGCAGGGGGAGGCCTTGCTGGGGTTCTTCTGAAGTGGATGGGCGTTTGGTGGGTCCCCAAAGGGCCTCGAATACCGCGATTTTCGGGCGTAGCCTCTGTCTGCTTCTATGGAGGCGGCCATCTTGGTACACCCGTTTTCAGCCATTTTGCTGGAGATTTTTTTGCAGTGAAGGCCGGTGGGAGTGCCTGAAGGACAGTGAATCTTAAAGGGTGGTCTCTCCCTCTCTGTGGGGGTCCGTTAGCTCGTGCCTGACCTTTCGGGGGGCGCTGAGGGGCCGTTAAAAATTACATTTTTCTTTTTTTTTTTTTTTTTTCTTTTTTTTTTTTTAAGTTGCTGGCGGGTTCCTCAGGTTCAATATGGACCCTGCGGGCCTTTTTTCCCACCTGACCCCCTCATGGAGGCCGCAGGGCCTTCCGGATCTCCACTGTCCGTCTATGCCTTTTCGGCAGTTCGGGACGCATTTGGGCCCTGGGGAGGTGGTAGGTGCTCTAAAACGTTTCTCCACCTACCCCTGCCTCTTCTGATGTCTCGGAGTCTGAGTCTGGCTCAGGCGCTGCAGGCGTGGGCCTAACGTGGGCCTCCCTGCCGGGTCTGTTACCTCGCGCCCTGTCTCCTCGCATGATGAGGATGACATTTCCACCTCCCCTGCCGCGACAGGCGCTGGTGGACACACTGGCTGTTTTCGATGCGTGGCACCCTGCAATTTGGGGGTCACAGCGGCGGCTGCGCCTAGGGCGCAGGTGGCATCTGGCACTCACATGCCACCCGGAGCTGCTCATTTTGTTGGCTGCTCATGTAGGAGTGGAACCGTCTGAGACGTTCCCCTGGGGTGTCTAAGCGGCCGTTGGCCATTGCCCTTTTAGGGGGAGTTGCTGGTACAGAGGACTGTTTCCGCCTTTGGTGGACGTATGGTCTCTAGCTGAATGGGACTACCGTTGTTCCGGTGGCAGAATCCCCGTCCTTTAAGGACCTGGGGGATAGGATGGCGTGGGCTGCACTGCACTGGGAACAGTGTTCATGTTTGCCCTTGTCACGCAGACTCTGCCTGATGGGCGGAGTCCCAACACCGCAATTTGGTGTGGGGCATGTCCCTCTTGCTCTGGGGGAGCTGTTGGACCAGCTGGAGCAGGGGCTGCTTTTTGTTTGCGATGCCGCGCTGGTCGAGGCTCCCTTGTATAACACCTTGTCATTTTTGGCGGTGGTTGACCGGAGTCTACTTGACCGGAGTGTTGGTCTGCGGATCAGATTTCTAATAAGGTCTTAATGGATCTCCCTTTTCAGGGGGATCGCCTGTTTGGCGCTGCCCTGGATGACACAGGCTGTCAGGGGTGAGGGCCTTCATCGCAGTCGGGGTTCCTCCCTTTCGGCTCGCAAACAGTTTTTGTCCCTCGGACAGTCGATGTGGCGAAGTCCTTCCAGACTTTTGCGTGGGTTCCAGACGACCCTGGTCTGGCGTACATGGGTTCGGTTTTTTCCAGACCTGCTGACAAGGCCTACGTGGCCTTAAGGTGCTTCCTCTCCCATCTAGGGGGTCGAGGACCTGCGGCTGGCCCGGATCTCAGGCTGACTGGGTTCAGGAGGTCATGCGGTCCAGTTGCAAGATCGAGTTTCGATCCGGTTATTTCCAGTAAGGTTTTTTCCCTTCCAATGTGCGGCTGTCTCCGGATCGCTTACAGGCGCTCTGTGGGGCAGTTCAGGCTCTGGTTCAACAAGCTGGACCTACTGGTCTTTTGTTGGTTCCGTGCAGATCACAAATTCAAGTTGGTATAGGTTCACACGGTGGTGGCTTCTCTACATAAGGGGGCTTCCTGGTCTCCATAGACATCAAGCTGCCTACCTTCACGTCCCGTTATGTTCTGGACAGCTACGAGTTCTCAGTTTTTTGCAGTGGGGAAGGATCTCTTGGTTTGTGGCGTTACGCTTTGGTCTCGCTAATGCTGCTAGGGTCTTCACGACGGTGTTGGCTCCAGTCCTGGCGCTGTTTTGGCAGCGGGGCATATCGGCCCTGGTTTCCTGGCCGCTCTGCTTCTCCGTTTGGAGTCCCCTACGGTGCTGACAACGAAGTTGGTTGTCACCGTAGGAACTCTGGTGGAGTTCAGGTGGGTTCTGAACCTTCAGAAATCATCCCTGGTCCTTTCCATGAGACTGGATTTTCTGAGAGTGACTTTGGACTTGTCCTCGGTCAGGGTGTTTCTCCCTCCGGGGTCAAAACTCTTGGCACTTTAGACTGCGGTCGACTGTTGCTGTTCCGCACATGGTCTTCTCTTTGGACCTGCATGCGAGTTCTGGGACTGATGGTGTTTTTTTTCAAGACGGTGCCTTTCGCTCAATCCCTCTGGGGATCTCCCAGGAGGCACTCCTTCTCGAAGGCGGCTGGAATCCAAACTCTCTGGACTTAAGGATCCGGCTGGGCCGGGGGCCCGGGGAGTCTTGCTCTGGAATCCTTCCTCCCGTTTACTGGACAATTGTCACCACGGATGCAAGCTTGTCCAGGTGGGGAGGAGTCCTCGGGAGGGTTTCTGCTTCGGGAGTATGGTCCCTGGAGGATCCAGGTTACCGCTTATTGTCCTGGGGCTGAGAGCATTCCAGCTTTGTCTAGTTCACTGGATCGGGCACCTGCAGCTGTCCGGTGCACTTTCAATTGACTATGCGTATCGTGGGTATCCCCTGCTTACCTTATTGTGGAAGGTGGCCTTGGTTGCTGTCACTCTGCACACAGGGTGTCAGCACTGGCGACATTGTCCTGTCATTCTCCCTATCTGTTGGTTCATGGGGCCAGGTGCTACGGATCCGTCCTTCCCTCCAAAGGTGGTTTCTAGTGTTAACTTGCACGGGGCCATTGTGTTGCCATCTTGTGTCCTGAGCCCCCTCATCCTACAGAATGTGTGCTGCATACTCTGGATGGAGTTCGGCACTCGAGGTGGGGAAGTTGGCGACTACTGAGTCTTCCCGTAGTCAGGTTCGCTCTCTGTGCTCCCGGATGGCCCAAGGACAGGGCTGCCTGTGTCTGCTGCGACTATTTCCAGGTGAATCGGACAGTCGGTGGTGCAGGCTTCTTTATTTATGGGTCAGGTCCTTCCTTTCCCTGTTTTGGCGCTTTCTACTTGGGCGCCTAGTGCTTCCTGGGTTTTTTGCCATACAGGCATCTGTGCTTCAGGTTGTAAGATGATTACCTGTCGTTTGTTCACACCTTCGCTACGTTTTATGAGGTGGATGTGCTGGCATCTGCAGATGCCTCTTTTCGGCCGCAAGGTTTTTTGCTGGCTGCTGTGTGGAGGACTTTTGACCTTCCTTGAGGGTGTTTACTGTTTGTTTTCAGGTGGGCCTCATCTTTTATTCTGATGAGTCCTATGTTGCCTGGTTGGCTGTTTTTGGCCTTGGGGACTTGTTCTTTTCTGCTGTTCCCACCCCTCATTTTACTGCTTTGGGACGTCCCTACTGATATGAATCAGAGAGAACTGCGTCCGTCAATGAACGATAGAGAAAACTGGATTTTTGACTTACCGTAAAATCCTTTTCTCTTAAGTTCATTGACGGACGCAGTACCCGCCCCTCTATTTTGAGTTGGGTTGGTGTTACTTTCTGACACTGCTTTGATAAAAAACTGACATCCTATGCAGGAAGCGAGAGGGTGTACCCTCCGGGACTGCCCATAGGTGTAGCCAGAACTTTTTCCTGCCTAGTGTCCTACTCTTGTAGGGGGCAGTATAACACTACTGATATGAATCAGAGAACTGCGTCCATCAATGAACTTAAAAGGATTTTACGGTAAGTCAAAAATCCAGTTTTTTTTAACACGCTGTGACTAGAGCAATACAGTGTTACCATAGTAGCATTGTACTACTCTGTGGAAGTGATCAAGTTTTTTTGGGGGGGGTTTTTATGAGATCATAGTGAATTTTACTGGTATAAGCAACCTTTTTTACTGAATGAAATTGATTCATTCAGTGTGTATTGTGGTGATTAGCTGTGATTGGCCACAGCCAGTGGCGGCTGATGCTCCATGGGCCGGGGGGGGGGGGGTGCAAACAGACCGCACCATACTACCCCCCCCCCCCCCCAGACCACACCAGGCTGCACACCATACCACCCGCTTCCTGATTGGCCAGGAGGAGGATCCGTTTGACAATAGCGAATGTTCATTCGCTATTGTCGCACAACTGGGTGGGCTCTGCGTCCCGAGCCCACCCTTTTTTTAGCCTATTAGAGCCTCTTGCTCTAATCACATGCTTAAAAAAGAAAAAAAAGCCCCATTGAACTCTATGCGTCCAGCGCCCTGCATGTAGATTAGGGGGCCGGACGCATGGATGGGGGGGTGGCGTCCCTGCGCCCCCAATGCACCAGCCGCCACTGGCCACAGCTAATCACATGGTACAGATGGGTTGTGATCACTGTGACCAATCACAGCTAGCAACACAATTGTATACAATGAATGGCATGAATCAAAGCCATTGATTGTTTTCAGTTGTCATGTGATCTGCTGTGATTGGTCAAAGCAATCACATGGTCCTGGAAGCAGGCCGGTACACTGACGGATTGCACCGCAGTCGGGAACGACAAAGGTCCCACCCAGCCTATTGTAAAATGACAGCTGGATGGGACCTTTGTCATTCCAGGCTGCAGCACGAATGGTTAAGTGGTATTAAACCCAAAAGAAAACCTTTATTATATTGCAGCTTACAAAGTCTAAAGCTGGATACACACTATCCAACTTTTGTGGTTAGATTTCCTTCAGATTTACCTTTTCTATGTAGTGCAAGGGCCTGCCAGATTGCATACAAATTGAAAGTGTTTAGGTTTGACCTCATATTATATGGTTTTGGTAAGTCTAAAGGAAAAAGTCTTCAGAAAATCTTATAGTGTGTATGGCCCATTAGAGGTGGTGGCTGTATCCTTTATTTTCACCTGGTGATCTGGCCAGAAAGTTTGTTGTTTTTCAACAGAACAAGCTGTTCTGCAGATGTAGTAGTTACAGGGTTGAGACAAACCATTTACCACTGATAGGGGTCTTTACAATGATCAGCTTTTATTTTTTTATTTATGGAAACAGTATGTGAGATACAATCAGCGCTACCCTTCACTATCCAAATACTGTGTCAATATTTCAATATATTCATTAATTATATAAAATTGCTGCTGTACACTCCTAGAGATTCAACCACAATAAAATTGACATGTAAATATTCTTACAGTGCAGCGCAACCAAAATCGTCAAAAAAAAGTGAAAGAATAAAAATTATAATAAAAAATAAAAAAAATCGTGTCTTCAATCAAAGTCCTTTTAAATCATCAATACATAAAACTAACCCCCCCCCTCCGGAAAAACAACGTCCATGTGTAAATCAAAAATGCAATATAAAGAGTGATCCGCCGCAGTGTTCTTTAATCCCTTAGTTACCCCAAAAAAGTGCACACCACCACTGACTGGAAAACCTGCTCACCTCACAGATGAGATCAATCAGCTTTGTATATAAACACTCCTGCAATCTCCTACTACCATCTCCTCTCCTGGCATCTTGCTCTGCAAGCTTCTCTATGCAAGTACAAAGGCGGACTACATAGAGTTCTCCATCTGAACAAAGTTTATTTAAAGCCCCCATATAAAAAACACTTACAAAATATAAAATCAAATGCGCTTGTAATCACATTCACATTCGTCTGCTCGCCACTTCAAATGGATCTCGGTGGCTGCGTGACATCATGGGCTCTGCTCCTCCCTCCCTTTGGATTTATACATGGACTTTGTTTTTTGGGTGGTAGTTTTATGTATTGTTGATTTATTTATGTAAACCCTTTATCCCAAAAGGAAAAAAAACTGTTTGCTGTAACTGCTTATAAAGTTTTAGCTGGAATTCAGCTTCAGTTTGTTAGTGTATCTAAATCAGCTAGTGCATCTGACACTCCCCTCCCTATATATTAACAATGCTGCTGTTCAAAGGTGTCCCTGTTGTCCTTCATCCAGAGTAAATGCACTCTAATACCGGAGGTGTGTTACTTGCGAGATCACCAGGTGAAAACCAAAGGAAAAGGTTTAAAAAAAATGCAGCCACCACATATGATTGGTAAGCTGCAATATATTACATGTATGGTTTTGGATTTAATACTGCTTTATGAATGCATTTATACTTGAATGGCCATAGCATGCTGGTGTACCAGCTCAAGCCCCAGTTTGGTGAATAGATGCAATCCGATAGCAAAAAATAAAGTTGCTTTTTAGGCCATAGACTGCTCACAGACCTAAATTGTTTTCTCTGTCGCTCATTGACAGACGCAGAATCCATATCTTGATATCCATAGGGTTATACTGCCCCCTACACGAGTAGGGCACTAAGCAGAAAAAAGTTCTGGCCACACCTATGGGCAGTCACAGGGGGTATACCCTCTCTCTCCCTGCTATAGGATGTCAGTTTTTTTCTGCCTAGTCAGGAGTAAGGACCTAAGTTCCTTGCTGGGATCTCTGGTCCTGGCAAGTTTTTTTTAGATAAATCTTTTTTTAGTTAGCTTTTTTTCTCCAGTTGTTCCTGTGAGATCTTCAAGCAATTATGCCGGATCTGGGCGACGGGCTGGATGCTGAGATCCAGTGGTCACCCCAGCCAGCCTACGAGCGCGTGCAGGCCCAGCTCCACGCTGGGTCGGCCGCGACATAGTCCCGCTGGACGGGGACTGGCCCGCGGGTTAAACGTCCCGCCAAGTCGCATACGGCCGAGTCGCAGGGTCTCCTTTGGCCGACACCCCCACCCCCCCACTGGGCGGTGAGGGGTTTTGTCTGGAGTGGCACCCGCTCTGTTCCAGTATGGTGAGTAAATGCTTCCCCCCTTTCTCCTCATGGCTGACTCTGGGGTGGACCCGGGCCCCTCCCTGGGACGGTCGGACCCCCACTAATCTGGGTTCCCCTCTGTTCCCCTGTGCACCCCCCTCCTGTGGTGTCCCTCTCCCCCCTCCATCCCCCCCCCCTATGGGGCGGTTTGTGTGTGTGTGGGGGGTGGCTAGCTGTTTGTGCAGGCCGCTAAGGGGGTGGGGGGGTCCCGACGGTGCGGACGGCTGTTGTGCGGGGGGCTTCCTCCCTGGCTTCCCAGGGCCTACCTGCCGATCGATCGTCTGTTAGTGATGTGGGGACCCCCCTTCCCGCCACAGCACGCGGGGCCGCCATTTTCTTGTAGTCCCTCGTGTGGCTCATGGCGGCGGCCATCTTGGTACACCCAGCTCGTTTGTTTGCAGAGCTGGGCAGCTGTGGGAGTTACTGAGGGCGTGTGAGGGGGCGGAGCCCCTCCCTAGACCCGGGAAGATCGCTCCACAGGACTTCCTTGTCATGTAGAGTCCTTTTGAACTCTGGTGCATTGTGTGGTGAGCCTTTTGGGGGTCTCTCTTCTCTCTCTGCGGGAGTCTCGAGGCACGCTGTCCGACCACTGAGGGGCGCTGTAGCGCTGGGTGACATTTTGCAAAACAAAAAAAAAAAAAGTGTTTTTCAATTTTGTCATATTTTGCTGACGGGTTCCCCTGGTGTTGCCATGGACCCTGCTGCACATGTGTCCCCACCTGATCCCCTCGAGGTGGCCACGGGGCCCTCCGATTCTCAGCTCACCATTGATGCGCTTTTGGCGGTCCTGGAGTCATTTGTGTCCCGGGTGGAGGTGGCCTGTCAGGGACAGGGGGCTAAAAAACGACCCCCGCCTACCCCTGTCTCGTCTGATGCCTCAGATTCTGATTCTGAGCCAGTCGCTGCTGCTGCTGCGGGTTCCTCCTCTGGGGCTGCTGTCTCGCGCCCCGTCTCCTCTGATAGTGAGGATGACCTTTCTGCCTCCGCCATAGCGCACGACAAGGCGCTGGTGGACGCACTTATTGTGTCTGTCCAGGAGACCCTAAACTGGAGGTTGCACCTGCGGATGCAGCTGATACGGAAGTTGCCTTTGGCACTCGCAAGTCCTCCAGGGTGGGGAAGGTGTTTACCTTTCCCAAATGCTTTGACGATATCATTAAAAAGGAGTGGGTGGGTCCAAAACGAACCCCTGGGATGCCCAAACGGATTGCTAGGCGCTACCCGTTTGAAGAGTCCCTCCTTAAGAAATGGACGGTGCCACCTTCGGTGGATCCGCCGGTTTCCAGACTAAATAAAGCTACTGTTATCCCGTTGGAGCATTCCCCGGGATCCGGCGGAATCTGTGTCCCGTTCCATATTCTCCCTGGCAGGGTCGGCCTTGAGGCCAGTGTTTACCATTGCTCTGGTTTCGTTGACGGAATGGGCCAAGCTGTTACGCCATGACCTGGAGGGGAGAAGTCTCCCCCCCTGCCGTGGCAGATTTGCTGGAGCTGATGGTGCAGGGGCTACAGTTTGTTTGTGATGCCGCGCTGTACGCTGCTCCATTACTGGGGCCTGTGTCGATCTCGGCGGTGGTCCTCCGGCGCATGCTCTGGTTGAAGTGCTGGTCGGCGGATCAGGCCTCCAAAAAAGCCTTGACTGATCTCCCTTTTCAGGGGGATCGCCTGTTGGGTGCTACCTTGGATGAGATTATCAAGGGTCTCACTCTGGGCAAGAGCACCTTTCTACCACAGGCTACTAAGGGTAAGGAACCTCGCCGCAGACGGGGACCTTCCTTTTCAGCTCACAAGAAGTTTTTTCGCTCCTCAGGGGCAGGTGACAAGGCGAAGCCCTCCAAAGCCCCCCCTGGAGGTTTCAAGAGACCCTGGTCTGGTAAGCAAAAATCCGGTCCTTCCAGACCGGAGGATAAGACCACTTCAGCCCAAAGGTGCGCCCCCACCCATATCAGGGGTGGGGGGGCGTCTTCGCCGGTTCACGGACTCGTGGCTCTCCAGGATTCCAGACAAATGGGTTCACGAGGTCATACGGTCGGGATACAAGATCGAGTTTCGATCGCTTCCACCGGTGCAATTCTTCCCTTCCAATATGCGACTGTCCCCGGATCGCCTAAAGGCTATGTTGGGGGCAGTGCAGGACTTGATGCTACAAGGAGTGGTGGTTCTGGTTCCCTGTGCGGAACGTTTTCAGGGTTTTTACTCAAACCTGTTCACAGTGCCCAGGAAAGAGGGCAAGGTGCGTCCAATTCTGGACTTAAAGGCGCTCAATTGTTTTGTCCGGGTGCAAAAATTCAAGATGGAGTCCATTCGCACAGTGGTGGCCTCCCTGCATCAGGGGGATTTTCTGGCGTCCATAGACATCAAGGATGCCTATCTTCACATTCACATTTACACAGGACACCAGCAGGAGTCTCCGCAGCAGAGTCTCCGCAGGCTCTGTTGTCAAACTTGGAGATCACCATGACCTCTTTGGAAGAGTTCGGGTGGCTGGTGAACCTGCAGAAGTCATCCCTGGTTCCCTCCAGGAGGCTGGACTATCTGGGCCTTACTTTGGATGCGTCCTTGGCCAAAGTGTTTCTCCCTGCAGAGAAACTCCAGAAGATTCGGTCGACGACTCAGTTGTTACTGTCCGCCAACTGGCGGTCCCTTCGGACTTGCATGAGGGTTCTGGGACTGATGGTGGCGTCTTTCGAGGCAGTGCCTTTTACTCAGTTTCATACGCGGACTCTCCAAAAGGAGATTCTTCTCAAATGGAACCGGAATCCCGATTCCCTGGACAATCGGATCCGGCTGAGCGAGCGGACCAGGGAGTCTCTGGTTTGGTGGCTTCGGTCTCCGATGCTCAGTCAAGGGAAGTCCTTTCTTCCCGATCTATTGGACGATTGTCACTACGGATGCCAGTCTATCCGGGTGGGGAGGGGTTCTCGGCAGGCTGTCTGCTCAGGGGCTCTGGTCCCTGGAAGAATCCAGGTTGCCGATAAATGTGTTAGAACTGAGAGCGATCAGGTTTTGCCTGGTTCACTGGACCGAGCATCTTCGGGGCTGCCCGGTTCGGATTCAGTCGGACAATGCCACGGCCGTGGCTTATGTCAATCACCAGGGGGGCACCAAGAGTGTTCTGGCGACCGTGGAAGTGGCCGGCATTCTTCATTGGGCGGAACGGTTTGTTCCGGCTGTTTCCGCAGTTCACATTCCGGGCGTGGAAAATTGGCAGGCGGACTTTCTCAGCCGTCAGACCTTGGATCAAGGGGAATGGTCTCTTCATCCAGAGGTGTTTCACCAGTTGTGCCTTCGTTGGTGCACCCCGGACGTGGATCTGTTGGCATCTCGGCTCAACAGGAAGATGCAGAGGTTTGTAGCCCGCTCCCGCGATCCTCTGGCGGACGCCGCAGACGTACTGGTTGCTCCGTGGGGGCAGTATCAGTTGCTGTATGCCTTTCCTCCTCTCAAGTTGCTTCCAAAACTTCTTCGCAGGATAGAGGCGGAGGGAATTCCAGTCATCCTTGTGGCTCCGGACTGGCCTCGTCGGGCCTGGTACGCCGACTTGGTCAGGCTGGTCGCGGACGCTCCTTGGCGACTTCCTCTCAGGGAGGATCTGCTGTCTCAGGGACCGATCTTCCATCCTGCTTTACGATCGCTGGCTTTGACGGCTTCGCTGTTGAGAGCCAGGTGCTGAAGGACAGGGCAAGGAAAGCGACTTCCAGAAAGATCTATCATCGCACATGGAAGTCTTATATCGCGTGGTGTGAGTCCCTCGGGGTTCCGCCAGTTCTTAAGCGGTGGCTCGGATATTGGCCTTCCTGCAACGGGGGGTTGAGCAGAAGCTGGCCTTGAGCACTATCAAGGGTCAGGTTTCAGCATTGGCGATCTTCTTCTAGAGGCCACTGGCTACTCATTCTTTGGTGCGGAATTTTATCCAGGGGGTGCTGCACCTGGTTCCTCCCGTGCGTGCGCCCTTGCCGCCCTGGGATCTTAATTTGGTGTTGTCGGTTCTCCAGAAACCTCCCTTTGAAAATATTAGGGAGATTCCCTTGCTTACCTTATCCCAGAAGGTGGCCTTTTTGGTGGCTATCACTTCTGCATGCAGGGTGTCGGAACTGGCTGCGTTGTCCTGTCGTTCCCCATATCTGGTGGTTCATAAGGATAAGGTGGTTCTTCGTCCGAATCCGTCCTTCCTTCCTAAGGTGGTTTCCGACTTTCACTTGAATGAGGATATTGTGTTACCTTCCCTGTGTCCTAAGCCCAGTCATCATCTGGATTTTGCGTTACACTCCTTGGATGTGGTTCGGGCGATCAGGGTGTACTTGGCTTCTACTGACTCTTTTCGTAAGGCCGATTCACTTTTTGTGATCACGGATGGCCCTAGAAAGGGGTTGCCTGCGTCTGCCGCGACTATATCCAGATGGATCAGACAGACGGTGGTGCAGGCTTATTCTATTAAGGGTCAGGTTCCTCCGTTCCCTGTTAAGGCACACTCTACTCGGGCTCTTAGTGGTTCCTGGGCCTTCCGCCATCAGGCGTCGGTGCTTAAGGTTTGCAAGGCGGCTACCTGGTCGTCGGTTCATACCTTTACTAAATTTTATAAGGTTGATGTGCTGGCATCGGCGGATGCCTCTTTTGGCCGCAAGGTTTTGCAGGCTGCTGTTTGAGGGGACCTTTGGTCTACCTCGGGGGTTCTGTTTTTTTCAGGTGGATCTCATTTTCTTGTTTCGATGAGTCCTCTGTTCTTCTGGTTGGCTCTGTTTTGGCCTTCTGGATTGGATTTTTTTTCTGTTATCCCACCCCTCATTTATGGCACTGCTTTGGGACGTCCCTATGGATATCAAGATATGGATTCTGCGTCTGTCAATGAGCTTAAGAGAAAAGGATTTTACGGTAAGTCAAAAATCCAGTTTTTCCATTTAACCCACAATCCACTTTACTTGGTTGTATGCATCTCTTGCCAATGGGTACTTTAGACCTATATGATAAACCAGTAACTATGGATGATGAATATGGAGTTACAGTGCAATGAGTCCTTATTACACACAGTATGTCTTAAAGTAGTTGTAAAGTCAGAAGGTTTTTTTTTTTTATCTTAATGCATTTTTTGCATTACCACTTAAGCCCCAGCCCTATTTCGGACACTTTTTGTTTACAAGTTAAAATCAGTATTTTTTCCTAGAAAACTACTTAGAACCCCCCAAACATTGTATATATTTTTTTAGCAAAGACTCTGGAGAATAAAATGTCGGTCATTGCAATATTTTTTGTCACGCGGTATTTGCGCAGCGCTCTTTAAAAATCACATTTCACTGCATTTAAAAAATACTAAACAGTAAAGTTAGCCCATTTTTTTTGTATATTGTGAAAGATGTCACGCCGAATAAATAGATACCCAACATGTTACGGTTTAAAATTGCGCACACCCGTGGGATGGCGACAAACTACGGTCAATAGAGATCTCAATAGGCGACGCTTTAAATTTTTTTAACGGTTACCAGTTTAGAGTTAGAGTTTAGCTCTTTCTTTTAAATTATTGCTCACGCTCTGGCGATCATGGCGATACCTCACATGTGTGGTTTGAACAGCGATTTCATTCGCGGCTCGACTTCCGTATACGTTTTTTTTCGTGCGCGAGCTAACTTTTTTTTTTTTAACTTTACTACAGGTTTAAAAAAAAAAAAAGATCACTTTTATTGCTGTCACAAGCAATGTAAACATCCCTTGTGACACCAATATGCAGTGACAGGTACTCTTTATGGAGGGATCGAGGGTATAAAAGACCCTAGACCCCTCCACTACACTTTCATGTATGCAAAACGCCGAAAACTGCATTTTTGCATACAGCCATTTTTTAAATCTGCCGCCTTTTGCAGCAGAGTAACCCGGAAGTGACGTCATGGACGCCGCCTCCGGGTTACGTCATCGGAGACCCGATCGAGGCCGCTTCCGGCTTTGATCGGGACTCCATCCAGCCAGCGGATGCGTCGGCTGGGTGCTCAGGTCTCCCGGTGGGACGGGAGGCCCGGGCAAAGTCACGGAATGCGGCGGGGGGGTGGTCCCCTTCTGCTCACCTGGGTAATGATCGAGCGGTTCCCGAGCCGCACCGATCCTTACCGACGGAAAGCCGACCGTCGGCTGTAAACCACAGTACCGGGATGGTGCCTCTAGCTAGAGGCATCATCCCGGTATAACACCGCAAAGTCTGCTGACGTAAATATACGTCACTTTGCGGTAAGTGGTTAAGATAAAAAAAACCTCCTGGGTGTAGCAGCCTTACCAGCACCCCCTTATACTTACCTGAGGTCCATCTCTGGCCAGCGTTGTCCACGAGTCCCTCGGCCATCCAGGACTCTCCCTCCTGATTGGCTAGGACACAGCCGCAGCGCCATTGACTCCTGTGGCTGTCAATCAAAGTTATTTAGCTAATCAGGAGAGAGAGGGGACGGGCTGAACTGCAGCTCCGTGTCTGAATGGACACACGGAGCTGCAGCTCAGCTCGGGTGCCCCCATAGCAAGCTGCTTGCTATGGGGGCACTCGACAAGAGGGAGGGGTCAGGAGCAGCAACAATGGACCTGAGAAGAGGAGGATCCGGGCTACTCTGTGCAAAACCAACTGCACAGAGGAGGTCAGTATAACATAACATGTGTTTTTTTTTTGTTTTTTTTTTTTTTTTTTTTTTTTTTTATAAAAACTAGACTATACAGTCGCATTAGGCCAGCCACGAACTGTTCAAATCTTGGCCGGTTCAGCAGAAACCAGCTGAGATTCGAACCATGCAGGCAGGCTGAATGTACCCAAGTTGAATAATCGATCAACTTGGATACAACCAGCCTCCTGGATTTTACATGCAATTATTGCTAGTTGCTGTTTTAGGTGCTAGCAGTAATCACTGTTTTCTCCCAGTGGGGACAGAGGTGTTCCCCTGTAAACACTGACCCGTGGTTGCAGGAAAGAAAATCACTCCGTCTGAGTGGCCTTACATTTTAGACATATTTATATCTTGAATGATGCTGTCTCTTTAAGGCATTCCTATCTGTGTTTTCTTATTGGTCTCCAGGGATGGAATCCTTTCAAGGACAGAGGGCAGGCCACAGAGCACATAGCAAGCAGTCATGACGTCCTAGTTGCTGAGGAGGATGACTATGTGTCCCCTGTTGAAGATGGAGGTGATGCTGATGGCGATAAAAATATAGACTTTACTCAGAATAAGGAAGATTCCATTTCTGCTAATAAAGATTCTTCTTTGAACTCTTTACCCCTCAGTCAGTCAAAAGTGATAGAAAACAACGACTCAAACAATAAGAAAATTGTATTAATTCCTGATATTGATGGGACAGAAGATGACGAGGAGGCTGCTGAAGCTCTGTGATCCGGAACCTTTCCTCAAATCACATTCATCTTTGAATAATTCCTTCTTATCCTTGAATGTGAAATAGATGACATGTCTGTTACGTGTCACAGTGAGCATGATGTGCTCTGAGTGAAAAAGAAAACCGCAAAACTTGTGACAAAAATGTGCTGGAGGAAAAGACATAGTGAGATGTTGTTGAACTGTCTGAGAACTCAGCTGTCTATATTTTTTTTTTTTTCCATACAACACGGGGTAAAAAAAAAGCAACAGCAAGCCATATGTGTTGAACCTGATGACCTGCTTTTTCTGACCACCCTTCCAACGTATCATATGGCAATTTGTACAAGTGTCACTATACATCTCAGTCTTAGCAGTTAAAGACTTCCATTGGAGTCACTTCAGTCAATCTTTTAGGACTGTGTCAGTGGGAAATTACCCAACCCCCCTGATTAGTATGAAACATTGCCCCTGCTATAGCTTATGTTTAGGGCATGTGTATAAACTACACTATGTGACTAAAAGTTTGTGAACGCCTGACCATTACATGTACCTATAGAACTAAAGTATGTATATTGACACTCCCCCAAATAAGTGAGTTCAGTGAAGGGTAGTTTTAATGTTATACCATAATGGGTCAACAGTATGCTTGCAGCTTTGTGCCAAGAGTTTGGGGAAGACATTTCTCTGTTCCAGCATGACACAAAGCCAGGTCCATAAATATATGTTTTGAGGAGTTTGGTGTAAAGGAAAAATCTGACCTTAATCCTATTGAGCACCTTTGGGAAGAACTGGATTGCTGATTGCAAGCCAATAGTTTTTTTTTTTTTTTACTAACAGTACCTGGTTGAATGAGTACAAATCTCCCACAGACGCAATTCAAAGTGTTGTGGCAAGCTTCCCCAGAGGAGTGGAGGCCGTTATAGCCAACTCCTATATTAAAGTGGACCAGAACTCAAAAAGTTAAGATTTGTTATATTAAAGTAAACATTTACAAATGTTGACAGTGTGATATCTATTGGGCTTTTTTTAGTCACTAGAATTTATAATGTCACTAACATGCTGTTCACTGTCCTCGTTGCTGGAGGCTCTGACAAGAAAGCAAAACTTTGCTTCTACTAGGATGGCCGCCTCCACACAGACACACAGTGTGTAACAAGGCATAGTAGGTCAGCAATTGGGGGGGGAAAGGTGTTGCAGAGACCACAGGCAATATTGACAACTAGTCCTTGGCCCTCTGCCTGCCTTTTGGCACAGAACATTTAGAGTTCAGTTCCTCTTTACTGCCCATGGTTTTGGAATGGGGTGCCCAACAAGCTCTTTATATGTGGGGCTGTCTGGTGTCTATAATGTTTTAATCATATAGTGTATCTTGGATTTGTACATCTGCCCTTGATGTCCTATAGAAATTATCATTCCAATTCATTAGGCTTACCTGAAGCTGAAAGTAGTAATCACAGTGGCCTTGTCTGTTGTGTTTCAGACACTTATAAACTGCAACACAAGTGTTTTTAACTGGCAAATAATGCGTGACCTGAAGGTCTGGTACAGTATGTGCTTCAATGTCGGCTTCAAATCAGCTGTTCATTTTTTATGTTTTTTTTTTTTTTTAAATCCTTTGAGAAAAGGAGTAACTAAGGCAAAGAACTTGTCAAATAAAGTCACGATCAGAAAATAATCTGTTGCAGAGAATTATATTTTGTTCAATTCACTAAACTGTAAGACCAGCAGAATTTGTCACAATGGTTATTTTTTTTCCCTGTCCTTTTTGAAGTCTTTTACCTTCCGAATATACTGCTGCTTAACCACTTCTGGACTGGAAGGATTTACCCAGGTCATTTTTTGCAATTTAGCACTGTGTGATTTTAACTGGTAATTACGCAGTCATGCAATGCTGTAACCAAACAAATTTTTTGTCCTTTTTTCCCCACAAATAGAGCTTTCTTTTGGTGGTATTTGATCACCCCTGCAGTATTTATTTCTCTGTCGCTCATTGACAGACGTAGTCCTCTTTGATTCACATCAATTGGGTTATGTTGCCTCCGCAGGAGTAGGACTAGGCAGAAAGAAAAAACGTTCTGGCTCCACCCTAGGGGCAGTCCCAGAGGGTATATCCTCCCTCTCTCTGCTACAGGGAATCAGTTTTTTTCTGTCTAGTCAGGAGTAAGGACCTAAGTTCCTTGCTGGGATCTCTGGTCCTGGCAAGATTTTTTTTAGAAAAAATATTTTTTTAGGTAGTTTCTCCAGTTTTTTTCCTGTGAGATCTTCAAGCAAATTACGCCGGATCTGGGCGACGGGCTGGATGTTGAGATCCAGTGGTCACCCCAGCCGGCCTACGAGCGCGCGCAGACCATTGCATTGCGCTTGGTCGGCCGCTACACATTCAAGTAAGTATGCGGGGCCCGGGCGACGGGCTGGATGTTGAGATCCAGTGGTCACCCCGGTTCAGCCTACGAGCGCGTGCAGACCAGAGCTCCGCGCTGGGTCAGCCGCGACAGAGTCCCATTGGAGGGACTGACCTTGCGAGTTAAAAGGTCTCGCTTGGACGCCAGGAACCAGAGAGTCAAGGCGTCCAGAGTGGTCAACAACCCCCCACCCCGGTGGAGAGGGTATTGTGAAGAGAGGGTGCCTGTCGGTTCTGTATGGTGAGTAAATGTTTCCCTTTCCTCGTTATGAGGCATTTTGGAATACGGGCCCCTCCATACATGGTCAGAGTCTTTCTGACACTAAAAGTCCCCCGTGTAATACAGAATGTGTTCGATGGGCAAGCGGACTTGGTTTGGGAGCTAACACTCTACCCAGCAGACTGCAGTATTACAGCAGACATAGGAGGTAGAATCCTACCTTGATTGTAGTGGACCTCCTGCAGGTCGATAAACCGCCATTAGCGTGGTATGCAGGTGGATGTGCTGGGAAAACGCTATTCCGGCAATCCGCCGCCATTTTGCTGTAGACCAGGTACTCGAGCGTCCGCAGGTCACGCCGGCCGCCATTTTTTTGGAGTCTATTGTCTCCCGTATGGGGGCGGCCATGTTTGAAGAGCCCAGCTAACCTCGAGGAGAGCTGGGAACGCCGAAAGGCGTATACAGGGGGCGGAGCCACTTCCTTCTACCCGGGAAAACGAGCACAGTTCTTCCCAGTCTGTAAGAGACAAACGCTGACTGCAGTTGTTAGGAAACTTCTCTGCATCGGGTGGTGAGCCTTGGGGGTCCCTCTCTCTCTCTGTGGGGGTCAAGAAGCAGGTACACTGAGGGGCGCTATTGCGCTAGGGGGATACAGATAAAAAAAAAAAAAAAAAGTTTTTTTCTGGCAAAGTGTCCTGGGTTAACATGGACCCTGCCACTCATGTATCTCCACCTGATCCCCTCGAGGTGTCTGCAGGATCCTCCAGCACCCCGCTTACGATTGAATCATTGTCAGCTATTATGGAGACCTTTGTGTCCCGGGTGGAAGTGGCTTGTCAGGGACAGGGCGCAAGAAAGCGACCCCCGCCTAACCCCATTTTATCTGAAACTTCGGATTCAGAATCTGAGCCTATTTCTGCAGTTGCAGGTACCTCATCTGGGATTGGTGTCTCGGGTACTGTCTCTTCAGACAGTGAGGAGGATGTTTCGGCATCAGCCATAGCCCGAGAGGAAGCGTTGGTAAACGCACTCATTGTATCTGTTCAAGAAACCTTAAGATTACAGGGTACTCCGTCGGAAGTAGCTGAGACTGAAATTCCCTTTGAGACTAAAAAACGCATCAAAGTGGCGAAGGTTTTTCCACTGCCCAAATGTTTTGGCAATCCGATCAAAGAAGAATGGAGTCTGCCAAAACGCACTTCTGCTATTTCCAAACGCATTAACAGGCGTTATCCGTTTGAGGAAGCCCTCATTAAGAAATGGACAGAACCACCTGTGGTGGATTCACCAATTTCTAGATTAAATAAAGCCACGGTTATTCCATTAGACGCTCCGTCTTTTAAGGATCCGGTGGATCGCAAGATAGAAACTATGTCTCGCACCATGTTTTCCTTGATTGGATCAGCTTTCAGACCAATAATTGCTATTGGGCTGGTTTCGCAGACTGTAACTGAATGGACCAAATGGTTACGCCAGGACTTAGAAGAGGTCCCTCAGGCGGTATCAGATTTGTTGGAACAGATGATACAGGGGTTACAGTTTGTGTGTGATGCGGCGTTAGACGCCACTCCATTATTGGCGCGAGCATCAGTTTCAGCAGTGGTTCTCAGGCGTACACTGTGGCTAAAAGGTTGGTTAGCCGACCAAGGTTCCAAAAAAGCATTGGCTAATCTCCCCTTTTTAGGAGAGCGTTTATTTGGAGTCAACTTAGATGAGATCATTAAGGATCTCACGGGAGGAAAGAGCACCTTTTTACCGCAAAGTGCTAAGGGTAAAGGACCTCGTCAAAGACGGGGGCCTTCTTTCTCAGCTCATAAAAATTTTTTTCGTCCCGCGGGTGAAAAAATTAAGTCCTCCAAAGCTCCTTCAGGAGGCTTCAGGGGACGTTGGTCGGGCAAGCAAAAGCCCGCCCCTTCCAGACCTGAAGATAAGTCTACTAAAGCCTGAAGGTGCGCCCCCACCCATAACTGGGGTGGGGGGACGTCTTCGCCGGTTCCCGGATCCATGGCTCTCCAGAATCCCGGACAAGTGGGTTTGCGAAGTCATAAGGTCAGGGTACAAGATCGAGTTTCGATCTCTCCCACCGGCGCGATTCTTCCCTTCCAATATCCGACTATCCCCGGATCGTTTAGAAGATCTGCGGAGAGCAGTCACGGATTTACTACAACAAGGAGTGGTAGTCCACGTTCCTTGGACAGAACGCTTTCAGGGGTTTTATTCAAACCTATTTACAATACCCAGGAAAGAGGGCAAAGTGCGTCCAATTCTGGACTTAAGGGCACTCAATTCCTTTGTCAACATAAGAAAATTCAAAATGGAATCCATTCGCACAGTAGCGGCCTCCCTGCATTCAGGGGATGTCCTAGCGTCCATAGACATCAAGGACGCCTATCTTCACATTCCCATTTACACAGGACATCAGCGGTTTCTACGTTTTTCCGTAGAAGAGAACCACTATCAGTTTGCGGCGTTACCTTTCGGTCTCGCCACGGCTCCTCGGGTCTTCATGAAGGTGTTGGCCCCAATGTTGGCACTACTGCGCCAAAGAGGCATATCGATTCTAGGTTACCTAGACGATCTCCTGCTTCATGCAGAGTCTCCACAGACCCTGCTACAAAACCTAGAGATTACTATGATTTCTTTACAGGAATTCGGGTGGCTGGTGAACCAGCAAAAGTCATTTCTGGTTCCCACCCGGAGGCTCGAATATCTGGGTCTAATTCTAGACACAGTCAGGACAAGAGTTTTCCTTTCGGTAGGGAAACTCCGGAAGATTCAATCAGCAGTCCAGTTGTTACTATCCAACAGCTGGTCTTCTCTTTGGACTTGCATGAGGGTTCTGGGGTTGATGGTGGCTTCCTTCGAAGCAGTCCCATTTGCCCAGTCCCATACCCGAATTCTTCAGGAAGAGATTCTTCTCAAATGGAATCGGAATCCGGAATCCCTGGACAATCGGATCCGATTGAGCAAACAGACCAGAGAGTCTCTGGTCTGGTGGCTTCGGTCTCCGATGCTCAGCCAGGGAAAGTCATTTCTGCCAATATATTGGACAATAGTGACCACGGACGCCAGTCTATCCGGATGGGGAGGAATTCTCGGTCAGTTATCCGTCCAGGGACTTTGGTCCCCGGAAGAATCCAGGTTACCGATAAATGTATTGGAACTGAGAGCTATCAGACTTTGTCTGATTCACTGGACCGAGCAGCTCCAGGGCAGCCCGGTTCGGATCCAGTCGGACAACGCCACGGCTGTGGCTTATGTCAATCACCAAGGGGGCACCAAGAGTGTCCGGGCGGCCAAGGAAGTGGCTTGCATTCTTCGCTGGGCGGAACGGTTTGTTCCAGCTATCTCTGCTGTGTTCATTCCGGGGGTGGAGAATTGGCAGGCAGATTATCTCAGCCGTCAGACTCTGGATCAGGGGGAATGGTCCCTCCATCCAGAAGTTTTCCACCAGTTGTGCCTATGTTGGGGCACCCCGGATGTGGATCTGTTGGCATCACGATTCAACAGAAAAGTACAGAGATTTGTGGCTCGCTCCCGCGATCCTCTAGCAGAGACCGCAGACGCACTGGTCGCCCCGTGGGGGCAATACCAGCTAATGTATGCCTTCCCTCCTCTCGGGTTACTGCCAAGACTTCTTCGCAGGATAGAGGGGGAAGGAATTCCAGTAATCCTGGTAGCTCCGGACTGGCCTCGCCGAGCTTGGTACGCCGACTTGGTCAGACTGGTGGCGGACGTCCCGTGGCGACTTCCTCTCAGGGAGGACCTACTGTCTCAGGGACCGATCTTCCATCCTGCTTTACGATCGCTGGCTTTAACGGCCTGGCTATTGAGACCCAGGTGCTGAAGGACAAGGGATTGTCAGCTTCAGTTATTCCTACTCTAGTTAAAGCAAGGAAAGCGACTTCCAGAAAGATTTATCATTGCACATGGAAGTCCTACATTGCATGGTGTGAACCTCTGGGGTTCCACCCACGTTCTTATTCGGTTAGTCGAATATTAGCTTTTCTGCAACAAGGGGTTGAGCAGAAACTGGCCTTGAGCACTATCAAGGGTCAGGTCTCAGCATTAGCCATCTTCTTTCAGAAACCTTTGGCTACTCATTCCTTGGTGCGGAATTTCATCCAGGGGGTGCGACATCTGGCTCCGCCAGTGCGCGCGCCGTTACCACCCTGGGATCTTAATTTAGTATTGTCGGTTCTTCAGAAACCTCCCTTTGAAGATATTAGGGAGATTCCTTTACCTACGTTGTCCCAGAAGGTGGCCTTCTTGGTGGCTATCACTTCTGCACGCATGGTGTCAGAACTGGCTGCATTATCTTGTCGTTCCCCATATCTGGTGGTTCATAGAGATAAGGTGGTTCTTTGTCCGAATCCATCCTTCCTACCAAAAGTGGTTTCAGAATTTCATCTGAATGAAGAAATTGTATTACCTTCCCTGTGTCCTAAGCCCAGTCATCCTCTGGAGTTTGCTTTACACTCCTTGGATGTGGTCCGGGCGATCAGGGTATACTTGAAAACGACAGACTCGTTTCGCAAGACGGATTCACTTTTTGTGGTCCCGGATGGACCCAAAAAGGGGTTGCCTGCATCTGCCGCGACTATTTCCAAATGGATCAGACAGACGGTGGTACAGGCTTATTCTATTAAGGGTCGGGAGCCCCCGTTCCCTGTTAAGGCGCATTCCACTCGGGCACTGAGTGCGTCATGGGCCTTTCGCCATCAGGCGTCAGTGGTCCAGGTGTGCAAGGCGGCTACCTGGTCGTCGGTGCATACCTTTACAAAACATTATAAAGTTGATGTAATGGCATCGTCTGATGCCTCGTTTGGCCGCAAGGTTTTGCAGGCCGCAATTTGAGGAGACCAGTGGTCTACCTCGAGGGTTTTTTTCCGTTGGAATTTTTATTTGAGTCTCATTCTTTGTTTATAATGAGCCTTTAAAACTTCTAGTTGGCACCGGTTGGGCCTTCTAGATTGGATTTTGATTTCTGTCAATCCCACCCCTCATTTGTGGCACTGCTTCTGGATGTCCCAATTGATGTGAATCAAAGAGGACTACGTCTGTCAATGAGCGACAGAGAAAATTGGATTTTTGTAAGATCTTACCGTAAAATCCTTTTCTCTTAGCTCATTGACAGACGTAGTACCCGCCCCTCTATCATTGAGTTGGGTTGGGTTAAATTCTCTGTTACTGCTTTATAACAGAACTGATTCCCTGTAGCAGAGAGAGAGGATATACCCTCTGGGACTGCCCCTAGGGTGGAGCCAGAACGTTTTTTCTTTCTGCCTAGTCCTACTCCTGCGGAGGCAACATAACCCAATAGATGTGAATCAAAGAGGACTACGTCTGTCAATGAGCTAAGAGAAAAGGATTTTACGGTAAGATCTTACAAAAATCCAATTTTTTGCGATATAAATGAAAAAAGCCTGAAAATTTTGAGGACAAAAATACATTTTCTACTTTTTCTTATAAAAAAATAACCAATAAATTCAATTTTTGTCATACATTTAGACCAAAATGTATTTAGCTATATGTCTTCGACAAAAAAAAAAAAATCTCAATAGGCGTATATTTATTGGTTTGCGCAAAAGTGTCTATAGTTTAGTAAATTACTTTAGTAAATTTTTAGTAAAATTTGGGTACGGCGGGTACCCTAAAAGTATCTTGGACTGCCTCTAACTACCAATAACTGTGTCTCACACTAACTGAAGTCACAAGTGACATTAGTACAGTGATCCGTAAATTATCTGTATAATGTATAGTGTACACTGTGACAGGGAGTGAAAGGGTTAACTGGGGGGTGATCAGGGGGTTAAATGTGTGCCTATGTCCACTAGTGTCAGTATAGTGCTTGCGTGCTCACATTAGATGTTCTCTCTTCTCACGCTGGAACCGAAAAGGGCTCCAGGAGAGAAGATGGCATCATTTCCTGTGCCTGTGTTTACACCGTCACAGGACATTGTGCAATTGGTCAGAAAGATCACCAGGTCCAGGCCAAAAATCGTTGGCCTGGACCTGATGACTGATTGTCTCTGAACCAAATTAGAACATCGTGGAGACGGCGGGCGAGCGTGCCCCCTAGCCCCACGTGCGACCGACAGTTACTTCGGTTCGCGCAGCTGAGCCACCTTGCCCTAGTAAATATGCGGTCGGCAACAGGATAAAGGAGGGTTGGACCCTAGCAAACATAAAAACTGTTGGCCAGCTCAGGAAATCCTCTCCTATAACCAGTATGCCTGTTTTTTTGGGGGTTTTTTTTGCTAGTGTCCTAGGAGGATGGATGTCTTTTCTTTAGCTCTGCTGTGTAAAATAATAACCTAATTTAAAAAAATGCTAGAGGTGTTTTTTTTCCTCTTAAGCTTCTTTTTATTGAGATATGAAAAGACTTACAAAACAGGGCCTTTGTGGCATACCCAGGCCCAGTTAAATATACAAACCTCAAAAGAAAACTTGAAAAGGGTAAGTGGTACATTTCCAAGAACTACTTGTACTCAGATGCATCAAGCTAAGGGAGAAAAGGCAAGGGGTCGAATGTCCACTTCATTCAGTTCCCTGCAGGGCTGGGGAGGGCGAAGTAGATCATACGGTACTACTATGACTCTGCAGGGTGTGGAGGAGCCTTCAGATTATCTGTTAGGTAGAAGAAGTTTGTAAATTAACGAAGACCCAGTAAAAGAATCATTGGTGCTAGAGGTGGTCTCTAAAGGATCCCTTCCCTGCTGCTTTCCCACAAGGAGCTTTGATCTATTGCTACTGCCTGCCTACAGTGAGTTTAGTCACCTCCATATATCCAACCCTCACCTGCTACCAGCTGTTTGGATTTCCTAAATACCTGAGTCCTTGCCTCATACCCTGATACCTATATTGCACCATGTGTGATTCATGTGGGGGGGGGGGGGGGGGGAACGGTCCCACTATATCATGTGCCCCAACTCGCACTCTACTAATGACTCTGGTGCCACCTGTAGCATGCACACTGCTGATCTCTGCAACCTTAAATCTTATTGTCCTCTCCTCTTGGGGTCTATCCCACCTTCAGAGTATTAGTTGTTTCTATCAGGTGGGGCTGGCTCCTTTCTCAGCTGAGGCTTTTCCTACAGTAATTTAAGACTTTCTAGCCCAAATTGCCCAGTTATTTGCCAATCTTGACCACACCGGCCACTTTTTTTTTTTATACGTTTGTCTCCAAGAAGTTGAAGTCTTTTGCTATTACTACCAAAAAAATATGTTTTGGCTTTGTTTGATGCAGTGTGCAAAAATCGAAACTAAATAATTAGCCTATTTCTGCCAGTGCTATTTCTAGTCCTGGGTTCTCTAGAGCCCAAAGACTTTCTCAGTGCACCCACTGTTAGTGTTTTGTTGTGTTGTCCACCCCTTATTTGGCCTGCTTTTATGGCATCCTGAAGGATTAAGACTCCTTGTGTCCCTCAATGGATGGGAACGATAATACGATTTTATACTCGTCCATTGAGAGATACAGATTCTACCCCTTTTTGTTGATGTTCATTCTTTTGGTACTGCTTTGCTTAGAAACTGAGTAGTAGGAGGGGTTATACCCTTGGCCTCCATTTTTTTTTTTCGGTTTGCCAGTGTCTAATCCTCCTGTAGGTGGTAGTATAACCCAAAAGGTTTAGACTTTCTTTGTCCCTTAACCACTTAAGCCCCGGAAGATTTTACCCCCTTCCTGACCAGGCCCTATTTTGCGATTCGGCACTGCGTGACTTTAACGGACAATTGCGCGGTCGTGCGACGCTGTACCTAAACGAATTTGACGTCCTTTTTTTCCCACAAACCGAGCTTTCTTTTGGTGGTATTTGATCACCTGTGCGATTTTTTTTTTTTTTTTTTTTTTTTTTATCATGCGCTATAAACAAAAAAGAGCAACTTTTTTTGCAAAAATAACAATATTTTTCACATTTTTTTTATGAAATTCTCACAAAAAAATGTAAAAATCTAAATTTTTTAACATTTTTGACCAATTTGTTTTCTGCTACATATGTTTGGTAAAAAAAATCGCAATAAGCATATTTTGATTGGTTTGCGCAAAAGTTATTGCGTTTACTAACTAAGGGAAAGATTTTTGTCATTTTTGTTGTGTTTTGTTTTTTTTAACGAGTAATGGCGGCGATCTGCGATTTTTTTTTTTCTGTGGGACTGCGACATTGCGGCGGACAGATCGGACCCTTGACTGACATTTTTGACACTTTTGGGGGTACCAGTGACGTTACTACAGTAATCAGTGCTATACATATGCACTGTTACTGTAAAAATGACACTGGCAGGGAAGGGGTTAACTTTATTAGAGATGCAGTGGCTAAGTGTGTCCCTAGGGGCATGCTTCTTACTGTTATAGGATGTGGCTTTTCATGTAACAGCAGAGCTCTACGATCCTACATAGCAGGACCGTATGATCTCTGCTGTTACACAAGGAAGAATGACAGGCGGCTTTGTTTACATTAGCCGCCTGCCTTTCTCCCTCTGTAACTGACGATCGCGAGTGACCGGCGGACATCGGGTCCGCCGGTCACTCGCGCGGAGGTGTCCGTGAACGAGCGGGGGCAGGAGCGCGCCGCTGGAGGCCCCTTATTGGCTCACAGGCGAGTGACGTACCCATACGTCACTTTGCCTGCACGGGGCTGACCACCGCAGTATGTGTACTTGCGGCAGTCGGCAAGCGGTTAAAGTGGAACTAAAGGCAAAACTTTTTTTTTTGTTTTCATTTTGGATAGAGCAAAGGCGTTTTTTAACCAGTCAGATTTTTTTTTTTTACCATCTCGCATGTCTCATTGCAGGAATTTCCCTTCACTTTATGTTCCATAACTACACAGGAGAAGTGAGAAGAAATCCCTTCAAATGAAAGAAATTCCTTGGAGACCCCCAGGTCACCAGAAACAGTTTCCTTAGTGGAAGATTTTGCCTCTATTACTTTTCTTGGGACAACCCAAAATTTGGGTTTTTTTATACTTTCACTTTCCAAAACTTTCATTTTCATTATTTAAAATTTTTTTTTTTTTTGCAGAGTAAACCTGATAATCCCTGAAGGCGTACATAAGGTCATGAGCTGTTCAGAAAAGAGAACTGTGACTGACTGTGTGTAAAAAGAAAATTTGATTTCAGTCATGTGTCTAGCCTGTTCCTGTTCCTGTTCCAGGCAACCCTGTATCTTGGCCTAGGCCAACAAGGCCCAGGTCTAGGGCGGCACTTTGCAGGGGGGCGTCAAAACAGCCGCCTCCCAGCTCCTGCACGAAGAGAGTCCCCACCGCTTGCTCTACACTTTTAGTACACTTTTAGTGTAGCGCCAGTCTTGTGGGCTGGTTGTCTTGTTTTTTTTTTTTTTTCTATGGGAACAGCTTAATACCAGTTAATCCTGTTTTATTTATCAAAATGTTTTGTAATTAACCACTTAAGCCCCGGAGGATTTGGCTGCTAAAAGACCAGGGGTTTTTTTTTTTTTTTTTTTTTTTTTACTGCGTGACTTTAACGGACAATTGCGCGGTCGTGCGACGCTGTACCTAAACGAATTTGACGTCCTTTTTTTCCCACAAACAGAGCTTTCTTTTGGTGGTATTTGATCACCGGTGCGATTTTTTTTTTTTTTTTTTTTTTTTTTTTTTTTTTTTTTTTTTTTTTGATCATGTGCTATAAACAAAAAAAGAGCGTAAATTTTGCAAAAATAACAATATTTTTCACATTTTGTTATATGAAATTCCCCCCCAAAAAAAATTAAAAATCAAAATTTCTCTGTCGCTCATTGACAGACGTAGTCCTCGTTGATTAATAACAACTCGGGTTATGCTGCCCTCTACAGGAGTAGGACTAGACAGGAAAGAAAACGTTCTGGCCACACCCTAGGGGCAGTCCCAGAGGGTATATCCTCTCACTTCCTGCTACAGCAAATAAGTTTTTTTCTGTCTAGTTAGGAGTAAGGACCTAGATGCCTTGCTAGGATCTTCGGTCCTGGCAGGATTTTTTTCTTAGAAAGATTTTTTTTAGACAGCTTTTTTTCTCCAGTGTTCCTGTGAGATCTTCAAGCAAGCAAGCTGTAACTGGGCGACGGGCTGGATGTTGAGATCCAGTGGTCACCCCAGTTCAGCCTACGAGCGCGTGCAGGCCATAGCTCCACGCTGGGTCGGCCGCGACATAGTCCCACTGGACGGGGACTGACCCTGCGAGTTAAACGTCTCGCTTGAACGCCAATGACCAAGAGTCACGGTGTCCGTACTGGTCGACAGCCCCCCCCACCCCGGTTGAGAGGGGTACTGTCAGGAGTGGCGCCCGCCTGGTTCCGGTATGGTGAGTAGTATGTTCCCCCTTTCCCCCTGACGGGTTTGTGGTGAACGCGGGCCCCTCTCTGGAATGGTAGGATGGGTCTCCCCTCTATCCTATAACAGGTCACAGATCCCCCAATTTGAGTGTGATTTTTGTGAACAGAAACCAGGAGGCTTGGTTTGGGAGCTGACTATCTAAATGTCATTTTAAAACTGTAAAGGTGACTGAAGTCAGTGGCAGTACTAGAATGGGCATTACTAATGAAGCAAGAGGTATCTTACCTGTCAGAGGCGTTCACAGGGCGATGCCTATGCCTGAATCACTGTAGTCCAGATCTCCATTCCTCCAGCAAGGGCAGAGAGCTGCCTTCCGACGGCCCACAGACCGCAGGCGGCCCGCCAGGGTCCGGTACCGCCGGCCAGGCTTATCACCATCAGGGTGAAGGTTGTGGGGCCGAGATACTCCCGCAGGCGAACATTGAATCCTGTACAGGCCGCCGCCATTGTCTGGCAGATCGCACGAGGTCGCCATATTGGCGTAGCCTCGTGTCTCCAGCATGGGGGAGGCCATGTTTTGAGGTGACCAAACACCTCGTGGAGCCAGGGGGAGGCGCCGGAAGGCGTGTTAAGGGGCGGAGCCGCCTCCTTTAGCCAGGAAAAAGGGCCAAAGACTTCCTGTCTGTAACAGGACAGCACTGAGCAAGCTGATAGAAAACTTCTGTGCATCAGGGATGAGCCTTGGGGTCTCTCTCTCTCTGTGGGGTCCAAAAAGGCAGGTAACACTGAGGGGCGCTGTTACGCTGGGGGATTACAAAAAAAAAAAAAAAAAAAAGGTTTTTTACTTTGTCATTCTTTTTTTTTTTTTTTTGGTCGCTGGCAAATGTCTTGTATAATCATTGACTCTGCCGCATAGGTATCCCCACCTGATCCCCTCAAGGTGGCCGCAGGACCCTCCAGTTCCCCACTTGTTTTTCATGCATTTTCAGCAGTTTTGGAGTCTTTGGTATCCCGGGTGGAGGTGGCCTGTCAGGGACGGGGGTCACTTCTTGACCCCCGCCTACCCTCATTTTTTATCTGATACTTTAGATACGGATTCGGAGCTGGTCAATGCAGCTGCAGGTCCCTCTTATGGGGCTGTTGTCTCAGGTAATGTCTCCTCAGCAGTGAAGAGAACGTTTCTGCCTCCGCCATAGCACAAGAGTGGTGGATGCACTAGTTGTGTCCGTCCGGGAAACCTTTAGTCTTGAGGTTACACCGGCAGAGGTAGCTGAGACTGAGATTCCTTTTTGGTACTTGGAAACCTACCAAAAAGGCGAAGGATTTTCCTTTACCCAAATGGGGTTGTTTTGAAGCGAACCCCTGTTATTTCCAAACGCATGGCTAGGCGCTATCCGTTTGAGGAATCCCTCTTTAAAGGAAGGTCATACGGTCAGGATACAGGATCGAGTCTCGATCACTTTCACCGGTGCGATTCTTCCCTTCTAACATTGAACGGTTTCAGGGGTTCTATTCAAACCTGTTCACAATGCCCAGGAAAGAGGGCAAGGTGCGTCCAATTTCTGGACTTGGGGAAAGATGGAGTCCATCCGAACAATGGTGGCCTCCCTGCATCAGGGGGATTTCCTGGCGTCCATAGACATTTAGGATGCCTATCCTTATATCCCCATCATCGCAGGACATCAGCGTTTTCTTCGCTTTCCCAAAGATCATCCCTGGTTCCCACCAGGAGACTGAACTATCTGGATACATCCTGGGCAAGAAAGTTTCTCCTTGCGGAGAAACTCCAGAAGGTTCAGTCAACGATTCGGATGTTGCTGTCCGTCAATTGGCTGGGACTGATGGTGGCCTTCTTAGAGACAGTACCGTATACCCAGTCTCCTACCCGAATTCTCCTGAAGGAAATTTTTTTCTAATGGAATCAGAATTCCGATTTCCTGGACAATCGGATCCGGTTGAGCGAGCGGACCAGGAAGTCTCCGATGTTCAACCAGGGAAAGTCATTCCTTCCGATAGCATCCAGGTTACCAATAGGGTATCGGAACTAAGAGCGATCAGATTTTGTCTGATTTACTGGACCGAGCAGCTCTAGAGCAGCCCGATTCGGATCCTATCGCACTATGCCATGGTCGTGACTTATGTCAAGAAAGGGGCACTTAGAGTGTCCTGGTGGCCATCGAAACGGCTAGCATCTTTCATTGGACGGAACGGGTTGTTTCCGGATCTCCCCGCAGTGTTCACTCCGGGGGTGGGAAATCGGCAGGCAGATTATTTCAGCCATCAGATTCTGGATCAAGGGGTATGGCCTCTTCATCCAGAGGTTTTTTTCACTAGCTGTCCCTTCATTGGGGCACCCCGGATGTGGATCTGTTGGCACCTTGGCTCAACAGGAAGGTGCGGAGGTTTGTAGCTCGCACCCGCGATCCTCTAGTGGACGCAGCAGAAACGCTGATCGCCCCGTGGGGGCAGTATCCGCTACGGCATGCCTTCCATCCTCTCAAGTTACTGCGGGAACTTCTTTGCAGGATAGAGGTGGAGGGAATTCCAGTTATTCTGGAAATTCCGGACTGACTTCGTCGAGCCTGGTACGCCGACTTGGTGAGGCTAGTCGCGGACGCTCCTTGGAGACTTCCTCTCAGGGAGGATTTGCAGTCTCAGGGACCGATCTTCCATCTTGTTTTACTATCGCTGGCTTAATGGCCTGGCCATTGAGACCCAGGTACTGAAGGACAAGGGAGTGTCAGCTTCAGTTATTCCTACCTCTAGTTAAAGCAAGGAAAGCGACTTCCAGCACATGGAAGTCTTATATTGCGTGGTGTGAATCTCTTGGATTTCCCCAACATACCTATTCGGTGACCCGAATCTTGGTCTGTTTGCAACAAGGGGTTGAGCAGAAACTGTCCTTGAGCACATCAAGGGTCAGGTTTCAGCGTTAGCAATCTTCTTTCAGAAACTTTTGGCTAATCATTCCTTGGTGCGGAATTTCATCCAGGGGGTGCGACATCTGGCTCCACCAGTGCGTGCACTCTTACCGCCTGGGATCTTAATTTAGTGTGGTCGGTTCTTCAGAAACTTCTCTTTGAAGATATTAGGGAGATTCCCTTGCTTACATTATCCCAGAAGGTGGCCTTCTTGGTGGCCATTACTTCTGCACGCAGGGTGTCAGAACTGGCCGCATTATCTTGTCGTTCCTCATACCTGGTGGTTCATAGGGATAAGGTGGTTCTTCTTCCGAATCCATCCTTCCTTTCCTAAAGTGGTTTTCAGAGTTTTCATCTGAATAAAGATATTGTGTTACCTTCCCCGTGTCCTAAGACTAGCCATCCTTGGGATTACACTCCTTGGATGGGGTTCAGACAATCAGGGTACACTTGACTATTACGAACTTGGTTCGTAAGACTAACTCACTTTTTGTGATCACGGATAGCCCTAGAAGGGGGTTGCCTGTGTCTGCCGCGACCATATCTAGATGGACCAGTCAGACGGTGGTACAGGCTTATTCTATTAAAGGTCGGAATCCTCAGTTCCCTGTTAAGGCACACTCTACTCGGGCGCCTACTGTTTCCTGGGTCTTCCGCCTTCAGGCGTCAGCGATCCAGGTTTTCAAGGTGATGACTTGATCGTCGGTTCATACCTTTACATCTTTTTATAAAGTTGATGTGATGGCATCATCAGATGCCTCTTTTGGCCGCAAGGTTCTGCAGGCCGCAATCTGAGGAGACTGTTGGTCTATCTCAAGGGTTTGTTGGGTTTTTCACTTAGGTCTCATCATTTGCTCGATGAGTCCTTGATGCTTCTGGTTGGCTCCGGTTGGGCCTTCTGGATTTGGATTTCTGTTAGCCCACCCCTCATTTGTGGTACTGCTTTGGGACGTCCCGAGTTGTTATTAATCAACGAGGACTACGTCTGTCAATGAGCGACAGAGAAAAATGGATTTTTGTAAAATCTTACCGTAAAATCCTTTTCTCTTAAGCTCATTGACAGACGTAGTACCCGCCCCTCTGTTTTGGAGTTGGGTTGGGTTAAATTCTCTAAACACTGCTTTGTGACATAACTGATTTGCTGTAGCAGGAAGTGAGAGGATATACCCTCTGGGACTGCTCCTAGGGTGTGGCCAGAACGTTTTCTTTCCTGTCTAGTCCTACTCCTGTAGAGGGCAGCATAACCCGAGTTGTTATTAATCAACGAGGACTACGTCTGTCAATGAGCTTAAGAGAAAAGGATTTTACGGTAAGATTTTACAAAAATCCATTTTTTTTAACATTTCCGGCCAATTTGTTTTATGCTACATATGTTTGGTAAAAAAAATCGCAAAAAGCGTATTTTGATTGGTTTGCGCAAAAGTTATTGCGTTTACTAACAAAGGGAAAGATTTTTGTCATTTTTGTTTTTTTTAACGCTAAATGGCGGCGATCTGCGATTTTTTTTTTCGGTACTGCGACATTGCGGCGGACAGATCGGACCCTTGACTGACATTTTTGACACTTTTGGGGGTACCAGTGACATTACTGCAGTAATCAGTGCTATATATATATATATATATATATATATATATGCACTGTTACTGCAAAAATGACACTGGCAGGGAAGGGGTTAACTGTATTGGAGAGGGAGGGGTTAAGTGTGTCCTAGGGGCGTGCTTCTAACTGTATAGGGACATAGCTATTGGTTGTAAAAACAAAGATCAACGGTTCTACATAGTAGAACCATCTGATCTTCATTTTTACACCAGCGAGAATGACGGGCAGCTTGTTTACATAAGCCGCTCCGCCTTTCTCCCTTCACCTGGAGCGATCATAGTGTGACCGGCGGACATTGGGTCCGCCGGTCACATGCACTGACTTGTCAGTGAACGAGCCGCGGCGGGCGCGCGCCCACCCGCAATTGGCTCGCAAGTCAGTGAGAGGCGAGTGACGTACCCGTACATCACTCTGCCTGGCCGGGGCTGACCGCCGCAGTATATAGTCGTGCAGCGGTCGGCAACCGGTTATACATACACAGGTAAAAGATCTTTCAGTCTTGATCAGCATTGTATGTCCAATAATCCACAAATATGGATTTAGCCCAATCCTATCTGCTGGTCCAATGTGATGTCATTTAGTAGGGGTATTTTAGCAGGTGAATATGAGCGCTTCCACCACTGGATGTGCTTTTGTTATCACTTAGCACTGGCATTTGTTCTTACATCAGTTTGAGATATTTCAGTGATCATTCAGAATTCATTGACAAGTGCACTTGACCTCCTTCTGACTTGCATTTACCTGTGCTTAATGCAGATTTTGCATTCCAATAGACTTGCATTTACAGAGTGCTTGTTTTTTCTATTGAATCAATATTTCTTTCAGGTGAATTACCTTGTAAATAAATGTGTAAGGGATGAAGTTGGATCTTTAGTGGCTCCTGTATTGTCAACGGCATCAGAGAAGACAAAGCCCAAATCTCTAGAGAGCAAGAAAACTAAATTTAGGGCACGATAGTTTTTAACATATCCAGGTAAATGAAGAGACTTCTTTCTAGATATAATCTCTTGCTAGTGCCTTTATTTACCTGGCCCTTGTCAGTGTAAACATTGATTTGTTTACATACATACAGCATGTCTGCACTGTACATTGCAGATAGCAGCATCCCTACTTTCTGTTTGTGTACAGTTTGTTGTCTCTTGAGTTGTATATATGTATATTACCACTTGCCGCCTGCCAACAATACCTCTATTGTGAGCAAATGGCAGCCATAGGCTCAGCGACGTACTGGTACATCGCTGAGCATTGTGGCACGCATCGGCGTGATCCTGTGACCGCTGTGTCCACCCCTCGGTACCTGCTTGCTGTGAGCGGTCTGGGTATCATGTGATCGTTATGACCAATCATAGTGATCACATGATTACAATGTAAACACAAAAAGTCCTAAATGGCTTCCATTCATGACTGCTTGCTTACTCTTGTGATGCTGTGATTGACCCACAGCTATCAAATGGTACCTTGTATTGGCTGTAGCCAATCACAGATCACAATAGTAAGCAAGCTGTCAATAATGAAAGCCATTCATGACTGCTAAAACTATTGTTTATAACAGCGATCAATAACCATGATAAAAAAAAAAAAGAATCTCTGATCACCCCCCACCCAGCATATTACAGTATCGCTGTGGTGACACTACTACTCCTAATGAGAGTATGTAAAAAAAAAAAAAGAAAATCTTTTTTTAAAAAAAGTTTAAACATTAAATAAAGTATTTTAATTGTATTTATTTTTTTTTTTTTTACATACTGTCACCACCAGTCCGTATCCCTGTTCACCGTTGCATCATATGAGGACCCTGTACCGCACTGGTGACAGTATGTAAAAAAAAATATATATATTTAATTTCTTCATTTTCAAAAAAATTGTGACAAAAAAAATGCACAATTTCAAAAAAAACTCGCCTTGGGAGGTACTCTCCTGGCATTTTAGGGCTGCAAGAAATGCGATAGGCTGTCAGTACATCAGAATTGATCAATTTTCAAATATATACAGTAAAACCTTGGTTTGAGAGTAACTTGGTTTAAGAGCGCTTTGCAAGACAAGCAAAATTTTCAAATAAATTTTGACTTGATATACAAGCGATGTCTTGATATACAAGTAGCCTCAAGTCACAGCTAAGTATAAAAGAGAAGAGAGGCGCCTCTAAGTGTAGCAATATGGTTAAATTTAATGAAGGTACAACATTTAGCAACTCACATGGTTGATGATTGGAACAGGCACATCTAAGGATGCAGGCATCCGGGGTAAAGCTGTCCACATAGACCATCCTCCACACCGCCATCTACATCATCCCTTCCATGCTGCCCCTCGCTTTCAGATCGCTTTACTGCAGGGTGGTCTTCCCGGTCAGGATTACAGACTGGCAGCTGGTGGTGCAGAAGATGGTCTATGTGGACAGCTTTACCCCGATTGCCTGCATACTTAGATGTGCCTGTTTTATTCATCAACCATGTGCGTTGCTAAATGTTGTACCTTCATTAAATGGAACCATATTGCTACACTTAGAGGCGCCTCTCTTCTCTTTGATACTCTGTAGCTCCTGCTGGATTTTCCTTCTAATCCCCTTGTGGAAGTGGCTATTTGTGGATGGACATTTTATGGTTACACAACCTATCGCAATGCTATAATCTTTTTATATGGACTATAAATTGAAGGACATATGAATAAATGGTTGTGGAACGAATCATCTGAGTTTCCATTATTTCTTATGGGGAAATTCGCTTTGATACAAGAGTGCTTTGGATTACAAGCATGTTTCCGGAACGAATTATGCTCGCAATCCAAGGTTTTACTGTATATACCATCGTTTTTGGACTGTATAACTTTCACACAGACTAAATATACACTGATTTGTTTTTTTTAGTTCAATTTTTGTTTATTAAAGAAGATGGAGAGCAAAAACTTTTGATTTACAACGCAGAGAACAAGAGTAGAAGAAACAAACAGATAAGTGAATCACAGTATACATCAGTAATCAGCAACAGAAGCATGTCTCACAGTTAAACCTCCAGGCCTGCAAGGACCCAAGTGGAGAGGAGTGGTATAGAAAAACTTATCACATCTTAGGAGGGTACATGTCATCTGTGGCAGAGAAACAAGTAACAACAGCGGTAGAAAACTCATTACAGCGGGTATCAAAACAAGAGAGGTAGTCAAGGATTGAGGCCAGAGGTCTATAACAAGGCACTATGCCGGGTAATGTTGAGGAGCAATATGTGAAAACATAGGAAAGACAACAGTCATAGTCAATGACATATCTGTAGGGACAGAGAAAAAAAAATAAAGCAAGGGACTGCAGAAGTAGAAAGAGAGGCAAAGAAAGACTAGGAAATACAAATAGGGAAGAGAGATCAGAAGGGGGCAGCGTACATCCCACTATGTTCCACCGGCACCAGATAACACTGGAGCATCAATCCAGGACTTGAAGGCATCGGAACATGTCCCAGGACATCCACATGGCAGAGAACCGTCCCTCCCTGCCCCCCTCCCGTGCCAACAAATTCTCCATGTCTCTAATTTTATCCAACTTCAGGGTCCACTCCAGCCTAGAGGGTATATAGGTGGTTTTCCAATGTCTGAGGATCACAGCCCTGACAGCTGCCAAGAAGAATCTGAGGACATCCCTCTTAATTGATCGCAAGGAACCAGGCACCATGGACAGAAAGGCCAGTTCCGGTGTGGCTGAGTTCGTGGTCGCCCACAGCTGGCAGTACAGAGCAATGACGTCGGTCCATAACCGGTGGATCTGTGGACAGTCCCACCAAATATGCAGAATCGTGCCCCTAGACGACATGCACCTCCAACAAACATCGGATTGGAGAGGGTCAACATATTTAGCAAAAGAAGGGCACCAGTACCGTCGGGTCAGGAGCTTGGAACCCTTCTCCTGAACTCGTGTATCTGGGGACAGCGAGTGGGTCATAGCGAAGCATTTACGCCAGTCAATATCTGAAAGAGCTTGACCTAAGTCTTTGTCCCAAGCAGCAGTGTAGTTCGGACGATCAAGACGGAGAGTATTTAGAAGCAGAGAGTACAGTAGGGACACCATGTGCGTGGGGGGATCGTCTTGGAGTAGGAGGGCGTCAAATGCCGATGGATCCCTTCAAACATCAGCCAGTGAAGGCAAGGTATGCACATAAGAGAGGGCCTGGCGCCAGTGCAACCAGCCAGCAGAAGCGCCAGCCTGTGCAGCGTGCTTGAGGGGGAGCAACAAGGAAGGGTCCGCTCGCAAGAGTTGGGACACAAGGTGATGATTTGTCGCATTCCAAGGCCCGAACTTCGAGCAGGAGATCGCCGGGGGGAATGCCGGTGTACCAAAAAAGGGCGTCATGGGACTCCGGGGACTTGAGAGGTGGCCCGACCCGTTGAGCCGATCCCAAGTCTGCAGGGTCTGAGAAGTCAGGCTGCCTGGGGCGGGGACCGTGCCACGAAGGTGTAAGGGGGTCCACGGGAGCGCCCTGAGATCCAAGGGGGTGAGAAGCTGCTCAATTTGTACCCACAATTTATTGGGGCCGTTGTGAAACCAATCAACTAGGCGCGTCAGGGTCACCGCACGATGGTAGAGGGCGAAATCGGGAATACCGGTACCACCTCTGGACTTCGGGAGAGAGAGCATCGCGTACCTCAGGCGAGGTCGATTATGAAACCACACGAAACGGGAAAGGGAATTGCGTAATTTATTAAAAAAAAGGGGTCGGTATAGGAACAGGGAGTGCTTGGAACAAGTAAAGGAAGTGAGGAAGAATGTCCATTTTCAGCACATTGATCCGTCCAAACCAAGTCAACTGTTTCGAAGAGTAGGTAGAGAGATCAGAGAGGGTTTTAGTTAGGAGGGGGACAAAATTTTCAGTGAATATACGGGTTGGTTCCGAAGGGAGAGTGATACACAGGTAGCGGTTGGAAGACGATCCAGTCTTAAAGGGGTACGTGCTCGATATTGTTTTTTTTTTCTTTCACCAAAGAAATGTAGCAGAATACATTTTGGCCTAATTTTTTGATAAAAGATTATTTGTTTGCAAAAGTTAGGTTTTCTTTTTGTTTTCAAAATTTTGAACAGGTGAGAATGGGAAGTGAAGAAAAATGGAAAACCAAATGACCAATACTTACCGTAATTTTCCTTTCCTGACGAGCTCTATGTCAGCACAGCTGGGTATAGATCCCCCCCCCCCCACTCCTCCATGCTTCCAGGACCTAACTCATAAATTTGAGCCCATCTGGAGCCTCAGCATTCCATAACTAGTTCTACCAAGCTGGGTGGGAATTGTGCAGGCATGGAGCTTGTCAGCAAAGGAAAATAACAGTAAGTATCTGTCAATCAATTTTCTGTTTTCTCTGACAGCTCCAAATCAGCACAGCTGGGAGCTAACTGGGCACACAGTGGAGGGATAATGCTATACACTCCTTTATTCTGGCTAAAAGCAGAAGCCAGGATGCCTCTGGCAAACTCAACTGTCATTAAGGCTTGTATGTAGTAATGAGCCATGAATGTATAATTTTGACGCCTACGTAGCTGTTTTGCAGATCGTTTCTGGGAACGCTCGGCCTGCTACCGCTCACGAGGTCAAGACTCTTCTAGTGGAGAGTGCCGTGCACCCCCTGGCACAGCCAACTCTTTCAACTTATTAAAAAATAACAGAAGATCTAGCGCAAAAGGTACTTATGGCCACAAAAAATTGAGGATACACAGCCAACCCTTTCAACTTGTAGGGTAAGGAAATGAGCTTCACCAACCAAAAGGCAATAATCTTTTGGAAGCTGTGAAATCATTATGTGGTCCACTTGGAATGACAAAAACATGCTCCGACTTCCTGATGCCAGATGTTGCCTTGATGTAACATTTTAAAGCTTAGCCTACATCCAATGTGCTAACTCCTTGTGTACTCCCCAAGAGAGACGTAGGAAGGACAACCTCTTGTGTGATATGGACTATGAAGGCCAACTTAGGCACAATCTCGAGCATCAGCATGAGTACCACCCTGGGGATGAATGTGAGAAATTCCACTTAAACCGACAGCGACACTCTTCTGGCTAATGTATTAGCCACCAGGAAAGCACCAGTTTTCATCGAGAGGTACCACAGGGGGCCACTCCAATTGAAGGCAACACCAATAGGAGGTCCCACATCGGAAACAGCAATCCCATAGGGGTGTTTCAAACAAATTGCAGCTTGTAGAACAGTATAATTAAATGTTGGATGCCAACTGTATGCTGGTGAAGGCAGAGAGAGCTGAAATGTAGACCTATAGCGTACTTGCACATAAACCTATATCAAGCCCTGCCTGCAGAAACTTCAGAACGTGACAGGCTTGTGAAGAGCCTAGTGTAAAACCTTGATCAGCAGCATACCTGTGAATTTATCTCATATTCTACTATAGGCACTGTAGTGCTCTGCCTCTCAAGACCCAGGGCATCAGCTTGAGCCTGTCTGGTGCTGGACAAATGGGACTTTGGAGTAGATTTGATCTTACCAGCAGAGGAATTGGATCATTGACACTCATTAGAAGGAGCAGTGGGCACCGAGGCCCCTTCAGCCAATCTGGGAACACCACCAGAACTGTCAACTTCCCCAGCCCCAGCAGGAAGCTGAGAATCAGAGAGCAGCAGAAAGGCATACAGTTGTGCTCATAAGTTTACATACCCTGGCAGAATTTATGATGTCTTGGGCATTTTTCAGACAATATGAATGATAACACAAACTTTTCTTTCACTCATGGTTAGTGTTTGGCTGAAGCCATTTATTATCAATTAACTGTGTTTACTCTTTTTAAATCATAATGACAGCAGAAACTACCCAAATGACCCTGATCAAAAGTTTACATACCCCAGTTCTTAATACTGTGTATTGCCCTCTTTAATATCAATGACAGTTTGAAGTCTTTTGTGGTATTTGTGGATGAGGCTCTTTATCTTCTCAGATGTTAAAGCTACCTATTCTTCCTTGCAAAAAGCCTCCAGTTCCTGTAAATTCTTGGGCTGTCTTGCATGAACTGCACATTTGAGATCTCCCTAGAGTGGCTCAATGATATTGAGGTCAGGAGACTGAGATGGCCACTCCAGAACCTTCACTTTATTCTGCCGTTAGCCAATGACAGGTCGACTTGGCCTTGTGTTTAGGAACATTGTCATGTTGGAATGTCCAAGTACCTCCCATGCGCAGCTTCCGGGCTGATAAATGCAAATTTTCCTCCAGTATTTTGTGATAACATACTGCATTCATCTTGTCATTAATTCTGACCAAATTTCCTGTGCCTTTGTAGTTCACACATCCCCAAAACATCAGTGATCCACCTCCATGTTTCACAGTAGGAATGGTATCCCTGTCATCATAGGCCTTGTTGACTCCTCTCCAAATGTAGCATTTATGGTTGTAGCCAAAAAGCTCAATTTTGGTCTCATCACTCCAAATGACTTTGTGCCAGAAGGTTTGAGGCTTGTCTCTGTGCTGTTTGGCATATTGTAGGTGGGATACTTTGTGGCATTTGCATAGTAATGGTTTTCTTCTGGCGACTCAACCATGCAGCCCATCTTTCTTCAAGTGCCTCCTTATTGTGCATCTTGAAACAGCCACACCACATGTTTTCAGAGAGTCCTGTATTTCACCTGAAGTTATTTGTGGGTTTTGCTTTGCATCCCGAACAATTTTCCTGGCAGTTGTGGCTGAAATTTTAGTTGGTCTACCTGACCGTGGTTTGGATTTAAATGAACCCCTCATTTTCCACTTCTTGATTAGTTTGAACACTGCTAATTGGCATCCTCAATTCCTTGGATATCTTTTTATATCCCTTTCCTGTTTTATACAGTTCAACTACCTTTTTCCGCAGATCCTTTGACAATTCTTTGGCTTTCCCCATAACTCAGAATCCAGAAACATCAGTGCAGCACTGGATGAAAGATGCAAGGGTCTGTCAGAAGTCCAGAAACTCATTGACTTTCTATACACACTAATTACAAGCAAACAAATCATAGGTGAGGATGGTTACATTTAATAGCCATTCAAACCCCTTTGTGTCAACTTGTTTGCATGTAATCAGGCCAAAATTACCAGGGTATGTAAACTTTTGATCAGGCCCATTTGGGTAGTTTCTGTTGTCATTATGATTTAAAAAGAGTAAACACAGTTGATTGATAATAAATGGCTTCAGCCAAACACTAACCATGAGTGAAAGAAAAGTTTTTGTGTAATCATTCATATTCTTGGAAGAATGGCCAAGAAATCATATATTCTGCAAAGGTATGCAAACTTATGAGCACAACTGTAAGCTGTCTTGGAGATCCACCCTGCGATCAGCACCTCCCCCCCGATTGCCTGCGGATGCTGGACCCTGCAATAGAAACTTTGGAAACTTGGTGTTGACTGGAAATGTGAACAGGTCTACCTCTGGAAGAAATTACCAAGCTCCGCTAGTTCTTGTAAGGGTTGAGGCAGTTTGGACGTTCATTGTCTCAGGGTCTATTATTGTTATCATAGGTGTATTTTATATGATAGAAACAGAATATTAACCAAAAATCCAGAAAAAACATGATACAAATGTTATAAATTCCCACAGACCGGTTACAGTATGTGCTCACATGGTACACAGATTAGTCCGGTCAATTTACCTCTCAACAGAATCTCTTTAATCCATTCAAACCCACCATCATGGGAAAGACCAAAGAGCTGTCAAAGGACATAAGGGACAAGATTGTAGGCCTGCAAAAGGCTCGATTGGGCTACAAGACCATCAGCAAGAAGCTTGGTGAGAAGGAGAAAACTGCTGGAGCGATTATTCGCAAATGGAAGAAATACAAAATAACCATCAGTCCCCCACCATCTGGAGCTCCATATAAGATTTTGGCTAATGGGGTAGGGTTGATCGTGAGAAAAGTGATCATCTCACAACTACATGGGAAAAGCTTGTGAATGATCTCAAAGCAGTTGGGACCACAGTCATCAAACACACCAATGGTAACACAATATGCCGCCATGGATTGAAATTCTGCAGCGCCCACAAGGTCCCCCTCCTCAAGAAGGCACATATACAGACCAGTCTGAAGTTTGCCAATGAACATTTGAATGATTCAAAGAAGGATTAGGAGAAAGTGCTGTGGTCAGACCAGACAAAAATTGAGCTCTTTGGCATTAACTTGACTCGCCGTGTTTGGAGGAAGAAAAATGCTGACTATCACCATAAGAACACCATCCATACAGTCAAGCAAGGAGGTGAAAACATTATGCTTTGAGGCTGTTTCTCTGTTAAAGGTACAGGCCAACTTTGCCACATTGGGGGGGGGGGGGGAAGTTAGAACAGTGAAGATGGGCTGTGGATGGGTCTTCTAGCATGACAATGACCTAAAACATACTGCCAAGGCAACAAAGGAGTGGCTCAAGAAGAAGCAAATTAAGGCCATGGAGTGGCCTAGCCAGTCTCCAGACCTTAATCCTATAGAAAGTTTATGAAGGGAGCTGGAACTTTGAGAAGCCAAGAAAACCTTAAGGATTTAGAGAAGATTTGTAAAGAAGATTAGACCAAAATTCCTCCTGAGATGTGTGAAAACCTGGTAACCAACTACAAGAAACCTCTTACCTCTGTGTTTGCCAACAAGGGTTTCTCCACCAAGTGCTAAGTCGTGTTTTGCTTAGGGATCAAACACTTATATTACTCACTGAACTGCAACTCAGTTTATAACATACGTTTTTTTTTCTGGATTTTTTGAAAAATCTGTAGGGGCTCAGATAATTATTTTCCCCGCTGTAGTTCGCCTGAAGATTCTTCTGACTGGGCACATAGGCTGCAGATAGCTGCAGAAGATTGACTTGAACTGACTCTAAGATTGAAGAAACCTTCTTTAGGAGGGAGAGACTGAGGTCACCCTTGTTTCCAGATGAAGGCCACAGTTAGTTGCTGTGCTAACTTCACCAGGACAGATCCACCACAGGTGAGGTGACCGAAAGCTAGGAGAGCCTGAAATGCTGGTCTCAAGGATGTTAGACACCATCTTGGACCCTTGAAAAGGGCCCTTGGCCCTGAGCCCATTGCTCCTGAAATAGGGCTCCCTAACTACTTTTCTGGTTTCTGACTGCACCACTAGGTGGTCAGAAGGGAAGTTTAGGCTCGTTTTCATACAGGATGTAATCAATATCTTCTAACCACTACTGCTCCAGAAACCTGACTTGAAAGGGAGCGAGAGTTCAACTGAGCCTACCTAACCTGCTGGAGTAAGGTTATTTTGCAGCCCAATCTGAAACGTGAAGGATTAAAGATATCCCAAATATGGCCTGAAAAGGCCTGCCTTCAGGGACCACGCGTCTTTAAGCAAAGCTGTACCTATGTCCAAAGAGGAGCCACCAAGTGCCTATAAGATATGTATGGATGGCACAATCCCCTAAATATCAGAAAGCTGCCTGAAATGGAGCTCTTCGCTGACATAGATTATGTGCAGGAACAACAGTTTATCCTGGACTCCCAGCCAGAAATGCAGAAACTGACTCTTGAACTTCGGTCTTCTTTAACTCAGTAGATGTTCATCTTGAGGCAGGAAGCCAAACTGACCACTTTTAATTTGGGCTTCACCTTCTAAGATCAGAACAGTGCAACGATTGAGGCCACAGTATCTTCTGATGGTAAGGTCAGGTATCTTGCCAATGCCATCAGGGACATACTGACCGAAGAGTCAGTGGACACCTTCCTGTTCAGGGCCGTCTTTTCCAATGGGCATGCCCGGCGGTTGACCGGGGGCCCCACTTCCCAAGGGGCCCCACACACAGGGTGGCAATTACACTGTCCCCCCCCAGGCCAGACTAGTTTACCTGGTGGTCTAGGGGCCCCCCCCTTGTCCGCCAGAACCCCCCCCCCCCCGTTTGTCCACCGGTGGCTCTGTCTCCACTGCACACTGGTTGCTATGAAGGCCAGCCGATTGGCATCTAGCAACCAGTGACGTTCTGAGAGCAGACCCATCATGCACAGCGGAGCAGTATCCTCCTCGTCGGCTCGTCCTCCTCTCCTCTCCGCGCCTAGAAGAATAGCTCCACCCACGGACCCACCTCCTCCCTTTATGTGCTGTGCAGGCGGAGTCCCAGGGACAGAGATGATGGGGAGCAGTGCTGCATGTGAGTCCGGGGACTGGGGGTGACACTGGCTGGGGGGAGGGGGAGCACAGCGATCACTGTTCTATATTTAGAAAGGAGCGGAAACGTCTTTGTATTGTGACGGCTGAGAGGATACGATGTGTCCGATCAGAGGATACACCGATCTCCATACATCACCTGTGCCTGGGCTAATTATAGTACATGGAGAGGGTTTTGCAGTTGGAACTGAAAGCAAAAAAAAAATATATATATATACATATATACACAGTGCCTTGCAAAGGTATTCGGCCCCCTTGAACTTTGCGACCTTTTGCCACATTTCAGGCTTCAAACATAAAGATATAAAACTGTAATTTTTTGTGAAGAATCAACAACAAGTGGGACACAATCATGAAGTGGAACGAAATTTATTGGATATTTTAAACTTTGTTAACAAATAAAAAAACAGAAAAATTGGGGATGCAAAATTATTCAGCCACTTATTCAGCCAGCAAACTTCAGTCCAGCAAAAAGTTCAGTGAGGATCTCTGAATGATCCAATGTTGACCTAAATGACTAATGATGATAAATAGAATCCACCTGTGTGTAATCAAGTCTCCGTATAAATGCACCTGCACTGTAATAGTCTCAGAGGTCCGTTTAAAGCGCAGAGAGCATCATGAAGAACAAGGAACACACCAGGCAGGTCCGAGATACTGTTGTGGAGAAGTTTAAAGCCGAATTTGGATACAAAAAGATTTCCCAAGCTTTAAACATCCCAAGGTGATCATCGCCTCTCTTCCCCGATCGTCGGGGAAAGTGTGAGAAGATCCGCTCGCTTGTGTAAACAAAGCAGGCGGATCTTCTCTGTGACAGACAGGAGGAGATCACAGGATTCAGCATAGCTGAATCCCCCACACACGTCAGTAAGCATATATTATTCTGTTATATAGCAGAATGTGAAAATTATTGTTTTTATTTTCAAAATTGTTGCTCTTTTTTTTCAAAAATTAAAAATCGCACAGGTGATCAAATACCACCAAAATAAAGTTCTATTTGTAGGGGAAAAAAAGGACGTAAATTTAATTTGGGTACAGCGTCGCAGGACCGCGCAATTGTCCATTATTGTAATGCAGTGCTAAATTGCAAAAAATGGATTTTGTAAAATCTTACCGTAAAATCCTTTTCTCTTAGCTCATTGACAGACGTAGTCCTCGGTGATACAGCACCTTCGGGTTATGTTGCCTCCACAGGAGCAGGACTAGACAGGAAATTAAAAAGCTCTGGCCACACCCTAGGGGCAGTCCCAGAGGGTATATCCTCTCTCTCTCTGCCTCAGCAAATCAGTTATGTGAAAAAGCAGTCTTTAGAGATTTTAACCCAACCCAACTCAAAAACAGAGGGGCGGGGACTACGTCTGTCAATGAGCTAAGAGAAAAGGATTTTACGGTAAGATTTTACAAAAATCCATTTTTCTCTAGCGCTCATTGACAGACGTAGTCCTCGGTGATACAGCACCTTCGGGACGTCCCAGAGCAGTATCACAAATGAGGGGTGGGAAAATGGAAATCAAATCCCAATCTAGAAGGCCCAACCGGTGCCAACTAGAAGTTTACAATGCTCATCCTTAATGATGAGACTCAACAAAAAAGAGAAATTTTTTTTTTTTTTTTTTTTCAAACAGAAAAAAACCCTCGAGGTAGACCACCAGTCTCCTCAAATTGCGGCCTGCAAAACCTTGCGGCCAAATGAGGCATCTGCCGATGCCGTCACATCAATTTTATAGAATTTTGTAAAGGTATGTACCGACGACCAGGTGGCCGCCTTACATACCTGGACCACTGACGCCTGATGGCGAAAGGCCCAGGAAGTACTGAGCGCTCGAGTGGAGTGCGCCCTAACAGGGAAAGGAGGACTCTGACCCTTAATAGAATAAGCCTGTACCACCGTTTGTCTAATCCATTTGGCAATGGTCGCGGCAGATGCAGGCAAACCCTTTCTGGGGCCATCCGTGATCACAAAAAGTGAATCCGTCTTACGGAATGATTCCGTAGCTTTCAGGTATACCCTGATTGCCCGAACCACATCTAAGGAATGCAACGCATGTTCCCGATGATGCTTGGGCTGAGGACACAAGGAAGGTAGTACAATATCTTCATTCAGATGAAAATCTGAAACCACCTTAGGAAGAAAAGATGGCTTAGGATGAAGTACTACCTTATCCCTATGAATCACTAGGTATGGGGACTGGCATGATAATGCAGCCAGTTCTGACACCCTGCGAGCAGAAGTAATAGCCACCAAGAAGGCCACCTTCTGGGATAAAGTAAGCAAGGGAATCTCCCTGATGTTTTCAAAGGGAGGTTTCTGTAGAACCGACAAAACCAAATTAAGATCCCAGGGCGGTAAGGGCGCGCGGACTGGAGGAGCCAGGTGCCGCACCCCCTGGATGAAATTCCGCACCAAGGACTTGGTAGCTAAAGGTTTCTGAAAGAAGATTGCTAATGCTGAAACTTGACCCTTGATGGTGCTCAAGGCTAGCTTCTGCTCAACCCCTTGTTGCAAAAAGGCCAATATTCGAGTCACCGAATAGGTACGTGGAGGAAATCCTAAAGATTCGCACCACGCAATATAAGTCTTCCATGTGTGATAATAGACCTTGCTGGAAGTCGCTTTCCTTGCTTTATTAAGGGTAGGAATGACTGAAGTAGATAAACCTCTGTCCTTCAGTACTTGGGTCTCAATGGCCAGGCCATTAAACCCAGCGACTGTAAAGCATGATGGTAAATTGGTCCTTGAGACCACAGACACTCCCTGAGACGAAGTTCCCACGGAACGTCTGCGACTAGCATGTCCAAGTCGGCCAGGCCGGCTTGAGGAGGCCAGCCTAGAATTTCTAGGACCACTGACGCTGATAGAATCTGAACCAGGCGTCCCTAGAGGTATCTGGCCCCGACCATCCGAGAAAGTCTGGTCGTTTTCTGTTCCCACACATTATCAGATACCTGATTGTTATCAGGAAGGGTGATCTTTTCTGGTTGAACCTCAGGGACCGAAGTCACCCGACTAGAGGCTACTTGGCCTATCTGGTCAACCAGATCCGATTCCTGTGAGGTATAGGGACTAATCTTAGGAAAAGGTAAAGGAAAAGATCTATTCAGGGAACGGTAACTACCGCTTCCTGTAGTACTTAAATGTTGGAAGGGAAGAATCGCACCGGTAGTAGTGGTTGAAGCTCGATCTAATGTCCTGAATACCGGTGAAAACGTCCCCCCACCCTGAAACCGGGTGGGGGCGCACCTTCAGGCTGTGTACTCCTTTGCTTCGGGTTTGGCTGGGTTGGTCCTCTGCTTGTCCGACCAGCCCTTCTTGAACCCTCCTGGAGGAGTCTTGCCTTTCCCGCTAGTACCAGCCGGGCGCCCTTTATGGGCGATAAAGAAAGGTCCTCGCTTGTTGCGAGGTCCCTTAGCTTTAGCAGCCTGTGGCAAAAAAGTGCTCTTGCCCCCAGTGGCATCCTTGATGATTTCATCTAGGTTGGCCCCAAATAGACGATTCCCCTGAAAAGGGAGATTTGTCAAGGTCTTTTTGGAACCTAGGCCAGCTGACCAGCATTTTAACCACAGCACACGTCTGAGGATCACCGCTGACATAGATGCATGCCCTAATAAGGGAGTAGTGTCCAAGGCTGCATCACAGATAAACTGTAGCCCTTGTATAATCTGTTCCATCAAATCAGATGTCTCCTGGGGAATATCTTTTCCCCTAAGGTCTTGGCGTACCATTTTCGCCCATTCCGTAAGTGTCTGGGAAACTAGACCAATAACAATTACTGGTCTAAATGCTGACCCTATCAGAGAGAAGATGGTGCGGGACTCTGCTTCCATCTTTCGATCCACCGGATCCTTAAAGGACGAAGTGTCCTCCACTGGGATAACCGTGGCTTTATTCAGCCTGGAAATAGGTGGATCCACCACTGGTGGTACCGTCCATTTCTTAATGATGGATTCCTCAAACGGATAGCGTCTAGCAATACGCTTGGAAATAGTAAAGGTACGTTTAGAATGCTCCCATTCTCCTTTAATCTGATTACCGAAACATTTGGGTACAGGAAAAACCTTCACCGTTTTGATGGGCTTATTAGTACCAAAAGGAATCTCTGTTTCAGTTGCCTCTGCCGGTAAAGCCTCAAGTTTTAAGGTTTCCTGCACTGCCACAACTAGTGCGTCCACCAATGCTTCTTCCTGAATTATAGCGGGAGAAGAAACGTCCTCCTCACTGTCTGAGGGGGCTTTACCTGGGATAACAGCCTTTGCAGAGGAACCTGCAACTGCAGTGACCATCTCTGAATCAGAGTCAGAGGTGTCAGATAGTATAGGGGTAGGCGGTGGTCGCTTCCTTGACCCCCGTCCCTGACAGGCCGCCTCCACCCGAGCCACCATAGACTCCAAAATTGCTGTAAATGACTCTACACTCTGTGCACCGGCGGGTCCCGTGGCCCCCTCGAGGGAAACAGGTGGGGGAATATGTGTGGCAGGGTCCATGATTATTCCAGTCACTTCCTGGATAATATAATTCAAAAATAAAAAACTTTTTTTTTTTTTTTTTTTCTTTTTTTTTCAGACCCCCAGCGCCACAAAAAAGCCCCTTAGTGTTACCTGCTAGGGATCCCTATCGATCGAGAGAGAGAGAGATAGACCCCCAGGCTCACCACTTGATGCTCAGAGTTTAACTGCAACAGGTTACAGCGCTGTCTTGACAAACAGGAAGTCTTTTGGCTGGCTGCCCAGGAAGAAAGGAGGCGGCTCCGCCCCTCTGCATGCCTTCCGGCGCCTCCCCTAGCTCCACGAGGTGTTTGGATCACCTCAAACATGGCCGCCCCCATGCTGGAGACACGAGGCTACGCCAAAATGGCGGCTCGTGCGATCCAGCAAAAAAAATGGCGGCGGCCTGTACTGAATAGCGGTGTGCTGCAGGGCACACAACACTCTCTCTGCATGGGGATTTGGCGTGGTTGGCGGTACCGGCCCTGGCGGACCGCATGGCCATTCGGGAGGCCTGCTAATAGCTGGAGATCTGATTAGGAAGGCAGTCTACATGTCCGTGGCTTCTGACTGGTAGGTACCTTATTCTTATCACCGTAAGATTCCCAGAATGCCACAGATTATAATCTTTTTAACATGTATACAATTAGATTGTTAGCTCCCAAACCAAGCCTCCTGGCTTTTTGCACATAAAATCACACTCAAAGTAGGAGGATCTGTGTCATTTATAGGATAGAGAGGGACTCTATCTTACCATACAGAGAGGGGCCCGCGTTCACCACAAGACCCGTCAGGGGAAAAGGGGGAACATACTACTCACCATACCGGAACCAGGCGGGCACCAACTCCTGACAGTACCCCTCTCCACCGGGGCGGGAGGGCTGTCGACCGATATGGACGCCGTGACTCATGGTCTTTGGCGTTTCAGCGAGACGTTTAACTCGCGGGGTCAGTCCTTTAATGGGACTTTGTCGCGGCCGACCCAGCGCGGAGCTATGGCCTGCACGCGCTCGTAGGCTGAACTGGGGTGACCACCGGATCTCAACATCCAGCCCGTCGCCCAGTTCAGCTTTCTTGCTTGAAGATCTCACAGGAACACTGGAGAAAAAAAGCTGTCTAAAAAATCCTTTAAGAAAAAAATCTTGCCAGGACCTAAGATCCCAGCAAGGTATCTAGGTCCTTACTCCTAACTAGACAGAAAATAACTGATTTGCTGAGGCAGAGAGAGAGAGGATATACCCTCTGGGACTGCCCCTAGGGTGTGGCCAGAGCTTTTTAATTTCCTGTCTAGTCCTGCTCCTGTGGAGGCAACATAACCCGAAGGTGCTGTATCACCGAGGACTACGTCTGTCAATGAGCGCTAGAGAAATATGGCCTGGTCAGGAAGGGGGTAAAATCTTCAGGTCTTAACCACTTAAGCCCCGGAAGATTTTACCCCCTTCCTGACCAGGGGGTATTTTGCGATTCGGCACTGCGTGACTTTAACGGACAATTGCGCGGTCGTGCGACGCTGTACCTAAACAAATTTGACGTCCTTTTTTTCCCACAAGCAGAGCTTTCTTTTGGTGGTATTTGATCACCTGTGCGATTTTTTTTTTTTTTTTTTTTTTTTTTTTTTTTTTTTTTTTTGATCATGCGCTATAAACAAAAAAGAGCACAATTTTGCAAAAATAACAATATTTTTCACATTTTTTTACATGAAATTCCCCAAAAAAAATTGTAAAAATCAAAATTTTTTTAACATTTTCGGACAATTTGTTTTATGCTACCTATGTTTGGTAAAAAAAAATCGCAAAAAGCGTATTTTGATTGGTTTGCGCAAAAGTTATCGCGTTTACCAACAAAGGGAAAGATTTTTGTCATTTTTGTAATGCGTGATGGCGGCGATCTGCGATTTTTTTTTTTTTTTTGCGGTACTGCGACATTGCGGCGGACATATCGGACCCTTGACTGACATTTTTGACACTTTTGGGGTTACCAGTGACATTACTGCAGTAATCAGTGCTATACATATGCACTGTTACTGCAAAATTACACTGGTTGTGAAGGGGTTAACTTTATTTGAGAGGGAGGGGCTGTGTGTGTCCCTAGGGGCGTGATTCTAACTGTGATTGGCTGTCTGTTGAGCTGTAGAAACAGTGATCAACGGTTCTACATAGTATAACCGTGTGATCACAGTTTCTACACAGGGGAGAATGACAGGCGGCTTGTGTACACTAGCCGCCTGACTTTCTCCCTCTGCAGCGGCAATCGCAGAGTGACCGGCGGACATCGGGTCCGCCGGTCACACGCGTGGGGGGGGGGGGGTCCGTGACCACGCGGGAGCGGGAGCGCGCCTCCGGCGGCACGCACGTGCTCGCTCCCTCCCTAGACCCTTACAGGCTAGCGACGTAGATCTCGCCTGTGAGGGGCTGACTACCGACGTAGATAGTCATTAGGCAGTCGGCAAGTGGTTAACCGCTTGCCGACTGCTCACAGTATATTTACTGCGGCAGTCAGCCCCGGCCAGGCAGAGTGACGTAGATCTACATTGCTCGCCTGTCACTCCTTTTAGAGCCAATAGCGGGCGAGCGCGCGCCCGCCTCGGCTCGTTCACGGAGGAGTGCGGGAGTGTGACTGGCGGACCCGATGTCCGCCGGTCACACTACGATCGCCGGTACAGCGGGAGAAAGACAGAGCGGCTTATGTAAACAAGCCGCCTGTCAGTTCTCCCTGTGTAAAAATGAAGATCAGACAGTTCTACTATGTAGAACCGTTGATCTTTGTTTTTACACCAATAGCAATGTCTCACTACAGTTAGAAGCACGCCCCTAGGACACACTTAACCCCTCCCTGTCCAATACAGTTAACCCCTTCCCTGCCAGTGTCATTTTTGCAGTAACAGTGCATATATATAGCACTGATTACTGCAGTAATGTCACTGGTACCCCCAAAAGTGTCAAAAATGTCAGTCAAGGGTCCGATCTGTCCGCCGCAATGTCTCAGTACCGCAAATAAAATCGCAGATCGCCGCCATTACTCGTTAAAAAAAAAAACACCAAAAATGACAAAAATCTTTCCCTTTGTTAGTAAACGCGATAACTTTTGCGCAAACCAATCAAAATACGCTTTTTGCGATTTTTTTTTTTTACCAAACATATGTAGCATAAAACAATTTGGCCGAAAATGTTAAAAAATTGATTTTTACATTTTCTCTGTCGCTCATTGACAGACGTAGTCTTCTTGATTCACAAGAACTGGGTTATGCTGCCCTCTACAGGAGTAGGACTAGGCAGAAAGAAAAAACGTTCTGGCTCCACCCTAGGGGCAGTCCCAGAGGGTATATCCTCTTCCTGTCTGCTACAGAGAATCAGTTTTTTTCTGTCTAGTCAGGAGTAAGGACCTAAGTTCCTTGCTGGGATCTTTTTTGGTCCTGGCAAGATTTTTTCTTTAGAAAAAATATTTTTTAGGTAGTTTTCTCCAGTGTTTTTTTCCTGTGAGATCTTCAAGCAAAAACGCTGGACTGGGCGACACTAGTGGTCACCCCAGCCGGCCTACGAGCGCGCGCAGACCATTGCATTGCGCTTGGTCGGCCGCGACACATTCAAGTAAGTATGCGGGGCCGGGCGACGGGCTGGATGTTGAGATCCAGTGGTCACCCCGGTTTCTGCCTACGAGCGCGTGCAGACCAGAGCTCCGCGCTGGGTCGGCCGCGACGGAGTCCCATTGGAGGGACTGACCTTGCGAGTTAAAAGTCTCTCTTGGATGCCAGGAACCACAGAGTCGAGGCGTCCGGAGTGGTCCACAACCCCCCACCCCGGTGGAGAGGGTATTGTGAAGAGAGGGTGCCTGTCGGTTCGGTATGGTGAGTAAACGTTCCCTTTTTTCCTCGTTATGAGGCAGTATGAATTATGGGCCCCTCCATACATGGTCAGTATATATCTGACACTAAAAGTCCCCCTTGTAAATACAGTATGTGTTTGGTGGGAAGTGGACTTGGTTTGAGAGCTAACACTCTACCCAGCAGACTGTAGTATTACAGCAGACATAGGAGGTATAATCCTACCTTAATTGTAGTGTACCTCCTGCAGATCGATAAACCGCCACTTAGCAGAGATGCAGGTGGATTTGCTGGGAAAAACGATTTCGGCGGTCCGCCGCCATTTTGCCGTAGACCAGGTGCATGTATGTCCTCAGGTCACGCCGGCCGCCATGTTTTTGGAGTCTATTGTCTCCTGTATGTGGGCGGCCATGTTTGATGAGCCCAGCTACCTCGTGGAGAGCTGGGAACGCCGGAAGGCGTACACAGGGGGCGGAGCCACGTCCTTCTACCCGGGAAAACGAACACAGCTCTTTCCAGTCTGTAAAAGACAGACGCTGACTGCAGTTGGTTGGAAACTTCTCTGCATCGGGTGGTGAGCCTTGGGGGTCCCTCTCTCTCTCTGTGGGGATCGAGAAGCAGGTACTCTGAGGGGCGCTATTGCGCTAGGGGGAGACACATAAAAAAAAAAAAAAAAATTACAAAAAAAAAAAAAAAAGAGGTATTTTTTTATTTAAAAAAAAAAAAAAAAAAAAAAAAAAGTTTTTTGTTTTTTCTGGCAGAGGTGTCCTGAATTAACATGGACCCTGCCACTCATGTATCTCCACCGGATCCCCTCGAGGTGTCTGCAGGATCCTCCAGCACCCCACTGATGGTTGAATCATTGTCAGCTATTATGGAAACTTTTGTGTCCCGGGTGGAAGTGGCTTGTCATTGACAGGGCGCAAGAAAGCGACCCCCGCCTAACCCCTTATTATCTGAAACTTCGGATTCAGACTCTGAGCCTATTTCTGCAGTTGCAGGTACTTCATCTGGGATTGGTGTCTCGGGTACTGTCTCTTCAGACAGTGAGGAGGATGTTTCGGCATCAGCCATAGCCCGAGAGGAAGCGTTGGTAAACGCACTCATTGTATCTGTTCAAGAAACCTTAAGATTACAGGGTATTCCGTCAGAAATAGCTGAAACTGTAATCCCTTTTGGGACTAAAAAACGCATGAAAATGGCGAAGGTTTTTCCATTGCCCAAATGTTTTTGGCAATCCAATCAAGAGGAATGGAGTCTGCCAAAACGCACCTCTGCTATTTCTAAACGCATTAACTGGCGTTATCCGTTGAGGAAACCCTCATTAAGAAATGGACAGAACCACCTGTGGTGGATTCACCAATTGCTAGATTGAATAAGCCACGGTTATTCCTTTAGAAGACGCTCCGTCTTTTAAAGATCCAGTGGATCGCAAGATAGAAGCTATGTCTCGCACCTTGTTCTCCTTGATTGGATCAGCTTTCAGACCAATAATTGCTATTGGTCTGGTTTCGCAGACTGTAACTGAATGGACCAAGTGGTTACGCCGGGACTTAGAAGAGGTCCCTCAGGCGGTATCAGATTTGTTGGAACAAATGATACAGGGGTTACAGTTTGTGTGTGATGCGGCGTTAGACGCCACTCCATTATTGGCGCGAGCATCAGTCTCAGCGGTGGTTCTCAGGCGTACACTGTGGCTAAAAGGTTGGTTAGCCGACCAAGGTTCCAAAAAAGCATTGGCTAATATCCCCTTTTTAGGAGAGCGTCTATTTGGAGCCAACTTAGATGAGATCATTAAGGATCTCACGGGTGGAAAGAGCACCTTTTTACCGCAAGATGTTAAGGGTAAAGGAACTCATCAAAGACGAGGGCCTTCTTTCTCTGCTCACAAAAAAGTTTTTTCGTCCCGCGGGTGAAAAAATTAAGTCCTCCAAAGCTCCTTCAGGAGGCTTTAGGGGACGTTGGTCGGGCAAGCAAAGCCCGCCCCCTCCAGACCTGAAGATAAATCGTCCAAAGCCTGAAGGTGCGCCCCCACCCATAATTGGGGTGGGGGGACGTCTTCGCCGGTTCCCGGATCCATGGCTTTCCAGAATCCCGGACAAGTGGGTTTGCGAAGTCATAAGGTCAGGGTACAAGATCGAGTTTCGATCTCTCCCACCGGCGCGATTCTTCCCTTCCAATATCCAACTATCCCCGGATCGTTTAGAAGATCTGCGGAGAGCAGTCACGGATTTACTACAACAAGGAGTGGTAGTCCACGTTCCTTGGACAGAACGTTTTCAAGGGTTTTATTCAAACCTATTTACAATACCCAGGAAAGAGGGCAAATTGCGTCCAATTCTGGACTTAAGGGCACTCAATTCCTTTCTCGACATAAGGAAATTCAAGATGGAATCCATTCGCACAGTAGCAGCCTTCCTGCATCCAGGGGATGTCCTAGCGTCCATAGACATCAAGGACGCCTATCTTCACATTCCCATTTTTCGCAGGATATCAGCGGTTTCTACGCTTTTCCGTAGAAGAGAACCACTATCAGTTTGTGGCGTTACCTTTCGGTTTCGCCACGGCTCCTCGATCAATCAGCAGTCCAGTTGTTACTATCCAACAGCTGGTCTTCCCTTCGGACTTGCATGAGGGTTCTGGGGTTGATGGTGGCTTCCTTCGAAGCAGTCCCATTTGCCCAGTCCCATACCCGAATTCTTCAGCAAGAGATTCTTCTCAGATGGAATCGGAATCCGGAGTCCCTGGACTATCGGATCCAATTGAGCAAACAGACCAGAGAGTCTCTGGTCTGGTGGCTTCGGTCTCCGATGCTCAGCCAGGGAAAGTCATTTCTGCCAATATATTGGACGATAGTGACCACGGATGCCAGCCTATCCGGATGGGGAGGAATTCTCGGTCAGTTATCCGTTCAGGGACTTTGGTCCCCGGAAGAATCCAGGTTACCGATAAATGTATTGGAACTGAGAGCGATCAGACTTTGTCTGATTCACTGGACCGAGCAGCTCCAGGGCAGCCCGGTTCGGATCCAGTTGGACAACGCCACGGCCGTGGCTTATGTCAATCACCAGGGGGGCACCAAGAGTGTCCGAGCGGCCAAAGAAGTGGCTTGCATTCTTCGCTGGGCGGAACGATTTGTTCCAGCTATCTCTGCGGTGTTCATTCCGGGGGTGGAAAATTGGCAGGCAGATTATCTCAGCCGTCAGACCCTGGATCAGGGGGAATGGTCCCTCCATCCAGACGTTTTCCACCAGTTGTGCCTACGTTGGGGCACCCCGGATGTGGATCTGTTGGCATCGCGATTCAACAGAAAAGTACAGAGATTCGTGGCTCGCTCCCGCGATCCTCTAGCAGAGACCGCAGACGCACTGGTCACCCCGTGGGGGCAATACCAGCTAATGTATGCCTTCCCTCCTCTTGGGTTACTGCCAAGGCTTCTTCGCAGGATAGAGGAGGAAGGAATTCCAGTAATCCTGGCAGCTCCGGACTGGCCTCGTCAAGCTTGATACGCCGACTTGGTCAGACTGGTGGCGGACGTCCCGTGGAGACTTCCTCTCAGGGAGGATCTACTGTCTCAGGGACCGATCTTCCATCCTGCTTTACGATCGCTGGTTTTAAACGGCCTGGTTATTGAGACCCAGGTGCTGAAGGACAAGGGATTGTCAGCTTCAGTTATTCCTACTCTAGTTAAAACAAGGAAAGCGACTTCCAGAAAGATTATCATCGTACATGGAAGTCTTATATTGTGTGGTGTGAATCCCTTGGGTTCCATCTACATCTTTATTCGGTAGCCCGAATATTGGCTTTTCTGCAACAGGGAGTTGAGCAGAAGCTGGCCTTGAGTGTTATCAAGGGTCTGGTTTCAGCATTTGCTATCTTCTTTCAGAAGCCTTTGTCTATTCATTCCTTGGTGCGGAATTTCATCCAGGGGGTGCGACACCTGGCTCCGCCAGTGCACGCGCCGTTACCATCCTGGGATCTTAATTTGGTGCTGTCGGTTCCTCAGACACCTCCCTTTGAAAATATCAGGGAGATTCCCTTGCTTACTTTATCCCAGAAGGTGGTCTTCTTGGTGGCTATCACTTCTGCACGCAGGGTGTCAGAACTGGCTGCATTATCCTGTTGTTCCCCAGATCTGGTGGTTCATAGGGATAAGGTTGTTCTTGATCCGAATCCATCCTTCCTTCCTAAGGTGGTTTCAAAGTTTCATTGAATGAGGACAGTGTATTGTCCTTCCTATGTCCTTAGCCAAATCATCCTCGAGAATTTGCATGGCATTCCTTGGATGTAGTTCGGGCGATCAGGATATATTTGAATACTACGGATTCAATTTGTAAGACGGATTCACAGTTTGTGATCACGGATGGCCCTAAGAAGGGGTTGCCTGTTCTGCTGCGACCATCTTTAGATGGATCAGACAGACGGTGGTATAGGCTTATTTTATCTAAGGGTCGGGGTCCCCCGTTCCCAGTTAAGGCGCATTCTACTCGGGCGCTTAGAGTTTCCTGGACCCTCCGCCATCAGGCGTCAGTGGTTCAGGTTTTCAAGGCGACTGTTTAGTCGTCGGTTCATACCTTTACAATATTGTATAAGGTTTATGTGATGGCATCGTCAGATGCCTCTTCTGGCCGCAAGGTTGCTGCAGGCCACTGTTTGAGGAGACTGTTGGTCTACCTCGAGGATTTGTGGGGTAGGTCTCATCTGTTTACTCGATGAGTCCTTTGATACTTCTGGTTGGCTCCGGTTGGGCCTTCTAGTTTGGATTTTGATTTCGGTCAATCCCACCCCTCATTTGTGGCACTGCTACTGGATGTCCCAGTTCTTGTGAATCAAGAAGACTACGTCTGTCAATGAGCGACAGAGAAAATCGGATTTTTGTAAGATCTTACCGTAAAATCCTTTTCTCTTAAGCTCATTGACAGACGTAGTACCCGCCCTTCTATCATTGAGTTGGGTTGGGTTAAATTCTCTGTTGCTGCTTTGGGACAGAACTGATTCTCTGTAGCAGACAGGAAGAGGATATACCCTCTGGGACTGCCCCTAGGGTGGAGCCAGAACGTTTTTTCTTTCTGCCTAGTCCTACTCCTGTAGAGGGTAGCATAACCCAGTTCTTGTGAATCAAGAAGACTACGTCTGTCAATGAGCTTAAGAGAAAAGGATTTTACGGTAAGATCTTACAAAAATCCGATTTTTTTGGGGGGAATTTCATATAAAAATAAGTGAAAAATATTGTTATTTTTGCAAAAATTACGCTCTTTTTTTTTGTTTATAGCGCATGATCAAAAAATCGCACAGGTGATCAAATACCACCAAAAGAAAGCTCTGTTTGTGGGAAAAAAAGGACGTGAAATTTGTTTAGGTACAGCGTCGCATGACCGCGCAACTGTCCGTTAAAGTCACGCAGTAAAAAATCGCAAAAAAAACCCTGGTCAGGAAGGGGGTAAAATCTTCCGGGGCTTAAGTGGTTAAAGTGGATAAAAATACGCTCATTGAGAATTTTTTAATGTCAGACATGTAGCTAAATACATTTTGACCTAAATATATGACAAAAAATTGAATATATTGGACATTTTTTAACAGTCAAAGTAGAACATGTAAATTTTTGCTAAATTTTTGCTCTTTTTTTATTAACATCGCAAAAAATAATAAGGGCAGAGGTGATCGAATACCACCAAAAGAAAGCTGTTTGTGGGGAAAAAAGGATGTAAATATCGTTTGGGTACAGCATTGCATGACCGCGCAATTGTCAGTTAAAGTTGCGCAGTGCCAAGTTGAAAAAAGTGGCCTGGTCATTGAGCAGCAAAATCTTCTGGGGCTAAAGTGGTTAACAACCGATGACTCTTCAGGTGTCAGCGGACTTCCCTAATGACAGCTGAAATGTAAATAAAAGAATGCAGGCAATACATAAATGTTAAAAAATAAATAAAACAGCATGGGGACCCAGTGGCGTAGCGTGGGTTGTCAGCACCCGGGGCAAGCCAAGTAATTCCCCCCCCCCCCCCCCCCGTGGACTTTTTGCACTCCCTGAGTCCCTTCCACTAGTATAGTAATAAACTGTAGCTGTGGAAACAAAAAGGGCTCCTCTACTCACAGCCTGAGCCTTTGATTGGCTGCCTGCAGCCTAATATTATTGGTTGACTTGACTCTGAGATATCTCTTTGACTATAGTAGTCAAAAAGATATCTTCTCAGATTCGACCAATAATAAAAGGCTGCGAGCAGCCAATCAAAACTTAAGACTGTAAATATCAGTATCTACCACCCTCCTTACATCAGTGACAGAGAGGGGGGAGAGAGAGAGATGGATGGAGGAGTTTGTTTTCTTTTAGGTACTGCAGAGGTCTGTACTTGCTCTATACCTGGGATTATGGGGTGTCTGATTTTAGTACATAGGTCTAATCTGCACTATGTGAAGTTTACGGTAAGGACTCATTCACACAAGTGGTTGGGGGATAGTGAGACCCTGCAGTGGGATCCGCACCTTTACTAAACCGATTCACTATTCCCTTTAGCTAGAGGCTGCCATTGGAGGTGTATATACACTGCAGCACTTTCACTGCAGAAAGTGACGGGGTATAACTCCTGCTGCAAAGGGGTCACTCTGCAAGCGCTGCACATCAAAGGGTTAGGCAGGCAGTAAGGAGGTAATACAGCTCTTCCTCACCACCTGTAAAATGCTCTCTGAAGAGCAATCTGAATGTAGGTCACTCTTCAGAGCACAAAGCTTGTGGAAACTTAGGGATGCCCAGAACAGAGCAACCATTCCCACAGACCACAGAGAGACTGTCCCCACAGAAAAAAATGAACCCACAGACACCTTGCACAGTCACTGCACCCCACAGACACACTGCACCCCATAGACACACCACACCGTCACTGCACCCCACACAAACTCACCACTCCCCACAGACACACCGCATAGTCACTGCACCCACTGACCCACAGCACCCCAGAGACACGGCACACCATCACTGCACCCCACAGGCACACCACATAGTCTGCACAGCACACTGCACCCCACAGGCACACCACACAGTCTGCACCCCACTGGCACACCGCACCCCAGAGACACAGCACACCGTCACAGCACCCCACAGCCACACAGCACAGTCACTGCACCCCAAAGACACACTGCACCCCACAGACACACCGCACAATCACTGCATCCCACAGACACACCGCACAATCACTGCATCCTACAGATACACTGCACCATCACTGCATCCCACAGACACACTGCACAATCACTGCATCCCACAGACACACTGCATCCCACAGACACACCGCTCAATCACTGCATCCCACAGACACACCGCTCAATCACTGCATCCCACAGATACACTGCACCCCACAGACTCACCGCACAATCACTGCATCCCACAGATATACTGCACCCCACAGACACACCACACAATCACTGCACCCCACAGACACACCGCACAATCACTGCATCCCACAGATACACTGCACCCCACAGACACACCACACAATCACTGCATCCCACAGACACACCGCACAATCACTGCATCCTACAGATACACTGCACCATCACTGCATCCCACAGACACACTGCACAATCACTGCATCCCACAGACACACTGCATCCCACAGACACACCGCTCAATCACTGCATCCCACAGATACACTGCACCCCACAGACTCACCGCACAATCACTGCATCCCACAGATATACTGCACCCCACAGACACACCACACAATCACTGCACCCCACAGACACACCGCACAATCACTGCATCCCACAGATACACTGCACCCCACAGACACACCACACAATCACTGCATCCCACAGACACACCATACAATCGCTGCATCCCACAGATACACTGCACCGCCACTGCTCCCCACAGACACACCGCACCATCACTGCACCCCACAGACACACCGCACCCCACAGGCACAGTCACTGCACCCCCCCTCTGGACTGGTCCTTCTCCAGATAGTACAGGGGGACAAAGGTAAGTCACAGCTGAAGGTACACACCAGCCATTTACACGGCACGCAGTGGAGAGTCTCCATACCTGTGCCTGGCTGTGTTGTTCAGGAGGGAACTCAAAAAGCTGCTAAGATACATGATCACACACTGGCACTGATTTGAAAACGGCGCGCAGGAGGCCTGGTTTTTAATGCCCCATACACACGTGCAGATTATCTGCAGACTTTTGTCTGCAGACTTACCAAAACCATATAATATGAGGTCAAACCTAAACACTTTCAATTTGTATGCAATCCGGCAGGCCCTTGCACTACATAGAAAAGGTAAATCTGAAGACAAAAGTCTGCAGATAATCTGCACGTGTGTATGGGGCATAACTGAGAAAATGCACAGCCTGTGCAATACTCCTCCACTCTGCCCGCCCGCCCCTTCCAGCAGATACATGGCACACCTCCCCAATTGCTAACTCCTATTGCCACAGTGGCTGGACAGATGGGGCAGGGAAGGCTCCTGCAAGTCATGGGAGACTTGTCTGTAGATAGACTAGAAAGAGAAAGGATAAATTGGCAGACAGAGAGAACAAAATATATCGCTAGATAGATACGTAATAAATAAATCCTCTTTCTCTCGCTCTATGAAACAGTTCTGAGAGTTCAGAAGATCAGAGATGATTAATTTTGCTATGTAAATGGCATTAGTAATCCTTAGAATATACATGTACAGTTTACTAACAAGAAATAATAAAGACAGAGGAAAAAAGGTGTGTATTAAAAATTGTAAGCAGTCAACTTTTATTGTGAAATACCTTTTTGTTAAGCTTAATATTTTATTTCCTTACTAACACACATATCTGCTGATTTATAATAGAATTGGTAAGGGTGAGACAAAGAATATGATTGCTGAGTGTTGTGTTGGTGTTCCTCTGTATAGGAGGAGGACGGATCGCACAGTCAAATCTTCTGCTGCTGTTTCCTGTATGGCTCCTCCTGTCACAGGCGGAGTGCATTTCATATCCTTCCGCCTGTGACAGAGCCGGAACTATACAGGAAGCAGCGGCTCTGTCACTGACATTCTAAGTCTCCTGCAGCAGCTGGGAGATCACACAGCACTTGCAGGAGACTTCGGATGTCTGGTAAGGTGACAGTCTGCAGAGACAAAACTGCGCCCCTCTGAATATTGCGCCCGGGGCGGCCCGCGCCGGCAGCACCCCCCACGTTACGCCACTGTGGGGACCCCCTCTCCCCACCAATCCATACCAGGCCGTTCGGGTCTGGTATGGATTTTATAGGGACCCCACACCAAAATTAAAAAAATGTGGGGTCCCCCTAAAATCTATACAAGACCCTTATCCAAGCATTCAGCACAGCAGGTCAGGAAAGGGGGGGACAAGCAAGTGCTCCCTCCTCCTGAACCATACTAGACCACATGCTCCCACTATGGGGAGGGGGGGGGGTGCTCTATAATAAAATTCAATTATTATTAAAAAAACAACCTTCATTTCTCTTCTGTTCATTTTAGGACACAGCTGATATTTGTGACAATTAGGTTTGATGTTGCCACCTGCAGGAGCAATTAAATATATGCTTTAGGCCGGGGCAGACCCCTGCTGGTCCAACACACAGAATAGTTTTCTGCCTAACAGGAGTAAGGACCTAGGATTTTTTTTCTCCTCTCTTTGGTTTTATTCTTTCTTCTACTTAATGGATTTTTCTTTCCAGCCAATGTGCTTTTTTTTTTTATTCCATTTGATGTATTTTTGTCTTTAATGAACTGCAGTGCTGGATGATAGGCTGGATATTATAGATTTAGGTATTTCCCCCCAGCACTGCCATCAAGTGCATGCTGTTTCCCACAATGAGGGGGGGGGGGGGGGTGGTTTTGGTATCGGCTGTGACAGCTCTGCTTTTACAGAGTGGCCTGCAGGGGCTCAACCCCTCTGCAGACGCGAACAACTTTCATACCTGCCACTTTTGTCACGGCACCACGTTTTATACCGTATGTATCCCTGTGTTCCAGGCACCTACCCACGCCCCATGGGCATGTTTACCCTTATTGTTATACTCATGTACCTTCTTTGGGGTTTTTAGCTATGGGGACATATCTGTGTTCTATGCCCTAAGTGAAGTACGAAAGAACTCAGGAGCAGGCTGCAAGTTTCTTTTCCTAGCGTTAACATAGTGCCAGTAAAGGTGGGTTTCCACTACTGTGGGGGTAGCTATAGCCACCATTTTACTGTTTCATTGTTGTTTTTCTGCCTGCCAGGGTGAGTCTTGGGCTAGAAGGGGGTCTGGTCCTGCTGGAGAAGCATGGGCAGAGAGAGTGAACTGCTTGAAAGCCAAACTGGGGCACACAAGTGCACTTTTGTCATGTGGCTGCAGCCAAGGTATGTAGCAGTTTGACTATGAGCATCTGCCCTGCCTTTTTCCTGCCATTCTTGGAGTATGTATGGTGGCAATACTGGAGGGGTGGCTCCTCCCCTCCACTGCAGTGTGGACTGCAATAACGTGATCTGGTGCAGGCAAATACACTGAGTTTCCAATCTGTGTTTGCAGGTGTCAATATATTGGCATCTGCAACAGAGTGCAAAGAGAGGCGCGTTGAATGTGGTGCGGGAAATACAAATGGATCGTACCTTTACTGCACCATATTCTGCCGTTTAACGGCCCAAAAAAATTCTACTGAATTTACAAGGTGCTGCAGATTGGAGCTTTTTGTCTATTGACTACAAATGGAAGTTTGTCAGTATATTCTGTATTCTGCACGGCACCACAAGAACATTGATTTGGTGAGTGCTGATCTACATGCATTTTGTCTATATACTGATCAGCTATAAAAGTATGACCACTTAACAAGTATTGAGTAGATCCCCCTTTTGCCACCAAATTGGGGTATGGATTCCACTCGACCTCTGAAGATATGCTGTGGTACCTAAGACCAAGCCATCAGTAGCAGATCACTGCCTCTGCCAGCTTGCCTTCTTCCCATAGTGCATCCTGGCGCTATCTCTTCCCCAGGTAAGAGGTGCACACACATCCAGCCATTATGATGTGTAAAAATATGATCCTTCAGACCAGGCAACCATCTTCCATTGCTCCGTGGTCCAGTTCTGATACATGCCCATTGTACTTGCTTTTGGCTGTAAACTGATCATCATGACTGATCTGCGGCTAACCAGCCCCATAAACAAACGGCAATGCACTGTATGTTCTGACAATGTTCTATCTGAACCAACATTAACTTTTGAAGCAATCTACGCTACAGTAACTCTTCTATTGGATCAAACTACAAGGTCCAGCGTTTGCTCGGAGGTTGTTAATTTCCTGTATTGGAGAACCATAAATTAGACCAGATTAAGGAACCTATTTACCATGAATTATCCTGGCAAGAGCTAAGCTGCTAATTGTGTAAATAGACTGTACTTAGGCTGGAAAAAAATTTCTTAAGTAGATCTTGCCTAGAAGGAAGAAAAAGGCCAACTAAGCCCTTAGCCAAAATTAAATGTTATTGTCCTGACCACTTTGAAAATCATGAGTAGTATCAAAAATTATTTCACTTCATGGTTACTCAATCCAGGTGATCTGGTTCATTCTGGCAGTGTTACCAGCAAACTTTGCCAATTTGTTGGTAATGGTCACAATCACATTTATCAAAAATGTTGATATTGCTGGACTGCTTCTACAAATGCTAGAGTGGCTGTCTAGCTGGAATATGTTAAATAACTGACTTAGAACGGGTATTCAGATCAAAAAAAGAGTGAAAATAAACCTCCTAATCTGCAAGTCCCTGATTTAGAATCTAACAAAGCGTTTGAACCTGCATGTTAGCTAGGTCTAGTACTTTCTGACGCAGAGGTCAACAGTAGAAGTCTTCTTCTTTAGTATAGCTTTAAAGGGGTTGTAAAGGTTCAGATTTTTTTAAATTAAATACAAAAAACATACATGTCATATTTACCTGCTCTGTGCAAGGGTTTTGCATAGAGCAGCACCGATCCTCCTCTTCTGTGGTGCCCCAGCGGCGCTCCTCTTTTTTGGGTGTCCCCACAGTAAGCCACTTTCCATGGGGGCATCCGTGCGGGCACGCCCCTAAGGCCTGCCACCCCCACCACTCAGGAGCGGTTCACACATGCTCCGAAACCGGTTACCGCCCCCCCCCCCCGCGTCATCACGTTTGTGCGGCCCTCCAGTGAGGTATGCGCTTCACAGCTGCCTCGATCTGAACCCGATTGGTTCTCCTCTAGTGTCCTCTCCCGGCTGCTGGTCAGGGATGGAAACACTGCGGACCCGGAAGGACGCCAAGCTATGAAGATAGATGCTTACCTCAATGTAAGTTTTTAATATGTGTCAATAAAATTTTTTACATCTGCTACACTGAGTGGCGCCTTTCTCTCTTTTCTGCCTGTTCGTGGGACTGTTGCTTTGGCCTAATAAAGAGCTGCCCTCGATGTAAGCACCGCATTTGTGCATCTGTGCCATCCATACCAGTCCGGCTGCACCTTATCCATCATGACTGTACACTACAAAGCTTGTCATTTATTTTAGTAAATATATGCTGGGTGTAACATGGATTTTCTTCTTATTTAACATGTATACATAGACATTTCATGAAACATTAGGTCATGAATATTTACTTGAAGTCATGGAAAAGTCATGGAATTTTATTGGTAAAAATGTGTACGAACCCTGCCAATGCTATTACATTGGGGGTTTATTAACCCCTTGTGATAGCAATTAAGTAGAAATAAAAGATTAAAATATATAAAATAAATAAATTAGCCAAAACCCGTTACCCCGCACACCTGTGCAAACACAAAAGCAAGCTAAGGGTGTACACATATATGTAAACCGCAGTTGCACCACACGTGTAACATATCACCAGACTGAAAACAAAAATTCTAGCAGTTTAGTGAACTCTAAACTGATGAGCTGTAAAGATTTTAAAGCGTCACCTATGGTGATTTTTGGCAATACCGAAGGCGCACACACAATTTTAAGACAAGGAATGTTTGTTATCTATAACTCAATGCAACCTTATCTTTTATATCAGGGGTCTTTAAACTATGGCCCTCCAGTTGTTCAGGAACTACAATTCCCATCATCCCTAGTCACGTCTGTGAATGTCAGAGTTTTACAATGCCTCAAAGGGTGTGTAGTTCCGCAGCATCTGGAGTGCCGTAGTTTGAAGATCCCGGTTTTATATTTTAACCAAAAATGGGTATTATATGGTGTGTTTTTTTTGCACTAAAATTCACTTTATTCTTTTTTTTCCTGTATATTTGCGTTTAATAATGGGATTTTTGTACTTACAGTAAAATCCATTTCTCTGAGTTCATTGACGGACACAGCGCTCCATAAATTATAACTAGTAGGTTATATTGCCTCCTCCAGGAGTAGGACTAGGCAGAACAAAAAAACACCTTGCTACGCCCATGGGCCATCCTCAGCTGGTATATACCACCCCTCTCTGCTCTAGGTAATCCATTTAGTAGCAAGCTGGTATATACTACCCCTCTCTGCTCTAGGTAATCCGTTTAGTAGCAAGCAGTATTAATCAGAACTCCATAGAGGGTAGGGTGCTGTGTCGGTCAAACTCAGAGAAATGGATTTTACGGTAAGTACAAAAATCCCATTTTCTCTTTTATTCAATGACAGACACAGTGCACCATAAATCATAACTAGTGGGACATCCAAAAGCAGTGCCATAGAAAAATGAGGGGTGAGGAAAATAACCCAAGGCTAATCATAAGAGCCCTTAACCAGGTCACAGGAGCCGGTCTTAAAAATAAAGATTTAAAGAAAAAATGCCCCTTTTAAACAGCAGCCTACAAAACTTTGCGGCCAAAAGAAGCATTCACAGATGCCAAAATATCTACCTTAGAGAATTTTGTGTAGGTATTCATGGACGACCAAGTGGCCGCCTTGCAAACTTGCGATATTGAAGCCTGGTAATGGAAAGCCCAAGAAGCACTCAGCACAGAGTAGAATGTGCCATGACAGAGAAAGGTGGAACCTGACCTTTAATGGAATAGGCCTGAGTCGCTGCCTGTCTGATTCATCTGGAGATGGCAGCCGAAGAGGCCAGCCCTTTTCTTGGTTAGTCCGTAACCACAAAAAGTGAGTGACCTCTGAAAGGACTCAGTAGCTGCCAGATACACCCAAATCGCACGAACCACATCTAATGTATGCAAAGCAAATTCCTTGGGATGAGCCGGCTTGGGACACAAGGAAGGCAACACAATGTCTTCATTCAAATGGAAGTCAGAGACAACTTTGGGCAGGAATGATGGACAGGGATGAAGAACCACTTTATCCCTATGAACCACCAAATAGGGACTGTGACAGGATAATGCCACCAATTCTGATACCCTGCAGACTGAGGTAATAGCCACTTAGAATGTCACCTTCTGGGATAACTTAGACAAGGTAATCTCCTGAATATTCTCAAATGGAGGTTTCTGGAGAATCAACAGTACTAAATTAAAATCGGATAACGGCAAAAGAGACCGTTACAGGTGGAGCCACATGTCAAACCCCCTGAATGAAGGTATGAACTAAAGAGAGCGTGGGTAGGGGGTCGCTGAAAGAAGATTGCCAGGGCAGACACCTGGCCCTTGCTGGTAGTCAAGGCCAACTTCTGATCAACGCTCTGTTGAAGAAAGGTTAAGATCCAAGCCACAGAAAAGGATCGAGGATGAGCACCAATCTACTCACACCAAGAAATGTACGCTTTCCACGTACGATGGTATATCTTGCTGGAAGATGACTTCCTTGCCTTCATAGTAGGGATCACTGATCCATCCAGACAAACCTCTATCCCTCAGTACCTGGCTTTCAATAGCGAATCCATTAAAACCAGTGACTGTAAAGCAGGATCGTAGACAACTGGTCTTCTCTGAGAGGAAGCCCCCCCCCAAGGGACGTTTACAGCCACCAGGATGATTGGAAGATCCTCACTCTTGATTCCTCGCAGGAACTGCAGAAGAAGCCTTAGCCGAGGATGATACTGGCCTTACCGTGGCCCTTGGATGCCTGCGGCGTCTATCAAAGGACCCCATGACCTCATCACGAACTTCAGTATCCTTCTGTGGAGCCGAACCAGCTAAAGGCGCTGCATGTAAGACTGTGCAAACAGAACTGTCTTGAGGGTGGATACCACCAGACTCAGAACCTGTATGCAAAATGGGAGAGAGAACTATCTGTGCGACAGCAGCTGGGGAATCACAGCCTGTGGTCCCTGAAGTTTGTGCAGAGGAGGGACCACCCTGAACAGAAAAAGAATCAGACCTAAGTAAATCAATTCCCGGGACAGGGCTAGGGGAGACCTTAGGTATTTCAGACATCACCTGAACCTTTGCAAGAATTAAATCTGCACAAGGAGACTCAGCACCTAAAAAACCTGAAAAGGACAAGCTTTGTCCCACTTTCTAGGTACCCCCAAAAGAAACATTTCGCTGGTCTCCTTGACACTCACCAAAGAAGTCCCCGGGGCCTTAAACCAGCGAGGATGTCCACCCACCCCAATAATGAGTGAGGGCAAACCTTCATGCTGAAAGAGTCTTGTCTGCTGGTCCAGGGAAGCTAGCTCTAAGCTTACCCGACCAAGGTTGCTTGGAACCTCCCTGAGACGATTTAAAAGCTCTATTTCACTTATTCTCCGTTTGAGAAACACAAAATAATTTTCTATGGGCTGAGAAAGAGGGCCCCCGTCTGCGGCGAGGCTCCTTCCTTTTCCTTGACTGTGGCAGAAAGGTACTCTTCCCCCCGTGATACCCTTAATGATGTCATCCAGGGTAGCCCCAAACAAGCGATCGCCGTGAAAGGGCAGATCAATGAGAGCTTTCTTAGAGGCTTGGTCTGCTGACCAATTCTTAAGCCACAGCATGCACCTAATCACCACCGCTGAAAAAGAAAGTTTGGACAACACAGGAGCTGTATCCAAAGCTGCATCACAAATAAACTGCAGCTTATGGACCAACTGGTTCGCTAAATCAACATAAGCACCGGGGACCTGCTCCCCCACTAGGCCCTGGTGCAAGAGCTTGACCCATTCAGTTAGGGTCTGAGACACCAGGGCTGAGGCAAAGACTGGCCACAATGCCGAACCAGCCATAGTAAACCTGCTGCGTGCCGCAGCCTCCTCTTTCTTGTCAGCCGGGTCCTAAAAGGACGGGGACTCCTCTACTGGGATCTTGGTTGTTTTATTCAACCTGGAAACAGGAGGGTCCACCACTGCTGGACGAGCCCACTTTTTAAAAAGTGACTCCTCAAAAGGGTTAACATACAGCAAAATGTTTGGGGACCATAACGGGTAATTTTGGTTGTTCCCATTCCTTACAGGAAAACCTGTCAAAATAAGGCACATAAGGAAACACCTTTGGAGTACGATGGGACTTGTGTGTACCAAATGACACAACCACGTCCATGGCAACGTCAGCTGCATCCTCCATTTTTTAAAGTCTCACGCACTTCAGTGATAAGTGCATCTACCAGCGCTTTTTTATTTGCTGCTGCGACCACAGGGGAATCATCGTCACTATCAGATGGATCAGGGGGTGTGATATTAAATCCCCCTGGACTGGTAGTGTCCACGGCGGCATCAGGCTCAGAATCGGATAAGACAGACTGAGCAGGGGAAGGCAGGGGACGCTTTCTCCTGGGCCTTTGCCCACACGCCACTTCCACCTGGGACACTAAGGACTGCAGGACTATCAGTCTCAGATCGGACTATCTGTTAGTGCAACTATGGGAAGCTGGGGTTCTGAGGGACTTGCCAACTCCATGAGAGGGTCAGTGGGGGAGATGTGACCCTGGGGCTCCATAAGGAAAGGAAGACCTTGCAATACAAAAACGGATCTTTTGGCACCACTAAAGAATCCGCTTATTACGTTTGTGAGGCTGAAAAAAGACATCAGTCCATCCAGTTCAACCTATGATGCGCGTGCATGTTTGCTGTTAACCATACATTGTATACCCCCTGTATGTTGGGGTCTTTAAGGTGCCCATCTAATAGTTTTTTTGAAACTATCGATGCTCCCTGTTGATACGACTGCCTGTGAAAGCGAATTCCACATCCTTACTGCTCTGACAATGAAGAACCCCTTACGTATTTTAAGGTTAAACCGTTTTTCCTCTAGTTTTAGTGAGTGGCCACGTGTCTTATTGTATTCCCTTTCTCTAAAAAGTTTGTTCCTTATGCTAGGGTCGACAGGACAGTATTTGTACATCGATATCATATCCCCCCCTCAATCGTCTCTTCTCCAGTGAGAATAAGTTCAGTGCTTGTAGTCTTTCCTCATAGCCGATGTCCTCCATTCCCCTAAATATTTTTGTTGCCCTTCTCTGGACTCTCCAGTTCCAACACATCCTTCCTGAGGACCGGTGCCCAGAACTGGACAGCATACTCCAGATATGGCCGGATCAGAGTCTTGTACAGTGGGAGAATAATCTCTTTATTTCTGGAGTGAATCCCCTTTTTTTATACATGCCAGTATTCTGTTGGCTTTGCTTGCAGCGGCTTGGCATTGCATGCCACTGCCAAGCCTGTTGTCCACTAGGACCCCCAGATCCTTTTCCATCTTAGATTCACCCAAAGGTTCCCCCCTAGTGATTAGCTTGCTTTCATGTTTCTGACGCCCAAGTGCATTACTTTACATTTATCAACATTAAACCTCATCTGCCATGTAGTTGCCCACCCCATTATTTTGTTCAGGTCCGCTTGTAAGGTTTCCACATCCTGCATAGAAGATTTTGGCATGCTTAGTTTAGTATCATCCACAAATACTGAGATTGTACTAGATATCCCCTCCTCTAGATCATTTATGAATAAATTAAACAGGATTGTTCCCAGGACAGAACCTTGGGGGACCCCACTTTCCACACCCGCCCAGTCCGAGTACTCCCCATTAATCACCACCCTCTGGACTCTCGCCTGGAGCCAGTTCTCTATCCAGGTACTCACCCTATGGTCCATACCTACCTTCCTTAGTTTGTACAGTAAGCGTTTGTGGGGAACGGTGTCAAAGGCCTTTGCAAAGTCCAGATACACCACATCCACAGGCTTACCTTTATCTAGGTGGCAGCTCACTTCATCGTAGAAGGTTAATCATGAACGGTTTTTCATGAATCCATGCTGATTACTACTAATAATACCGTTTTCATTACTAAAGTCTTGAATGTGGTCCCTTAACATCCCCTCCAAAATCTTACAGACTACTGATGTTAGGCTGACCAGCATATAGTTACCCGGGATATATCTCGGCCCTTTTTTAAATATTGGTACCACGTTGGCTTTTTTCCAATCAGCTGGCACCATACCCGTCTGTAGACTATCCTTAAAGATCAAGAATAATGGTCTGGCAATCACCTGGCTGAGCTCTTTAAGAACCCTCGGGTGCAAGCCATCCGGTCCCGGCGATTTATTTATGTTAAGTTTCTCTAGTTCAAAGTCTAAGGCTCCATGTACACGGGACGTTAGAAAAAACGTCCTGCAAAGCTATTTCTGACGCCGGGAAAAAGCAGCTGTTAAACGTGCTTTCAGTAGCTTTTTCCATTTGCGTTATTGCACGTTTGGCCACGTTGCTTTTAGCAGCGTTTTTCTGCCTCCATTCAAAATCAATGGTTCCCTATTGATTTGAATGGAAGTCGCACCGCAAGTCGGATCCGACATGCGGCTCGACCTGCACTGTGAGAATCTTGAGGGGGAACTCCACCCAAAAATGGGAAAAAAATTGCGTGGGGTTCCCCCCCAGGCCCTTCGGGTCCGGCATGGAATTTGAGGGTAGCCCCACGCCGAAAAAACGGCGTGGGGTCCCCCCCAAAATCCATACCAGACCCTTATCCGAGCATGCAGCCCGGCAGGCCAGGAAAGGGGACGAGCGAGCGGCCCCACCCCCCCTGGACCACACCAGGCCACATGCCCTCAACATGGGGGGGTGTTGGTGCTTTGGGGCAGGGTGAGCTCTGCACCCCCCACCTCAAAGCACCTTGCCCCATGTTGATGAGGACAAGGGCCTCATCCCCACAACCCTGGCCGGTGGTTGTGTGGGTCTGCGGGCAGGGGGCTCATCGGAATCTGGAAGCCCCCTTTAACAAGGGGCCCCCCAGATCCCGGACCCCTCCCTATGTGAATGGGTATGGGGTACACTGTACCCCTACTCATTCACCACATAAAAGGCAGTGTATGGAAATAACGACAGGAGACGTTTTGGAAAGTTTTATTAAAAATCTTCATCCGGCTCTTCTTGTCTTCTCCTCTCCGGGGTCTTCTGCTCTTTTGCTGTCCCCTCTCCGGGGTCTTCTGCTCTTTTGCTGTCCCCTCTTCTGCTGTCCTCTCTTCTTTTCTTCTCTACTCCGGGGTCTTCTGCTCTTCTGCTGTCCTCTCTTCTTTTCTTCTCCTCTCCGGGGTCTTCTGCTCTTTTGCTGTCGGCTGTCGGCTGTGGGCTCTTCTTCCTCCGGTCCTCCTCCGACGACGTCTCCTTGATTATGACGATCTCCGGTCTCTCCAGCCTGTTATATAGCCATTAGGGGCGTGGCCACGATGACGTCATCGGGAGGCCCCGCCCCTCACGTCACAGATGACGTCATCTGTGACTTGCGGTGCGACTTCCATTCAAATCAATAGGCTCCCATAGGGAACCATTGATTTTGAATGGAAGAAAAAAAACGTATAACGTGGCTGAACGTAGGTTCATCACGTTCAGTCACGTTCGGCCGCGTTTCTGCGTTTGAAACGTCGGGAAACACACGTTCGAACGAAATATTGCGTTCTAAAAAAAAAGTCCCTGAACGCAACTGCCTGCAAATGACTGTAAACGACCATGTGTACATGGACAGATAAGATAACATGGAGCTGCGTTCAGGGACTTCTGAAAAAAACGCCCAACTGCTCCTAAACGGCCATTTCCAGCGTCCCTTAGGCTCCATGTACACAGGACGTTGTTAAAAGTCCCTTTGAATGCTGGAATTTTTAGGACGTTTGAAACGTCCGTTCGGTCGCGTTTGTACCCGCGTTTAGAACCGTTCCTAGAGGTCAAAAAAATTATTCCCCTTTAAAATGGAAAAACGCTTACGCTAAACGCGGGTCATCGCGTCCAGACGCTTTCAGACGCGTTTGAAACGCCGGGAAACACACGTTCGAACGCAAATAACTGCGTTCTAAAAAAAGTCCCTGAACGCAACTGCCTGCAAATCACTGTAAACGACCTGGTGTACATGGACAGATAAGATAAAATGTAGATGGGTTCAGGGACTTCTGGAAAAAACGCCCAACTGCTCCTAAACGGCCATTTCCAGCGTCCCGTGTACATGGACCCTAACTTCTGTTAGCCATGGCGGTGTATTATTTAGTTTAGCATTCCAAGCTGGGTTAGTGTAGCCCCCCGATTCTTTTGTGAAGACTGAAGAGAAGAAATTATTTAACACTTTCGCCTTTTCTCTGTCCTCTGTGGCCATATTACTTTGTCGTCTTTTATGGGGCCAATGTGTTCTGGCCTCGCTTTCTTACTGTTTATATACTTAAAGAATTTCTTGGGGTTCTTTTTACTCTCTTCCGCCATATGTCTCTCGTGTTCTATTTTAGCCGCCTTGATATTTCTTATTACACTCTTTGTAATACTTTAATGCTGGCAATGACCCCTCAGCCTTGTATTTTTTTGAAGGCCTTTTCTTTAGTATTAATATGCATTTTTATGTTGGAGTTTAGCCACCCAGGGTTTAGATTTGATCTTTTAAATTTATTTCCCTTTGGAATGCACTGGCCAATCCCTTTGTTTCGTATGCTCTTGAAGCACTCCCATTTCTCCTCTGTGTTCTTTGTTCCCAGGGTTCTATCCCATTCGATATTTTCTAGCAAAGAGCGCAGTTTTGGGAAATTGGATCTTTTGAAATTCAGTGTCCTTATAGTACCCTTGTGTTTCCTATTACTATAATTAATACTGAAACTAATTGACCTATGGTCACTAAGTAACTAAGTTGCCCCATATTTCTATATCCGTGAGCAGGTCTATATTGTTGGTAATTAGTAGGTCAAGTACGCATTGTTTCTTGTCGGTACGTTCACCATCTGACCCATAAAATTGTCCTGCAAAACATTTAGGAACTGCAGAGCCTTGGCTGAATGCGCAGTTCCTTCTGCCCAGTCTATATCTGGATAATTAAAGTCCCCCATTATAATGACATTTCCCATCCTTGCTGCCAATCCCATCTGTAAAAGGATGTCCGCCTCCCCCTCCTCCCTCTGGTTGGGGGGCCTATAGCATACGCCCAATATTACCTTCCCTATAGTGCCTTCCCTTTTAAGTTCTACCCATAGGGATTCTGCCTCATCCATAGCTCCATTATTAATATCATCCCTCATATTTACCTGTACACTGTTCTTAATATACAGACATACCCCTCCCCCTTTTTTACCTTCTCTATCACTGCGATAAAGGGAATACCCCTGAATGGCCGCCATCATATCATGAGAGTTGTCGAACCAAGTCTCCGTTATACCCACAAAATCTAAGTCCTCAAACATCAGCAGCTCCAGCTCTCCCATCTTGTTAGCCAGGCTTCTGGCATTGGTATACAAACCACGTAATTGTGATCAGTTGCATACCATATCATTATTTTATGTTTTTAGGCTGCTCTTATGATTTTTTTTTTTTTTTTTCCCCATACCACCTTGGATTTAGGAACTCTGAACACTCTACCAATAATGTCCCCATTTGTGCCCTCTGAATCTTGCTCCCTGCTGGCTAATTCTACATCTGTACCCCCCCCATCACCTAGTTTAAAAGCCCCTCTAACTTTTTGGCCATCCTCTCACCCAGTACGGTTGCACCCTCCCCATTTAGGTGCAATCCGTCCCTACCAAAGAGAGAAGTCGGCCCAGTTCTCTAGGAACCCGAAAACCTCCTTCCTACACCAGCTCCTCAGCCACTTGTTAACCTACCTAATCTCCCGCTGCCTCTCTGGTGTGGCTCGAGGTACAGGTAGTATTTCTGAAAATACTACCTTAGAGGTCCTACTCCTCAACTTAGCGCCTAAGTCCTTGAAAACGTTTAGGACTCTCCATCTCCCTTTGTCATTGGTACCCACGTGTACCATGACAGGTGGGTCTTTCCCATCCCCACCCAGTAATCTGTCCTCCCAATCCGTGATGTGCCGAACCTGAGCGCCCGGTAAACAGTTTGGCGCTCACGGTCTTTGTGACAGATTGCACTGTCTGTCCTAATGATTGAGTCCCCTACCACCAGCACCTGTCTTTCCTTTCCCTTTCTCCCAGCCTCACTGGAGGAGTTCTTCCCCTGGCAGCTAGGAGCGTCGCTCTGCTTCAGCAATGCTGGTCCCTGACTGGTTTTTCCAACATCACACAACGGGTCTCATTTATTGGGGTGCTCCAGCCCAGGACCGGCCTCCTTGCCTTGTTCCCTTCTACCCCTCCTAATTGTCACCCATCTATTCTGCTTTGATGCCTGCACCTCCATTTCTCCGCCCTCCTCTGTACAGGCCCCGGCCTGCACCTGTCGGGTACCATCCCAGCTCTCCTTCAGTATGGACATTAGTCTCAGTGTTGCCAGCTGCTTCCCTAGTTTCAGGACCTGAGCTTCCAGGGAAGCAACGTGCTTACATTTTGGGCATCTGTATTCACCCTCAATCGCATGATCGAGGAACGTATACATGCCACAAGATGTACACCGAATCGCATCTCCACACCCTCCGGGCATTGTACCTACTAATCTAATCGAATGGGGATTCAGTAATTTAAGTCTGTCCTGTGTGGCTGTTTCCTAGCTTCCTAACTCTACTTTCTCACCCTCTGGTACTCTGCTACCCTCACTGACACTCCCAGACACTCAGGTACTCACCAGTACTCCCAGACACACAGTTACTCCCAGGCACTCACAGATACTCCGGTACTACTCTACACCCACAGTTCTAGTCAGTCTACAGTACATTTACAGTCACAGTACAGTTACAGTAGTCAGTCACAGTTCAGTTACAGTCACAAACTACTCCCTCTGACTTCGCCCCAGCGGCCGAACAGCTGATCGGTCACCTACTCACGTCCTGTTGCTCCTTCAATCCCTCTGTGTCCTCCGCCGCTGCCGCCGTTCAGGTGATACACCCCTTCAGTCACCGGTCACCTCGGTTCTCCCCCCCCGAGATCTCCCACACCCTTAATGCTCAGGGTACCTATCAGCAGAGAGAGAGAGCGATAACAGGGACCCCCTCACCCTACTGACCGGAGAAGCGCTGAGAATTCGAACCCAACATTATCATGGACGCTATCTTGTTCATATGTCCCGGGCACAGGCGAAAGAAAGAGGAGGAGCTTTGGCATCCCCACGAGGCTTAAGTTGTTTTCAGCATCTCCCAGACTAAGGGAAAATGGCCCCTGTAACATCATCCGGCTACACAAACATGGGCAACAATCAGCAAACAGCCAGACTAAGGGAAAATGGCCCCGATGACATCATCCAACTACACAAACATGGCCGCCAACCGGAGACCAGCCAGACTAAGGGAAAATGGCCACCATCAGCTACAAACACTGAAGCATGCTGCCAAGATCTTTCCTGCACCCTCTGCAAGGGGACCCCCCTCCCCAAAGTTAGGACACACGTTTAGGGGAGATTCTGCTGTGCACTCTGCACTGGGACCCCCTGCACTACACCCACACTGCAAATAGCAGGGCATGCACCTAGGGACACTGGGACCCCTCCACACTACCAGGGCGGGGCACACACTATCCCAGGACCCTTACAGAGTGGGGATAATGGGAGGGAACCCCATGGGTCTCTGATGCATTCTTTGTCCTGGGACCCCCACCAGACACTAGGTCCAGACAGGGGAAACGGAGGGGGGAGGCCCAGCTCAGTGAGGGATTAAAGGATGGGAAGAGGGAACCTGCAAGCAGGTTTGACCATCCCTGACAGTTACCTGTGTCCACCCCAAAGAAAACAACCAAAAGGGGAGAGGGGGAGGACTGTACTTACCCTTCCCTGGTGTGGGTAACGCTCCTGACAGAACTCCTCGCCACCAAAGAAGTGGAGCTGTCGGCCAAGGAACCACTGCGATTGAGACCCAAGCCCGATTGTATACGACCCTGCGAGTTGTTTAACTTGCGGGCCAGCCTCTGTCCACGAGGCTATGTTGCAGCCGTCCTAGCAAGTAGCTGCGGTCTGCACGCTCGCTGGCTGGGGAGACCACTGGATCTGGATTATCCAGCCTGGCTGTTGATTGTAGATCTCCCAAGAGATAAAGAAAACTGGATTTTTGACATAAAATCCTTTTCTCTTAAGTTCATTGACGGGACGCAGTTCCTGATGAATAACAGTAGGGTTATACTGCCCCCTACAGGAGTAGGACACTAGGCAGAAACAAAGTTCTGGCTACGCCTATGGGCAGTCCCAGAGGGTACAACCCCCTCTCTGCCTGCAAAGTCAGTTTTGTATCAAAGCAGTGTCAGAGCAGTAACACCAACCCAACTCAAAATAGAGGAGCGGGTACTGCGTCCATCAATTAACTTAAGGGAAAAGGATTTTACGGTAAGTCAAAAATCCAGTTCTCTCCATCGTTCATTGATGGACACAGTTCCTGATGCATATCAGTAGGGACTTCCCAAAGCAGTACCATAAAATGAAGGGTGGGAACAGCAGGAAGGAAAAAAAAAAAAACAAAAAAAAAAAAACCACAAGGCTAAACACAGCCAACCAGGCAACATAGGACTCAGAACAGCAAGATGAGGCCCACCTGAAAAAAACAGTAAACACCCGCAAGGAAGGCCAAAAAAGCCCTTCAAACAGCAGCCTGCAAAACTTTGCAGCCAAAAGAAGCATCTGCAGATGCCAGCACATCCACCATATAAAATTTGGTAAAGGTGTAAACAAACGACCAGGTAGCCGCCTTTCAACCTGAAGCACAGATGCCTGTATGGCGAAAAGCCCAGGAAGCACCAAGCGCCCGAATAGAATGCGCCGAAACAGGGAAAGGTAGAACCTGGCCCTTAATTGAATAAGTCTGCACCACCATCTGTCTGATCCATCTGGAAATAGTCGCAGCAGATGCAGGCAGCCATTTCTTGGGCCATCCGTGAGTACAGAGAGCGAATCTGACTTAAAAAGACTGGATATAGTTCGGGCAATCAAGGTGTACTTTGCGACTACTCCGAGTATGCAGTGCACGTTCCATAGGATGTTTGGGCTTAGGACACAAAGATGGTAACACAATGTCCTCATTCAAGTGAACACTAGAAACCACCTTCGGAAGGAAGGACGGATCCGGACGAAGTACCACTTGTCTCCATGAACCAACATATAGGGAGAATGACAGGACAATGTCGCCAGTGCCGACACCCTGCCCGCAGAAGCGATAGCCACCAAGAAGGCCACCTTCTGTGATAAGGTAGGCATGGAAAACCCCCGAAAACTTGCAAAAGGAGGTTTTTGAAGCAAATCAAGGTCCCCAGTTGGTGACAAAGGTCGTACCAGAAGTACCAAGTCTCGCACCCCCTGGAAGAAATTATGCACCAGGGAACAGGCGGCCAACGGCCTTTGGAAGAAAATTGCCAAAGCTGAAACCTGACCCTTGATAGTACTCAAGACCAACTTTTTATCAACTCCCCGTTGAAGGAAAGCCAAGATCCAGGCCACCAAGTAAGAGCGAGGGGGAGCCCAAAGAGATTTACACCATGCAATATACGATTTTCTTGTACGATGATAAATCATCCTAAAAGTCGCTTTCCTCGCTTTAAGCAGAGTGGGAATGCCCTTCAGCACCTGGCTTTCAACAGCCGAGCCGACAAAGCCAGCGATCGTAAAGCAGGATGGAAGATGGGCCCTGGAGACAATAGATCCTCCTGGAGAGGAAGTCTCCAAGGAGCGTCTGCGACTAGCCTGACCAGGTCGGCGTACCTAGCTCAGCGAGGCCAGTCCGGAGCCACAAGAATGACTGGAAACCCCTCCTGCCTTGATCCCGCAAAGAAGTCTTGGAAGCAACTTGAGAGGAGGAAAGGCAGACACAGCAGTTGATACTGACCCCATGGTGCCACCAGTGCATCTGCCAGTGGGTCCCGGGAGCGGGCCACAAACCCCTGCACTATCCTGTTGAGGCGACCCCAACAGATCCACATCTGGAGTGCCCCAACGAAGGCACAACTGCTGGCACATCCCCAGATGTAGGGAACATTCCCCTGCATCCAAGGCCTGTCGACTGAGGTAATCCACCTGCCAATTTTCCACACCTGGAATGTGAACAGCGGAGAGAGCTGGAACAAGGCGCTCTGCCCAACGAAGAATGCCTGTCATTTCCAAGGCCGCAAGGAGACCCTTGGTGAATGACATAAGCTACGGTCGTGGCATAGTCCAATTAAATGGGTACTGGACAGCAGCAGGAGCCTGGTCCAGTGAACTAGGCAAAGCCGGATCGCTCTTAGCTCCAGGACATTGTTTGGTTACCTGGATTCCTCCTCCTGGAACCATACTCCCTGAGCAGAGAACCTGCCGAGGACTCCTCCCACCCGGACAGGCTTGCATCCGTGGTGACAATTGCCCAGTATAAGGGGAGGATTTCCTGCTTGGGCATCAGGGACCGAAGCCACCAGATCAGGGACTCCCTGATCACCTGGATCCGAATGTCCAGAGAGTTCTACTTCCATGTGAGAAGGATTGTCTTCTGGAGGATCCTTGAGAAGGATTGAGCGAAAGGGACTGCCTCGAAAGACAACACCATCAGTCCCAGAACTTGCATGTAGGTTTGAAGGGACGACCATGTGCTGGACAGCAACTGCTGAACCGCTATCTGAAGTTTCAAGAGTTTCTTTGGAGGGAGAAAAACCCTGGCTGAGGGCAAGTCCAAAGTCAGGCCCAGATAGTCCACTCTCATGGAAGGGACCAGCGACGACTTCTGAAGGTTCAGAACCCACCTGAACTCCTCCAGAGTCCTCATGGTGACTTCTAAATTAGTCTTCAGCACCGTAGGGGATTCCGCACAGAGAAGCAGATTGGCCAAGAACCCAGGGCTGATACACCCGCTGTCGCAACAGCACCAGGACTGAAGCCAACACCTTTGTGAAGGCCCGAGGAGCAGAGGCGAGACCAAAAGGCAACGCCAAAAACCGATAGTGACCCTCTCCCACGACAAAAACGGAGAACCCGTTGGGGTCCTGCACACATCTTTGATGTCTATAGAGGCCAGGAATCCCCCTGATGTAGGGAAGCCACCATCGTGCGAACCAATACCATCTTGAATTTTTGATTTGCACAGAACCATCCAGGGCCATTAGGTCCAGCCTTGTTGAACCAGAAAAATGGATTTTTGTAAAATCTTACCGTAAAATCCTTTTCTCTTAGCTCATTGACAGACGTAGTCCTCGGTGATTCAACACCCTCGGGTTATGCTGCCCTCTACAGGAGTAGGACTAGACAGGAAAGAAAACGTTCTGGCCACACCCTAGGGGCAGTCCCAGAGGGTATATCCTCTCACTTCCTGCTCTAGCAAATCAGTTATGTCACAAAGCAGTGTTTAGAGAATTTAACCCAACCCAACTCAAAAACAGAGGGGCGGGTACTACGTCTGTCAATGAGCTAAGAGAAAAGGATTTTACGGTAAGATTTTACAAAAATCCATTTTTCTCTATCGCTCATTGACAGACGTAGTCCTCGGTGATTCAACACCCTCGGGACGTCCCAAAGCAGTACCACAAATGAGGGGTGGGAAAATGGAAATCAAATCCAATCTAGAAGACCCAACCGGTGCCAACTAGAAGTTTACAATGCTCATCCTCAATGATGAGACTCAACAGAAATTTTTCAACAGAAAAAAACCCCCGAGGTAGACCACCGGTCTCCTCAAATTGCGGCCTGCAAAACCTTGCGGCCAAATGAGGCATCCGCCGATGCCATCACATCAATCTTATAAAATTTTGTAAAGGTATGTACCGACGACCAGGTGGCCGCCTTACATACCTGGACCACTGACGCCTGATGGCGATAGGCCCAGGAAGTACTGAGCGCTCGAATGAAGTGCGCCCTAACAGGGAACGGAGGATTCCGACCCTTAAAAGAATAAGCCTGTACCACCGTCTGACTGATCCATGTAGATATGGTCGCGGCAGACACAGGCAACCCCCTTCAAGGGCTATCCGTGATCACAAAAAGTGAGTCCGTCTTACGAAAACAAGTTCGTAGTAGTCAAGTGTATCCTTCTGAACCTCATCCAAGGAGTGTAATGCAAACTCCCAAGGATGGCTAGTCTTAGGACACGGGGAAGGTAACACAATACTTTTATTTAGATGAAAAACTCTGAAAACCACTTTAGGAAGGAAGGATGGATTCGGAAGAAGAACCACCTTATCCCTATGAACCACCAGATATGGGGAACGACAAGATAATGCGGCCAGTTCTGACACCCTGCGTGCAGAAGTAATGGCCACCAAGAAGGCCACCTTCTGGGATAATGTAAGCAAGGGAATCTCCCTAATATCTTCAAAGAGAAGTTTCTGAAGAACCGACCACACTACATTAAGATCCCAGGCGGTAAGGGTGCGCGCACTGGCGGAGCCAGATGTCACACCCCCTGGATGAAATTCCGCACCAAGGAATGATTAGCCAAAGGTTTCTTGAAAGAAGATTGCTAACGCCGAAAACCTGACCCTTGATCGTGCTCAAGGATAGTTTCTGCTCAACCCCTTGTTGCAGACAGACCAAAATTCGGGTCACCGAATAGGTATGTGGGGGAAATCCAATAGATTCACACCATGCAATATAAGACTTCCATGTGCTGGAAGTCGCTTTCCTTGCTTTAACTGGAGGTAGGAATAACTGAAGCTGACACTCCCTTGTCCTTCAGTACCTGGTTCTCAATGGCCAGGCCATTAAGCCAGCGACTGTAAAGCAAGATGGAAGATCGGTCCCTGAGACCGCAAATCCTCCCTGAGAGGAAGTCTCCAAGGAGCGTCCGCGACTAGCCTCACCAAGTCGGCGTACCAGGCTCGACGAAGTCAGTCCGGAATTTCCAGAATAACGAATTCCCTCCACCTCTATCCTGCGAAGAAGTTCCCGCAGCAACTTGAGAGGATGGAAGGCATGCCGTAGCTGATACTGCGCCCACGGGGCTATCAGCGTTTCTGCTGCGTCCGCTAGAGGATCGCGGCGCGAGCTACAAACCTCCGCACCTTCCTGTTAAGCCAAGGTGCCAACAGATCCACATCCGGGATGTTCCAATGAAGGGACAGCTAGTGAAAAACCTCTGGATGAAGAGGCCATATGCGATTGGATCCGAATCGGGCTGCTCTAGAGCTGCTCGATCCAGTAAATCAGACAAAATCTGATCGCTCTCAGTTCCGATACCCTTATTGGTAATCTGGATACTATCGGAAGAAATGACTTCCCCTGGTTGAGCATCGGAGGCTTCCTGATCCGCTCGCTCAACCGGATCCGATTGTCCAGGGAATCGGAATTCTGATTCCATTAAAAAAGAATCTCCTTCAGGAGAATTCGGGTAGGAGACTGGGTATACGGTACTGCCTCTAAGGCGGCCACCATCAGTCCCAGCCAATTGACGGACAGCAACATCCGAATCGTTGACTGAACCTTCTGGAGTTTCTCCGCAAGGAGAAACTCTTGCCCAGGATGTATCCAACCTTAGGCCCAGATAGTTCAGTCTCCTGGTGGGAACCAGGGATTATCTTTGGGAAAGCGAAAAAACGCTGATGTCCTGCGATGATGGGGATATAAAGATAGGCCTCCTAAATGTCTATGGACGCCAGGAAATCCCCCTGATGCAGGGAGGCCACCACTGTACGGATGGACTCTATTTCTTCCCAAGTCCAGATTTGGACGCACCTTGCCCTCTTTCCTGGGCATTGTGAATAGGTTCGAAAAGAACCCCTGAAACCGTTCAATGTTAGAAGGGAAGAATCGCACCGGTGGAAGTGATCGAAACTCGATCCTGTGTCCTCCAGAAACCGGTGAAGACATCCCCCCCACCCCAGAGATGGGTAGGGGCGCATCAGGCTGTATCTTCAGGCTTGGCTGAGCCGGACTTTTTGTTTAGCCGACCAGCGCCCTTTGAAACCCCTCTAAAGGGGCTTTGGAGGGTTTCGCCTTATCGCCCGCCCTCGCGGAACGAACAACTCTTTATGAGCAGAAAAGGAAGGTCCTCGTTAGTTACGAGGTCCTTTTATCCTAACAGTCTGTGGCAAGACAGTAGGTGGTACCGTCTATCCTATAAAGAGGAATTCCTCAAACGGATAGCACCTAGCCATGCGTTTGGAAATAACAGGGGTTCGTTTCAAAACGACCCCATTTGGGTAAAGGAAAATCCTTCGCCCTTTTGGTAGGCTAACAAGTACCAAAAAGGAATCTCAGTCTCAGCTACCTCTGCCGGTGTAACCTCAAGACTAAAGGTTTCCCGGACGGACACAACTAGTGCATCCACCACTCTTGTGCTATGGTGGAGGCAGAAACGTGCTCCTCACTGCTGAGGAGATATTACCTGAGACAACAGCCCCTGAAGTATCTGATAAACAATAGGGGTAGGCGGGGGTCGCTTCTTGACCCCCGTCCCTGACAGGTCACCTCCACCCGGGATACCAAAGACTCCAAAACTGCCGATAATGCATTAAAAACAAGTGGGGTACTGGGGGGTCCTGCGGCCACCTTGAGGGGATCAGGTGGGGATACCTATGCGGCAGGGTCAATGATTATACAAGACACTTGCCAGCCACAAAAAAATGACAAAGTAAAAAACTTTTTTTTTTTTTTTTTGTGTCCCCCAGTCGCAACAGCGCCCCTCAGTGTTACCTGCCTTTTTGGACCCGAGAGAGAGAGAGACCCCAAAGCTCATCCCTGATGCACAGAAGTTATCAGCTTGCTCAGTGCTTGTCTTGTTACAGACAGGAAGTCTTTGGCCCTATTTCCTGGGTAAAGGAGGCGGCTCCGCCCCTTAACACGCCTGCCGGCGCCTCCCCCTGGCTCCATGAGGTGTTTGAGTCACCTCAAACATGGCCGCCCCCATACTGGAGACACGAGGCTACACCAAAATGGCGGCCTCGTGCGATCTACCAAACAATGGCGGCGGCCTGCACAGAATAGCGGCATGTCTGCAGAAGGATCTCGGCCTCACAACCCTTCACCCTCATGGTGGTCAGCATGGTCGGCGGTAACGGACCCTGGCGGGCCGTATGCGGTCCGTCGCCGTCGGGAGGCATCTGCTTAGCTGGAGGAATGATCTGGAATGCAGTATACATGTATAGACATCGCCCTGTGGCTTCTGACAGGTAGGATACCTTATACTATCACAGTAAAGTTCTAGTACTGCCACTGACTACAATCATTTTCACATTTTTACAATTAGATTGTCAGCTCCCAAACCAAGCCTCCTGGCTTCTTGTACACAAAAATCCCACTCAATTAGGGGGATCTGTGACATGTTATAGGATAGAGGGGAACCCATCCTTACCATTACAGAGAGGGGCCCGCGTTCACCACAAGACCCGTCAGGGGGAAAGGGGGAACATACTACTCACCATACCGGAACCAGGCGGGCGCCAACTCCTGACAGTACCCCTCTCCACCGAGGTAGGAGGGCTGTCGACCAATACGGACGCCGTGACTCATGGTCTTTGGCGTTTCAGCGAGACGTTTAACTCGCAGGGTCAGTCCCCGTCCAGTGGGACTATGTCGCGGCCGACCCAGCGCGGAGCTATGGCCTGCACGCGCTCGTAGGCTAAACTGGGGGTGACCACTGGATCTCAACATCCAGCCCGTCGCCCAGTTCAGCTTTCTTGCTTGAAGATCTCACAGGAACACTGGAGAAAAAAAGCTGTCTAAAAAATCTTTTCTAAGAAAAAAAATCCTGCCAGGACTGAAGATCCCAGCAAGGTATCTAGGTCCTTACTCCTAACTAGACAGAAAAAAACTGATTTGCTAGAGCAGGAAGTGAGAGGATATACCCTCTGGGACTGCCCCTAGGGTGTGGCCAGAACGTTTTCTTTCCTGTCTAGTCCTACTCCTGTAGAGGGCAGCATAACCCGAGGGTGTTGAATCACCGAGGACTACGTCTGTCAATGAGCGATAGAGAAACTGTACTGCCCCATAGAGAGCCAGCAAGCAATCCAGGGACAGCTGTACATTGGAATGGAAAACCTTACCAGAGAAACAGATCGAAACTCGATCTTGCAACTGAACTGCATGACCTCCTGAACCCAGCTGTCTGGGATCCAGCCCAGCCGCAGGTCCAAGAACTGGCAAAGACGTCCCCCCCCCACCGCACATACAGGTGAGGAAACACCTTCAGGCCGAGTAGGCCTTGTCCACAGGCCTGGGAAGAAAAAAAAAAAAATAAATAAAAAAAAAAAAAAAAAAAGGATCTTTTGTTTGCCAGACCAGGGTCGCTTGGAGCCACCCGAGGAAGTCTTGAAGGACTTCGCCCCATCAACTGTCCCCGAGGGACGAAGAAACTGTTTGTGAGCTGAAAAGGAGGGCCCCCTGTCTGTGACGAGGGCCCTTACCCTTATTATCTGTGGAAGAAAAGTACTCTTCCCCCACGTGAGACCATTATATAATGTCATCCAGGGCAGCGCCAAACAGGCAATGCCCCTGAAAAGGGAGACCCGTTAAGGCCTTCTTAGAAGTCTGATCCGTAGACCAACACTTCAGCCAAGTATACGCCGGATAACCACTGCCAAAACCGATAGATGACCCAATAAAGGAGCCGTGTCCAGTGCGACATTGAAAACAAATCGCAGCCCCTGCACCAGCTGGTCCAACAGCTTCGCCAAGGCAGGAGGGACTTGCTCCTCAACAAGTCATGGCGTTGGAACTCCGCCCATCAGTCAGTCTGCGTGACAAGGGCAATCTTAAACACTGTTCTCAGTGCAGACCCCAGGGAGTACAGATCGCGGGCCACAGGCTCGGCCATCCTATCCCCCAGGTCCTTAAAGGACAGGAATTCCTCCACTGGAAAAACGGTAGCCTTATTCAGCTTGGGGACCGGTGGATCCACCTTAGGTGGTACCGTCCACTTCTTTACCAGAGACTTCTCAAAAAGGTAACGTCTAGCAGCCGCTTAGACACCCCAGGGGAACGTCTTTTATGAGCATGCTAACAAAAAAAAGAAAAAATTGGAAGGGAAAATAATTTCCGCTCCAGATGGCATGTGAGTGCCAAACGCCACCTGCACCCCAGGCACAGCTGCCGCTGCGTCCTCCAAATTGCAGGGTCTTACGCACAGAAACAACCAGTGCATCCACCAGAGACTGTATCTTGCGCAGCAGGGGAGGTAGAAATGTCGTCCTCATTATCCGAGGAGGCAGGGCGCGAGGTAACAGACCCAGCAGGGAGACCCACATCTGCGGCAGCTAAGTCAGACTCATCAGATGAGGCAGGGGTAGGTGGAGATTGTTTCTACGCACCTCGCCCTCTCAAGGCCACCTCCACCTGGGACACAATACTTCCAGAACCGCCGAAATTGCATTGGTGGACATTTGAGATCTGGAAGGCCATGTAGCCTGCCTCCGTGAGGGGGTCAGGTGGGGACACATGGTCTGCAGGGTCCATACTGCACCAGAAGAACCTGCCGGCAAAATTTGAAAAAAGACAAAAAATTACATTTTTTTTGCGAAAAAAACGGTCCCACTACACTACAGCCCCCCCCAAGGTCAGGCATGCCCTAAAGACCCTCAACAGAGAGAGACCTCAAGAACTCACTGTCCCAACATGCATCAGCCAGTCCCAAAACATCTGCATGTGTAGCAGCAGTTCTCCCAAAAGGAAGTGAGCATTGAAACTGCCAAAAGGTGAAGGGAGGGGCTCCACCCCCCCGGAAAACGCCTCCAGGCACTCCCACCTAGATTCCCAGCAGAGAATCCACCGAAAACGGAAGTACCAATATGGCCGCTGTCCTTGTAGCAGACAAGGCTACAAGAAAATGGTGGCCCCTCGCGGCGAGCATGGCAAATCCCAGACCCCCCCCATGGGACCTGAGAACGTGGTCCCAGCCTCGGGTAGGCCCAAACAGTTCCCGTGTGAGGGGGGGGGGGGGTTGCACAACAGGACAGAGGAGAACCCAGGAATGCGAGGGTCTGACCGTCTCAGGGAGGGGCCCGCAACCACCCCAAAATCCGCCAGGGAAGAGGGGAGAACATTTACTCACCATACCAGGAACACAGGCAGAGGCCATCTCCTGACAGGACCCCTCTCCGCCGAAGTGGGGGGGCCGTCGGCCAAATAGGAATGCTGCAACACAGGCCTAGACACTGTCGTGTGCGACCTTGCGAGACGTTTAACTCACGGGGCCAGTCCCCGTCCAGTGGGACTATGTCGCGGCCAACCCAGCGTGGAGCGAAGGTCTGCGCGCCCTCGCTAGCCAACTGGGGGTGACCACTGGATCTAAACATCCAGCCCGTCGCCCAGATCTGGCATAGTTGGTTGTAGATCTCACAGGAAAAAAATCCGGAGAAAAAAAAGCTAATAAAAACTACATTAAAAAAAAAAAAAATGGGATATTTTACTTACTGTAAAAATCAATTTCTCTGAGTCCACCGACAGACATAGCTGCTGCTTTAAATCATAGACGGATGGGTAATAAGCCCCTCCCACTAGGCCTCACCATTGCATCTTCAGTTTAGTTGCAAGCAGTGAACAATAACCAAAACCCAACTCTTCAGAGAAAAGAGGTTTGGGAGCTACGTCTGTCAGTGGACTCCGAGAAATGGATTTTACGGTAAGTAAAAAAAAAAAAAAATAAAAAATAAAATAAATAAATCACATTTTCACTTTCGCCCATCGACGGACATAGCTGCTGCTTTAAATCATAGACGGATGGGACGTCCAAACGCAGTAACCATGGAGGGGTGGGGAAAGGACAAACTTAAAAGAATGCAATTCCCACGGCTAACATAGCCAACTAAAAAACATGGAGCCCAACAAGCAACAACTGGGGCTCAATTGTACCAAAACCATAAAGGCGAAGGAAAAGTAGACTGCTCCATAAATGGTGGCCTGCAAAACTTTGCGGCCAAAGGACACATCCACTCTGTAAAACTTGGTGAACGTATGTACAGATGACCAAGTGGCCGCCTTTCAAACCTGCATCACTGACGCCTGATGGCGGAAAGCCCAAGAGGCACTCAACGCCCACATGGAGTGAGCCGTGACAGGGAAAGGAGGAACCTTGCCCTTAAGAGAATACACCTTCACCACCGTCTGTCTGATCCATCAAGAGATGGTCACCGCAGACACAGCCTGAGCCTTACGGGGTCCATCCGTATTCACAAACAGTAAGTCCGACTTACGAAAGGACTCAGTAGTCTCCAGATACACCCGTATCGCCCGAACCACATCCAAGCAATGCAAGGCAATTTCCTTAGAATGTGAAGGTTTCGGACAGAGTGACGGAAGCACTATGTCTTCGTTCAGATGGAAGTCTTAGGAAGAAAGGACGGATTAGGCCATAACATTACCTTATCCCTGTGTATTACCAGATAAGGAGAGTGGCAAGATAGTGCCGCTAGTTCAGAAACACTGTGCGCAGGGGTGATAGCCACCAAAAAGGCAACTTTCTGCGATAACGGGAGCAAGGAAATGCGTCTTATGTTCTTGAAAGGAGATTTCTGAAGAACTGATAGAACCAAATTAAGGTCCCAAGGAGGTAATGGAGACCTCCTGGGGGGAACCAAATGGCAAACCCCCTGAAGAAACGTACGAATTAAAGAGTGCGTAGCCAAAAGGGTGTTGGAAGTACACAGCCAAGGCCAAGATCTGACACTTAAGAGTGCCCAGCGCCAAACGTTGGTTAACCCCTTTCTGTAGAAAGGTCAGGATCCTGCTGATAGCAAAGGATCTAGGCTGCAGCTTCAGTGATTCGCACCAAGCAATGTACCCTTTCCACATACGATGATAAATCTTCAGAGAAGTGGACTTCCTAGCCTTGAGTAAGGATCACAGAATCGGACAGACCCCTGTCCATTAACACCTTGCTCTCAATAGCCAAGCCGTTAAAGCCAGCGACTGTAAAGCAGGATGGAAGATCGGACCCTGAGAGAAGATCTTCCTGCAGAGGAAGTGTCCACTGACCTGCGACCTTCAGCCGAATCACGTCGGCGTACCAGGATCTCCAGGGCCACCAGAATTACCAGAATCCCCTCCAACTCGACCCTGCGTAGCAGGCAAGATAAAAGTTTCAGAGGAGGAAACGCATAAATTAGCCCTTACTGGCTCCAGGGAGCCACCAAGGCGTCTACTGCGTTGGCCAGAGGATCTCTGGACCGAGCCACAAACCTTGAAACTTTCCTGTTTTGTCTGGAGGCGAACAGGTCCAAATCCGGGATCCCCCACCAGAGACAGCTGGTGGAACACCTGTGGATGCAGGGCAGATCACCCTGAAAGGGAAGATCTGACAAAAGCTTCTTAGAAGCCTGGTCGGCCGACCAGGACTTTAGCCAGATCGCAAATCTGATGAGCACACTTACCACTGACACTCTGGCTGTGAGCGGAAGAGCGTCCAGGTTAGCATCACATACAAATTGCAGAGTCTGCGATAATTGGTCAGTGAGTCCCAGGGCGTTTCTTAGTAAATGCTGCCGCAATAACTTTGTCCATTGTTCTGGACATTTCTTGCATCACAGACAAAGTCACATCATGAGCATCAGAAGCAAGCCCCAACAATACATCCGGGGTCGCAGACAAACTTGGGGAATCCATGTTAGACATATGGCCAAGCAGTAGGATTGCACAATAAGAATGTAAAGTGCAGACAGGGAAACACCAGAACCTGCACCGCAAGGGGTTAAACAGAAGCTTCTCCTGAAAACCGGAGCAATGGCCAAAGAGGGAGCAATCCACGCCCATCCGCCAAATATTAACGCCCCTGAGGATAAGTGAGGTTACAAAGGCACCACAGGTCCAAGCAAGTCCACCGCTACCAACGTGCACTGCACCTTTAAGAGGCGATCGAGATGCACGCAGCGCTACTCCGGTGAATAATCCTAAGCCCCCTAAAGGCCTGAAACCCCTAAAGATGAAAATGTGAAGGCCAGGGTAATTAAAATCCTCTAGAGTAGTTACCACATGGAGAACACAGCAAGGTCCATCAGCAGCATGGAGAAGAGAAGGCAGAAGGAAACGCCCCCACCCACAAAAGCCAGAAGCTCCAGCGATTACAGCGATAGGGATACCCAGGCAGGCTGCTGAGGCCTGGGGAGCCTCACAGGCTTATTTCTATCCCTCCACCCTAAAGGTACCCCAGGAGCGCCAGATTTGCGATTATTGCTTTGACTTCTGGACTGGATTTTTTCCTATGGCTGCCCTGGGTGCGAATCTCTTTACTGAGCCATTCGTTAGCTAACAGCAGAACAACCGCTGGGGAGCCTCACAGGCTTAAATCTATCCCTCCACCCTACAGGCATCCCAGGAGCGCCTGGTTTGTGATTATTGCTGAGGCCTGTTAAGGCTACAGGCCACTGCAAAAATGGCGGCTTCACGCCGATGAACAGGTTACCTCGGGCCTAGTGAGGCCTACCCTAGTAACAGGCCTGGGGGCCCAGGTGGGGGTCATCCCAGCGAATGAAACCCTCCCCGCCAGGTAGCGGTATGAGGGGCAACCATATACCCTCCTCCGAGATCTTTCCCCCCCCCCCACTACCCGGTATAGCACCTCAGGCGACTTGCATAAGGGACCCAGAGCCCAGGGTAGGGAGAGGTCAGGGTAGGAGGGGAAGGTCCCAGGTGACCCCTCATAGCGGAGGAAGGTGGTAGGAGGTATGGGTACCCGAGGGTCCTACTCAACTATGGAGGAGCCCACGTCCGCCCCAGGCCCGCTAACCAAACGGGAGGACTGTACTTACCTAACAGACTGCCTCTGCACCGCAGTGAGGGTGCTGTCGGCCAAAGGGCACGCTGTGACGCTGGCATGCCAGGTGTGCGCGTCCCGGCGGGGTGTTTCACCCGCAGGCCAGTCCCCATCCGTGGGACTATAGTCGCTATGGAGACCCAGCGCGGAGCTACGGTCTGCAAGCGCTCGCTGGCACAAACTGGGAGACCGTAAGTCTCTCATATAGCCAGTCCGAAACCCAGCTGGCATTCCACAAGAACTGGAGTCAGCAGAAACAAAAAATAAAATAAAAAAGGTTCGCTTTAAGATGTTTAAAACAGAGCTAGGACAAAAAGGTCCCAGCAGGGAGCTGTTTGGCCACTCCTAAGACCAGGCAGCTGAAACTGAAGATGCAACGTTGAGGCCAGGGGTAATAACCCAGGGACCCACCCCCTCTGGGCGTGTCAAAGCCTTTGGCTCTACCTGGTCACTCCTAGTGGGAGGGGCTTATTACCCATCCGTCTGATTTAAAGCAGCAGCTACATCTGTCGGTGGACAAAAGAGAAAACACTTATGCAAGGACCAAAGATCCCAGCAAGGAACTAGGTCCTTACTCCTGACTAGGCAGATTAAAACAGACATCCTATGCAGGAAGAGAGAGAGGGTGTACCCTCCGGGACTGACCATAGGCGTAGACAGAACTTTTTTTCTGCCTAGTGTCCTACTCCTGTAGGGGGCAGTATAACCCTACTGATATGCATCAGGAACTGCGTCCATCAATGAACGATAGAGATGTAAGGAAGGAGAAAATTGCTAGGACCAGAGATCCCAGCCGGGAGCCTAGGTCCATACTCCTGACTAGACTGATTAAAATTGATTACCTAGAGCAGAGAGGGGAGTTCTATTCCAGCTGAGCACGGCCCATGGGCATAGCCAGGTGTTTTTAGTTCTGCCGAGTTCTACTCCTGGAGGAGGCAATATAATCCACTAGTTATGCTTTATGGAGCGCTGTGTCCGTCAATGAACGAACAAGAATAACAGTTGCTCTAATTTCATTGGACATAAAAATCTGCAACTATCTCCTTTTTTTGTACAGGGCTCGGCTTTCAGAAAATAATGTTCTGGGGGTTGAAGTAATTTTATTACCAAAAATATAAGCAAAAAATTGCTCTGGAGCCGAACTGGTAAATATTCTGCTGTAACGATATGTAAAACCAATAAAAGGACATTCATATGCCAAAAAAAAAAAAAAGTATGTTTGAATTGACTTATATGTTGTATTTGGGGAATAATGGTTAGTTTTGGGCGGTTATAGCCTGCAATCCCATGAGAACACCTCCATTATGCGTATTACAATCACAGATACCTAAATAATATGCAAAGGCTACAGCTTCCCTTTAAAAGTATGCTCATTGATTATTTCTTTGCCTCCTTCGCTAAAACAAAACTTTATCACCTCTGCAGTACATGACTAGATAGGATGAGGTAATTTCCATGGCTATATTACAAAAGGCGGTGGATTCTCCAAACTGCCCAACCCCTTTTTTAACAAAAATGTTTAAACTTTTAACAAATAAAGTTTAAACTTAATGAAGCAACACCAGAAAAAGTGTTTATTGCAAGCAAAATCTACACATCTGTAGAGTAAAAATTTCTATTTATTTCTTAAATTCACAGACAGTCTTTAATTATAAGAACATGGTAATACAAGCCGTGATACATGTGTGGTTTGATATAAATTTGGTATTCTGTATTTATATGGTCTTTAGATCTAGTTTGTGATGCTCTGCAGGGGGTCTCTGGCAGCAATGAGACAGGACAAGAAAAAAAAAAGAAACCTTAAAAGAAAAAACAGAGAAAAAAAAAATACTCCACACACAAAACATTTTTTTAAGACTTTTTCCTAAAATCGGGACTCGGTTATGGGATGTGAAAACCTGATTTGTCACCCGAAACTCCAAAAACTAGCTTGACATAATTTGGAATATACAGCGCATGCAGAAATCTTGATTTTAATGGGATAATGAAACATTTTATAGAACTTGATAATATAAAACTAAATTCAAGTCAGCACAGTGTTCAGGCCACCACTGATTTATTGGAAGGGTAATAATACAGAACAGAGGTGATACTAACACTTTTTTTTTTTTCTTTGGGTAAAGAAAAAGCCCACCATCCTAGATAAAACCGGTCACATAACAGAGGGCAGGTGCTGGTTATAATAAAGGGATAAAGGGATAATGGGGGGGAGAGAAGATAAAAAAATAAATTCAGCTATTCTAATGAAAAAGCCAATCTTGATTTAAACTGAAATTAGTTACCATCTTGGAAACCACAGGCTGGCTCGTTTAAAAAAAAAAGTTCCAATTTGCATACAACTTGCATAATTTACCCTACACAAATACAAAATGACCGCATTTACATTTAGGGCACAGAAATTAGTATCATTTTAATATCTATAAAAATACAACAAAACTTGTATCAAAACAGACCCCCAAGTGCATGCCTAAACTTTTATCAAGTCACATTTTGACATGATTAAAAAGGGAGGGGGATAAAGGAGATAGCTACTTTTATCTTGAGGCAAACAGTAATTTCATTAATTTAAAATAAGTGATATAAAAATAAAACCACAGCAAATTAGCCAAACCAAGTTTTACAAGATATTACTTTTAATTATGACCTTATTAATTGATGGAACAAACTAAAATCTTAAAAACGAAAAAGGCCATTCTTTTTTTTTTTTTTTTTTTTAAATATGTAAGCATTAAAGAACAAAACTTTACACTCCAGAATATCTTCCCTTATGCTTACAGGAGACATTTTCGTACAGAGACCTTACGTGAGGAAAGAAACCTGAATCACGTGACCATTTTATAAAATGAATACTCAGCATTACCTACAAATACAAGAGTGACTTGCACTGCCACTGTGTATTTTATTTGTACACCTATTGTTATTATATAAATTAAAAAGATGAAAATAATATATGGCCACTAAATTGTAACGCATATACTGTAGGCGTTTGAACCGAGCGACAACACCAAGGCAAAAGCTTTTGACTGCTGTGCAAAGAGAACAAAGCTTATACCACCTTTGTCCAGAACCACAGTCAAAACCCTTTGCAATGGCAGAATTTCAATGGCTAATCTTATCCCTTAAAACTTTAGAATGTCAAGTTTGAGTTCAGATGTCTTCTTGCTGTTTTTTCATGTTTTGTATGATTTTTTTGATTTCTAACTCTGCAAGGCGCAGTGTTCCAGTATATTGTACCTTAATACTAAACTCTTTGCATACTTTGTATATTTAGAAAAAAAAAAAAAGATTTTATCATAGTGATTATTTTTGTGACCAAAATGTAAATAGAAAATATACCCTGTTTATAATTAACTTTTATTTTCACTAGTTAATACAGAAAAGAAAAAAAAAATGCCTGTTTTTCTGCAGAGACCTTTGTAGAATATTTACATGTATTGGTAGCAGTCAAAGCTATTCTATTACACTAAGTACACGAAGATTAAAATGATTCCAAAGAACAGCAAGTCATTGTGGAAAAATGGAATACTTGTTTGCAACAAACTGAGAAGATTCTGCCTCTTTCCAATTTTTGCTTATGTTTTAATACATATATTTACATTATACTGTACCATAGATTATGACCTTTTCTGATTTTTGTATTCATGGGTGGTAAAGAGGAAGAAAAAAAACTGGCAAACAAAAGCTTAAGGTACAAAACTTTAAAAAAAAAAAATGAAATAAAATTACAAGTGAAACATCAGGATGCAGCCACAAGAGGGCAGTAAGGCAATCTGATATTGGTATCTGAAAGAAAATTGTGTGAGAACACTGTTTAACAGATGTTATCATAAAGGCAGAGCTGGGTTTCGTGAAAAGACTCAAGGGATCTTTAAATACTGCAGAGCATCACATGTGGAAGTACCCCATCAGCTCGGACAGTACAGTTCGGATTAGTAGTACTGTGGGAGATTCTCAACTTGCTTGCCCAATCATAGGTCTAAGCAAACACAGAGCAAGATCAAATTACTTCAGTAAAATTCGCAGATAAAGGGAGGCGGTAGTGTTCTGGTATCTAGAACTTCATTTTAGCCAAGTGCCTTAAACCACTCCGGGAGCGGTAGCCATTTGAATAGCGGTCCCAAAGTTACCCAATCCCTGCAGAGCATCACGGTAGCCCATTTTTCACTATGCAAATACTGAACAAGTATCACCCTCACAATCTGACAAGGCCCCCAGTATTGCCAAAGTGTACCTCCCCACACTCTCCACCCATTCTGCAGCGCATCACCACCACAGCCTACAGATGAAAGAGCACCCTCCTGCAGGATAAAAAAAAAATAAGAAACAATGGGGGTGGGAGTAAGGGGTGGGCAACAGCGGCAAAGGGGTTGAAACCAACATAAATATATTCTGTATATGCAGCAAAAAGTAAAATGAAATGAAATAGAATTAAAAAAAAAAAGACTTTATTGCATGAAATCAGTTACAACACAGACTTCTGTGCCTGTTGCTCAGGAGGGATGTGGGGGGAGGGGACAGGGACACTATCTAAAAAAGGGAGACAAGGTAGGAACTGGGAAGAATAAAAGGAAACAGAGCTTATGGCACATAAAGGATTGTAGATTTTTGTTGTTTTGTTGTTTTTTTTTTTAAACAGTTCAAATTATATATATTTATATATAAAATAAAAAAGAAACAGAACAAAAAATAAACAAAAAGAGTAAAATTACAGACAGGAGTAGGGAAGGAGAGTTGGAGGGGGTTTGTATCAAATTAACAGGGCATTAACCCAGAGATCAGAATTAAAGGCCCCACCCTCCACATTATACACACATGCGCGCACGCACACACACAGGGTTTGTACAGCTGCTCAGCGTTGCTGCACTGCGTACGCACTGAGGGCATAGGGATCCTGCAGAGTACTGTATTGTGTGCGAGTCAATCACTGCACTAAAATTATCTGCAGCACCTTCGAAGTTATGACATAGCCATGTGTGATCGACTCTAAAACATCATGCTATGACAACTGTGCAATGAATGCCAAGTCAGAGGAAGCCTATAGTTTCAAAAGGCCACTAACACTGTTTTTTTTTTTTTTTTCTTTTCATTCTATACCTGGTTTAGAACAGGGGGTTTAACATGCAGTATGACTAAAAGGAGAAGTTTAACCACACCCCTTGTGCTGCTGAAGCATGGAACTCCTCTCCAACCTTGGCGCAGCAGAGTGGAGGAACAGACAACTGCCCTTTAGAGAACACAATGCACACAGACCTGCTGGGCAAGGTGATGTGGAGTAGAAATACCTCTGAAGAATGACATAGCAGCAGATGTACATGTAGATATCCATGCAAAGAAATGTTGAGTCCAGCAGAGGACTATAAAACTGCAAACAATAGTGTGCATAACTCCAACATACATAATCTTCTTCCATGCAACTACGTGTTTAAAGTATACAGCCCATCAGGGTGTACAGATGTGAAACAATACATGATGCTACGAAGAGCGGAATAATATCTGTGTGGGGGTATGTAGAAATCTTATGCTATGTTATCTGTCTAGTGTATTTAAGCTGAGCATTTGCTAAGTTTATGCAAGAAAAAAAAAGGATAATTAATACCTGAGATTCAAGAGCGATTTGGGTGTTCAATGGCACACACAGACACACACACAAAACAAAAAAAAGGTGTGAGACACACTGTACAAGTTAAAAAAAAAAAAAAAAAAAAAGAAAAAAAAAAAAAGTACAATCATTGCAGGCACATAGAAATGTGTGTACAAAAATAGATGAAGGGGGACTAGGAGATTTTTGAGTTCAGGCACAGAACACACAAGACACACATATAAAATGCATACATAATTGCAGAGCGTTACTAAGTCACCTGTTACTTTAACATTATGAGCTCAGAGCAAACACTGGATTAAAAAAACTATGTAAAGCAAACAGACATCAAAAATTAGCAACGGTTTCCCCTTTAAGGCTTAAAGCTTACTTTATCCTGCCAGTCTCGGCCTGACGTAAATTAAAACTCATAATATACATACTTTGCTTCTTACAAAGTGCTCTGCACTTATATATACATTCCATATAGTATGAAATATGCATGCTTTAGGTGACTGGAATACAGTGCTTGACATCACTGTTCAGAAACCAACTAAACTGAAAATGGTGTATAAATTGCAGAGATGGCTAATGTAGTTTGCAACTGAATATTACGCAGCAGTTATGGCGACGTGCTGTAGAAACTGGTTTTGCGCACACAATGAGCAATGTTCTGCAGCCCTCTGCGCCCTACCACAACCATGCACACTTTGCATTGTACCCGAATGCTTGCTTCTGGTTGGTGCGTGAAGCTTATACACTACTGAGCATTTCCCCATCCACGTCTCCCACAAGAGAGGCTAAGAAAATTCTCCACATCCCGTCACCTCCCCCTCCCCCAGAGTCCATGATCTTCCAAATTGCTCTGAATTAGAAGGGGGTTTGGGAAAAGGAGCTTTTACTGCACAATGATCCGAACTAGGGCGTACATCCCTTCCAAATTCATAACTTCCGGAGGCTTTGTGTATCCACATACGAGGGCGGGGAGATAAAATACACGAAGGGCATTAACTTCAGCGTCTTTTGGGTAGGTGTCCCTCTGCCCCTCATAATGACATAAAAAAAATATTATGAATAGAATTCATGGGGTTGGGCTGCAGAAAGTAAAGTGGTGGAGGTGACAGTGAGAAGATTGAAGTCTCAAGAGAACAAGTTCTGTTCGAATATCTCCATCAGGTCACTCTGAAAATTCATGTCTATTGAGGGAGTCATCTGTAGGAACAAGACACACATTAGTATCTAGAAAAGCAAAACAGATATTTTGAGCACCTAAACACAGACACTAGTAACACTTACCGCCTGTCGCCGTCTCCGCTCCTGTTCTCGCTTTCTATCCATCTCCCTCTGATCCATGATAGGCTGTGAGCTCTGGGCAGGAGGCGGAGGTGTGGGAAGAGGGGTTTGCACATGTGGCTGTGGCTGCTGTTGTTGCTGCTGCTGCTCCTGCCTCCTACGAGCCTCTTCATGCGCTTTCCTTGCCTGCTCCTGAGCATCATCCTCTTCTCGAGACCTAATGTGTGCAGCAAACAGACATCCATAAGACAAAAAGACCAAACATTTTGAAATAAGCATACATTTTTACTCTATGTATGGGAGACAACTGTATTTATGTGTCAATCCCACTGTTTTGTATACCTCCCCCCCCCTTTTTTTTTGGAAAAATAATGAAAATTATTGGAAAAGAAATAGGCAGACATGACACATGGGCATAGCCTGCGATTAGACTATAGCATTTCCAGTATGCACACTTGTAAGTGTGAGTACAATTTGGTGTTGGGGGGGGGGGGGGGGAGAAGAGGAAGGTGTCCCAGAAGTAGAGAAGATACCAGATAGGTCAGGGAAGTCGGAGCTGCATGAACACACACTGTGACCCTGGGCTTTTGCAAGAAGTTTAGCAACCTTGTCTATAATGGTGGGGTTGAAGGGACCCTGTTCGCTCGTAAATGCTACGTTCACCTTTTGGCTCTATTCTACACTCTTTAACATCTTCAATCTCTCCCTCTCTTCTGGCATCTTCTGCCACTCTCTAAAACATGCACAAGTCACCCCCATACTTAAAAATCCCTCACTGGACTCCAGCAATCCTAACAACCTGCTCCCTCTCTTTTTGCAAACTCCTTGATTGTCTGGTCTACAATTGACTCACCGACCACCTCACCGAGAATAACCTTCTTGATCCCCTTCAGTCTGGATTTTGCCCTCAACACTTTAAACCAATAGACACTATTCTCTACTCCAACTCTTGGACCTTTCTTCTGCCTTTAATATGGTTGACCAACCCCACCTCCTCAAAATATTCCACACCTTTGGTCTCCGTGACTGTACTATTCGCTGGTTCTTTTCCTACTTATCCAGCCGCAACTCTTTATAGTTACTTACAAGTCTACTTCCTCCTCCTTTCTCTGTTGGGGTCCCCCAAGGTTCTGCACTTGGACCTCTCCTATTTTCGATCTACACCTCCTCCCAGGGTCAGCTGATAGCCTCCTATGGCTTCCAATACCATCTTTACACCAATGACACCCAAATTTATCTCTCTACCCCTCAGCTAACTCCTTCAGTCTCCTCGCGTATCACCAATTTACTAACAGACATATTAGCCTGGATGTCACACCACTTCCTCAAATTCAATCTAACCAAAACAGAGCTCATAATATTTCCGCCCCCACTTGCCTCTACCCCTGATCTCTCTGTCAAGATCGATAGAAAAACTATCAGCTCATACCCGCATGCCAAGGTTCTAGGTGTAATCCTGGACTATGATTGATCCTTTAGGCCCCCACATGCAATCACTTTCCAAATCTTGCCACCTCAACCTACGCAGCATCTCCAAAATAAGTCCCTTCTTAACCAAGTACACCACAAAGCTCCTAGTTCACTCCTTGGTCATCTCTCGCCTATACTACTGCAACTGAAAATACCAACCTAATCCTTATCTTCATTCCTTCTAAGACCTCCTGCGGTCTAGCTCCCGCATCACCTCCTCCCATGCTCGCCTCAGGGACTTTTTCCAGAGCCCCTCTCATTCTATGGAACTGCCAACCCCAATCTGTTAGATTATCTCCTACTTTGTTTGCTTTTAGACAATCCCTGAAAACCCTCCTCTTCAGAGAACCTTATCTTGCCCCACCTAACTACTGTACTTTGATTTTCTCCATCACCACCCCCCCCCCCCCCCCCAGCTATTACCTTTTGTATCATTTGACCCTCCCTCCTAGATTGTAAACTCTAATAACGAGCAAAGCCCTCTGATTCCTTCTGTATTGAATTGTATTGTAATTGTACTGTCCGCACTCCTGTTGTAAAGCGCTGCGCTGTTTGTTTACGCTATACAAATCCTGAAGAAATAATAAAGGGGCACTACCTTAACGCAGCATTTGGTGTCAACCGGCCACAAATTACTTTCTACATGCAGTTGTGTTGATCTGTGCAAATCAATGAAGCTCAACAGACATGGGTGTGAAAAAGCACTTACAAAACACAGAGGGCACTTCGAAAACAATTGACACCCCAGCAGCAGATGCTGCATGACCAAATGGTAGTTGTACAAGTACACTAACCACAAATACTATCACAACATAAAGATGTACACTGCCAGAATTCTGTAGGACCTACAACAAGAGAGATGGCAGCAGGCATATTTTATTACAGGTACTTATATAGAGCCGTTAATGTACGCAGCTCTTTACATATTTATTATACATTCACATCAGTACCTGTCCTTAAGGAGCTTACAGTCTAAAGTCCCTAACTCACATTTATACATACAAATACTAGGTACTAGAATACCTGGAGGAAGCCCACGCAGGCACAGGGAAAACATGCAAACTGCTTGAAGGTAGTGCTGCAGTTGGGATTTGAACTAGTGATCGACCAATATCGTTTTTTTTTAATGCCGATATGGATATTTTGATCATCGGATATCTGTTTTGGCCGATATTTTCGGACATATAAAATGTTTTATTTTTTTTAACAGGTACTCCTTGTGGAGGGATCTGGGGGTCTAAAAGACCCCTCCTCGGCAATGAAAAGAATTAAAACCGGCAAGTTTTGAATGCTGTCAGTTTTTTTAATGTGGCGCCGAGTACCCAGAAGTGATGTCATGGAGTTTTTTACATGGAGACCCGATCAGAGCCAAATGCGGCTTTGATCGGGTGTTCGGTGGCCGTGCAGGTAGGATGCCCGGTTCTCCCCGTGGGACGGGAGACCCAGACGAGCCGAGGAAGGCAGTGGGGGGGGGGGGGGGGTACAACGCCCCCTCCCGCTCCTTGTAAGGACAACCGAGCGGCCTCTAGCTGCAGGCATCACTCCGATACACAGCACTTTCCCCAAATATTGGCAACATCAGGCCGATTCCGATAGATCGGGGAAAGTGCATATCGGCCCCTGGTATATCCGTGGTGCCGATAATCGGTCAATACCCAATTTGAACGACAACCTTAGTGCTTCTAGGCGAAAGTTCTAACCATTGTGCTATCCCTAAACAAGATCTGGAAAAATCAAGCCTAAAACATGCTGTGCCAGTTATACAGGTATACAACAAATTTATGGGAACAAACCAAGAGCCACACACTGCTTCTGCATATAAAAAATAAAAACACCACCCAAAAACCTCTTTCTTGTGAAAAAGGGGCAGATACATTTGATAAGTTCTCTCTTCTACCATTTAAACTAAAAAATACAAGTTCACTGATGATGAGCAACCAACCACATGACTGTGCTCTGTAAATCTGTAACAAAATCAGGCATTTCCACTTACCTCATCCTCTCCTGCTCCCTTCGCATTCTTTCTGCATGTTCTGCCTGCAGTTTTAGCGCCCTCTCTCGCTCTTCCTTCTCCCGAGCCGCACGTCTGAAAAGCTCAAAGCTATCACTGGATGACTTCCCTGGGGCAGTGGGGGTGACCGGTGTCTTCTGTACCAGGCTTGCCCAGGAGCCCATGTTTTTAATTTTTAGGTCCTAGGGAGGAACAGTTACATAATCAGTTCATGTTCAAGATGAACATCATCTGCGTTTAGTCTTATTAAATTAGGCTTTATAATTATGTCATAGGCTCAATTGACAAAGTTTTACACAAAGACAAGGATTTAGCAGCAATCAAACCAAACTCCAGCTTTCTGACATTTTAAAATAAGTGCTTGGACCAAGCTGGTTTAAACAAACTTACCTTCACTAACAGATGTGTCTGCTGACAGCACTGGATAAACCGTATATAAAATCAGCTACATACTGTATATAGTGCTATGTTCCAGCATCAAGACGGGGACTTCCCACCCCGCTCCTGGAACAAAATGGAGTCAGGATGAGGCGGTCAGAGGAAGCCTTGTATTAATTTAGAAAAATACGAGCCTTCTGTAAACGGATGGGCAGTTTTATAAATCAGATCACCGTTACGCCTAATTTCAGGAATAGTTTGGGTTAAAATATTAATGTGGAAATAAAAGTCCACTTTTTAACTTGTACCTACAGGTTGTAGGTACAGTGAAGATCTCCTAAACTTACACTGTTTAGGAAATATTCACACAGCATGCAGCCAGTGACCTCACAAGCACATGCGCTCTGAAGGGGCGGCATACCTGTGCCGTACCTTCAGAGCTTTGTACCGGAGGTCCTGCGCACATACACAGGAGTGATGTTCTTGCGGTCCTAGTTATTCACGAGGTTGGAGTACGCAAACCCGGAAAAAAAGACAGGTAAAGATGGAAGCGCAGGGAAAGCCATGACAGCGCTGCGCTTGAGTGTGTCATAATGTGCTAGGGTGTGGTGCATACTAGTACATTGTGACTTAAACCTGCAGGTGGGGTCCAATTTTTCTGGTGGCTAACCACTGCTTTAAAGACACAAGGAGATGTCAGCCTGTACCCCTGTTCACTCTCCCCATTTCAAAAAGGCTGATATATGAAAAATATTAAGCCACCCTGCGCAGCCAATAAGCTTCCAACTAGTGATGCACCGAAATTTCGGCAACCGAAATTTTAGACCGAAAATGGGCTTATTCCATTTCGGCCGAAAATGGGTTAAAGATGCCAATATTAAAGATGGCCGCCTCGGGCGCAGCGCAGGTTTCAAAAGACCCGCCTCTGGCCGGCCCGCCTCCCGACTACTACTACGATCTGTGCATAAATGAACTAACACAACGGGCGGGCGGCCGCTAATAGCTATAACTATGCGAGCGCTTCACTTCCCTATCAGGCGGGTATCTCCTCTGACAGGGAAGTGAACCGCTCACATAGTTGTAGCCATTAGCGGCCGCTCGCCCGCCCGCCGTGTTAGTTCATTCATGCACAGATCGTAGTAGTAGTGACATCACAGGGAGGCGGGCTGCCGGCCAGAGGCGCGTCTTTTGAAAGGAAGGACACCGGAGGAGCAAAGTGAGAGTACCAATGGTATTAGTATTATGCAGCATGAAGGGGGTTAATGTATTGCCACTGCTGGTCACTGATGCATTAGTGACCAACCAGTGGCAGTCAATTAACCCCTTTGTGCTGCATTAGTGCAACCAGTATCAGTGCAACCAGTGTTAATTAACACTGATACTGGTTGCACTAATGCAGCACAAAGGGGTTAATTAACTGCCACTGGTCGGTCACTAATGCAGCAGTGACCAGCTGTGGCAATACATTAACACCCTCATGCTGCATAATAACAATACCATTGGTAATTAAATTAACCACTTGCCAACCCGTCACAGTACATATACACGTCGCTGCCTGTTTTTGGTGTATGCCCCGGTTCTATCTATTTTAAAATTATTTGGGGGAAAAAGTCATTTTCGGTTTTCGGCCAAGGGCATCCTGCATTTTTGGTTTCGGCCCAGAATTTTAATTTCGGTGCATCCCTACTTCCAACAGTTATCTCTGCAGACCCTGTCTGAAAATGAAACAAGAATTCTGACTGCAATATAAGAAGAAAAAGTGCTAATAGTGTTGTGCAATGCTGTGCCCCAATTTCCAACCAAGAGTAATATACCATTATTATTATAAATTCATGTGTTCTGTGCAATCATATCAATTTCATCATATTCATATGCAGTATAGTGTACAGTGAAACTGATATGATTGCACAGAACACATACATTTTTTTAATTCTAATGGTATTTTAAACCCTTGGAAATTGGGGCACAGCATTGCATACCTATTAACACTTTTTTGTAGAGGGTAGTGCAGCTTTGTTTTTCTTACATTGTACAATATATGAGGGCAAGGCACACTATATTTTAATAGCAGCAACAACCCATTTGTATTTTTGGAGCACTGCTGCGCAGGTAAGATATAACACCACACTCAAGATTTGTAACTTGTGGAAAGAAATTTTCAGGCTGGAACTCTTTCCCATACACCAGTCCCAAACTGCTCCAAAATAACCGCCACATTTCACCTTTTTTCAGTTTATGTAGTTCATTCTGACTGCAAAAAGTATTATGCAATGTGTAGTTTACAGTGGCACTATGCAAAAGTTTCCAAACACAAACAAAGGCAAGACATGCTGAAGGAGCCTGCATGCATTTTGCCGCTAAAGCAGTTACATAGTTAGTGAGGTTGAAAAAAAGACATCAGTCCATCCAGTTCAACCTATGATGTGTTTCTCAACTACCAGGCCACAGGCTTTACAGTTATCACAGCCTGTAGAGAGCCAGGGGATGTGTGCGCACGCCTGACCCCTCTATACACAGTGTTGTGTATTAAATAGTTAATCTTTAACCACTTAATCCCCGGAAGATTTTACCCCCTTCCTGACAAGGGCCTATTTTGCGATTCGGCACTGCGTGACTTTAACGAACAATTGCGCGGTTGTGCAAAGCTGTACCCAAATGAAATTGACGTCCTTTTTTTCCCACAAACAGAGCTTTCTTTTGGTGGTATTTGATAACCTGTGCGATTTTTTGATCATGCGCTATAAACAAACAAAAAAGCGACAATTTTGCAAAAATAATATTTTTCAAATTTTTTTGAAATTCCAAAAAAAAAAAAAAAAAAAAAAAAATGTAAAAATCTAATTTTTTTTAACATTTTAGGCCAATTTCTTTTCTGCTACATATGATTGGTGAAAAAAAAAAAAAAATTGCAAAAAGCGTATTTTGATTGGTTTGCGCAAAAGTTATTGCGTTTACTAACTAAGGGAAAGATTTTTGTCATTTTTGTTGTTTTTTTTAACGAGTAATGGCGGCAATCTGCGATTTTATTTGCGGGACTGCAACATTGCGGCGGACAGATCAGACCCTTGACTGACATTTTTGACACTTTTGGGGGTACCAGTGACATTACTCACACTGGCAGGGAAGGGGTTAACTTTATTTGAGAAGGAGGGGTTAAGTGTGTCCCTAGGGGCGTGCTTCTTACGGTTATTGGATGTGGCTGTGTGTGTGTAACTACAGAGAAATAGGATCCTGCATAGAAGGACCGTATGATCTCTGCACTTACACAGGGGAGAATGACAGGCGGCTTTGTTTACATTAGCCGCCTGCCTTTCTCCCGCTGTACCGGACGATCGCGAGTGAGCGGCGGGCATCGGGTCCGCCGCTCACACGCGCGGGGGGGGGGGGGGGTCCGTGAACGAGCGGGGGCGCGTGCTCGCCCCCTAGAGCCTCAAAGGCTAGCAACCGTCACTTTGCCTGTGAGGGGCTAACTGCCGACGTAAATAGTCGTGCGGCGGTCGGCAAGTGGTTAATGTGGCTCAAAGTATTAGTTGTGTGTACACACACACACAGAGCTCAAAAAAATTAAAGGAACACTTTTTAATCAGAGTATAGCATCAAGTCAATTAAACTCCTGGGATATTAATCTGGTCAGCTAAGTAGCAGAGGGGGTTGTTAATTAGTTTCAGCTGCTTTGGTGTTAAAGTGGTTGTTAAGCCACTTGCAGGACTTTGTATAATCTTGTTGGTCTCCTAAGCCTGTGTGCCTCTGTCTGCGTTTTTTAAAAAAAAATGCTGTATTATACCCGATTTCAGTGTGCTGCTCAGCGATCATGTGACTGGCTGGCTCTCTTCCTCTCCCCATTTGAGACAGCTGCAGGGGACATGGTCCACATTCCCCCTGCTAACATCACTAAGGAGGAGAGAGTCGGCCGGTTACATGATCGCCGAGCAGCGCACTGAATCAGGTATATACAGCAATTAAAAAAAAAAAAAACAGACAGAGGCACACAGGATTAGGAGACAAAAAGAATGATATAGCACATTAACATTTATTTGAGCAGCAGGATGGGTGGGCCATGACACGGAGCTGACAGGAAGGGAGGGGGGAGGAGGAGACAGGAGAGCAGAGAGCAGGGCTGCGGATGACGGAGGCACGTACACTGACCATGGTGTCAGGGCTCAGCAGCCATAATACACCATGGTCAGTGTACAGAGGGGAGGGTAGAAACTGGCAGGATCAGCCAGGTTTTTTAGGTGATAGAAAGGCCAAATTACACAGCATAAGCACTGTGCTGTATAACATGCTTTAAGGGAACAGGATTTTTTTTTTGGCTAACAAGCGCTTTAATGAAATTAACAACAGATGCACTAGATGGGCAACAATGAGACGAACTCCAAAACAAGAATGGTTTTACAGGTGTAGGCCACTGGCATTCTTTTTCCCACTCATCTTCTTTGATTGTTTTTCACTAGTTTTGCATTTGGCTAAGGTCAGTGTCACTACTGGTTGCGTGAGGAGATACCTGGACCCTATAGAGGTTGCACAGGCAGTCCAACTCCTCAAGTATGGCATATCAATACATACCATTGCTAGAAGATTTGCTGTGTCTCCCAGCACAGTCTCAAGAGCATGGAGGAGATTCCAGAAGACAGGCAGTTACTCTAGGAAAGCTGGGCGGGGCTGTAGAAGGGCCTTAACCCATCAGCAGGACCGGTATCTGCTCCTTTGTGCAAGGAGGAACAGGATGAGCACTGCCAGAGCCCAACAAAATGACCTCCAGAAACAGACTTCATGAGGGTGGCCAGAGGGCCCGACATCCTCTAGTGGGTCCTGTGCTCACTACCGTGGAGCTTGATTGCCATTTGCCATTGAACACCAGAATTGGCAGGTCTGCCACTGGCGCCCTGTGCTATTCACAGATGACATAATGTTCACCCTGACCACAAATGGAGAACGTTAAGCTGCCTGTAACATCGTTCAGCATGAGTGGTTTGGAGGTAGTTCTGGGAGGCACATCCATGGAGGGATGCAAAGACCTCTACAGGCTAGACAAAGGCACCCCGACTGCCATTAGGCATCGGGATGAAATCCTTGGACCCATTGTCAGACCCTATGCTGGTGCAGTGGGTCCTGGGTTTTTCCTGGTGCACGACAATGCCCAGGCCTCATGTGACAAGAGTATGCAGCCAGTTCCTGGAGGATGAAGGAATACCGTTGAATTTCCCCCACCCTTGCTTGACCTAAATCCAATAGAACATCTATGGGACATTATGTTTTGGTCCATCCGTTGCAACCAGGTTGCACCTCAGTCTGTTCAGGAGCTCAGTGATGCCATGGTCCAGATCTGGGTGGAAATACCCCAGGACACCATCTGTTGTCTCATTAGGAGCATGCCCCGACAAGCATACAAGCACAGGAGGGCCATACAAACTACTGAGTACCATTTTGAGTTGCTGCAATGAAATTTCAGCAAAATAGACTAGCCTGCTGTATCATTTTTTCACTTTGATTTCCAGGATGTCTTTAAATTCAGCCCTCTGTAGGTTGATAATTTTAATTTCTATCAAACGATGTGCCATTCTTTCGTTTCAAACACATTACCCAGTCCATATCAGTATAGATAGCCAGCATATTTTTCCCCATTGAGATCGGTTATGTTTTCAAAGTGTTCCTTTCATTTTTTTTTTTTAGGTGTGTGTGTGTGTGTGTGTGTGTGTACACGCATATACACACACACACATATACATATTTTTTGGGGGACTACACATACAAAAATATATACTCTTCTTTGGTTTTTATGAAATTCTTACTCCTATAACAGTATTTCTGGAATATGTTTCAGGTACAAGGACTGCAGACTATGCACAGTGTATACAGACTATTTAACAATGCTATTTTAAGCCATTTAGCAGCAGACGTCATTTAGGCGCGCCACGTCTTTTCCACTGAAAGTTGTCCCTCTTTATCAAGTTCCAAAGCATGAATGTATGGTTGGGTTGGGAATAAATTCAAAGTGCTAGTGTGGGGATTACTGAGAAAAGGTATTCAAGGGAATGCGTACTGTTGGGTGATATCCTGATTACCTCATTCAAAATTATTTACTTGTATGCTGCTGCTTTACATAAAAAGCAGTTTGTGATTTTAGGCCTATGTGCTCTGTCACAATTTATTCCCATAGCTAGCAGCAACTGACCTGTGACAGGATTGCTAGGCTAGGTAAGGAGAGTATAAACTTTTTTCTTTTTTTTTTTTTTTATGGTTGAAACTTGGAAACGTTTTGGAAAGAATTTATTGTGCCTTGGTATCAAAATGGTAGGGGAAATGCAATTTTTTATCTTGTCAGTAAGGACAACTTATACAGGTAAGGTACAGATGTTGCAATATAAACATGCAGAAACAGAGGAGCATATACTGTAAAATGTGCATGGCACCACATGTATAGAAAAAAAGAACAAATGCTTTAAATGTTAAAGGCCTGATAAAGTAGGATGGGACTTTTAAATAATTTGGCTATCCAGCTGTGTTTCCATTACATTAAGACCAATATCCTACCTTTTTTGGGGCAACAGGTGTCTTAGGTTCCTGCTTTTGCTTCTCCTTCTCAGGTACACCTTGAGAAGTGACACTTTCAGGTGGTCTCACTGGGCGACTTCCATCAATGGGTTTCATTTCTGGCCCTAAAAAAATAAAATGTATTTATGAATAATAATAATACTAAATAGGGGTATATAAATTGATATAAAAAAAGAGCTTGCAAGAACTAAGTCCTTTAACCACTTGTCCACCAGAGCCATTTTTTCTCTTCCTGACGCATTCAAATAAAATGTACATTTTGTGCCTGAAGTTTACTTAAAAACCCCAAAGATGTTTGCTGAAAGCAGAGAACCTGAAAAATAATCTGGTAGCAGTTGCATTTCATTGTCACAAGATATCAGATGTTCGCCCCCACCCACCACGGCCATCTACAGCCCGCAGAAGAGGCAACAGATAGACAACTGTTGGCTTTACAGAAATGAGCATGGTCTTGACTGCTATAGCAGCCGACAATGTCGGTAAACTCGTATTTTTGGTTTACTTGTAAAATCCTTTTCTTGTAGTATGTCACAGGACACAGAGGAGTTAATGAAGACAATTTTAGATTATGCTACCACCTTCAGGTGAATGGACACTGGCCAAAATAACAAAAACCAAAAAAGCAGAATCTCTGCCCATAGCCGCATCCAGCTAAGCTAAGCTTTAGTTTTGTTTGCAGCAAGCAAGTTGTTTTGTAGCAAGCGATACCTGTGTCCTGTGGTGTACCATGACTGTACATGGAGGAAATAAAGTGAAAATAAATTCTCACAATACAAAAATGTTAGCAGACAGGTTCATTATTGCAGAAAATGCAGCTCAGTTTATATTCCGGCATAGAGCCTATGTGCCGGGTTGTCTGCACATTCATGAGAGCGATGTCATCCTGAGTCAGCCAAAAAAGACAGCCGGGGAGATGATGCTGGAGAAAGACTTTGGACTGTTTAAAAAGCAGGTACTTTTGTTTGACTATAATGTTCATGCCTATTTAGGATGTCCCAAAAGCACTGAACATGGAAGGGTGGGCAACAGCAACAAAACCAAAATGCCCAAAACCTAGAAAAACACACAAAGGTGGCATTCCCCATGCCCATAGACATCTACATGGCAACATTTTTAAGTCTACTACCTGGTATTCTCTTTGCATGTTCATAAACTTGAACAAAAGCTTGGTACTGAATAGCTCAGAAGCAGCAACCCTCCAGATTTCCAACGTAGAAACTGATAGATAGGTCCATGGCAATAAGCAGTCAGATCTTGATAGAAGCTTCAGAGAAAAAAAAATAATTCACCAGAACAGGTCCATTACCCAAGGACCGAGCCAGAAAACTGGAGTCTCACAGAGTGGGCATGGTTATATGACTGCACTCGAAGGGCGGCCCCTAGCAAGTTTTTTTTGCTAGTGTCCAATCACCTGAAGATAGCCTGCATAGAAACCATGGTCCATTAAAATAAGCCCTGTGTGATGTACCGTACGGTTAAGATAATTTTTAACTTCCATAACGGAGCCAAAACCTCCTTCATTTGTGTTTCATATGCTCTCTAAGAGACACTGCAGATCACAATGGAAGGGTTTCAACAGCACAGAAAATGCTGCCAGAAAGCATTGGGCAGGACCTGGGTATGGCCACGTGTTGATTTACAAGCTACAGGCTTATCAATTAGTAGTGGCAATGCTAACAGACACACCTCCTGCTATTCTCATCCCTCTGTAGTACAAGAAGGCACAGCCTACATAACAGTGGCAACTCTGCTCTGAATTTAGGAGCAGTGCTGCATGTTGCCACACCATTACAGAAAGTTACATTAGGTGGACTTTATTGGCAGGCTCAACAAGTATTTGTGGGGTATTGCAGATGGACTAAGAGAAAACTGTAAGGGCACATGAGCATATAATTAGGTGATGAAGAACATTTTTTTAAATGGGTGTGCATAGTTCTACTTTAGATTAAAAAAAACAACTCACTTGGCTGAACATGGCTAGAAGCTTTTAGCGGTTCTGGAAGTTTGTGGGGTTCACTCCTCATGCCAGGGGAAAAGCCTTCCGGACGCAAAGATGGAGAATGGCGTTTATCTTCCTTCACTACCAGCGGCTGAGGCTGCAACACAGATGACCCTCTCATTTCCTGTGGAGCACACAAGTGTGTTAACAGCTACAGATATCCAAAGTCTTTCTTAAAAGGAAACTTCTAGTTTGAGAAAAACATTGCCTGTCTTCCTTAAAATTGTTAGTTACCAAGCTGTCACATCTCCAACAAGGACCTAGGAAAATCACGAAGGAACTAAAATCAGAAGCTCATACATGTTCTAAGTCAGAGACTAGATGCTAAAGCCAAAGAATCAGCATGAGAGCCAGACAATTAACATTTTAAATAGTACAGATCCCTAATGGAAGGTTTGTAATGTGCCTCTGAACTAGAGAGCTTTATTAGCACAGTCCACTCCCTTTTTACACGTTAAACCCTTCTCCTCTAATTACGGTCTGTACTGGCCCAAAAAAACTATGCCCCTCCACCATAAAGTTTTATGTAGCAGCCAGGGGAGGAGTAAAGGAAAAAACATGTTACTTGAATGACATCACATTCATCATGGCAGCGCTCAGCAGCACTTAGGGCTTTTGGATATCTACACAAGGGAGTCGTAACACATAAATGTATAAGTAACACATAACATGCTTAAAAGATTTCAAATGCATATATAATAATCTGGGAAGATTTTTTTTTAAATGGTCTGGTGACAGTGTCTCTTTAGATATTAACAAATACAAACTGCATTGATTTGTATCTTATGTCTGCCTACTTGTAACTGATGTGCCAAGGCTGAGGGAGATCCATTTCTGTGGTGTAAGCGAGGCATGGAACCAGATGTAGATTTTGGGCAGAGCTGCACCTTAAGAAATTGAGAACACAGTGAAGAAAAATCTTTACTTGTGTGCCTACTCTATATTACTGAATGGCAACTTCTGATTTAGCTACTGAGAGTTACACTTGGGAAAAAAAAAAAAAACACACATACACAAATGTCCAAGATACAAGTGTGAATTTTAGTGGCCAAGCCAAACCACTAACATTGACTGCATCTGATAAAGTTTACTCACTGTTGAAACAAGTGACTCCCTGTGGTGCATGGTATATAGTAGTAGCATTTAAAAGTGACAAGTTGCACAGTGCTCCAATCATGTAGAATATTAACCAATACTAGATGCTACACATAGTTTACACCACAGATAGCCATCACCCGTGGAGCCCACACCAATGGGTAAGGCCAGTGATCTGTACCTGCTTTTTAGACTGTCCGGCCTGCGGTGACGAAGGATGTGAAAGGCCTGTAAATGGAGGAACCTGAGATGAATGAAGGAGAGGAGATGGGGCCTCACGCAAGTGACCTAGACAAACCAGAAAAAAAAATGTTGCAAAAAAAATGAAGACAACTTAATCTATATCCACTCTAGCAATTAAAATGTCAGGATCCCCAAACATTCTAAAAAAGGGCCAGTTCAGTGTCCTTAACACTTTATGGAGGCCAGTGGCAGGAATTCCCATTGTTGGTTAGTGGGAGGAATAGTGCTCTGTAATTGGTCTTAGTGGTACAAACTGGGCACCATTATTGATGTCAATGGGAGGAATTGTACTAACAAGGACCAGTTAAATGCATGCAAAAAGCCACATGTGGCTCACAGGCTGCAGTTTGGTGACCACTGCAGCATGCGGCTTACTTATTTCACGTTATGTTGACTAACCATTTTCACACAAAGATACCACTCACCTCCAGAGTATGGCTCTGGTTTCTGTTGCCGTGGGGAGGGATGGTGGTGTTGGATTACTTGCTGTGGCTTAGACTGCTGGTGCTGCACAAGCTGTGGGTGGGGAGCGGTCATTGTACTTTGCAGGGTTGGATGCTGCTGCTGGGGAGGGGGTGGAGCCTGCACTGCTGGCTGTTGTTGGGAAGCTGTAGGTGGCGTCTGCAACGGATGAACATGGGATGGCGTAGGAGCAGGGGGAGGAGCAGTGCTAACAGAGGAAGAAGGAGAAGGGTAAGGCAGGTTCTGTAGGTGCCGCAAAGACTGGGAAGCAGAAGTCAATGGTGCTTGGTTCTGCACTTTGACAGAAGGGAGGAGCGGCTGAAGAGGAGATTGCACTGGAGGCTGTTGGGATTTCTGTAATTGCTGCAGGTAAAGGGCCATCTGCGCAGGACCAAGCTGAACAGGAGAAGGAGGGAGACCGCTACCAGGTGAAGATGGGCCATCATCCTCTAGAAGGGCATGGGGAGGCTGTGAATGATGGTGGATAGAATGAGGTGGTGGTTGATGGTGCGTTTGTACTGGGGGCGGTGAGGAAGATGGTGGTCGTACAGGTTTGGGAGGGAGGGCAGCTGCACGATTTGTAGGGCGAGAAGGTTGCTGCGGCATGGCATTATGCAGGGCTGTAGAAGAGAGGATAAAGTAAATTAGAGATATCAGCAGGTACTAAAGCAGGAATTTTTGGATAATTATTTTCAAGTCATCAACCTTTCATTTTCTAATATTCGAAAATAATTTAACTTACCTGGAGGACTAACAAGGGCATGTTGGTTTAGGTGAGGTGGGGAACACCGCTCTGGCTGACCACCTGCGAGGTGTGATGGAAGATCAGGTGGTGGTAGGTGCAGACCTGCTTGCCCATAGTGAGCATTAACCGCTTCAAAGACATTAGCAGGATGAAGAGGATGATGAAGGGGTGGATGGGAAGTGTCCAAGCTGGGAGGAGGGGCATAAGAGGGTGGAGGGGTTGGGGAAGATGGCTTAATGACATTAGGTGGTGGGGCAAGAGGCTGCTGCGGAGGATGGGGTTGATGGTGATGCTGTAAAAAAGACAGAAGTAAAAAGAAAAACAAAAAGTCAGAGTTTTGATTTAAAAGATGTCTGAAAATCTGAAAACTCAGATTCTTTAAAGTTTAAAGATGAAATCCTGGTTTACAAACATGGAAGTCAGTGTGCTTGTAAACACAATCAGCATAATGTAGACCTTGTTGAGAAAAAGTAGATTTTGGACTTCGCAGTAAAATTCCATATCTTGTGAGTACAGTATAGGACAGATGCAGAATATTCATACGCCATGGGCGCTATAGGCTTGTACTTTCAGACAATTGGACACTGGCACAGCTTTAGAGGACACACCTCCCCTATAAACCTAGCCCATTTTAAGTCCTGTTTCTTAACAAGCAATGGGGATAAACTAAGGGAGGGTGGCCTGTGTCTTGTACTGTACTTCCAAGTCAAAGTTCCTCATATTATACACTTGTACCTACATGTAAGCTTATAATAAGGCTCACCTGAAAGTACTGTGAATATCCGCTAAACTTGTGCCAGTAGAAGATAGTAACAGTGGCTGCAACGGATGACACCACCAGTGAACCAAACCTTCAATAATTTCCAATTTTTTTAATGTTGCAGCCTAATAATACAGTTCTTTAAATTCATTTGTTTCTTGTTCATCTACACCAGCCTTCATTAATCACTTACCGACCGCCCGCTGTCATTATACGTCGGTCTTTAAAGCTAAATACCGGGGTTATGGCAGCAGGTAGCTGCCATAACCCTGGTATTTTTTTTAAATAGCGGGCGATCGGCTTTCAGATAAGGGTGGTCCCAGTGGCGAATTACGGTGCGGCAGAAGAGATGTACCCCCCACCCCCCCCCCACCTCCCGGTCGTTTTCCCCGCTTACCGGACCCGCCGATAGCAGGGAAAATTATCCAGTCCTCGCTCCACACAGACAGGAAGTCAAGTGAGGACAAAATGGCACCCAATCAACTCTATGGTCTTGGAGGACCGGAGCGATGTCAAACGTCATTGCCTAGCAACGGGTTTAAAGGGCTGACTTTTTTTTTTTCAGCAATTTTTTCTTTTTTTAGTGTAGCTGTGAGGTTTGAGGTCTTTTTGACCCCAGATCTCACAATAAAGAGGTCCTGTCATGACTCTTTCTATTACAAGGGATGTTTCCATTCTTTTTAATAGGAATAAAAATTATCAAAATGTTTTTTTTTTCTTTTAAACTGTGTAAAAATAAAAAATAAATAAAATAAATAGGGAGGAAAAAAAAAAATTTAAGCGCCCTGTCCCCGTTAGCTTGTGCGTAGAAGCGTACGCATACGCAAATCCCGCCCACCTATGTAAACCGTGTTCAAACCACACATGTGAGATATCGCCACGATCATTAGAGTGAAAGCAATAATTTGAGCCCTAGACCTCCTCTGTAACTCTAAGCTGGTAACCTGTAGACATTTTTAAAGTGTCGCCTATGGGGATTTTTAAGTACCAATGTTTGTTGCTATTCCGCGAGCATGCGCAATTTTGATGCATGACATGTTGGGTATCTATTTACTCGGCGTAACATTATCTTTCACACTATGGAAAAATTGGGCTAACTTTACTGTTTTTTTATTTCTTTAATTAAAAAAACGTGAATTTTTCCCAAAAAAAAAAAAAAAAAAATGGATTTTTGTAAAATCTTACCGTAAAATCCTTTTCTCTTAGCTCATCGACAGACGTAGTCCTCGTGATACACCACCTTCGGGTTATGTTACCTCCGCAGGAGCAGGACTAGACAGGAAATTAAAAAGCTCTGGCCACACCCTAGGGGCAGTCCCAGAGGGTATATCCTCTCTCTCTCTGCCTCAGCAAATCAGTTATGTGAAAAAGCAGTGCTTAGAGAATTTAACCCAACCCAACTCCAAAACAGAGGGGCGGGGACTACGTCTGTCGATGAGCTAAGAGAAAAGGATTTTACGGTAAAATTTTACAAAAATCCATTTTTCTCTAGCGCTCATCGACAGACGTAGTCCTCGGTGATACACCACCTTCGGGACGTCCCAGAGCAGTATCACAACTGAGGGGTGGGAAAATGGAAATCAAATCCCAATCTAGAAGGCCCAACCGGTGCCAACTAGAAGTTTACAATGCTCATCCTTTATGATGAGACTCAACAAAAAAAGGAGAAAACAAAATTTTTTTTTTTTTTTTCAAACAGAAAAAAACCCTCGAGGTAGACCACCGGTCTCCTCAAATTGCAGCCTGCAAAACCTTGCAGCCAAATGAGGCATCCGCCGATGCCGTCACATCAATTTTATAGAATTTTGTAAAGGTATGTACCGACGACCAGGTGGCCGCCTTACATACCTGGACCACTGACGCCTGATGGCGAAAGGCCCAGGAAGTACTGAGCGCTCGAGTGGAGTGCGCCCTAACAGGGAACGGAGGACTCTGACCCTTAATAGAATAAGCCTGTACCACCGTTTGTCTAATCCATTTGGCAATGGTCGCGGCAGATGCAGGCAAACCCTTTCTGGGGCCATCCGTGATCACAAAAAGTGAATCCGTCTTACGGAATGATTCCGTAGATTTCAGGTATACCCTGATTGCCCGAACCACATCTAAGGAATGCAACGCATGTTCCCGATGATGCTTGGGCTGAGGACACAAGGAAGGTAGTACAATATCTTCATTCAGATGAAAATCTGAAACCACCTTGGGAAGAAAAGATGGCTTAGGATGAAGTACTACCTTATCCCTATGAATCACTAGGTATGGTGACTGGCATGATAATGCAGCCAGTTCTGACACCCTGCGAGCAGAAGTAATAGCCACCAAGAAGGCCACCTTCTGGGATAGAGTAAGCAAGGGAATCTCCCTGATGTTTTCAAAAGGAGGTTTCTGTAGAACCGACAAAACCAAATTAAGATCCCAGGGCGGTAAGGGCGCGCGGACTGGAGGAGCCAGGTGCCGCACCCCCTGGATGAAATTCCGCACCAAGGATTTGGTAGCTAAAGGCTTCTGAAAGAAGATTGCTAATGCTGAAACTTGACCCTTGATGGTGCTCAAGGCTAGCTTCTGCTCAACCCCTTGTTGCAAAAAAGCCAATATTCGAGTCACCGAATAGGTACGTGGAGGAAATCCTAAAGATTCGCACCACGCAATATAAGTCTTCCATGTGTGATAATAGACTTTGCTGGAAGTCGCTTTCCTTGCTTTAATAAGGGTAGGAATGACTGAAGTAGACAAACCTCTGTCCTTCAGTACTTGGGTCTCAATGGCCAGGCCATTAAAACCAGCGACTGTAAAGCACGAAGGTAAATTGGTCCTTGAGACCACAGACACTCCCTGAGACGAAGTTCCCACGGAACGTCTGCGACTAACATGTCCAAGTCGGCCAGGCCGGCTTGAGGAGGCCAGCCTAGAATTTCTAGGACCACTGGCGCTGATTGGATCTGAACCAGGCGTCCCTAGAGCTATCTGGCCCCGACCATCCGAGAAAGTCTGGTCGTTTTCTGTTCCCACACATTTATCAAATACCTGATAGTTATCAGGAAAGGTGATCTTTTCTGGTTGAACCTCAGGGACCGAAGTCACCCGACTAGAGGCTACTTGGCCTATCTGGTCAACCAGATCCGATTCCTGTGAGGTATCGGGACTAATCTTAGGAAAAGGTAAAGGAAAAGATCTTTTCAGGGAACGGTAACTACCGCTTCCTGTGGTACTTAAATGTTGGAAGGGAAGAATCGCACCGGTAGTAGTGGTTGATGCTCGATCTAATGTCCTGAATACCGGTGAAAACGTCCCCCCACCCTGAAACCGGGTGGGGGCGCACCTTCAGGCTGTGTACTCCTTTGCTTCGGGTTTGGCTGGGTTGGTCCCCTTCTTGAACCCTCCTGGAGGAGTCTTGCCTTTCCCGCTAGTACCAGCCGGGCGCCCTTTATGGGCGGTAAAGAAAGGTCCTCGCTTGTTGCGAGGTCCCTTAGCTTTTGCAGCCTGTGGCAAAAAAGTGCTCTTGCCCCCAGTGGCATCCTTAATGATTTCATCTAGGTTGGCTCCAAATAGACGATTCCCCTGAAAGGGGAGATTGGTCAAGGTCTTTTTGGAACCTAGGTCAGCTGACCAGCATTTTAACCACAGCACACGTCTGAGGATCACTGCTAACTTAGATGCATGCCCTAATAAGGGAGTAGTGTCCAAGGCTGCGTCACAGATAAACCGTAGCCCTTGTATGATCTGTTCCATCAAATCAGATGTCTCCTGGGGAATATCTTTTCCCCTAAGATCTTGGCGTACCATTTTCGCCCATTCCGTAAGTGTCTGGGAAACTAGACCAATAACGATTACTGGTCTAAATGCTGACCCTATCAGAGAAAAGATAGAAGCAGAGTCCCGCACTATCTTTCGATCCACCGGATCCTTAAAGGACGAAGTGTCCTCCACTGGAATAACCGTGGCTTTATTCAGCCTGGAAATAGGCGGATCCACGACTGGTGGTACCGTCCATTTTTTAATGATGGATTCCTCAAACGGATAGCGTCTAGCAATACGCTTGGAAATAGTAAAGGTACGTTTAGAATGCTCCCATTCTCCTTTAATCTGATTACCAAAACATTTAGGTACAGGAAAAGCCTTCGCCGTCTTGATGGGCTTATTAGTCCCAAAAGGCCTCTCTGTTTCAGTTGCCTCTGCCGGTAAAGCCTCAAGTTTTAAGGTTTCTTGCACTGCCACAACTAGTGCGTCCACCAATGCTTCTTCCTGAATTATAGCAAGAGAAGAAGCGTCCTCCTCACTGTCTGAGGGGGCTTTACCTGGGATAACAGCCCTTGCAGAGGAACCTGCAACTGCCGTGACCATCTCTGAATCTGAGTCAGAGGTGTCAGATGGTATAGGGGTAGGCGGGGGTCGCTTCCTTGACCCCCGTCCCTGACAGGCCGCCTCCACCCGAGCCACCATAGACTCCAAAATTGCTGTAAATGACTCTATACTCTGTGCACCGGCGGGTCCCGAGGCCCCCTCGAGGGAAACAGGTGCCCTTAGTGTTACCTGCTTAGGGATCCCTATCGATCGAGAGAGAGAGAGATAGACCCCCAGGCTCACCACTTGATGCTCAGAGTTAAACTGCAACAGCTTACAGCGCTGTCTAGACAAACAGGAAGTCTTTTGGCTGGCTGCCCAGGAAGAAAGGAGGCGGCTCCGCCCCTCTGCACGCCTTCCGGCGCCTCCCCCAAGCTCCACGAGGTGTAGGATCACCTCAAACATGGCCGCCCCCATGCTGGAGACACGAGGCTACGCCAAAATGGCGGCTCGTGCGATCCTGCAAGAAAAAATGGCGGCGGCCTGCTGAATGGCGGTGTGCTGCAGGGCACACAACACTGTCTCTGCCTGGGGATATGGCGTGGTTGGCGGTATCGGCCCCTGGCGGACCGCATGGCCGTTCGGGAGGCCTGCTAATAGCTGGAGATCTGATTTGGAAGGCAGTCTACATGTCCGTGGCTTCCGACTGGTAGGTAGCTTATACTAAACCCATAAGATTCCCAGAATGCCACAGATTACATCTTTTAAACATGTATACAATAGATTGTTAGCTCCCAAACCAAGCCTCCTGGCTTTTTGTACACAAAAAATCACACTCAAAGTAGGAGGATCTGTGACATGTTATAGGACAGAAAGGACTCTTTCTTACCATACAGAGAGGGGCCCGCGTTCACCACAAAACCCGTCAGGGGGAAAGGGGGAACATACTACTCACCATACCGGAACCAGGCGGGCACCAACTCCTGACAGTACCCCTCTCCACCGGGGCGGGAGGGCTGTCGACCGATACGAACGCCGTGACTCATGGTCTTTGGCGTTTCAGCGAGACGTTTAACTCGCGGGTTTAGTCCTTTTAACGGGACTTTGTCGCGGCCGACCCAGCGCGGAGCTATGGCCTGCACGCGCTCGTAGGCTGAACTGGGGTGACCACCGGATCTCAACATCCAGCCCGTCGCCCAGTTCAGCTTTCTTGCTTGAAGATCTCACAGGAACACTGGAGAAAAAGCTGTCTAAAAAAATCCTTTAAGAAAAAATTCTTGCCAGGACCTAAAATCCCAGCAAGGTGTCTAGGTCCTTACTCCTAACTAGACAGAAAATAACTGATTTGCTGAGGCAGAGAGAGAGAGGATATACCCTCTGGGACTGCCCCTAGGGTGTGGCCAGAGCTTTTTAATTTCCTGTCTAGTCCTGCTCCTGCGGAGGTAACATAACCCGAAGGTGGTGTATCACCGAGGACTACGTCTGTCGATGAGCGCTAGAGAAAAAAAATTTGCGTTTGGAAGACCACTGCGCAAATACGGTGTGATAAAAAAAATATTGCAACAATCTCCATTTTATTCTCTAGGGTCTCTGCTAAAAAAAAAATATATAATGTTTGGGGGTTCCAAGTAGTTTTCTAGCAAAAAAAAAAAAAAAACTGAATTTAGCTTGTAAACACCAAGTGTCAAAAATAGGCCGGTCTTAAAGTGTTTAAATGGCAGCCTGCAGTCCAGTGACTGAGTGACACTACTGCCCAGATGGTCAGGCCGCCAGTGGCACATCTCCGCCGCTAAGCATTCACTGGTTGCTGGGACTTTGGGTGTCAACCAATGACATCACATGTGCACCTGGCCCCCTGCTGTTCGCTATCTCACGGCTCACTCCCTGCTGGCCTTGAGGTGGGGCGATAGTATGTGTGTGACCCAGCTCCCTTCAGCTGAGGGAGTGCCCCTTAACATAAAACGTGCCCATCAGCATGCTCCTTATTTTATGTTAAGGGGCACTCTGAAGGGCAACACCGAATGTAAAGGGGCACATTGATGAGAGGCATCAGATGTAAGGAGGCCTTCCAATGCAGAAACCTGAAGTAGGCACTCTGACGGGAATACCTGATGCAAAGGTGGGACTCTGATGGGAACACATTACTTAAGGGGCATTCTAATGGGGACACCTGATTTATGAGGGTAATGAAATGAATTACTCCGATTACCCCTGTTTACAGATTCAAATAAATACCCCTGATCTACACTCAGTACCACATAATGACAAAGTAAAAACAGGATTTTAGAAATGTTTTTAATGTTTTTATGAAAATGGAAAAATTGAAATAGCACATTGGCATAAATCTTCAGACCCTTTGTAACAAAACTTGAAATTTAGCCTAGGTGCCTCCCATTTGTCCTGATCAAACAAGGTGTAGAAACATCCCAGCGACGATCAGGAGAAGTGGGAGGCACCTGAGGTAAATTTCAAATGTTGTTACAAAGGGTCTGAATACTTATGCGAACGTAATATTTCAGTTTTTGCTTTTTCATAAATTTGCAAACATTTCAAAAATTCGATTTTCAGGTTGTCATGGGGTATGGAGTGTGGATTAATTAGAAAAAAATGAACAGTATCAGGCTGCAACGTAATATTGAAAAAAGCGAAGGGGGTCTGAATACTTTATAAATGCAACTCCAAAACTCCAAAAATAGTGCCAATTAATGCATGTATAATAAATAAAAATTCTATAAATCAAATGGGACTTGTGAAAAACATGCTGAATCTATAAATGGTAACAAGTGTAGGAGGTGGTTTCACTTTGAATACGAAATCTGTTTGCAACAGCTTACATTCTCATTGTGCAATGTTGGATTTTTTGAAGCAAGGTGTACTTTGCAAAGTCCAAAGAAAAGGAGAAAGAGTCAGTCTGATTGGAGCAGTATCCTTGGAGATATACTCGAATGGCTCAGACTAAATCCAGGCAATGGAAAGAGATTTTTTTGGATGCTTAGGAGCCAGGTAAAAAGGATGGTAGGACAATGTCCTCTTCGAGGTGGAATTGCGATCATCTACATCACCCCATGACGATACGTATGTGGGGTTAGAGGACATTGCGGTGAAGTCAGCACGCCCGCTGGGGCGTAGAGCGATAATTTCTGAATGCCTGATGTATTAAATTTACTTGTGAGTAGAATACTGTTCTTTTAATACATTTCTTGTGCAACGAGCCATTGTGTTCCCTTTTTATATACATGCCTGATTATGAATGAGGACAACTAACCGGCCGCATTATCAGGTGATCTTTTTAAAGACACATCTAACATATGGGTCCTGTGAAGGGAGTGTTACCTGCATACCCTCGTTTGGGGTCTCTGCATCTGGTAAGCATCCATTCATTATTATATATGGTGGAGCACATACAAGGTATCACTTGGAGCGCTTCTGGGCTGTAATTAAAAACGTGTGGAGCACCTGTGTCACCACAAGAATGTTTGATTCCTTTGTCTATATCATTTACCAATTTTATGCCACATTTGAAGATTTGTCATTTTGAATTAACGTTATTTCAGGTTTTTTGCTTTACAAAGACCAATTGGCATTTTACTTGAAAATATTCAATCTGTATACATTACTTGGCACTTATTGAATATAATTCATAAATGCACGTTTACAGCTTTACATGTTTACAGGTGCATCTCAAAATTAGAATATCATCAAAAAGTTAATTCATTTAAGTAATTCTGACTATATTATATATATATATATATATATATATATATATATATATATATATATATACATACACACACACATACATATATACACACACACACACACACACACACACACACACACATATACATTATATATATATATATATATATATATATACACACATATACACACATATACACACACACACATACATACATACACAGTATCTTACAAAAGTGAGTATCTTTTCATGTGACAACACTGAAAAAATGACACTTTGCTACAATGTAAAGTAGTGAGTTTGCTGTCCCCTCAAAATAACTCACGCAGCCATGTCTAAACCGCTGGCAACAAAATTGAACACACCCTTAAGTTAAAATGTCCAAATTGTCAATATTTTGTGTGACCACCATTATTTTCCAGCACTGCCTTAACCCTCTTGGGCATGGAGTTCACCAGACCTTCACAGGTTGCCACTGGAGTCCTCTTCCACTCCTCCATGACGACATCACGGAGCTGGTGGATGTTAAGAGACCTTGCGCTCCTCCACCTTCTGTTTGAGGATGCCCCACAGATGCTCAATTAGGTTTAGGTCTGGAGAGATGCTTGGTCAGCCCATCACCTTTACTCTCAGCTTTTTTAGCAAGGCAGTGGTCGTCTTAGAGGTGTTTGGGGTCGTTATGTTGGAATACTGCCCTGCGGCCCAGTCTACGAAGGGAGGGTATCATGCTCTGCTTCAGTATGTCACAGTACATGTTGGCATTTGTGGTTCCCTCAATGAACTGTAGCTCCCCAGTGTCGGCAGCACTCATGCAGCCCCAGACCACGACACTCCCACCACCATGCTTGACTGTAGGCAAGACACACTTGTCTTTGTACTCCTCACCTGGTTGCCGCCACACATACTTGACACCATCTGAACCAAATACATTTATCTTGGTCTCATCAGACCTCAGGACATGGTTCTAATAATCCATGTCCTTAGTCTGCTTGTCTTCAGCAAACTGTTTGCGGGCTTTCTTTTGCATCATCCGTAGAAGAGGCTTCCTTTTGGGACGACAGCCATGCAGACCAATTTGATGCAGAGTTCAGCGTATGGTCTGGTGAGTCAGTGTTCAGCGTATAGTATTTCCCAAAGACAATCTCTGGATATGACGCCAAGCACGTGCACTCAACTTCTTTGGTCAACCATGGCGAGGCCTGTTCTGAGTGGAACCTGTCCTGTTAAGCTGCTGTATGATCTTGGCCACCCTGCTGCAGCTAGTTTTCAGGATCTTGGCAATCTTCTTATAGCCTAGACCATCTTTATGTAGAGCAACAATTATTTTTTTTTTCCGAAACCTCAAAGAGTTCTTTGCCATAAGTTGCCATGTTGAGCTTCCAGTGACCAGTATGAGAGAGTGAGAGCGATAAAACCAAATTTAACACACCTGCTCCCCATTTAGACCTGAGACCTTGTAACACTAACGAGTCACGTCACCAGGGAGGGAAAATGGCTAATTGGGCCCAATTTGGACATTTTCACTTAGGGGTGTACTCAATTTTGTTGCCAGCGGTTTAGACATTAATGGGCCCCTTTCACACATAGGAGTCCGTCTGCGTTTTTCTCAGCGGGGGATCAACCCGCCGATCACCTGCTGAGCAGGCGGATGGCATCTGTGTCTCCGCGCTGTGTGTGGAGACACAGCTGTCAGGTCCCGCTGTTCTCTATGGGGGAATCGGATGGGAACGGACCGTCTGTCCGTTCTCATTCAATCCCATCCGCCGGATGGATGAAAAATAGGGTTTCCATCAGTCCAGATTTGACGGATCAGATGTCAGCGGACAGGTCTCCGCTGACATCCGATGCCCCATAGATATACATGGGGCATCAGTTCAGATCTTCCAAAAAAAAAAAAACGGATAGGCGGATCTGAACGGTCTGCCTGTGTAAAAAGGGGCTTTATACAAGCTGTACACTCACTACTTTACTTTGTAGCAAAGTGTCATCACATGAAAAGATATAATAAAATGTTTACAAAAATGTGAGGGTTGTACTCACTTTTCTGAGATACTGTGTGTATATATTCTAAAAATGCATTACACACAGAGTAATATATTTCAAGCATTTCTTTTTAATTTTGATAATTACGGCTTACAACTAGTGAAAACCTTAAATTCAATATCTCAGAAAATTTGATTATTATGCACGACCAATAAGAAAACAAAATTGATTTTTGTCTTAACGTAAAATTCTTTTCTCTGAGGTTAACTGATGGACACAGCTCCATATCTTAGACCCTTGGGCTTTAAGCTGGTCTCTCTTCAGAAGTAGGACTAGGTGGAAACAAATTTGGCTACCCCTCCAAGGCAGTCCCAGTGTCAGAAGAAAACATAACTCCGCTCAACAGAGGGGCGGGTACTGTGTCTGTCAGTGAACCGCAGAGAAAATAATTTTACGGCAAGACAAAAATCCAGTTTTCTCTTCTGTTCACTGACTGACACAGCTCCATATCTTCTTATACTCTTGGGAGGCCCCAAAGCAGCGTCAATATGAGGGGTGGGGAAAAAAAAAAAAACACAACAATAGATATAATTCCCAACAAGGGCTAAACATAGCCAACCAGGTAAACCAGGAGCTCAAACAGGAACAATTGGAGCACACGTCTGTGCTGAGGACGCCTTCCCACCTGGACAGGCTGGCACCAGTGGGGACAATCCTCTAGTACACGGGGAGAAAAGATTTTCTCTGTTGAAGTGCCAGAGAACGAAGCCACCTCTAGAGACCATGGATCTTGTCCTATTTTACCAGAATTTCTTTAGAAGAGATCTTGTGTGGAACTGTGTAAACAGACTGCCTCGAAGGTGGACACCATCAGGCCCAGCACCCGCATGAAAGCCCAGAGGGATGACCGTCTGCTGAACAACAGAAGCTGAATTGCCTCCTGGCAGCTGAATTGCCTCTGGAGTTTTTCCAGAGGAAGAAACATTCCAAATGAGGCCGAGTCCTGAGCCAGATCCAGATAGCGCAGTTTTTGTGGACAGAACCAAAAGCAGACTCCTGAAGATTTAGAATCCAACTGGATTCCCTCAGAGTTCGCAGCGCAATCTCCAGTTGTCCAGAGCAGTCAGAGAGACTCCGCTCGCAGAAGATGATCACCCAGGTACCCCAGTACCGCGATCCACCGCTGACTCAAACAATGCCAGCACTGGGGCCAACACTCTTATGAAGACCCGAGGAGCGGAGGCAAGACCAAGGTCAACAACACAAACTGATAATTCTCCCCGCCCACGGCAAAACGGAGGAAGCGCTGGTGACCAGCACATATTAGAATGTGCAGGTAGGCATCCTTCAAGTCCATTGAAGCGAGAAGAAATCCCCCTGAGGTAGGGACGCCACTACCATGTGAATGGACTCTATGCAGAATGTGTGTACTCGCAAAAAGCCGTTTAGTGCCTTGAGGTCCAGAACTGGACGTACCTTGCCTTCCTTCTTGGGGACTGTAAAGAGGTTTGAGTAAAAACCCCAGAAAACGTTCGGAACCGGAACAATGACCCTTGAAGTAACAAGTCTTGCAGTGCCCCAAAAAGAAGTGCAGGTTGGAAGGGAAGAACCTTTCCGGAGGATAAGAACGAACTCTTTCTTGTAGCCTGACGGAATAACTTTGTGGACCCACTTGTCCTGTACCAGAGAAGCCATGGATCTGGAAACCACAGAAAGCGTCTCCCTACCCCAGAAACCGATAGGGGTGCCCCTGCATGCAGAGGCAGCCTTGTGCGCAGGTCTGGAAGAGCCCACTAGTGGCATGCCAGACCAGGTCCTCTTGGAACCCCTGGTGGAGGCCCTGACTTTTGATCCCTTGTCTTGAGATCCTGAGAGATGAAAAGACCTCTTATGAGCCGAGGAGAATGGCCCACGTCTACGACAGGGCTCCTTGCCCTTGGTAGCCTGCAAAAGAAGAGTACTCTTGCCCCCTGCAAGACCCTTAAAGAGGAGTTCCTGCCTGAAAAAAAAAAAAAAAAATTTAGATAAAAATACCCCCGGGACAGTCAGGGCTAGTGCATTTCAGAATGGATAGCCTCTGAACTGTCCCAGGTTGCACTTACCTTTTAGAAGAAATACCATGAAAATTTCTTGTCCAGCGCTGCCATCTCAGGTGTGGGAAGCTGAAGCCAGGGCGTTCTCTTCGGCCCCAGAATGCCCTGCACCGACCCCGCTCGTCAGTTCCGGAGCAGGCGCGTCATCCCTGCACAGCTGCTGGGCTGGGCCAGTGCAGGCGCATTGACTCCTGGGAGCGATGACGTTCAGCTCCCAGGAGTCAATGCAAGCAGGAAGTGACGTCGGGCCATGGCCGCAAAGGAAGAGGAAGTAAGGTAAGTATATTTTCTTTAAAAACAAGGTAAGTGAAAAAAAATAAAAATTTTAATTATCCAATTGTTTTACAGGTAATTTAGAGCAAGCGGACAGTGAAAAAAAATTTTCAGGGTGGAACTCCGCTTTAACAATGTCATCCAAGGAAGCTCCAAACAGGCGATCACCTACAAGTGGGAGATCAGATGAGGCCTACTTAGAAATCTGGTCCGCAGACTAGCAGTTTAGGCAGATAATATGCTAAAGGTCCACTGCTGATACAGACAGCCTAGAAATCAAAGTAACCGCATCCAAAAAAGCATCACAGATAAACTGTAGCCCCTAGACCAACTGATCCGCCAGCTCCGCAAAGACAGGGGGAAGTTGTTTCCCCTCCAGGTCCTGGCATAAAAGTTTAGCACACTAGGCCAGAGTTTGTGACACCAGGGCAGCAGTAAATACCGGCCTCAGTAACGAACCAGCCACCAGTGAACATATGGCGGGCCAGAGCCTCCACCCTCCTATCAGCCGGATCTTTAAAGGCCGGAAACTCCTCAACCGGAATTATCCTCGTAGCGAGGATCCTCATCCTCGCTATCGGAGCACTCGGTGTGTGGACGCAGACCACTTGTACATGAGCCCCAGCGGAGCCGAGGGGCAGTAGAGGTAAAGGCGGATGCCCAAACGGGAGGCAGTGGTCTCAGCCACCCTCACAGGGGCCACCTCTCAAAGTTTCCAATGAGTAAGCTGCGGCCTAAATTTTCAGCCGGATCCGGCTGCGTGAGGCGCGTACCCGCGGATGTTAAACCATCCCCTCCCACAGCCCAACAACAGCCGTAGGGAGCCCAGAGGACATCCCTGCCCTAGTCCCCCAAACCCTAGGATGGCAGGGAACCCTGCTCAACATCCCGTTGCACACCAGGAAAACCCGGTCTGCAGCAACTCCAACCAGCCACCTCAAGAGCATGTGGCAACAGCCAGCTCATAACCCCACTGGGGGCGCCAAAAGACCCACAGTGACCACTGAAACTTTAGAGGGACTGGGGGGGGGAGGGGAAGCAGGGAAGGGCCCACGTCCACCCCAAAACCCTCCAGGGGTGGAGGGGGGACAGCTACTTACCACACTAAGAACAGGGTGGGCACCGCTCCGGACAGGACACCTCTCCATCATAATGTGAGTGCTGTTGGCCAGGCGGAAACGCTGCAACTCAGGCCGAAGCCAGTTCGAATGCGCCCTCACGAGATGTTTAACTCGCAGGCCAGTCCTGTCCAGTGGAGCTATGTCGCGGCCGACCTAGCGTGGAGCTGCGGTCTGCACGTCCTCTCTGGCAGGACTGGGGGGACCCCAAGGATCTATATTATCTAGTTCGTCGCTCAGTCTGGCACTTGACTGTAGATCACAGGAACAAAATAATAAAAAGGAGGAAAGTTTAAAAAGAAAAAATTGCCAAAGCCAGAGATCCCAGCAAGGAACTAGGTTCTTATCTTAACTAGGCAGAAAAAAAAAAATCTGAGTGCCTATAGCTGAGATCGGGTGTATACCCCTGGGACTGCCCATAGGCGTAATAAAGCTTCTTCCTGCCTAGTGTCCTACTCCTGTAGGGGGCAGTATAACCTGATGGTTAGGAAGAATCAAGAGCTGTGTTCGTCGATGAACGAAAGAGAAACTCCGAACTCGCAGTCCGATCACCTGATTGTACACATCTATAACCCATGGGGTATGAATATTCTGCCTTTGTCCCACACTGTATGATTAAGATAACCTGTTTTAATACCTTTTTTTCCCCAGTGATAGTCATATAACCACGCTTTATCTGCATCACCACCTGCAGGGTCAGGGCTGTGGGGCTTAGAGAAGCTGCAGCACTTCATCGCTTCCTGATCAACTACAGGTTCAGTAAGCCCCAGGTGCCTTCGCAGACCCCTGCGCGCTTCTCAATAGCATGCTGACCGCCAACCTCATCTACAGGAATCAATATAATTCAAGTACTGCTTAATGATGCAAGGGATGAAAAACCTTGACCAAAGAAAAGGGTAAGAGGTCAGGTGCACTGAGGTAACAATGCTAACACTAGATGTAGTTAGCGTTTTCCCCCTATCACAGGAAGCCCAAAGAGGCAGAAGAAACTGTCAGCAACAGATCATTATTATGGCTTTACTGCTAGCAAAGAAATAAAGCTTGCACTACTATACTTATCTGTTGAATGGGCTGCTATTTATAGAATGTCACTGATTAGGTTCACATATACTTAACAAGCAAATGTAAGACAGCAGAGTAAAACGAGAAAAGAGACCTCAACTCCAGAAAAATATTTTTGATTTTAAGCAAATTCAAGGACTGGAGCCCTCATATCCAATAATAAGTTATTACAGGAAGATAGATATTTTTACAGCGAGCATTAGAAAAATGCAAATAGCAGAAGAAACAGTATTGTGGAATATCTATTGAAAAGAAAGCCTATGGGCAGGAATGAATTCCTAATTAAGATTACACTTTACTTATAACCGATGCGGAGTATATCACATTTTTATAATCCATATGTGTAATTTGCAAGCATCTTCAATGGCTTATAATTACCTTTCTAGACTCTCTCCCTGAGTGACTCTTTTTCTTCTGTTTGTGTGTTGTTTCTGGAAAGAAAAAAACAACATCAAGGAAACATTATTTGCATTTAGGCTTCCATGATCAGGTGAGTACAAGCTCTAGATGCTTCATCCTGAATAGTGTGAGATTGTGCTACCTGGGTCTGACTCCTCACTGTCCGAGGTGCTGGATTCACTTGAACTTTCAGACTCGGAAGAGGAGAAACCTTTCCCCTTACCAGAACCAGATGTGGGCGCTTCTATTTTATCTGTAAAGGAGACAAAGATAGCAACCACCAAAAACACAAACTCAAAATATTATTATGGTACCTTAATTTGCTATTTACAAAACAAATGCAATTCAAGATCTAAAATCGCCTACACAACTGTTAAGGCTCAATGCACACAGGGTGTTCTAAAAAAACGAGCTGCAGAGCCACTTCTAACGCCAGGAAAAAGCAGCTGTAAAAATGTGCTTTTAGTAGCTTTTTCCATTGGCGTTATTGCACATTTGGCCATGTTGGCTTTTAGCAGCGTTTTTCTGCCTCTATTCAAAATCAATGGATGCCTAGGAGCCGTCTTTGATACGGCTTTCAGCCCATTGATTTAAATGGAAGTCGCATCACAAGTCGGATCAGTATGATTGAGGGCGTGTAGCCTGGTATAGTCCAGGGGGACCTGACCTGCTGGGCTGCATGCTCGGATAAGGGTCTGGTTTGGATTTTGGGGGGGACCCCACGCCGTTTTGGAGTGGAGTTCCCTCTCAAGATCCTCAGAGCACAAGTTGCACCACAAGTCGGATCATCCGGACCCGACTTGTGATGCGACTTCCATTCAAATCAATAGGCTCCCATAGGGAACCATTGATTTTCACATAAAAAAAAAAATAAAAAAAACATAAAACGTGGCTTAACCACTTAAGCCCCGGAAGATTTTACCCCCTTCCTGACCAGGGGGTTTTTTGCGATTTTTTACTGCGTGACTTTAACGGACAATTGCGCGGTCGTGCGACGCTGTACCTAAACGAATTTCACGTCCTTTTTTTCCTACAAACAGAGCTTTCTTTTGGTGGTATTTGATCACCTGTGCGATTTTTTGATCATGCGCTATAAACAAAAAAAGAGCATAATTTTTGCAAAAATAATATTTTTCACTTTTTTTTTTATATGAAATTCCCCCCCAAAAAAATGTAAAAATCAAAATTTTTTAACATTTTCGGCCAAATTGTTTTATGCTACATATGTTTGGTTAAAAAAAAAAAAAAAAAAAAAAAAAAAAAAATCGCAAAAAGCGTATTTTGATTGGTTTGCTCAAAAGTTAATCGCGTTTACTAACAAAGGGAAAGATTTTTGTCATTTTTGGTGTTTTTTTTTTTTTTTTTTAACGAGTAATGGCGGCGATCTGCGATTTTTTTTTCGGTACTGCGACATTGCGGCGGACAGATCGGACCCTTGACTGACATTTTTGACACTTTTGGGGGTACCAGTGACATTACCGCAGTAATCAGTGCTATACATATGCACTGTTACTGTAAAAATGACACTGGCAGGGAAGGGGTTAACTGTATTGGACAGGGAGGGGTTAAGTGTGTCCTAGGGGCGTGATTCTAACTGTAGTGGGACATGGCTACTAGTGTAAAAACAGAGATCAACGGTTCTACATAGTAGAACCGTCTGATCTCCATTTTTACACAGGGGAGAATGACAGGCGGCTTGTTTGCATAAGCCGCTCTGCCTTTCTCCCGCTGTACCGACGATCGTAGTGTGACCAGCGGACATCGGGTCCGCCGGTCACACGCCCGCACTCCTCCCTGAACTAGCCGAGGCGGGCGCGCGCTCGCCCGCTATTGGCTCAAATCCCAGTGACAGGCGAGCGACGTAGATCTACGTCACTCTGCCTGGCCGGGGCTGACTGCCGCAGTAAATATACTGTGCGCAGTCAGCAACCGGTTAATGCTGTATAAGCAACATTAATCAGCCTTTAGCAGCGTCAGACGTTTTTACAGCTCTGACGCTGGTCATCAGAATGCACTGGCCCTGGGTTTTTTTTGCAGCTTAAAAATGCCTATGCCACTTAGAGCTCCTAAAAGCCTGTGTGTGCATGAGGCCATAGAATAACATGAAAGGGCGTTTTTAAAGCAGCTGCAAAAAACGCCATGTGCATGGGGCCTAAGGATTATGCGAAGACAGTGCTTATAGTTTCAGAAGACACAAATATTTGGGCATAAAACTGTTTTGTAACAAATAACCAGTATTCATAATACATTAGACATTACGCAAGACATTACAGTTTGTGCACTTTAGATTTGGAAGAATGTCTCAAAACAACACCAAACTACTACCAGTCACTGCTCACAGGAAAGGATTACACGGTCTAGATGCAACTCTTTAACCAACTTAAGACTTTGGGATTTCGTTTTTTTAACATTTACGATTTTAAAATACTTGGAATAAAACTCTAAAAGTCAATAACACCATAAAAAATCCTGTAAGCACTCCACACTACTATAAAAAATAAATAAATAATTTCAGCATCATAAATAATACTAGATGTATTGCTAAATGCCGCAGGGCCATTTCTAGGATTTAAAAACTTTTCTAGTTTTTAAAACCATATAATAATATGAGGTCATACCTAAATACTTAATTTGTATGCAATCAGGCAGGCCCTTGCACTACATAGTTGAAAGTAAATCTAAAAGGAAAACGAACAATAAAATTGTATGGCCAGCATTAGGGTATCAAGAGCTCCTCAGAACATGCAAGTATGCACAGCATATTTGTTCATTATGGCACACTCACCCCTTCTAGTGTGCCCATTCACCCTCTAGTGTGCCCCATTCTAGTAATGTGAGGACCACCCCCCCCCGGTGCTCTGTTCTAGGCTGCAGCCATTGGCAGCAACTAATGACCCAAAGTCCAGCACCTGCACACTGGTTATATTGTTCGAGCACCTGGCTTCATTCTATGAACCTTACAGATGCTGGTAATGTACAATGTGTAAGGGACACAAGCAGGGTACAATTAAAAGATTATTAAAAATTATTTTTCTGGCAAAAGTGACGTAAAAGTGTCTGATAAAATAAAAATGCTGACTTGTTTATTTTTAGTTTGAAGTGCATCAACTGACAACATTTTACATATATACATGTTCACATTGAATAAAAATGTGTAGCCTATTCCTATTATTCTGAACAAAAATAACTTTTTTTTTTTTTTTTTTAATACCACACTTTTTTTTTAATTGAATGCAGTGACACATTCACTGTGCCCTTTGAATTTGCACTGCTGTGTCACACATTTCTCAGGGCCTGCATTCTGAACTACATAGGTGCAGAGGGGAAGCGTTTCAGGAGGCACAGCCTGTACAGGAATCATTGCTTGTAGGCAGCAAGGTATCATGTGATATGTAGGCCTTACAAACTGAACGTAAACCAAAGGAATTGAGCAGAGGAGAAGCTGCAAAGCATTCAGGAATTTGTTGAAAGCAATGTCCAACAGATGGGCAGCACTCACAACCTGAAAGATTTTTCAAGTGAGCAAATACTGGATTATCAAAACTAACTAAGAGTTTGTATTATGGTTACAATGCTGATATTTTCAAAAATAACCCCTTAGGTTTTGCTTTATTGCTTACAATAATTGCCAATCATTCTACAAAGCCCCCAAGTTCCCAGTCCCAAGTCTCACCTTGTGGTTTCCTTTTTTTTCTTAGGCAAGAGGTGACATATCTTTCAAGTTCTCTCAGTGTGGACGGTTTAAGGGTCTCAAAGTCTATTTCAATCTCATCTGGGTTAGAGTTCTTGAGCGATGGCTCCCGGGACTGGATGATGTGTACTACTCTGCCCAGTTTTTCACCTGGGAGTTTATTAATGTCCAGACTTAATTGTCTCTTTTCCTCATAAGACATCGGTCGACATCTCTGTGATTCTTCTTCTGAAGACTCACAAGGTGCAGGTGGAGGTGCAGGTCGTGCTGGGCGTGACACTGGGGGAGCCGTTTCTTTTTTAATGCTGGTAAGATTGTAGCAAAAGAGGCAAGTTACTCACAGTGATAATCTTAAAGTGAAACAAGGTAAAAGCATGCAACAAAGTATAGCTTAAAGTGAACCTTTGAAGAAAAACACGGGAACTGGTGACTTTTTTTTGGGTAAGTAATGACAAAGGCTCTGGATCTCTCATCTTAATCTTGGCTTCACTTACCTAAAAAGCATGTAGCCAAACTCAAATTCTGAACTCTTGTGCTCTATTTGTTCCAGGCCAGTAACTCACTAGGTAGTAAAGCCAGGATCAGGATGACAGCTTTAGAGGTCTTGCACCACAAAAAAAAAAACACACAAGTAGCCAATATATCTATTCTCCCAGGTTTGCTTTAAAGAAAGGACCATAGAGAAAAGTGGCTATTTTAAACACTTGAATGCTGTAGAAAAAAAAAATGGAGATTTCATCAAAAGTAAAAAGATATTTAAAGTGACTGTAAAGTAGTTTTTTTTTTTTTCTTAAAATAAACAGGTCATACTTACCTGCCCTGTGAAGTGGTTTTGCACAGGGCAGCCCAGATCCTCCTCTTCTCGGGTCCCTCTTTGGTGCTCCTGGACACTCCCTTCTGTTGAGTGCTCCCACAGCAAGCAGCTTGGTATGGGGGCACCTGAACCAAGCTGCAGCTCTGTGTGTCCATTTAGACACTGAGCTGCTGCTCTGCCCCACCCCCTATCTCTACCGATTGGCTGACTGATTGACAACCGCAGGAGCCATTGGCTGCTGTGTCTCAGCCAATCAGGAGGGAGAGTCCCGGATGGCCTAGGGACCCATGGACACTGATGGATAGAAATGGACTCCGGTAAGTATTAGAGGGTGCTGGGAAGGCTGCTACACACAGAAGGCTTTTATCTTAAATGCATAGAATGCATTAAGATAAAAAAATCTTCTGCCTTTACAAGTCCTTTAAATGAGATTGCCAATTCTAGATTGTAAGCTCCAACGAGCAGGGCCCTCTAGTTCCTCCTGTTTTGAACTGTATTGTAACTGTATTGTCTTCCTTCACATTGTAAAGCGCTGCGCAAACTGTTGGCGCTATATAAATCCTGTATAATAATAATAATTTACCTCAGTTGTTCCTGATTCTGTCACAATGTGGAGGTTGATGCAACCAGCAAGTAATGCAGGTATAAATAACAGGACAGCAGACCCACTATATGACTTCTCCATTTAATATTTTTAAATGCAAAATCAAAAAAAAAGGAATAACTATTTATGCGGTCATTTATAAATGACCAAAAACACGAATGCAAAAAAAACACCTTCCTCCAGTTTGGACTGATAAGTACCAACTATAGCTACACAACATTAAAAACTGATGTTTATTAAAAGGCAGTGAATATAAAATATGGACCAGCTTAAGTTGGATTTTTGGTTTACCTGTAAAATCCTCTATTTGGAATAGACCATAGGACACAGAGCAACTTCGTATCCATGACAATAAGGTTATGCTGCCATCCTCAGGTGACTGGACACTGGTTAAAAAAAAAAAAAAAAAGACAAGAAATCCCTTTCTAGGCATAACCTTGCCCATGTTTTTGTAGCAAGCCACGAAGATGAAAGGAAGGGGGGGGGGGCGGTGGGGCAATAAGTGTGTTGTTATGTACTCCAAGGGAAGGATTTTCCAGGTAAACCAAAAATCATACCTAATGGAACACAGAGTATCTTCATATCCATGACGACAATGATGTCCCAAGGCACTTAAGAGGGGAGGCTTACATGCCAGCAAGCCCTTAATAACTAAAACCAAAACACATTCGAACTTCATGCAGCAGCCTGCACACCATGTTGACCAAAATTTGAGTGTTCCCAACTGCTCTAACATTCACTTGGTAAAACTTCCTAAAGTAGGAACCAAAGATCAGGTTTGCAGCTTTATAGGCTTTAGCTACTAAAACTTGACATCCAATAGCCTAGGAAGCATTGACCGCCAAATCTGAGAGATGACCCTTGATTGTAGTCAAGGCCAGTCCCAGATAAACTGCAGACAGAAGAAAAGCCTGGATGCGACCAACAACATACTTACAAGGAAGAGATCTTCTAACCTTACACCAAGCAAAACAAGATTACCAAGTTCTGTGGTAAAGTCGCCTTCTGAACCTCCAATTGGATAGGAATGATCGAATAAGACTTCTGTCTCTCTCAAGACTCTAGCTTCAACAACCATGCTGATGAAGCCAGAGACTAAGTAAGAAGGATGGAAAATTGGACCTTGCAACAGAGGGTCAAGTCAATCCAGAAGACCCACTGGTTGCCCACCAACATGTTCACGATGTTGGAGTACCAAGTTCTCCTTGGCCAGGCCAGGGCAAACAGAATCACTGCAAATCCTTTCACTCTAAATGGTACCACAATTTCACCAGAACATCTATAACAAAGGGTTTGAAGTTCCCTGGTCCTGGACAGAAACGTATCCAGCGTTGTACTAAACCTGGACACTAGAAGAAGATCTACATGCAGGATGCCACATCATTGACAGAGTTCCGTAACCCCTTCGCCCCTACAGAACGCAAATATGCATCCTCAGCTTTAGGGGGTTGTACCAGGGTGATGCCTGCAGCTAGAGCACCCATCGAGATTCTCCCATACCTCCTGATCCAGCAGCAGGCATTTACTGGAAGAGGAAGGGAGTAGAAACCTCAAACAGGAAAACAGCAAAAATAGATAAATAAATAAAATACATTTATAAACAGAAATTAAGCAGCTCCTCAGCTGTCACTACAAGGAGCCCCCCTCCTGCCGCCTTTCCCGGGTGACATCACTTCCGGGTACTGAACCCTTAAAGAAAAAGAAAAATGAAAGCATTCAAAACAACCAAACTTGGCGTTTTGAATGATTTTAAGTGCAGAGGAGGGGTTTGGGGTCTCTCCAGATCCCTCCACAAAGAGCAGGTCACTGCCTATTACTGTCACAAGGGATGTTTACATTCCTTGTGACAGCAATAAAAGTGATCAAAACTTTTTTTTCTTCAAAAGAATAGTGTAAAAATAAAATAATTAAGAAAAAAAAAAAGTAAAGTGCCCCGTCACTCCATGCTCAGAAGCGAATGCATACGCAAGTCGCGCCCGCATATGAAAACGGTGTTCAAACCACACGTGAGGTATCGCAGCGACTGTCAGAGCGAGTGCGATAATTGTAGCACACGACCTTCTCTGGAACTCTAAACTGGTAACCGTTAAATTTTTTTAAAGCGTCGCCTATGGAGATTTCTCAAGTACCGAAGTTTGTCGCCACTCCACAAATGTGTGCAATTTTAAAGCATTACATGTTCCGTATCTATTTACTCGGTGTAACATCATCTTTCACAATATACAAAAAATTGGGCTAACTTTGTTTTTTTTTTTGATTCATGAAAGTGTTTTTCTTCCAAAAAAAAAAAAAAAAACTGCATTTGAAGGGCCGCTGCGCGAATACCATTTGACATAAAAAATTGCAATGATCGCCATTTTATTTTCTAGTCTCTGCTAAAAAAAAAAAGATACATAATGTTTGAGGTTTCTAAGTAATTTTCTAGCAAAAAAATACAGATTTTAACTTGTAAGCAAAAAATGTCAGAAAAAGGCTTAGGCGCGAAAGGGTTAAACAACTCTTGGTGAGGCGCACACTCACCCAAAAGACAATTTCTTAAAGGCTGAGCAAATCCACCTGCCCATTTTCTTCGCTTCGAATGTAGACAGCAGTCAATGTGGGAACATTAATGCCCCATACACACGTGCAGATTATCTGCAGACTTTTGTCTGCAGACTTACCTTTTCTATGTAGTGCAAGGGCCTGCCGGATTGCATACAAATTGAAAGTGTTTAGGTTTGACCTCATATTATATGGTTTTGGTAAGTCTGCAGATAATCTGCACGTGTGTATGGGGCATAAGTTCTGCCCAAGACGAGACGAGATGAGCACTTCCTTGTGAGAAGCCCAACTTCTGGTGCTTCCTTTGCATATGCCAACACAACACAATGGCATTGTCTGACTGGACCTTTACAGGAAGGCCTATCCGCTTTACTGATCAATAGAGTCCAGGATGTTGATGGGCAAAGACCTCTTCTACATCGCCCAAGTTCATAGATTGTCCAGAATGAAACCCCAGCTATCAGACAAGTGTCCATCAGTAACCTAGAGGAAGGAACAATTCTCCCATCTCCAGCATCTGTGAGAAGATCCACCAGTCTAGAGACAGTTAAGTGCTGGGGTTTCACGACTACATCCTCCTGTTTCAAGCCACTAAGACATTCCAATGTATGGGCCTGGAATGAATAGGGCAAAGGGCACTGCCTCGAAAGGAGGCTACCATCTATCCCAGAACCCTCATACTAAACCAAATTGAAGGATTTAGCAAGTCCACCTGAGCCCTCAGAGCAAGACATTTATACAGGGGGGGGGGGGGGGGGGATATTCTTGCCTGAATGGTATCCAAGGTCAGACCTAAATATTCCAATGTCTGGGATGGGACGAAGACAGATATCCTATTTCAAAAAGCATCCAAATGTCTCCAGTGTACTGTTAGAGTCTTTCAGGTATCCCATAATTAGGGATTCTCTTTATTGTGTAGTAGCCCAAGAGCTGGAGTCAGAAGCTTGATAAACACTTTGGGAGCAGTGTACAAGTGGAAAGGCAGGGCCACAAAATGTTGATCCTCCACCGCAAACCAGAGAAACCTTGAGATGGAAAGATTGGAATGTTCAGGTAAGCATCGTTGATATCCACCTATGCCAGAAAAGCTCCTTGCTGAAGAGGGGCTGCCACTGACTGCACAGATTCGATATAGAACTTCTTCACTCATAGAAACTTGAGTCTCTTGAGATCCAAGATGCGATGAACATCACTGTTTGGTTTTGGAATGGGAACAGTGAAAAGGTTTGACTAGAAAAGACACTAGCAAAAAAAAAAAAAACAACTAGGAGAGGGGTTATGCCTAGGAAGGGGATTTCCTGCTGTCTTTTTTGCCAGTGTCCAATCAACCAAAGTGACAGTTAGGCCCCGTTCACATAGGGGCGATCCGACTTCGGGTGGCGACCTCCGAGGTCGCGGTGCGAACAGCGCACCGCGACCTCGGAGCGGCCGCCACAGACTTCATAACATTGAAGTCTATGGCGGTCGCCTCCGGGTCGCCCCAAAGAAGCTCCGGACCCTTTTTCTAAGTCGGAGCGACTTGTGTCGCTCCTATTAGAACGGGTCTGTAGCTTCCCTATGGAAGGCGACCTACGGCGACCTGTGAGGCGACCAGGTCGCCTTAGTGTGAACGGGGGCTAAAACCTATTGTCATGGATATGAAGATCCTGTGTCCCATGATGTATGACAAAAATGTTTTTTAAGTTAATAAATTACTTACATTTAAAGGTATTTTAGAATATATGTATAAACAGGTGGTACTGCACTGTTTGTATATATGCCAGTAAATCACTGTTCGTGTTGTGTGGAGCCAAATTATTAAATATGTGCAAAAAACAAATATTGTGCAAATCAACTTTATCGCCATCCAGTACCTGCAGCAGTTTGTACTATTAATTTTTTACATTTATTCAATACCCAATAAAATATTTCAGAATATATTTGCGCTTGCTGCGCGCCACTGAATTTAACCATGACATTTATGTTTTGTTGGAGCACCCATAGAGATTCTTCCATACCTCCTGATCCAGCAGCAGGCATTTACTGGAAGAGGAAGTGAGTAGAAACCTCAAACAGGAAAACAGCAAAAATAGATAAATAAAATACATTTATAAACAGATTAAAAATCATCTCCACTTCAGAAAAAAAAGCAAGACTTGGGAGTATTTAATTTTTACCAACCATTTTTTAAAATCAGATGATTGTAGGAGTTTTTTCAAATACATTAGGTTACAAAAATATCACAACCCCATCTTTCCCCCTCCCTTTCCAGCAAGCACTGAATCTTGTACAAAACTTGGAACAACCATAAAGAAAATAAAAACATAACTAAAAAAATGGATAAAAGGAGGAAAAACCTGCTTGTATCTTCACCTTAAAGCGGTGTTCCAGCTGGCGGAAAAAAATTAAGTCAGCAGCTACAAATACTGTAGCTGCTGACTTTTTAATATATAGACACTTACCTGTCTAGGGAGCCCACGATGTCGGCAGCCAAGACGATTTCATTGTATAGTGAACAGTGAAGCCTTTTGGCTTCAAAACGGGTTACCTACTGCGTTGCACTTTCTAACTGTCCCGGAAGCAGGGGGAAGGAGGAGGTACAGGTACCCATTCCCCCCTCCCCCTTGAAAGGTGCCAAATGTGGAACCGGAGGGGGGAGGCAGATCAGCGGAAGTTCCACTTTTGGGTGAAACACAGTTTTAAGCCTGGGTTCACACTATTGCGACGGGTTCCCGCATAGCATCTCCCTTGCAGGCAGTTCACATTGCCCTCTGCAAACAGCTGTGGGTGTGAATACAAAGTTAATGATATCCCCAGATTGGTTCGCAGATCTCAGTGCGAACTGTGAATTTGGACAGGAATCAGATCGCACAGGTGTGAACACCCATGTGATCCAAATCCAGTGCGGGGGAAACCACAAAAAAAAAAAAAAAAAGGTTCCTGTACCTTTTTAATGCAAATCCAATGGGATTTCAGTCATACAACTGTATGGCTGAATTGACATTGCACAGGCATTGCATGTGATCTGCACAGCAATGCGGTGCGAATCACATGTGATGTCTGTGTTCGCAATAGTGTGAACCCAGGCTAAAGGCTAATGCATATTGCAGGTCAAAGGTGGGCAAAGAAGCTGTCCCTACAGGTGTTTTGAGCCTTCATTTTTTTCTGCCTGGAAACTTTCCAAGTTAGCCAATATGTCCATGCAGACTATAGGCAGTTACAGGCAGGAAAAAAAAAAAATCCTTAAAACAAATGCACAACGCTTCTCAAAGAAGCTGTTTCTACAGGCTTTTGAGCTCTCATTTTTTCTGCCTAGAAACTCCCCTCCATGTTAGCCAATGTGTCCATGCACACTATGGCTTTTTCAGGACTTTACAGGCAGAAAAACCCCTCTCGCCAAACTTTTTGAGAGGAGCTTTCGAGCAGAAGAGAGACGGCTAAAGCAGCCAAAATGCACGAAAAAAGCACCCAGAAAAAAAAAAAAGAAAAAAGTTGGGAGGTTTTGTGGGGAAAAAAAAAATTGGATTTTTGTCTTACCATAAAATCTTTTTCTCTGATGTTCATTGACGGACACAGCTCTAGAATCTCCTTGACCATTGGGTTATGCTTCCACTACAGGAGTAGGATACTAGGCAGGAAAAAGCTTTACCACGCCTATGGGGCAGTCCCATGGGGTATACTCCCACTTCCTGCTATAGGCATTCAGTTTAGTTGCAAGCAGTGTCAGAAGAAAAATACCCCCAACTCAATAGAAGGGTGGGTGCTGTTTTTGTCAATGAACATCAGAGAAAATGGATTTTACGGTAAGTCAAAAATCCTGTTTTCACGTTCATTCGTTCATTGGCGGACACAGCTCCTGATTCTTCTTCACCATTGGGACGTCCCAAAGCAGTGTCAAACATGAGGGGTGGGAAACAGTAGAAAAAATTCCCAAGGCTAACCATAGCCAACCAGGTAACATGCAGCTCAACCATAAACAACTGCCGCTCACCTGAAAAAAAAACATTGCACCCTCAGAGGACCAGGTCCTCTAAACTGCAGCCAGCAAAACCTTGCGGCCAAAAGAAGCATTCGCAAATGCCAACACATCCACTTTACAAAAATAAACGTGTAAAAGTGTGCACCGATGACCAGGTGACCGCTTGCAAACCTGCGTCACTGACGCTGGATGACGGAAAGCCCAGGAGACACTAAGCGCTCTAGTAAAGTACGCCTTGGCAAGGAAAGGAGGAACCTGACCCTTGACGCAAAAGGCCTGAACCACTGTCTGATCCATTTGGAAATGGTCGCAAAAGAAGCGGGTAACCCTTTGTAAGGTCCGTCCGTGTGCAAAAATAGAGTGTCTGACTTCCTAAAAGACTCCGTAGCTGCCAGGTACATCCTAATTGCCCAGACCACATCCAAGGCATGCAAACAATTTCCTTTGAATGTTTGGCCTGGAACACAGGGTAGGCAACACAATGTCTTCATTCAAATGACAGTCAGAGACTATCTTAGGAAGGAATGACAGATATAGGGGCGAAGCACCACCTTTTACTTGTGAATCACAAATAAGGTGAACGACAGGATAACCCCACCAGATCCGACACCCTGCACGCAGAGGTGTTAGCCACCAAAAAAAGGCCACCTTCTAGGGCAGCGCGAACAGGGAAACCTCCCGAATATTTTCAAAGGGAGCCTTTCGGAAAGCACCACATTAAGATCCCAGGGCGGTAATGAAGCCCGCACTGAAGGAACCAAAAATGTCGGACACCCTAGGGAAAGGTACGTACCAAAGAGTGTGAGGCCAAAGGTCATTCGAAAAAGACTGCCAAAACCGATACCTGATGGTACTCAAGGCATATTTCTGTTCAACCGCCCATTGGAGGAAGGTTAAGATCCGTGCCACTGAGAAAGAGAAAGAGCGAGGATGAACCTCAAGAGACTCGCACCACGCAATACAAGTCTTTCACGTACGATGGTAGATCTTCCTAGAAGTAGATTTCCTAGCTTTCAACAGTGTAGGAATTACTGACTCAGACAAACCTCCATCCTTCAGCACCTGGTGTTCAACAGCCAAGATGTCAAAGCCAGCGACTGTAAAGCAGGATGGAAGATCGGTCCTTGGGACAGCAGATCCTCCCTGAGAGGAAGTCCCCAAGGAGCATCGGCGACCAGATTGGTGTACCAAGAAGGGCAAGGTCAGTCTGGACAGAATCTCTACAGAAACACACTGGCTGAGGCCGAATCCAGAGTCAGACCCAGATAGTCCAGTTTTGGTGGACCGAACCAAAGCAGACTCCTGAAGGTTCAGAATCCAACCAAACTCCCTCAGAGCACTTTTGTGAAGACCCGAGGAGCGGAGGCAAGACCAAAAGGTCCACACCACAAACCAATAATTCTCCTCACCCACAGCAAACAGAGGAAGTGTTGGTGACTGGCACAAATTACAATGTGCAGGTAGGTGTCCTTGATATCGATAGAAGAGAAAATATCCCCCTGACGTAGGGACGCCACTACTGTGTGGATGGACTCAATGTGGAAATTCTGTACTCGCACAAGCAGTTTAGTGCCTTGAGGTCCAGAATTGGACGTACCTTGCCTTCCTTTCTGGGAACTGTAAAGAGGTTGGAGTAAAAAACCCTGAAAACGTCCTGAAATCAGAACAATCAACTCTTGAAGGAACAACCCCAAAGAGACCCGTAAGTGATCTGGGGACAAGTGCAGATTGGAAGGGAAGAACCTTTACGGAGGATAAGACCGAACCCAATCTCCTAGCCTGACCGAATAACTTCGTGGACCTACGTGTACTGTACCAGAGAGGACCATGGATCCGGAAACCAGCGAAAACGTCCCCCCACCCCATATACGGGTGAGGGTGCCCCTTCATGCAGAGGCAGCCTTGTCTGCAGGTCTGGAAGAGCCCGCTTGTGGCTTACCAGACCAGGTCCTTTTGGAACCTTCGATGGAGGCCCTGACTTTTGATCCCTTGTCTTGAGACACTGGTGGACGAAAAAACTCTTGAGCTGAGGAGAATGGCCCACGTCTACGACGGGGCTTCTTGCCCTTGGTAGCTTGTGGAAGAAGATTACTCTTCACCCCTGTGAGACCCTTAACAATGTCATCCAAGGAAGCTCCTAACAGGCAATCCCCTACAAGAGGGAGATCAGATAAGGCCTTCTTAGAAGTCTGGTTTGCAGACCAGTATTTCAGCCAGATAATACGCCGAAGGACCACTGCTGATACATGATAATGAAAAAAGGTGCGCAAACCAATATGAAAGTGTAAAAGCAGCACTGTGATGAAGTGAATGTGTGAAAAAATGTAACTGAAAATTACAAAAGTGAGCTATTACTAAACAATAAAACAAACATTGTCCATATGTGAGAAAATACAAAAAACAAATACAAAAAACAATGAGGAGTCTATTCCATCTGAAGGGGAGTGTTCCCAAGGTGATGTAAAACGGACCAACTTGATTGGTGATAGGTGAATTAACCTCTTACCAAAACAATAATCCAGTAAAACGTGACTTAGTGCAAAACTGAAAACTTGAAGTGACACCCAGTGATGTGAATGGACTCTTACCACAATGGAGAGAGAATGGAACATATGCTGTGGTACCAGGGAGTCCAGTCAAACGGCCACACTTTATAAAATATCCAGAGGGATGGATGGATGGACGGAGCTTCCCGGTATCTTTTTATGGGTCTGGAGGCTTCCACAGGTAGAATTGCCATCGGTGAAATCACAGGATGGGTTTAGGGTCATAGCGCTGAAAAGCAACAGCACCACCCGTTCAGATCTCTTAGCACGCTGGCCTCACCCAACAATCTGCAGCTGGGTATAAGGGCCCATTCACATCACTGGGTGTCACTTCAAGTTCAGTTTTTGCACTAAGTCACGTTCTACTGGATTATTGTTTTGGTAAGAGGTTAATTCACCTATCACCAATCAAGTTGGTCCGTTTTACATGCATCACCTTGGGAACACTCCCCTTCAGATGGAACAGACTCCTCATTGTTTTTGTATTTTCTCACATATGGACAATGTTTATTGTTTTATTGTTTAGTAATAGCGCACTTTTGTAATTTTCAGTTACATTTTTTTCACACTGCTGATACAGACAGCCTAAAAATCAAAAGTAGCCGAATCCAAAGAGGCATCACAGATAAACTGAAGCCAGGGACTCCTCAACCAGAATTAAGGTAGCTTTATTCAACCTTTAAACCGAGTCCACTACAGGTGGGACCGCCCACCTTTAAAACGCAAGTAATCCTCATAAGGATACCGCAAGCAAAAAACACGTAGGAACCACGGCGTTTTGAACAACTCCACTGTGACAATATTGTCAATGCAAGCAGAAAAGGGAAAACCCTCACCACTTTGGAGGGCCTGTGGGTGTCAAAAGGGACCAGCGCCTCCGACGCAGCATTAGCCGCAACCTCCATTTTTAAAGTGTCACACACTGACAAACAGTGCATCCACCAGCGCCTTTTCATGCGCGGCTAAAGGAGCAGAGGAATCTTCCTCACTATCTGAGCACTCAGGGTGCGTGGACGTAGACCTAGTAGGGTCGCTATATACCAAGCTCACCCGGAAAACATAACAATCAGGGGAGGCCGCAAACTGCGATCCCACAAAGGGGAAGCCGACCAAGAGCCCACAAATGGCCCACCTACTGTACCCCGCAAAAAAAAAGAGAAAGGGGGGGGGGAGGGATCACCCTCCTAGCCCTCCATAGAGGGCATAATAGGAAATAGCCTGCTTAAAAGGGGGCCACCCGCCGTGCCACGGTCGCGCAGGCAGGGTACCCTGATGGTCCCGCAGCGCTAAAAGGGGAAGGTGCCCCACACAATGGTGGCAAGGCTGTAAAAAAAAAAAAAAAAAAAATTAAGCACCCGCACAGCGCCACCCCTTCCAAGGGAGGATGGCTCAAATTTTTGTGGGCGCCAGGCCGCTTGGACGTGAGCCCCAGCGGAAACGACCACCCATGGACAGCGGAGGGGAGGGCTGATGCCTAAACGGGAGGCAGTGGCTTCAGCCACCCTCACGGGGGGCCGCCTCACATAGCTTCCTACTAGTAGGCCTACTACTACTACTTTTTGGCCGGATCCGGCCATGTGAGGCACGTACCAGCGGATGCTAAACTATCCGCTCTTCCAGCCCAACAACAGCCGCAGGGAACCCAGAGGACATCCCTGCCCCAGTCACCAACCCCCAGGGTGGCAGGAAACCCTGCATAACCCCGTTGCGCATCAGGAAAAACCCAGTCAGCAGCAACTCCAACCAGCCCCCCCTCAAGAGCATGTGGCAACAGCAAGCTCATGACCTCACCCAGTGAGGGGGGGGCTGAAAGACCCACAGTGACCACCAAAATTTTAGAGGGGCTTGGGGGAAGGAGGGGAACCCGGGGGTCCCACCATCCCAAAGAGGGGCCCACGTCCACCCCAAAACCCTTCAGAAGTAGAGGGGGGACAGCTACTTACCATACCAGGAACAGGATGGGAACCGCTCCGGACAGACCACCGCTCCATCGTAAAGTGGGTGCGGTCGGCCATGAGAAACGCTGCAACTCAGGCCAAGGAAGGTCGTATGCGTCCTCGCGAGACTAACTCGCAGGCCAGCCCCCGTCCAGTGGGGCTAGGTCACCGCCAACCTAGCGCAGAGCTGTGGTCTGCATGCTCTCACTGGCCAGACTGGGGTGACCCTCTGGATCTAGATTATCCAGTCCGTCGCCCAGTCCGGAAAATGATGTAGATTTTCCCAGGAACAAAAGATAGAAAAAATTCCATTTAAAAAGAAAAAGAGTCGCCAGCACCAGAGATCCCAGCAAGGAACTAGGTCCTTACTCCTGACTAGGCAGAAAAAAAAACTGATTGCCTATAGTTGAGAGTGGATGTATACTCCCTGGGACTGCCCATAGGTGCCTAGTGTCCTACACCTGTGGGGGGCAGTATAACCCAATGGTTAAGAAGAATCGGGAGCTGTGTCTGTCAATGAACGAAAGAGAAAACCCTTATGTTCACAAAAGCTGTAAAGCTCAAAAAAACATGCAATAAAAACGTGTGAAACAGCACAAAAAAGCACAAACTTCCAAGCTTTTAGGCAGAAACAAAAGCTAAGCTGCCTGTAAGGGCTCATGCACACTGCATCTCAAAGCTGGGTCCTACGGGCTTTTGAGCTCTCATTTTCTTCTGCTTGGAAACTCCCCTCCATGTTAGCCAATGCATCCATGCACACTATGGCTTTTTCTGGAGTTTAAAGGCTTTCGAGCAGAAAAGATGCCTAAGTGCCCAAAAACGCGCAAAAAAGCATTTTAAGCCACACACCAAATATACAAAGAAAAAAAAAAGAAAAGGGAAAAAATTAGCTGAGGGGAGGGTTTGTAAAAAAAAACAAAAAACAAAAAAAAAAACACTTATGCGCAAATAAATTCAATAAAAAGACGCAAAAGAGCTGCAGTGTTCATAAACCCTTTAGGCTCATATGCCTGTAAACTCCTGAAACCACCCATAGCATGCATGGACACATTTGCTAACATGTAGTGGAGTTTCCAGACAGAGAAAAATAAAAGCTCAAAACAGCTCAAACAACTGTAGGAACAGCTTCTTTGACCGTCTTTGAACTGCAGTGTGCATGAGCCCTTAGAGGGAGAGGGGAAAAAAAGCTCAAACACCTGTAAAAGCAGCTTTTTTTTTTTTTGAGCTGCAGTGTGCATGAGCCCTAAAACATATCTTTACCATAAAGAAAAAAAAGAGGCAACCACCCTCCCTGCCATGAGTCAGTCACAACAGTACCTTTCCACTTCGATATCTGAAGGAGTCGTAGATTGTCTCATTCTGCATATGGTTAATTCCAGTATTTTAAAAGGAAGTGTCTTTACCATGATTTTGTATTTCAATAGGTTATTTATGAAACCCTAATAAGATCCTAAGAAAGCTTATCATTGTAGTGATGTTTAGTTGAAAAAGAGCAAAAAGGCACCCCCCAAAAAATAAAAGTCAGCAGCAACAAATACTGTAGCTGCTGACTTTTAATATAAGGACACTTACCTGTCCAGGGATCCAGCAATGTCCTTCAGTAAGCTTGGGGTGCCAGCATCTCTAGTAAGGTGGGCAGGAAGTGAAACCTTGCAGTTTGACAGCCTGGCCTCCTACTGCGCGCATGTGTGAGCCGTGCTGTGCCTTGTGAATGGTCTCTGTAGTCTGCTGGGACCTGTGATGTGTCCCAGTAGACTGTGGGGGAAGGAGGGGGTGCCAAACCTGCAACCAGGGTGCAAACAAGCAGGGCTCCCCTTTTGGGTGGAGCTCCGCTTTACCTTGACAGACAATCTCTGTATTTTCCACTGTAGTTTAAACGAAAGGTCTATCAAAAAGTTGTCCCATAACTTTAAAAAATTGTTACAGCAATTTTTGTTTTGATACATCAACTTCTCTCTTAGTCCCAGTTCTCATTTGAGCGGTGATGTGGGAACGCTGTGAATATGCAGCGTGATCCCGCATCGCATCCGCACCTCTGGCAGTTCACACTGCCATATGCGATACGCAGGAGGTGTCAATTAAAAGTTAAGGACACCCCCAGTTGCGATCGCATACCGCAGTGGATCTGCAAGTTCGCACAGAATCGGATTGCACTAGTGTGAACCACTATGCGATCGGATTCTGCTGAGGATGAAAAAAAGCCACATGTGCGTGTTTATTGCGGATGCGATGCGAATTCAGCCATACAAAGTGTATGGCTGATATTCGCACCGATCAAATGCAGTTTAGGAACAGTGCGCTCCAAATTACATGTGATCTCCGCAATCGCACAAATGTGAACCGGCACTTCATAAGAGTATCCACTTTTCTTAGTTAGAGGAGTGGGTGAACGCCATTTCTTTGCTATCAATTTACGAGCAATAAATAGTAAGCAAAGAATAGCACTAACTAGAATTTTCCTTATGTAGTAGTCCAAAAATACAAATTATTGTGTTTAGAGGTAAGGTGGTTTGATATACAGAGTTAATGGTATCAAGATTCAGATTCCAATGCCAAAATCATTAGAGACATTTCCACAACAAATGGAGCAGAGCGCCCTTTTCAGTTTTACACAGTGGGAAGTTAGGAGTCTCCCTTTTTTTTTCCATTTAAATAGTTATTGGTGGGTTTTAAACGGCTTGTACTTTATATTTAGAAGATGTAAAAAAAAAAAAAAAGAAACTGAATTTTTGTAAAATCTTACCTGTAAAATTCCTTTCTCTGAGTCCTCCGACAGTCGCCGCCTCTTCATATTCGTCACTAATGGGGGTTATTGACCTTTGCTCCGTAGGAGTAGCTAGGCAACAGAATATATTAATATCAAAGCTTTTAGCATATCCCACCCCCAGGGGGTGGTCACCTCAGTCAGTACCTCCCTGCTTCCTGCATACCAACTCAGTTTCAGTAGAATAGCAGTAGAGTACATAAACAAACCCCAAAAGAGGGGCGGGGGCGGCGACTGTCGGAGGACTCAGAGAAAGGAATTTTACAGGTAAGATTTTACAAAAATTACGTTTTCTCTTACGTCCTCCGACAGTCGCCGCCTCTTCATATTCGTCACTAATGGGGACGTCCCAAAGCAGTGTAGACATGAGGGGTGGGAAAACAGCAGCCGCGCCTAAAGCAACGCAATACCCACATCAGAGAAAGGAACCTTACCAAAGTAAGAGAACCAACTGGGCAACAGGAAAAACGTGCTCATCAGGAGCAACAACCCAGGAAAAAACAAGTAACCCAGGGGTAAAAACACCCCAACAGCCAAGGGCCCAAACAAGGGACTCTAAGGCACTGCCGCACTTAGAACTTTACGGCCAAAAGAAGCATCTGCCGATGCCTGAACATCCACTTTGTAAAATTTTGAGAAGGCGTGAACGGACGACCAAGTCGCCGCCTTACACACCTGGGCCACAGAAGCCCGATGATGACAGGCCCAAGACGTACTCAAAGATCTGGTAGAGTGCGCCTTCACAGGCACGGGAGGAACCTTCCCCCTCAAAGCATAGGCCTGCTCAATGGTCTGTCTGATCCATTTGGCGATGGTAGAAGCCGACGCCGCCATGCCCTTCCGAGGTCCCTCAGGAAGGACAAAGAGAGAATCCGACTTGCGAAAGGATTTAGTCAATGACAGGTAAACCCTGATCGCCCTAACAACATCCAAGGAATGTAAAGCCACCTCCTTCGGATGCTTAGGCTTCGCTCAAAGCGAAGGCATGACAATGTCCTCATTGAGGTGAAATCCAGAGATCCTCTTCGGAAGAAAAGATGGGTTAGGTCGCAAGACCACCTTATCCAAGTGAATCACCAAATACGGAGACTTGCAGGACAAGGCCGCCAGCTCCGACACCCTGCGAGCCGAAGTGATCGCTACTAAGAAAGCAACCTTCCTAGACAACAAAGACAACGAGATCTCCCTGATATTTTCAAAAGGAGCATGTTGCAACACGGACAGAACAAGGTTCAAATCCCATGGAGGCAAAGGCTCCCTCCTAGGAGGGACCAAATGTCGCACCCCTTGAACAAAGGTGCTAACCAAAGAGTTAGAAGCCACAGGACTTTGAAAAAAAAGGCCAGCGCAGAAATCTGACCCTTAATCGTGGCCAACGCCAAACGCTGGTCCACGCCCGTTTGAAGGAAAGCCAACACTCTCGACACAGAGTATGAGCGAGGGGAAAACCCCCTGGACTCACACCAGGCAAAATACGCCTTCCAAGTACGGTAGTAAATCTTCCCTGAAGAGGCCTTCCTGGCCTTGATCAAGGTGGGAATGACCTCAGGGGAGAGACCCCTATCCTTCAGGACCTGGCTTTCAACAGCCAGGCCGTCAAAGCCAGCGACTGTAAGGCAGGATGGAATATCGGTCCTTGAGACAGGTGGTCTGCTCAAAGAGGCAGACGCCACGGAGCGTCGATCGCCAGATTCACGAGGTCTGCGTACCAAGACCGGCAAGGCCAGTCCGGTGCCACCAGAATCACCGTTTTTGGTTCCGAGGCCAACCTGCGAAGAAACCTGGACAGCAGCTGAATCGGTGGAAAGGCGTACATCAGGCGAAAATGATGCCAGTGCGTCACTAACGCGTCCGAGGCGTCTGCCCGAGGATCGCGCGTCCTTGCGACGAACCTTTCCACCTTGTGGTTTTGACGAGACGCGAACAGGTCCACATCTGGGGACCCCCACTTCGCGCACAACATCTGGAAGACATCCGGGTGAAGGGACCATTCCCCCTGGTCCAGGGTCTGGCGGCTCAAGATAATCCGCCTGCCAGTTTTCAACCCCCGGAATGTGAACTGCAGAGATCGCCGGGACGTGCGTCTCGGCTCAAGATAGAATTTTGGCTACTTCCCGAGCCGCCTGGGCACTCCTGGTGCCCCCTTGGTGGTTGATGTAGGCCATCGCTGTGGCATTGTCCGTCTGCACCCGAACCGGACGGCCCTGAAGCCTGTCCGTCCAACGCAGAAGACAGAGATTTATCGCTCGCAATTCCAGAATGTTGATCGAAGGGAGGATTCCTCCTCCGACCAAGTTCCCTGTGCGGACAGAACACCCAGAACACCACCCCAGCCCGACAGGCTGGCATCCGTGGTAATCACCGTCCATGACAAAGGACGAAAGGACTTGCCCCCCGACACCGCCGGGGACTGGAGCCACCACAAAAGACCCCTTCGGGTGAGATGGCTCAACGACAGCCGCAGATCCAGAGATTGCGGACGGCCAGGACCTCCGCCTGAAGCTCCCGCGTGTGAAACTGGGCGAAGGGAATCGCCTCGAAGGCCGAAATCATCAATCCCAGACACCTCATACACGTCCGGACGGACGAGCACCGATTGTCCCCGAGGGACCTGACTTCGCACTGAAGCGTCCGAAGCTTGTCTTCCGGCAGGAAGACCCTCGCTTGAACAGAGTCCAGGATCATCCCCAGGTAGGGAAGACGAACCGACGGACACAACGTCGATTTTGGAAAATTTATCGTCCAGCCGAATTCCTGCAGAGTCTGCATCGTGATGGACAGGTCGTTCACCAGGCCCTGACTGGTCGCGGACCGAATCAGGATATCGTCCAGATACCCCAGGACAGAAATGCCCTGGGCCCTCAGCAAGGCCAGAACCGGCGCAAGCACCTTGGTGAAAACCCGCGGAGCCGAGGCGAGACCAAAGGGCAACGCTACGAATTGATAATGATCCTCCGCAATGGCGAATCGAAGGTACCTCTGGTGACCCTCAAAAATGGGAATGTGAAGGTATGCATCCTTCAAGTCGATGGAGGCCATGAATTCCCCCGGAACCAGGGCAGCCACCACTGATCGCAGGGATTCCATGCGGAACTTGCGAACCCGCACAAAGCGGTTCAGAGCTTTCAAGTCCAGAATCGGACGTACCTTGCCCTCCTTTCTGGGTACAGTGAACAGATTGGAATAGAACCCCCGAAATCTGTCCCGATGAGGCACCGGAACCACCACTCCCTGGGACCGCAGGTCCCGCACCGCCAGGTGCAGATCCTGCAAGCGCTCCGGAGTCAGCTGAAGGTTTGAGGGGAAAAATCCGCCCGCCGGCCGAGAGAGAAACTCGATCTTGTATCCAGATCGAACGATTTCCTGAACCCACCTGTCCCGAACGCGGTCCAGCCAGGGTTGAAGAAAACCGAGCAAACGTCCCCCCACCCCAGAAACGGGTGAGGGCGCCCCTTCAGGCCGCATTGTTATGGGCAGCGGATCCGGACTGGCCGGACTTCTGCTTACCCGCCCACGGGTTCTTCTGGGAGCCTTGGCCTTTGAAGGGCTTGCCCTTATAGTGCGACCGAAAGGCACGAAAGGACCCCTGAGAGGGCCTAAACGAAGCATTCTTCTTACCGCGAACAAACTTATTCTTATGAGATTGGGGCAAGAGAGTGCTCTTACCCCCAGAAATACCCTTTATCAGAGTATCCAAAGAGTTGCCAAAAAGACGAGATCCCGCGTAGGGCAAATTAGCCAAAGTCTTGCGAGAAGATTGGTCAACAGACCAACATTTCAGCCATATCAGGCGACGGTTCAAGACCGCCACACTAGAAAGACGCGCAGCCAAAGGGATGCAAGTCCGCATCACACAAATACATGACACCCTGATGAATCTGATCCACCATAGCCAAAGTTGTCGGCGGGGCAGAGTCAGCCACCAGGGTGCGCCTGAGCACCTGCGTCCAATCCGCAATAGCCTGGGCTGCCATAATGGAAGCAAAAATAGGCTTCAGCATAGAACCAGCAACCGTATAAATATGACGGGCCAGAGACTCCAATCTCCTGTCCGTAGGGTCCCGGAACACCGGGGTATCCTCAGCAGGGATCGCAGTTGATTTATTCAAAATCGCCACTGCGTGATCCACCTGAGGCGGTACACACCAACGCTCATCAGTAGCCGGTGAAAAGGGATAACACAGCTTGAACCTACTCGGCACAGCAAAAGGCCTTTTTAAATTGCGCCATTGCTCATCAACCGCGCGCTGAAATTCCGTAGAGCAAGGAAAAACCTGCGATGTTTTGCGTTTTCTCTGCGTCCCATAAGAGGACATCAAAGCAGGAGGACATGGTTCATCCTGCAAATGCAGCGTTTGCTTGATAGAAGCAACCAACTCATCCATGAGTGCAAGCTCTTCAGACGAGCCAGGGGGAGAATTAACCCCTTCCACCTCAGCCTCCCCGTCAGACCCCACAAGGTCCAGGGATGAGTGAGACCCTGAGAAGGGCACTCCAGCCATAGCAGCCCCATCGCCCTCTGAATCAGAGGAAATAGACACCCTGGGCCGTTTTGTGGATCGATCAGCCACCAGCATCTGCACCTGAGCAGCCAAGTTAGCCACAATTGTAGCCAGATCAGCCCCCTCGGGGGAAGCAGCAGCCCCTTGGCCCCCCACCAGGGTGGGAGGAAACTTGCAATCCTGAGAATCCATGCCCCAGCAAAGTAATTAATAAAGGGTACTGCCCCTTTAAGATCGCGGCAAGCACTGCCCACCGCACCCACTGAACACACTCTGACCCCCACAGGGACAAGAAACTGGGCAAGGAATACAGGAAAAAGGGAGATATAAAACCTGGAGAGCTCACACAGGCTACTGCACCGATCGCTGTCCCAGAGGAAAAGGAAGTGATGCAAGACTGACCGCCCCTATGAAGCCTATGCAAGGCTACACAAACATGGCCGCTGGCTGAGGAAAAAACCCTGGGCAAAGGGAACATGGCGCTGACATGTGGTGATCGATCGCCGCTCAAAATGGCGGCGTTTGGCGCCAAACAACGCTGTGCAGTACCTCACAGGACCTGCCACCATAACTTTTGCCCAAAAAAATGGCGGATCGCCGCACAGCATGCTAAAAATATGACTGCTGCATAGGACACCCAGCAGAGCGGGAGAGCCCCCCCCCCCCCCCTCACAGCCCACACACAGGCAGCAAGTGCACACAGGAGCTGACAGGGAACACAGCAGCCACACAGACATGCAGGGTCACACAGTCCCAGACTGACACCCCACATAGAGTTACACTTACCAGTCCGGATGGCGTGGGGAGCCTGCTCCAGCGACCAAACCGCAGTACTGAGGACAGGGAGTGTCGCAAGCCTGACGCAGTGGAGTTGCGGTGCGAAACCGCAATGGCGTCCAGTGAGGTAGCCACCTCACCGATAGCATCCCTGCAGCGAACAGGGATGGGTCGTTCAATGTGCCAGGGCAAAACCTAAGCTGAACGCTCGATGGCAGGCTGGGAAGCCCCTGGCCCTGAGCCCTGGGATCCAGGGTGGCCAGACTGAGACCCAGCGCCGCACGATCATCTTCATCAGAAGAACTAACTAACGCTGAAAATAAACAGCTAAGTAGAAGAAAGAGAAAAAACTTCAAATAAAATCAAAAAAGAGAAAAGTGGCTGAGACTAAGAGCCCCAGCACAGGAACAGCCTGCGTACTCCTGAGATAGGTATATGAAACTGAGTTGGTATGCAGGAAGCAGGGAGGTATTGACTGAGGGGACCACCCCCTGGGGGTGGGATATGCTAAAAGCTTTGATATTAAATATATTCTGTTGCCTAGCTACTCCTACGGAGCAAAGGTCAATAACCCCCATTAGTGACGAATATGAAGAGGCGGCGACTGTCGGAGGACGTAAGAGAAATTAGCTTTTAAAAAGGTGTATTATAGGTTCTACAAATGATGAAAAGTTTCTGCGTGGGGGAAAACGATACTTGCAAAACACGATTTACAATATTTGTCCATTCAGAATCTGATTTAGGAGGAACATTTGTTTGCCATCCTTCTCTACCACAAAGCATGTGACTGTGCAGTGTTGTAAAGCAATGCTTTCTATATGTTAAATATCAAAGTGGCTTTAAAGCCTTAAAGTGACTGTAAAGGCAGTTGGTTTTGCACAGGGCAGCTCCGATCTTCCTCTCAGGTACCCCGCCAGCACACATGCCCCCCCCCCCTCCTGCCAAATGCCCATTCACACACAGCCATGGCTCGTCCCCATCCCTACACTCTCCGCATTGGCTTACTGGCTGTGATTGTCAGTAGAGGGAGCCAAAGAAGAAGAGGGAGAGACCTGGGACTGGTGAGGCTCCTATGCACATCGCTGGATCAAGATGGGGCTCAAGTAGGTGTTGAGGGTGGCTGGGGGTGCTGCTGCAAACAGGCTTTTTTTTTTACCTTCATACATATTTGCATTGCTGCCAAATATCTCACTACCCTATATTTTCAAATGCCTTAGCAGCATCCGCAGAGCATCCTTCTGTTTCCCATATTCAGTGTTGGGAATAGGAGATATATATATATATATATATATATATATATATAATATTCTTATAATACCAGATTTAGATCTATTCGGGATTAAGCCCGTTTGGTCCGTGTGAACCAGTTATATAAACTAGATAGACGATTGAAGAGCAACTTGGCAAGTATTTTAAAGTCTGTAGTCATTAGGATATAGGTCTGTATGAATCTGGGAGTGCTGGGTCTTACCCTGGTGTAGGTAGTACTATAATTGCTTCATGCTTGGACTGGGGAAATTATCCTTAATCTTCAGTGGATTTTATGGTGGCAAGTTACTCAGGAAATCAAAGTTCTCCATATTTTTTATTTTTGTTTTCAAATACAATTCAATGGCAAAGCCGTCATTCCTTCCTAGATGTTTTTATTGTTCGTGAATTCAAAAAGAGCTTGTTGCAGTTCCTCCAGGGTAATGGAGGCACTATGTATAGCTCTACCCCTTTCCTCTATTTTAGGTAGGGAAGTATTCTTTAAAAGTTGTTGCAAATCAGAATCTACATATTGAATCCTAGTGTCATATAGGGATTTAAAGTATTGCCTAAAACCCTGTAAAACAGATAGTGTATCTGACCTATAGCTGAAGAGAAGAAGTTACATAGGATGGGGTCATCTGCAATTTTGTAATCAGCGCCAGCAAATGACCTGTGTGTTCTCCCTCTTGAAATATTTTTTAGTGCCGAAAAATCTTTTCCCCCGCTTTTTCTAAAGGTGTTGCATGGTACACTTGCCAGGCATCAAACCAGGCCTTTATGCTACCTGTGTAACCAGTCACTTTAGGATGCAAACCCGTTTGATTGTGTGGTTTGGTAAATAGATTGAAAGATAGGTCTGTGACAATACAATTTCCTAAAAAAGATTCTCAATTTTAAAAAGGCAAAAAACACTTGTGAAACGTGTTTTTATTTTAGCTCAAAACAAGTTATGTAGGTAAGACTATTTTCTAACTGCTTATTCTTGTAATAATCAAGAATAAGACTACTCAACTAGCATATCCTAATTCAAAAGAGGTAGCAGCAGTGCTAGTATGCAGCTATGAGGCGTGCCTGATAGACTTCACAAACTAAACTTGCACTCATGAGCTAATTTAGATCCATCTTCTGACAGAGATCAATTTAAAAAGGACAAATAAGCATTGGATAGAAAGCCTAACAGCCAGCCACCAGCATTCTTATTGTAAAGGCATTTAGTAGAGCATGGGGACGGATGCTATCGTACCTGGGGGTTCCCACTGGTCCTTGAACACTTTTCTTGGGTTTCTTAGCTGGAGGTTCCCGGGATCTGTTCTTGCGAGTATCCTCGACCTCCTCTTTCCTTTTGTGCTTTTCCTTCCGCTTTTCGCGTTCCTTCTTCTTTGGTTTGTTTGGCTGAGGCTGAGATAGGGCTGCTAATTGTTCATGCACAGCTTTTAACTGTAAGAAAAGTTCCCAAAGTGAACGGCTCATTCCTCAAACTAGAGTCACAAGGAAAATCAGATGTTGTATATTTGCTTACCTGCTCCTGAAGCTCTGCTAATCTCTGTGCTCTCTCTTCCTCACTGTCAGAACTGCTCTCACTATCAGAAGAGCTGTCACTGCTGCTATCACTGGAGCTGTGAGGAGGGCCTTTGACAGAAGGGGCAGGAGGACAAGGGGTGGGTGACGGTGCTGGAGCTGGTGTTTCTTCTGGCTCATCTGGCATTTTGGCCAATCGCATTTCAAACACGTCCTGTAAATTCCACAGAAAATACTTATTACCTATTATTACTCACTATATTCCTTTTTCATCTATCATGAAGGGTGACATGAAGCCTCCACCTTCAACAAAGAAATTGTTCTCTTAGTATTTAGCACCGATGTTCTCTGTATAAAGTACTTTAACCTCCACATTATTTAGCCATTTATATTAAAATCCCTTATTTAAGATACATTTCTACAGGATCCATGTGCTTGTAAAATCATTAATCAAATTAGAATTTTTGGTTCACCTGTAAAGTCCTTTTCTTGTGGTACATCACAGGACTTGATATTCATGACAACTTTGTTATGCTGCCTTTGTCAGGTGAATGGACACTGGCTCAAAAAAATTAAAATAACCCAGGCCCAGTATGATACCTCCAAGATCAGCTAAGCCCTGGTGTTGTAGCAAGCAATGAGTAGCAGATCTCTCGGTCCTGTTTATTCAAAGAAAAGGACTTTATGGATAAACTAGTCCTAATCGTATATCACAGGATGCAGAGGACTTGATATCATGACTCTTTTGAATGTCCCAAAACACTGAACATGAAGAGTGGTAAACTTAGTAACAAGAACAACACTCCTAAAACATAAAATCAGAACAAGGCGGTAACCCCACTACAGACCCACCTCCAAGACATTCTGCCCAGAACTGGCATTCACAGAGGCATCCAACTTGCAGAAATGAATAAACTTAAAAGAAGGCATGGTAGCAGCCTTACAAACTCAGAACAGAATCTTGGATGTTAAATAGCCTAAGAAGCACTGACACTCCTGGTAGAATGGGCCTTGAATAGAAGGGAGGAACTATGCCCTTGATACCATAGGGCAAGAAAACAAGACGACAAGTCCAACTAAAAATAATGGATTGAGAAGCAGAGCAACCCTTAGGAGGACCCTCAGATAGAACAAACCGGGGATCAGTCAAAATGAAGCTGGAGACTTCAGATAAACTTAAACAGCTACAATATCCCCCAAACAGTGAAGAACCTCCTCTTAAGAATATGAAGGTTTGGGACAAAAGGGTGGCAACACAATGTCCCAATTTAGATGGAACAAAGAATCCATCTTAGGTAGGAAAAAGAAGACTGATGCCTCAAGTACCAGCCTATCCTGGAAACTAGGAAACGTTCTCTGCAGGAAATGCAGCAACCCCTAGCCTTGGCAATCCAAGGTAATGCCCACCAAAAGACCACCTTGCACGTGAAGAGTGACAAGGGAATCTAAGCAAGGTTCAAAGAAGGAAGTCTTCAAAAGAGACACGACCAAGTTAGGTCTCACAGGGACCGGGGGTTGGGGGTTTTGCTGCACAGGAGCAATTTTCCGTGTTACATGCTGCACAAAAGAATGTTGATCAGCAGCTTCCACTCTGACAACCACATTCTTTGAACCAAGAGATTCAGATCCAAGGACTCCTGATGTTTGTCTCATACCGACAGGATACAGAGCTGTAGAGCTCTGGAGTGAAACTGGGCAAAGAGGACTGCAACAAAAGACAGCTGCCATGTGCCCCAATACTTTAATGCATGCTTGAATAGACAGAATTTCCAAACGCAACCAGGGGCGCATCCTGGGCTCAAAGAGAAAGGCATTTCACCTGTGGTAGCAATAAGTTCATCTGTGCCGTCTTCAGTACTAATCCTAAGAACTCCAGACGTGGTAGAACCAACAAGGTTGACTTCTAAAATTTCAACACTCAGTTGAACTACTCCAGTACTGTCTGACAAACATAGAAAAGTGACAGCAGAAAAAGACCAAGTAGTTAAATCGAGTCTACCCATTTTATTTTTTTTGCTGTTTTTTTTTTTCTCGTTAACTTTGTCTGACTGTAGATGTATTTGTCCCAAGCACGTTTTAAGCCATTTACTGTTGACTGTCTCACTACCTCTGCTGGTAGTTTTTTTCCAAGCATCAACTACCCTTTTAGTATAATAATACTTTGACAACAGTTTCTGTTGCAATGCTACAAACCGCAATCCTTCACTGCAAACTCCGGATTCTTAAGACTCATGGAGTTCAGAATAGGCTGGACATCTTACGGTTTGGGAATTGCAAACAGGTTGGAAGGCTTGAGATCTCTCCCCTACGGACACATGTGCAATGACCCCTTGGAACAGCAAACTTCCAATATTGCAAAGAAAACAACTAGTCTTTATGACTTAGGAGATACCCTTGAGCGAATGATTCATGGAAGGCTAAAGCTGCAGACCTTGAGCTTGTAGCCTCACGATGCAGACCCAGTCATCTGGGAATGTCTGTGTGAGTGAGAGCACCCCTTCAATCCGAAGACTGGCTTTTAGAACTGAATGGTTTGAGGATCCAGTTCTTACAAAACTGGGATGTAAGCTTTTACTTAAGAGCCCAAGGCTGGCTGCCTAGAAAAGGAACTCTTGTTGGATTATGAAAGAATCAATAGTTTCGGACTTGTCACCTTCTTCTAAAGTGGTAAAGAGCATGTTTTTCAGCACCGGCAGCTTCTTGATAAAGGCACCCTAGGAAGGTCCAAACAACAAGTGTTCACACTCATAGGGCAGCCTCTAGCAGAGAATTTTCGGCCAAAATACAGTTGTGCCATGGGATCCTTCTCATGCTGAGATAGTGCCCACCTCTAAGGCTACCTCATGGAGTCTTCCAAGGCATCCACAAAGAAACTCAATGTTCTTGGAAAATCTTCCAGGAGTTGCCAAATGGCAGAAACTTCAGGGTACAGTTCTCTGGAAAAGAGCACGTGCTTGCTCAGACTTTAGGGGCTTGGCAAACTTCCAACGCAGCCAAGCTTCAATGCTGCTCCTACCGAAGAGACTACCTTAAGGAGGCCCTCTAACCGCTTATCCATGTTGTCTTTCAAAAGCCCGGACACCCTCCACAGGGACCCTCAGGGTTTTATAAAAGTATGAACTAGCCAAGAGGAGCTCATTTCTTGTAGAATTCCTCTTCCAAGTGATAGTAGTGAGCAAAATTCTTTATTCCGGCAGAGCATTTTCCATCCTCAACAGGGTCTCCTCCTCCCCAAAGAAAAAAAAGAAGAAGGAGTGGAGGGGGAAGGAGACTGCCCACATTAGTTTCCCAGGTTTTCCAAGCCAAAAGAACCCAAAGGTGATCTTGCAAACTATAAACGTCTACAAAACATTCCTCACTTGACAAACTGAAGTGAAGGATTGTACCACTGTGACAGTAGAACTATCAGATAGTGGAAGAGGTTCAGAGAAAATCTGACCCCCAGGGAAGCCAGCAGGACAAACTCTGCAGGGGGTCCTCCCTACCTGATGGAGGGATCTGGGAGCCACCACATCATCTACACACCCACCACCATCTTTGCCTGCCCAAAGCCATGGCTTTCTGGCAGTCTGTAAGCCCTTATACCTCACATAAAAACAGCCCAAAGTGAACAAGAACACCATGGAGAAGAACATGCCAATGTTCAGGGGCACCTAACAGTTCATCTATCACAGTGGAAACTTCCCACAGGCCCTTCAGGGACTCTACTTTCCCTCTATGAATCACTGCCCTGGAGCTGCAGAGCATTCTCCCAGTGAGTTCACCTAGAAAACTGTACCCCGGAGATTGTTGTCAACCAAATTCAGCGCTAACCAGTAGTGCTACAGGCCATTCCCACACTTGCATTTGGGGTCTTGGTACAGTCCTTCTTGGCCTGCTGTAACGACTGATCCAAATAGAGTCCCCACCTCAGCCTAATCAAGGCGATTAGGAACAGACTAGGAAATAAGGAAACAAAGCCCAAGAAAAAAATAAAGATGCACATCCATCTCCTAAAGACACTATTTAAAAACTGAGGCTTAGCTGAGCTGGGAGGGGATTCCTATCTTGTTTTGGCCAGTGTCCATTCACCTGAAGGTAGCAGCATAAAAAAGTAATCATGAGCATAAATACCTCGGTCCTATGCTGTACCTGTAACACTTATCACTGTCCTGTAAAATTTTAGGTAGATGGAGTCAGTAGATATTTTCCAGAATTTACCTTAATTTCTAAGCACACCATTGACAAAATGTTTGCATTTGGAAACAATATACTTAGTGGAAGAACAAAATCCACTATACAGCAATGAAGAGCATTAGCATACAGATTTCTGTTCTTATGTAGCCTTATGCCTACTAGTCTTCTCGCCTCCCTATTGGCCAGTGAGGACACCCATTTATTCCTTTTAGACAACAGAGGCAAAACACGCAGAAAAGCGCAGTTTACATGACAGAGATCAAGCTAATTCTTACCCAATACAGCATCCCAGATTTTACAGTTAGGTGCTTTGCAGGAAACCCATGCCCTAGTGAAGTCACAGGTTTCTGCCTACACTAAATCTGAACTCAAACACCTAAAAAGGTATTGAAAAACACATGTAAATAGTTTTACCAGCCATTGGATTTGCTAATCTATTCAGCTACTCTTGCGAACCAGCCACCCTTGTAATTTATCATAGCTAGATCCTTAAAGTGATATTAAACACTTTTTAAGCACTTTTAGCATTAGATGTAATCACATACTTTATATGCAACTTCATACTTTTATTCTTGCCTATGTTTTAAGCTTAAGCTAATGCCATGACTCTTGCAGCATCCTTTGGAGCCATGCAAGGAATATATATTATGTATCCTTTCACTGTGTGCATCAATAGAAACACAAAGCCCTGTAGCCTAAGATAGCAAAGCATCCCCTCCTCCTCGCCTTCTCTTCTCCAAGCTAACTGACTGGCTGGAGATTGCATGGTCTACTGGCAACTCTTCCTTGGAAACATCGAATGTTCAGGGAAACAGCATAGAGAGAGCAGGAGCCAGCAGCATTGTACTAGGGTAAGAATTTCTCACAAATAGTTAACTTGGGAATATCCATTTTATTGTACTCAATGTGGTGGTGTATGGTCAAAAGTCCATAAAAACAAAACAGTAATTTTCAATATGCAGACTAAATCAATTGCCGCTGGTAGCTAAGCGTAAGTACATCCTCTCACAAGGCTGCACTGCCTATAAATCATAAGGCTTGCCACATACCCTATCCCGTGAGGAGTACAACTCCCCATCAGACAGACTTAAAAAAGGATAAGACTTTGTGGAAAGTTTGCCAAACCCCAGGTTGTTACCTGCAGCTTGCGGGCCATAGCCACCACCTCGTGGTCTGGAGGGTTGTACTTGTAACAGTTAGAAAACATAAGCCGCACATCAGAGGCAAAGTCCTGGGCATCTCGATACTCCTTATTCTCCAACTTCATCTGTAGACAACAGAACAAGCTAGCCATTTAAAGATGTTCAGTAAGTCTAGCCAACGTATACACCTGCACCAAGTCTGGCAGTGATACTGGTGACATTATCAGTAACAATCTTCAGTGTTACATCAAGAGTTGCAGGTCTATCAATTTAATAAGGATCTTTAGGAAAGAATTAAAAATCAGTGACAGACTCGTGGTTTGGACACTTGTTACAATAAATATGCAACACTACTAATCAAATAATCTCTTAAAATAAACCTGTCGTGCTGGGCAAATCAAACTGAGCATATGTCATCACACAAACACAGGCAACCATAATGAAAATTGCAGTTAAAATGAAGAGCAGATCCAGAAAGACAGACAGTTGCTATTGATTTGCATAACTCTAGACATCCTGTTAACTGAAACATTTGCAGAGTTAAAAAGTGACTAAATAAATAACAGATTAATAAGGAGAATCAAAAGATTAGAACGGGAAAAGCCAGACTCCACTTTTACAAGTAGAGATGTATAAAAATATCAGAAGTGTTTATTTGCAATTTTAACATTAGGATTTTTTTTTAGACGTTAACTTTTGATTAAAGTGAAACTTTATGCTAGAAAAAAAAAAAAAAATTAGCAAACAAGCAGGATTTTTAATGCAGAAGAGCCAAGATTTGTCTCTTCTGCATTAAAGTTATTTACCTGCCTGTTCATCCCTGTACAGTGAGT